>NC_088654.1:1918615-2056115 GCF_964019385.1 Sycon ciliatum | reverse complement strand
CGCCCTACTAGATGGGGATTTGTATGCAAAATGTCACTAAAAGCGCCATTTCGTTCTTATAAAAGCACGGATGACCGCGATTGGCCCATATGTTGTAGTCTTTTGGACGCTGAGTCGACTGGTTTTGGTCCGAAAAGGCTGCGAGATAGCGTTCCTCCTTTATTCCCAATCGAACATGGTTGAACAAGCGGTCACGTGCTCCTGCGTACACCAGTCACCTGGTCACCAAGCCTGCAGGGTACAACTTACTAGCCTGTTTGACCTTTTTTGGGTGCAGTCCTGTCACTCGAGTTGAACTCGAGTTGAACCTTGGTGTGAAAGTTGTCGCCTGCTGGCGCGGTGACCAGGTGATTTGGGCATCCAGGAGCACGTGACCGCTTGTTCAACCATGTTCGATTGGGAATAAAGGAGGAACGCTGCATCGTAGCCTTTTCGGACCAAAACCAGTCGACTCAGCGTCCAAAAGACTACAACATATGGGCCAATCGCGGTCATCCGTGCTTTTATAAGAACGAAATGGCGCTTTTAGTGACATTTTGCATACAAATCCCCATCTAGTAGGGCGCAGTCACCCAGTTTCGTAGGAAGTGCGAGAGTTCGATTGGGAATAAAGGAGGAAGGGAGCGTCTCAGCTTCCTCGGACCAAGACCATTCGACTCAGCACCCTGAAGACTACAACTGGTGAAAATTTGATTTTAGGGTATACTTCCCCTTTAAGGTTCTTTTTGCCATAGGTGGCGAACGTCCACTTGTGCACGTTCGGTGCATTAGCACCAGGGAGTAGTAAAATACGTACTATTCCCTGATTCGCAAATCGTAGATGTACATATGTACATTGAATGACATATTGCGCATGCGCGCATACGCAGGCGAAGCGTGCGGCCTTCAGTGACCCTGCGTGTGGAAAGGTCGCAGTGCAACACAAGGTGGACTAGTACACGTGTCATTATACTAGTGTGATAGCCGACCTCCTAAACGCTGTAGGAAGAGATTTTTCCTCAGTATGTTGTAGGCAGTGCTGGAGGTGACGTACGTGACGATGGCGGAGCCAAGTGCAAAACGATCTAGGCAGTCGAGACAGCCCACCTCGAGCGCCGTGCGTGGTTTTTTGAAAAAGTTTTCTTTGCCAGGTTCGGGCACTGATCCCCTCGTCTTTTTCAGCAGCCATCATGACGAGCTCAGACAGGTTCTCCTCGAGGAGCTTCAGTCTCACCCGTTCAAGGTGGTTTTAGTTTTGAGGGTGGAGATGACACGAGAGTCGGCCACGGGTAGTACGTCTGCCTTCCCGTCTTTTAGAAGTAGACCGGCTCGGATCCTCAGCGAAGGGGACGTTGATAGTGCAGTCAAGACGATGGTGGCGAGGATCACTGGTCTTATTGATAAGTGGGTGCAGAACGGATCTGACTGGACCGTTTCTCGAGTGAGGCAGCTGGATGTGTCGACAGCAAAGTACACTCCTCTTCGAGGTGAGTTTCTGTTCATCCGGCAGTGTTTGTTCGAAGCCTGTCGAATTTCTTGTGGAATGAATTTGTCGCAGATGTATGTTTTGTACCAGATGTACAGTCTTTCGTGATTGTTGAGAGGGTGTAGTTGTGATGTGGTGTAACTCTGAGCAAAGCCTTCGTTGTATTTTTGTGGTGTACTGTTGGTGGTGCAGCTGCTATCCCGCCCAAATTAGAAAAAAAGAAGGCCAACATTAACATAAAGAACAACGATGACAGGTGTTTGATGTGGGCGTTGTTGTCAGAGCTGCACCCCGTCGAGCAGCATGCTGAGCGTGTATCCAAGTACACCCAGTACGTTGAGGAGCTGCGGTTCGACGATGTAATGTTCCCTGCAACGCTCCGTAATGTATCCAAAGTGGAGATACAGAATGGTCTTGCAATCAATGTGTTTGGATACGAGGGGAATCTGTACCCACTCTATCTCAGCGAGCGACAGGAGACGCCAATCAACCTGCTTCTTCATGACGACCACTTCAAATGGATAAAAAACTTCAGTCGTGCATGCGAGAATAAGAACAAGCGAGCAACACACTACTGCTTGCGATGGCTCTCCGCCTTCAAAACAGCAGACTCCCTGCAGGATCACAGCGAGAGATGTCAGGTGATGAAGCCCGTGCCAGTAGTCATGCCCACAGCAAAGGACAGCATCCTCAAATATACAAATTTGAAGCACAGCATGGTGGCTCCATATATCATTTATGCTGATACGGAGGCCATCATTGAGCCGATGGAGGAACAGCATGGCAGCAGCACTGTACGCACAGCCCGTCATGTACCATGCAGCATCAGGTATGTTTTGTTGTTGGTGTTGTTTTTGACTAATGTTTGCTGTACTCATACCTGCACAGTGCTTCCTGTTATTCCTTCTTGTCTTGTTCTCCCCTAATTGTGTTCGTATTGTAGTATGTGCATTTTGTGTGATTCCATTTTTTCAAAAATCACTTATTCTTACTTTCCTTCTTCTTTTATGCTCTTGTAGATATGCTGCCATCCGATCCAACGGTGAAGTCTGGGGCGAGTTTGACGACTGCAGTGAGAATGCCATTCACAACTTTTTCGACAGTCTCAAAGAGTTGGAAGGCAGTATCCAGGAGGATTTGGCTGATATCAAGCCAATCCGCATGACGGCAGAACTGGAGCTTGAGTTTCAGAACGCAGTCAACTGCTGGATATGTGACGAAGTACTTGGAGAAGATCGTGTTCATGATCATGATCATCTCACTGGTAAGTATTATAATTTTTTTGTATATTTTTGTTGTTTTGTTGTTCATGTGTTTTGCAGTTGTGTGTAGATATGCGGATGAAATGTGTATTATGCATTTTCATGTCTTTGTAGCTGTTTGCATATGGGTTTTATCACGGTGTATTGAATTGTATTGTCTGTGGTATCACATTCAGCATAGATGTTTACTATGTTTGTGTATTCCCCTCTTTCTGAATATCTGCACAGGCGACTATCGTGGTGCTGCACACTACCAGTGTAATATTCAGCTGAGTATCTACCCAGATCGCCAGATCATTCCGGTTGTGTTTCACAACCTGAAAGGGTACGATGCCCACCACCTCATCGCCCACATTGGTATGACCGAGGTTGAAGAGGTGGAGTACGAGGACTCTAACCAGCGTAAGCGGATTAGGAAGGTTGGTGAGATCAGTGACATCGCCAACAACATGGAGAAATATATTTCATTATAGTGGCGTCAGTACCGCTTCATCGACTCCATGGCCTTCTTGAACTCCTCTCTGGACTCGTTGATGAGCAACACCCCGGAAGATGCCTTCAAGCTTACTCGTACATTGGCCCATCATGACCTTCTCCCGCGTAAGGGTGTCTACCCCTACGAGTACATAGACTCATTTGCTCGGTTTGATGAGACACAGCTGCCACCTAAATCAGCATTTGAGTCTAGTTTGACTGAAGAAGGTATCAGTGCTGCTGACTATGCTCATGCTCAGAACGTATGGCAGGTAAGCAGCTCCAAAGGAGGAAGTTCCTCGCGCATGCACATCCGAACACGGGCTGCACTGGATCACAATGTCTGCCTCGCACGTGCACAGCACGCGGCTACGGCCCGTTAGTAGATCTAATACCGAGCACCTTACATAGAGACTTACGTAGCCTAAGTGAAAAACCGAGCACCTTACGTAGAAACTTACGTAGCATAGCGATGTCGTTTTTCTTGCCATGTGAACACAATAATAGAAAAGCTGACAGGATTGCTTTTCTAAATAAAATGTTACACGACTTTGGGATATGAATGATATCCAGTCAAACCTCTTTAGGACGAACATCAAGGGACCGGTGGTATTTGTTCTGTGAGTTTATCTTAATTAACTCTGGTATTTTTATAACGAGTGAATACAATTATTTCTCCAATAGAGACACGAATAGATTTATTCTACAGCTAAAGATTCTAAGCCAGACCAAACCATTGACTCGTCTTGTATGAAACAAATGAGTCACTGAACCTTTCTTTAGCAAAATGACGGCAACTGAAACAACAACAGAGAAAATACGATACGTGTACAGCACATTCTTTTAGGTACTACAAACAGATTGCAGATCGTAATTCTTGTTTTGCCGGCTCGCAACTTTATTTGGGGTAGTGCAATCTCGGCGCTACTCACAAATCAAACAGCACACACTCGGGTAAACAAATCCAATCGTACGAGATTTTCACGAGACGAGACTGCACCCATTGGCCTGTTTCTTATGAAGCAAACAAGTCACTGAATGCATGAACCTCTCCATAATGGAGATTTTCCCTGATATGCGAATATATTTTGCATACTCGGCCAATGCGTCCTTGAACCTTTCCCTCCAGATGGGGAACTGCCAACGATGCTATGCCACTCCAAAATTCAGATTCTACCATATGATCGGAGCACGGAATGCCGGAAGCAATCATGACCAGTGCCTTACTTGTAACGTACCAATGCACAATTAACATGACTATTTCGACAACACATCTAAGCCTCAGCAGCAACATAAGCCTAACCGTGAAGAAGGTAAACTCGCGTTCTTCGCACACTGTTGGCAAGGGCAAAGAGATACGAATGGATCTAAATCCGAATAAAGTCAGCACACGTTTCCCCCTGAAACTGAGTGAAAGGGCGAATATAAGCAAATGAATCGAAGGAAACTGGTCAACTTAGAGATCACCTGTCATTGAGCATTCCGTAAAAGGAGGCCTCGACAGCAGAAAAGCTACATTTAGAAAAGAGATCCTGTCAGTTTTTCCATTATTTATTGTATTCCACCTAAAATCAGCACACTTTTCGTAAATGAAAGAGTCAACACAAGCAAATAAATCAAAGGGAACTGGTCAACTCACCTGTCATTGAGTAATATTCCGTGAAAGGACGTCTCAGCAGAGCCGAAGCGAAATAAGCCAGGACACGAAATATCCGAAACAGCTCATGCAAGATGCAGTTACAAAGAAGGAAGTATACTAGTAGTTCCTCGCGCATGCACATCCGAAAACGGACTGCATGCACGTGCACAGCACGCGGCTACCACGCGTTGGTAGTTCTAATACCGGGCACCTTACGTAGAAACTTATGTAGCCTAAGTGACATACCGAGCACCTTACGTAAAAACGTACGTAGCATAGCGGTGTCGTTTTTTCTGCCATGTGAACACACCAGGGAGGTTCTGCTCTACGTTTTGGGAACGCGACGCAAAGAATCATGCGAACTTTCTTCGCGTTCGCGTAACGTAAAGAAATGCTGTTCTGCTCTACGTTTCACCTAGAGAAGTCACGTGAAATGTGTACTGGGAATTTCCCCGTCCATATTTGGCAGTTTTCTGCATGCAGTTGATCGATACCCTGCAAATCCGTACGCATTTTCTCTGCGTGTGCCACAACGTAGAGAACCCCATCTCCGCGTAGAAATCTGGAGCCAAAACACGCGAAGCCGTAGACTCTAGCCCAGACACCTGCTCTCTACGTGATTTCTCTACGTTTCACGTATAGCAGAACCTCCCTTAGGCTGTACTCACACTACTTGAAAGTTTGACGCGAATGTCGCGTTCAAAACTAGACGAAAGTACTTGAAAAAGCCTTTCCAAGCACACTGCACTCCAGTGACGACTTGAAACATTTTTTGTCAGCAAATTACCATTACATGGAGAAACATGATTGTCATGTGGTAGTTTTGCAAATCCCGAGGCTGCGTTCCTTCAATTTGTTTTCGCTCGATCAACTTATTTGAAATTTTCAGTTCATGAGAAAAATAGAAACAGTAATATCTTGCTTGGATCGTGGAGTTCATTCGCCATGCCTCGCGAAGAAGTAGCACATCGTCGACGTCGACAGATGAAGAGGTTTCTCTCCACAGCTCGATGAGCTTCTTCTCCAAGTCGTCAGAAAACACTACGTGAGGCATGATGTCGGTACAAAAGCAATGGTACAAAAGAAATGCGACAGAAACGGCAATCAAAACAACGGGAAGCTACTGGAAGAAAGAAAACGGAAAATACTCGGAAAAAACTTCACAGAATTCAGAAATGACAGGCAAAAAAGGAAACTACAAGTATATGTACAGGAGCAGTACGACCATGAGGAAACAAAGCATGAAAAATATTCTGGAGCCTTTCAACGTACAATAGTACTCCGGCCTCCTGACCTCACACAACTTTCCAAACGGCTTGAAAGCAAAAAACCTCGTAGAAGAGGATTCCGTTTCCGCTGAAACCTTTCAAGCGGCTTTCAAGGGCTTTTTTCATTTTCGCAACCGTCACCGTGGCAACATTCACACATAAGTCACTTGTATGCGGTTTTTCAAGTAGTGTGAGTACAGCCTAATAATAGAAAAGCTGACAGGATCGCTTTTTTAAATAAGCGCTGTATGGTCGATTACGATCTGCAATCTGTTTGTAGTACCAGCAAGAATGTGCTGTACATGTACCGTATTTCCTCTGTTGCTGTTTCAGTTGCCGGCATGTAGTTATAAAGTTATTATTAATATGTTGCTAAAGATAGGTTCAGCGACTCATTTGTTTCATACGAGCTGAGTCAATGAGTCGGTCTGGCTTAGAATCTTTCGCTGTAGAAGAAATCTATTCGTATCTCCATTGGAGAAATATTTGTATTCAATGGATATCAAATAGGGTTAAGACAAACTCACAGAACAAATACCATCACTGCATCAGTACCCTGGTGTTCGTTCTAAAGAGGTTCGACTGGATATCATTCATACTCACCAAAAGATGTGTAACATTGTATTATTATGGAGTGCCTTGTTTATCTCTCAGTACCTCCAACCATATAGCCTGGCCCCTTCTACCCTCAGGATCAGTGTAGTTGTTGGAACGAGGTGCCAGACTCAACAATGTATTTGCTTACATTTTAATATATGTTTATTGTTCCTCCTTTGCTGTGTTGTTTTAGACATTCGTGGACTAACACTTTGAAGTCATAAACTACATGTACTTCCAAAAGTTGTATCGACATCAACAGGATAACGGTTTCCGTGCAATATGATGCAAGATGACCTTATCAAGACAACCCATGACTACAATTATAAACACAGAATCAACAAAAACATGTGCTACACCCAACTGGTTACACTTCTCAAGTAAATCTGATTGAGGGTGTGGAAATCTGAAATATCGGAAAGGCAAGACAATTTTATGACAAGAAATTCTGCAACATCCACAGAACGACCTGCGTGTAAAAAAAGTATCACTACCACTACCCACATGTTTCTCCCTCAGCTCAGAAGAACATGATCATGCAAGTGCCATTTTCTGCATGAAAATTGCAGATCAATGCGTATACCGGTACACTGTAGTAAGGTATTGATATGATGGAGAGGCCATCATCATTTAGGGCATTCCATTGCATGATTTGTGGCATAAAAAAAACAAAAGAATGTATAGCAATAAAACTGCTTTATGGCAGTATTCTAAAAAACGTTATCGTGTTCTATAGTCTGTTTCAAAAAGATTTACAATCAGGTTTGGGTCATAAAAAGTGTAATGATAAGGGAAATTTGGACAACAAAGTACGTAGAATGGCTTGTTAGGATACGGCGCATTGTTCTGTGAAGTCTTCGGAACAATTGGACCAACCGTTAAGGTGGCTCACGCCGATTTCCAAAAAATTAACGATTGCTCTGAAAATTTGGTGGGCGGTTGCTCTTAGGTAGTGTATGCAAAAAGCGAGTTAAAAAAACGGGGTCTCAATGCTAACTTTTGAGATATAGGCGATGACAATTTCACTGAATGGTCAAATTTGTACAGTATTTGTGATGTATACCGGAGGGGCATTTCATCAAGAACCTGATTTACAATCTTCTTCAATTTTTGGTTATTATTATTATTAAACTCAATCTCGTAGCATGTGCACGCATTGCTAATGTGGGGAGCACCCTCAGAGATGAGGGCGATAACCAGCCATGGTAAAAGTACAAACGAAAACAAGAAAACAATGGAAAGGAAGGAACAGGGGGGAAAACAAAGCTCGGCCAATTAAGTGAGATAGCCGGAAATTACACTGTTTAGCTAAACACGCGGCTGCAGAAAAACGCAACTCAGTACAGACAACTTGGCGAAACTGAAACATGCTATGGCAGTGGTGGGCGAGGCTTGATAGCTTGAGCCAGTCAGAATAGGAATGAAACAAAGGGGATTTTGTAAACTGGACAGTGCGAGCTACAGGTAGCGAGACTTGTGCCCTGGTTGAACGGCTCCGCACAAACCAGTCATAGGGAAAAAGATGCCTTGGTACTTTTTCGAGTTTTATCTTTTGAATTAGCATGTTGCTGTGGAGACTGCGTCGAATAGAAAGGGGGCAAACACGAGCGAGAACATAGAGTTGTGCAGAGGAGTAATCACGGGGCAAGCAAAATAGCATTTTTAATAATTTTCGTTGGCAAACTTCGAGCTTGTCTGATATCGTGGTTGATAACCCACACCACGCTACGTCACAGTAGTCGAAGATCGGACAAATATACAAAGAGAAAAAACGGAGATCTACAGTCGTGAGGCAGATAACGGCAGTGAGGCTTCCTAAAATGTTATTGAATGGACTAACTGTGTACCTGCTAATGGGAAAATAAAAAATATATTCTTCAATGCTCAATTTCGCCATATAGGCGCAGAATGCCTTTTTGATACATTTGCTTTTGTGCATGTACATGCACACCTACATATCCCATGTACATGTCCATATACATCTACCCTTCTCTACTAGCCCACCCTAACCCTGCAATACACATTGACATACGTGTACACACACATACATACACATACACACACACACACGCATACATGCAAACACACACACACAAACCTGTCCTGTCGAGCCACTAACACTAGGGTCACGTGGGCCCCGGAAGGGCAGCAGAGAGAGAGAGAGAGAGAAAGAGCACTCCACCCGGTGGCGCTCCAGACACACCCACACGCACACTCACACGCACACCCACTCACACACACGCACACACACACACACACCTTTGGACCTTTGGAAAGCCCATCGCCGAAGGCGATGATAGCTATTAGGCGAGGCAGAACACACACACACACACACACACACACACACACACACACTTACATACATACACACACATGCATACATGCAAACACACACACACACACACACACACACACCTGTCCTGTTTAGCCACTACCAATAGGGTCACGTGGGCCCCGGAGGGGCAGCAGAGAGAGAGAGAGAAAGAGCACGCCACCCGGTGGCGCTCCAGACACACACGCACACGCACACACACACACACACACCTTTGGACCTTTGGAAAGCCCATCGCCGAAGGCGATGATAGCTATTAGGCGAGGCAGAACACACACACACACACACACACACACACTACTGCTACTGTAGCATGGTTGCCCAAGGGCCACACCATTCCGAAAGAAGACAGCGTCATTGTCAGGAGCTGAAACGGAGATGACGACTCAGGTCCCTCTGTCGACGGAACTGACGGCCGCAGCGAGAACAGCGGACACCATATGACGCTCTGTCAGACTTGGTTGCCCGATGGCCACGTTCGCACATGTGACGTCTGAAACCAGGCACTTACTTGAATTGCCGATTGCATGTCAAACACAAGAGAGCAGCTTGGACGTTGAGCGGAATAGATGATGCCGGCGCGGACACTTTCGACGGGGCAAACAATAATGCACACGCAGGCCACCACGAGAGTGAAACCACCTTCTGCATGTACCACACTGCACAGCACCACGCTGATCCTGGATAGGGAGACTTTGCTCTGCGCCACATTTGTGCCTTGTTTGTCACCTGGCTGGCGAAACGACTGATGGCAGATAAGACAGTCCTGCCGCCAGGCAGACCTATCCTGAGCAACCAGGCCACACACACACACAAACACACACACACCCACCACACACACGCACACACGTGCGCGTAAACAGTGACTAAACACACACAAACACACACACACATACACACACACACACACACACACAAGGCACACACATGATCGCACGCCTGCAGACCATCGCTCCAATGAAGATAAGATTACTACTTCTTTGCGTACATATGTTTGAGATAGAGTGTCACGCTTAGATGTGACTGATGCTATCCACCAATGTCAACGAAAAAAATCACGGTTCGCGTCAGACTCGGCTAGAGGCCGAGTTTTCCGCATCGGTAGGAACGCCATCATCCTTCAAGGATCAAGGCGCAGATGCAAAGAACAAATGTGTTCAATCTTCTTCTGCACACGTAGAAATAGGTTTGGGCATTTTCGATGATTTAGAATGTACGTCGCGTGAATATGGCAATGTGACAGAGGCAGCCACAATTTACTGATAACTGTGCATTGATCTAGCTATATACAATGCAAGTGCATTGTAAATATTGTGTTACATGCACGTAGTTGTGAAGGGAGACAGTATACATGTACATTCACCAATGACACACCTGTCAAACAGCAGGTTAGGGCTAGTCAACGTTATGAAGGCACAATATACTATACGAAGGCACAATTTTGCGATGTACTTGAGTTTGTGAATATATAGTATAGTTTGTGTTCACACATACTCTACCAAATTGCCATGCACACCCTTGTAACACACACACACACACTTGAGCCTGGGGAGCATGATTGCTCTCAGACAGTGTTGCTTTCAAATGCTTATTCTCATCAGGAGTGATGTGAAACAAATACTGGTAAATATCAATCTCTAAAAAAATGCATCCCAAATAAAACGCTTAAGCACTGAGTCAGAGTGATAAGACAATAAAAATAAAAATTTTTTAGGTGTTGCATAAACTGTGTATAAAACAATTTTACAAATATCCACGCGAAACGAAAGCAGAACGGTAGCCAAAAATAATAATTTAGTGCGAAAATAAGAAAAATAAATAATAACACCCGAAAGCGCTAAATACAAAATCAAGAAAAAGGGAAATTATAAACCATGTAGCGCTAATGTGCACCAAATAATAAGTTAAATGATAATAAAGCCGAGTGAAAAACACAAGAAATCATAACAAAAGAAACAAACTAATAATACGAAAAAAGAGTAATAATATTAATGGGAGAACTCTCATAACATCGATTGCAGGAGTCTGTTCAAGGAGGATCATTCAGTTATCGGAGCCTAGCCTCGGCAACCACGAGATCTACCGAAGCAGCTGTGACGGAGGGAGTGAAGATCGGACGACGAGCTCCACGTAGGCAGGCAATGCAGGCACGAAGAAGCGCAAAGCTTACCCGGCAGCGGATCCATGCCATTACCCTGGAGTAGGGGTCCTGGCACTTTTCCGATAGCATGTCAGCAATGCGCTTGTATAGCGATGTCGCTGACTTCCCCATGCCTCCAGATGTGGAGAGAACGACGGGGCAGAAGGAGCCATGCTCGACTTCACAGACTCGCTCCTCATAGCAACGCCGTTTCTCTCGCTCGTGACGCTGGTATGTGGGCAACACGCTTGAGGAGAGACGCCGTCACATCACGAACCTCATTATGCCAGAGCGAGGGAAATCCTCCTCGAGAGCACGACAGAGCATGGCAAATGGTGAAGGATTCACCACAGGCACAATGTGTTGGAAGATGAGATGGAGTCCAACCATACCGAAGTGCCAGGCCGTCCCGAAATTCGCCCTTCGACAGAGCGAATGCGTGCGCCTTCAGGGGGCGACATGTGAGCCAGGAGGAGGCACCTTTCTCGCTGGCTAGCCTCATGCAATGCTGAAGACCCGACGGGAGTGACAGCAGAAATTCAGTGGCAGCTCTTCCTGTGGCCAGTCTGGTGTCACTAGCCAGTTTCCGCTTGGTCTGGCGGACAGTGTCGAGGGTGTCACCTAGGGCTGGGTCCTGGCAGCTGATCTTTGACACCAGCGCAGCGGTGATAGTGCATGACGCCTTGTACTGACCAGAGAGTGCAGTGGGATCGAGGAGTCCAAGGCCACCATCTCTGCAAGGGAAGCTTAGCAACTTCCGTTCAACGGTGCCCACCGAGCGACCACAAAGCGAGGGGATGAGGCGGGAGGCAATTGCTTCCTCCAGCGTGCCTAAAGCTGAAGCGGCCCTCTCCATCACACGGCACAGAAACGACCAATGTTGCTTCAGGCCATGCGTAAAGGCAGAGAAGGCAGCTTGCGGCTGGGAGTCGGCGATCTCAGCGAGGGTTAGGACCTCCTTCCTCCAGGACTCTGCTTTTTGGCTGAGGTAGCCATCCACAAAGCCAGAGGTGCCAATAGCTGCTCCAAGAAAGCGGTGACCGTCGTCGGTGATGGTGACACCAGTACTCTCGAAGATTCTGCTGGCTTCTTCGAGGTGCGGTGGCTTGACGACCAGCACAGACTTTGATGGATTGTATCCGTACAACGGACCCCGCTGGCAGAGAAGGTCCCACCATGCTCGCAGGCGGATGATCCTCCCCGCAGCTGACGAGTCGTCCGCATACCAGAGCTGAGTGGCCTTCGCTGCTGACAGGGAACGGATCAGTGGAAGAATGGCAACGGCGTACATGGGCATGGCTAAAGGATCACCCTGGGTTGTTCCTTCAGCCGACATGATAAAACTACCTCCAACAAACAGCTTGGCTGGGCAGCGATACGTGTTGATCACTACTGTGGCTAGGGATGGGCAGAGGTGGCGCAGATTGTGTAGACAGACTTCCCGGTTAAGCTGATTGAAAGCGTTTGTGGCATCCGCCATCGACACTGCTTCGGTGTCGTCTTGGTCAAACATCTGCTGCATTGCATGGATTGCGGCCTCAATGCCGCATTCCTGTCCAGCACACAATTGGAGACTTCCTGCCGCTTCCTGGATGTCGCTTCTGATGAGGGCAAGGATGGCTTTGCCAATGATTCGTCTCACCACTTCGCCTATGCCGATTGGGCGAACTCCTGGGTCCTTGTCAAGCGGAATAAGCTTGGATGCTACGTACGCCTCCAAGGTGACTGGGTCAACATGCTCTGTTGCAAGCCGTCGAGCAGAGGCAGCCAGTGCATCACATAGCAAGTCTGATGCTTCCGAGAATGCCGTACACATCCATCTCCACGCGTCTGCATCAATGCCAGATGGACCTGCTGCTCCATGAGTGTTAAGGGCAGCTCTCCGAACCGTTTCTCGGTCTAACCCAGAGAATCCTGTTGGATGCGGTGTAGGTGGAGCGTCACCATCTAGCAACGCCTCCATGGACGCGGGTGCAGGTGGGGGATGCTTCGCTTCCAGTATCTCCCGGACAGTGTAGTCACCTGAAATGTCATCTAGTCCCAGCACACCAGGAGACTCCCCAGCGGAAAGTGATCTCAAGGCAGATGCCAGCCGGCCGCTGGTCACCTTGGATGCAAAGTGACGTGCATCATCATTGCTGGTTCTGCTTCTCTGTTGACGCTTCTTGAGCTCCTTGTGAATAGTGTCACATTCGTGGATGAGGGTCTGCAGGTTCCCCTTCTTCCACTCTGTTAACCGCCGTTCGAGTGTACTGGCTGGTTTCTCTGATGGACCAAGTGGTTTCTGTAGCAGCAGCATTTGAAACACCATCGCAACTTTGAAAGCTTGGCCCTCATACTGTCCTCTCACACCTTCCGTCCAAAATCAGCACACTTTTCGTAAATGAAAGAGTCAACACAAGCAAATGAATCAAAGGGAACTGGTCAACTCACCTGTCATTGAGTAATATTCCGCGAAAGGAGGTCTCAGCAGCGCGGAAACGAAATAAGCCAGGCCAGGAGACGAAATATCCAAAACAGCTCATACAAGAAGCAGTTCCAAAGGAGGAAGTTAGTTCCTCGCGCATGCACATCCGAACACGGAGTATAGTACGGACTGCACTGTATGAACACAATGTCTGCTGTGCACGTGCACAGCACGCGGCTACCACCCGTTGGTAGATCTAATACCGAGCACCTTACGTAGAGACTTACGTAGCCTAAGTGAAATACCGAGCACCTTACGTAGAAACTTACGTAGCATAGCGGTGTCGTTTTTCTTGCCATGTGAACACAATAATAGAAAAGCTGACAGGATCGCTTTTCTAAATACTGTGACACAAGATATGACACCATGGCCAACCAGGGCCAAACAGACAGAACAAGCTGCTACTAGAACAATTTAAAACGAATAATGCTGTCCTTCTGGACACACAGATTAGGCTTATGAATACGTTGACAAACAGCTTCTAACACGCTCAACTGCAACTTATAACCATGATGAGCACGGCACAAAACAGAAAAAGAAGAATCAGAATACACCTTGCAGCAATCAGGACGAGATACAAGATGCTTATACACTGATGACTTCCTACTAGAAAACACACGCTCGCACCCACTCTTACTCACACAATCATTCTCGCTCTCACACTGACCAGACTCACTGGACTCACTGGCCGAATCCTCCTCAACGATGTCCTGTCTTGGAGCAATCAGGTCCCGTCTCCTCCCATCCCTTGTCTCACGCTCCTGTTGTGCATTCCGTTGACTCTGTACTTCCGTACTGAAATAGGTCATGGTGTAATTCGCAGTTGTTCTTCTGGGTCTCGTTGATATTGAGGTAGGTAGTGTTGTTGTCTCTGCCGGTGATGCAGCAAGCGATGATGACGCAAACGTGTCTGCATGCAACACACGTGGTGTCACCAAAGCCACATCCACCTCCGCTGGTGGAGGGAGTGACTTGGTCATGGCCACGGGAGCCAATGGTGGACTTGCCGAGTGGGACGCTAGGTCCTGTGTTGGCGGAGGTAGTGGTTGTTTACGGGGTCTGTTTGGCCCTGGTTGGCCATGGTGTCATATCTTGTGTCACAGTATACTAGAAGTCTTTACAAGTTTGTTAAGTGCTTTCGCAGTTTTTCCTGTTATTACCTTAGTGCTAGGATTATCATTTTCATAGGTGTTATTTCTTCTCACACCATTTCTCTTTATTAGTATCTTTCTGGATTGTTTTTCATTAGTACAACGTAGCTTCCTGAGGAGTGTTGTGCGAAAACTAGTTCGAGGTACGATTTTTTGTTCATCATTTTCTCCATATCACATTTTTTCTTTCTTCCATGTTCTTCACTGCCTTCGTATCCACTCGTTTTGGAATACAATAAAAGCCTTTGTGATATGTCGGTTCAGCTCGTTCTGTTGATCGCAATTCTAAAATTAATATTATTATTATTATCAAATTTTTGATAGGGCAATCCCCACAGGCCTAAGGCCTTCTTACAGGGTACCCTAGAAATGAAAGTACTGAATTACGGAATAGATGCAGGGAAGAGCATAAGCGGACTTTTTATTGGTGCTGAAACTAGCATTAATGCTGCAAACGAGCACTAAACCTAGCATTAGCAACCAAAATAACTAGCATTGCCAAAAGCATTTTTGCCCAAAAAAACTAGCATTAGCCGCTGAGGCCTAACCAGTAAAGGTTTTTCAGAACCGCTCACAGAGCGATTTTTATATAAATATAATAGTTATATTAACTGGACTAAAGTAGAGGACTGGGGCAAAAAGGAAAAGACCACTCGGAGGACTGCAAGAAGAACAACGGTGAGAACTACTGGGCGAACTCTGTCAGTAGAACGACTAGGAGAACTACACTGCGCAAGCGCAGCCTTCTGGGTATACCGTACTGTAACTAAAGTTATGGAGGGAAAAAGGGGTGCATGCAGTAAGTGGCAGTAGGGTGAGCGGGAAAAGGGGTGCATGCAGTAAGGGCCTGGTCAGACTGCGGCAAAATCGAAATAATCCTGGGATTATAATCCGAATCTCCATAGTAACTTGCCGCCAGAGCGGCAAAAGCGAGAGTTGACGCTCCAAAAAAAAAGCAAGTACGGACCACGCTTTTCCGCTCCAAACAGGATTTGACGCTGATACGCCATTGACGCTGATAATCACTGATTTTTTCATCTCGATATCGAGGAGCTAATTGGCCGGGGACAACAACAAAACTCATAAGGATGGTTGCAAGGATTGCACTGAAGGTGTTGGCGATCCCCAAGGTGAAGGAATTTGACGTCGTTCGTGGAGATTACCACTTGACGCTCGAAATGAAGTTTGAATTTTCACTCTCCCCACGTGTGTAGTGTGATCGCGATTCAAATTCTGGACGCTGTTCTGTTTTCGTCAGGCAACCAAAATTTGCCGCAGTCTGACCAGGCCCTAAGTGGCAATAGGGTGAGCGGGAAAAGGGTGCATGCAGTTAAGTGGCAGTAGGGTGAGCGGGAAAAGGGGTGCGGGAAAAGGGGTGCATGCAGTAAGTGAGACAGGGTGAGCGGGAAAAGGGGTGCATGCAGTTGGTGAGACAGGGTGAGCGGAAAAAGGGGTGCATGCAGTTGGTGAAACAGGGTGAGCAGGAAAAGGGGTGCATGCAGTAAAGTGGCATTGGGGTGAGCGGGAAAAGGGGTGCATGCAGTAAGTGAGACAGGGTGAGCGGGAAAAGGGGTGCATGCAGTTGGTGAAACAGGGTGAGCAGGAAAAGGGTGCATGCAGCTTGTGAGGCAGGGTGTGCATGAATGTGTAGGGAGTGCATGAATGTGTGTAGGGGAGTGCGTGCATACGCGAATGTGTACGGGGCTAAAGGACTCATGCAACACGTGTTCCGCGGCAACCTGCCTAACCTGCGGTATAATGCATGTGCTAGGCGTTTCACGCTCCGGAGCGCCGGCTTTGCTGCGTGCGAAACTTGCACATTAGTTCATTGCGAGGCGTTTCCCGAACGCATAATGAATCGAGCTCCGCATTACTGGCGACCTGCGCAACGCGCGCATTGCGAGAATTGCTAGGCCATTCCCGAACGCAAATTGAATCACGCTTCGGGCCAACCACAACCGTCGCAACCCGCAACCCGCGCGACGCATGAGCTCAGGTATAATAAGGGCTTCACCTTCAGTCCCCTGCTCAGTTGCTTTCTTGTATCGCAAGAGGGAGTTTTGACTACGCTGGACTTTGAGGTCTTGAGTGGATCTGCTATCTATGCGGTAAGTTCCATTCGTTTTTGTGAATGTATATGAATAGGTGTGCTGTCCGGGCAGGAAGAGGATTAGCTTGTACATGTACCTCAATGTCCTGTCCTCTCTAATCTTTAACCCTTTCTGTACCGTAACGTACTTGTGTATCAGTGGTAGATTTTCTTGTGACATGACAGGACCTGACAATGCGTGCAAACGCAAGCATTTTCAGGTCCTCAGTACCACACCATGACATGTACTCTTTGCTCCTGACAAGTCTGATCAGTTCTCATCAACCAACCAGGCAAATAAGACGTGTCCTGAGCAAATACTACCCGTTACGGAGTGTGACTAACGAACTATTCATGCTGGTTTTCTGCAAGCACCGTGTTTGTCCAGTGGGTGAATGTCACACTCCAGTAGCTGTAAAAGGGCTAACAGGGTTCTCGGCCCTCCTCACTTTTTGACAAAATACATGGAATCGACGTACAATACCGTATTTCCGCGATCAGAGCCCTCTCTTGAATACAGCTTTATCTCTCATAGGGCCCTAGTCTCTAAGAGCCTTTGAAAAATAAAGCTTTCCTTTGAATAGTTCCCTCCCCCCCCCCCCCACACACATACACATGGGCTTGTAACAAAGGTACATGCAGGTTTGGTGTTGTTTTGCTAGTGTTCTTGTCCATGCCACTGCACCGGTGGTTTCAGCAACAAAAATCCCAGTTCTTGTTGCCGTGTCAGTGAGGTTTTGATAGTTTACCTGGATGACGCAAATGCACCAGCATAGTACCCTCTCTTGTACAGTTTCCCACCTGTGAAAGACATTGAAAAAGCTGTGCCCCATGGTCACTAATCGCGGATGCGGCAGTTGGTCATTTGCTTACTGGTGCTGGTGACTGTGAAAGTAAAAGTTAAAATTGCGGCACAAAATGGCGGTAAAATCACAAATGTTTGAGTCCAATGATCCCCGTCCCCCTTCACGGTTGTTCGGGCTGTAACACTAGTCTTGTCACAGGATATATCTAGTATTTGCTCACACTTAGCTCTCTCCAAAGTTAGAAATTGGAGAGGCGTGGATCATTATGGCATTAGCTAATCTTCTTGTTGGGCGGCCACGATTGTCTTTTCTAATTCCCTCTAAAAGTATGTAGAAAGGAGTGTATAAGAATAATTGAACTGTGATAGCTCTGGTGCGGTCCATTCTACACTATTCCATTCGAGCTGTTTTGTCTCTTCGTCAGCCAATTTCCCGAATATTCGAACATTCTTTCATTCATTTTAGTTTCGCACCACGAACATTTTCTCAGTTCACTGGCCTCGCAGAGGCAACCCACAGGCACAGTGCTAGTCAGGGAGTCGTGCTAGTCTGCACAAGTGTGACGTTCGTACTTCAGCGCTGTTATGCAAAGGGTAGAACTGATGCACTCCAAAAAAGTAAGTCGTGCCTCGAGTTCACGACTGCAGAGTGTATCCTAGGTGCAACTGATCACAGGAAATGAACCCACAGTGACTTTTCACCGTAGTTTTGCAGTGTTGTTATAACCAGGATATTCTTTCATTCACTCGTTACCATCAAGAGCGTTCGAGGTAAAACTGGAGTTTGGGTACTTGTGTATCTACTGGAAAAGGATGAGCTACTTCTGGACAGCCGGGCATCGGCTGGCCTGTCAAACTGCACGGAAAAGCCCTGTGACCATTGATTTGACTGTCTCGGCCAGCACTCTATGTGGTACGGTATCTGTGCACCGTATGTGCCGGATACGGTGTGGATAATATAGATTCCATACATGTACGCCGGAGCCATCTGGCTGGATTTAACGGCCGTTATTTTCGCCTGGTTTAATCTGAATTTTGGCATTTTATATGATTTTTTTCGGATTTATTTCCAAATTTGAATTTGAATGTGAATTTCATGTTTATAAAGTCGTGTTCGCTCATTATCCACATGTCCTTTGCGTCTCTGTGTTTTTCACTGTTTTTATTTGACATTATCTTTCTTTACGGAGTTGTTGTTGCTGTTCATTTTGCTACTCTTTCTTTTTCCCTCCCCTTATTTTTATTTATCGCCTTGGTTGGCAATCACCCACTCTTAGCATTGGCCGGTGTTTCCACCAAGTCTTGAGATGTTGTAATAAATATTTATATATATGTATACTGTTGTGAATTCCAGCAGAAATCCAAGAGAGCTCGATACCGGGAAGGTAGCGCCGTGACACACTAGTCAGAACAACAGATGGGTGGTCAGTCACAACTTAAAGTTTCATGCCAGTGACTGATCAAGCCATCTGTTGTTCTGACTAGTGTGTATAACAATTTATATATATATATTCGCCGGAAGTGGTCAAGTGGTCACCCGATGCATGGTTAAATGCACAGAGATTTTCCTCCAAAATAAATTTGCTGGATATTTTTGAATTGCTAGAATACATGACGTATGGCTATGCACAAGTCCTCGACCAATATGCTTGCGCATATTTCCGCATATTTTGTGACACAGTTCATATATGGCATATTGAGCGACAAAGGGAATATTGGAATGAAGCCAGCATATAATTCAAATATTCTGAAGAAAATGAGGAAAAGTCATTCATATTATGGACAAAATGCGTTCAGAAATGCCTTTTATGAATGAATTTGGAATGGTTGAGGCGTTTGCTACATTCCCCCATGGATGAACACTATCATTACGGTTGCTGGGGACACACCCCAGCCATACTATTCCGCATGTGTTTTGATTTGCACCATAAGCATGATAGCCGTGAAGCCAATGAATATTCCAAGGTTGTAATTTTACTGAAATGATCTACACTTTCTGCTTATGTCGAGCATATTTTGGCATATTTTGGCATATCTTTTTGCATATCTTGCTAAGCCTTTGGCATATTATGGACGTTTTCCCTGATATGCGACGAGCATAATATGCTCTTTTTTTTCAGCATATTTGGTCGAGGCCTACTATGCACCGTATGAGGAAAACCCTGCGGCCTGACTAAGGGAGTCGTAAAATACCCGCTATTTTACGACTCTCTGGCCTGTCTCATGGAATCTCCATATCCGGTATGTATACATGTACAGTCATGTTGTTGGTTTAACAGAGTGAAACAAACAAAGCAACAACAATAACAATACAACAATAATTCAACATGTGTAAACTAAAACAAGGTTTAGATATGCATCTAACACCTTGTACATGTATACAATCATGTACATGTACGTAACGGATATGGAGATTCCATGATTCCGAGGGGTTCTTCAGCTCCTTATAAGAACGATTGTCGGCCCCAACAGCCTGTGCAACTTGCGTTGACTCTGAGCAGTTTCAATTTTTTCTCATTCGTTTCTCTGGATTAACCGCAAAACTGAAACACTTCAACGTTCCCTTCAGTATTGAAAATGGCCGCTCCCCGTAAATTTATTATTCCACCTGAGGAAGTATTGGATTACAACGGTATGCTCGAGGGGATAGTATTCCTTGACACCATCATCATCGAGTTCTGTCAGGGGCGTGGAATCGAGCTAGTGGCACGTTATGGCTTGATTGCTAACGTTCATGTGTGTCCAACGTGCAATCAACGCTGTACCTTTTCAGTGTATAACGGAGGCATTGATGGATATCGTTGGCGATGCCAACGTGACAGCTACGTCAAGAGCGTTCGTGTTGGCTCATTCTTCCAACGGAGCCATTTGCCTCTTGATTTATTGATGAAGATCATCGTCTTCTGGGCCAAGCAAGAGCCGCAGAAGGAAATTACAAGGTGTTACAAGGTGACGGAGAAGCCACTCCTTGATTGGTATAATTTTCTTCGAGACGTGGCAGGTGAGTACCTCACCAATAACCCATACCATCTCGGAGGCTTCGATGATGAAGGCAAGCCTCGGGTGGTGGAAATTGATGAGTCGAAATACTTTCACCGGAAGTACCATCGCGGTCAATGGAGAGATGGCCACTGGGTCTTTGGTGCAATCGAAAGGGACACCGGAACTTGCATCATGCAAGTTGTTCCTGATCGCACGGCAGCAACACTGACTGCCCTAATAGCTCAGTGGCTCCTCCCCGGGACACGCATCATGTCGGATGGATGGGCTGCATATGCCAATCTCTCGACGATACATGGGGGCATCTTTCAACATGATGTTGTGATTCATGAAGCTAACTTCGTGAACCCCAATGACCGCGATGTCCATACTAACAACGTGGAGAATATGTGGATGAGAGCAAAGCGGCAGCTGAAACGCATGTTCGGAACATCTGACACCTTATTTCCCACATACTTGGTGGAATTTATGTGGCGTGAGCGGTTCAAGGAGCACCAGGATCGGTACTTCGAATGCATGGTGCATTGCATTCGACAATCATACCCTGTGCCATCCGGTTGACCAGTGACCACATCTATTTTCAGTTCCGCTTTCCCAAAATGTTAAAATAAATTTTGTAGAAGAGGTGTTCTGTTTTGGGTGTGCTGGTGCATGAGTTCCCACGGGAATGGATGGACATCCTTTTTGTCAAATATCCGGCGATTGGCCGCGGGAAGTTAGTTGGGAATTCCGGCTGTCGCGGGAAGAGCATGATCTTTGCTTTTAATAGATTTGGGGTTACTTTGAGATTGATGAAGAATGGTAAAACCAAGTCACAAAGTCTTTTCTTCGCTTGTTCTCCTGAGCAATCTAAAACTTAGTGCAACTAAAAGCAAGAATCATTGTAATCGAAAGAAGAAGAGAAAATACTTCAAAATAGCCCAACTACTTAGTTTACAGTGTACTTCAAAATACTCGCTACCTTTCCTAGGGAAAACAGCCTGAATCATGACTTGTAGGCAAAGTTTGCCGGTAATTCTCTAAGCAAAATATCGGGAATTTTTACAGAAAAAATCCATCAATTTTGAAGTAAAGTTTCGAAAATATCACGAAACCTGGAAGATCTACCGAAATCTATCTAACCGAAAAAAATTATATAAAAAAAATTATATAAAATGCCAAAAATTCAAAGCAAACCTGGCGAAAACAATGACCGTTAAAACCAGCCAGATGGCTAACATGTTATCTCCATATCCACACCGTATCCGGCACATACGGTGCACAGATACCGTACCATAATTTATTATAGAGTGCTGGCCGGGACAGTCAAATCAATGGTCACACGGCTTATCCGTGCAGTTTGACAGGCCAGCCGATGCCGGGCTGTCCAGAAGTAGCTCATCCTTTTTCAGTAGATACACAAGTACCTAAACTCCAGTTTTACCGCGTTCGATTAGGGGCCGTCCGGGGTTACCGATTGTTTTTACAAAACGAAAAGTTTTAGTATTTTTCAGCATCCACCCACCCACCCACCTTTTCTGCAGGTAAAACGAATTCCAATAAAATAATGATGTCAATGTTCGACACCCAGAAGTAACTGGGCATTCTCCATCAGCATTCAATAATTATTTTCAAAACGGAACTCCATCAAACCCACCCACCCACAAACGAAAACATTTCGTTTTGAAAATATTATTGGTAACCTTGGACGGCCTCTTACGGAGAAATTATTTTTATTTCGGCCCTATCCGTGAGTTAGTGGAGTGTACACACATGGCGCCAAATTGTTAATATGATCTTGTTGGCTATCACTTGGATTCTTCTTAGTCATAACTCCAGTTCATTGTGTTGCATGTACTGTTAACAGGTTGAAGATGGGATCTATTTTATTGCTTACTCTATGTGTGTTGGCTTCAATGCTGCACACAATAAATGGTGCAGAAGGTAAGCCTTTGAAAACCTAACAGATATTCCTTGTCATTTTCTATCCGTTGTCTGGAAACTTGCAATGACAAATATTGTAATATTCCATTACATTACATTTCTGTGATTTCGGGTTCTGGGAAAATTAACATGATCAACCTGTTGCCATGGCTCCGACTGTGCCCCATGTTAGCTTAAGACTTTGTAGTGTAGAGGCGACGGTTTCAAATAGGACATAGGTTGCAAATCGGTACGGACTCAATATTCACTTTCTCTCTTGGTAAATTGATTAGAAAACATATGTCACAGTGAGACTACGGTGTGTTATACTCCGAGCCAAAACTTCATGGCTATGCGATAACCAGAAGTGCCATACCAAGCAGGTCAGTTTTGACGTGTTGCTTCGCACTGCGACTTGAATTTTACAACTTTTGAAAAATCAATTTATTGTCAATAAAGCACCGCATACCAATCAAAACTAAGGGAAGCAGGCTTATTGTTACTCTGCACTGGCCGTTGTGGAGCGATAGCAATTATTTTATATTTATTATTATTTAAATAACCTACGTGGAGCTAAGACTTTTAATAATATAGCTAAGAATAGGATGAAGGCCGCAGAAATCACGCACCTACGTTTCTTGTTTGACATGTATTACTGTGTATTTTATAACAAAAATATTTTTGAAAACCCAGAATCGATTTTCTCGTTCCTATCATCAGTGGGAAAAAACAGAACTAAGGATACAACCGAAGAAACTGAAGTTAAGTACTGTAAAAAGAAAGGTGTTAGAAATAACATCAAGTGCAATAAAACCACTAGAGGAAACGCGAAAAAGGTAACAAGATTACATAAGATTATGATTATTTATTCTTCTTTTACTAGGGAATTCCCAACAGGCGTCAGCGCCTTTTTACAAGGAACCCTTGGTATAATTTGATGGATGAGCGAAATTCAGCTGGTGAACTAGACAAGCGGCAAGCCGGTGGAAGTGTATTCCACCTGGCAGTTACCTAATTTCAGACCCAGAGTGACGTTCACTCTAAAACCTGTCCGGTTTGGAACCACCTCTGATTTGAAGCGAAAAATTGGGCAACTTGGAGGCAATGGGTCAACACAAAGGAGTGGCTCAGTTCGATTGATACTGGCCTCAGAGCAAACTTCAACATGACAGTTTCCTTCCACAAACATATTTCGAGTGAACAATCAACGCTGATGGTCGGTTTGGGTCTATACAAATTTGACTTTCAAGCCGTTCCGGTATAGAACCGTCGCTTCTACTACGTACCTCGAGTCAACTTTGAGGCACATTGTAGTCTAGTTCCTGTCAGATTTCTGATGGCTTGATCACATGATTATGGTGAAAATGAAGTGCGAAATGAATCATTCTATTAAAGTACTCAACGATCTTCATGTAGGTCACAAATTTCCATGTGGTAAAAATAATAATCATGTTTAAATGTTCAAGTGGAGAAAACTGACTTCCAGCGGTCATTGTGTATTGCACAACGATAAAACATGACTTTTCTCAAGCATCTTTTACGTGCAAAAAATAAATTTACAAAATTAACCCCAAACAACGCTACTATAACCACCAATCCTAATTCCGCCACAGATAACACGAGAAGGACACCCGCCTATCGCAGTACGTCTGGGCCAAGAAGGGTGTAGGTAAGGCTAGCAGCATTCAATGGGCGGTAAACCGCAGAGCAAAAGCAAAAGGTGAAACCTGTGCCTGGCGGAATAATTGGCAATCGCGCAAGCACACAAGCACCTCTCTCTCAACAAAAAGAGTGAGCTTGTGTCAAAGTGTCGCCACAAGAATAAGAATTTTCTTCGGAACTTCAAACCATCCACAGCCATCACCTAATTAAGTCAGAGACAACCAGCTCAAGTGGAAAAAAAGGAGTGAGCTTGTGTCAAAGTGTCGCCACGAGAATAAGAATTTTCTTCGGAACTTCAAACCATCCACAGCCATCACCTAATTAAGTCAGAGACAACCAGCTCAAGTGGTTGTCACCTTTCACACTTTTACTTTTAGATTTGCATCATGATGCAGTCATTCACACTTTGACCCGCCGCCATTCGCAACTTTTAGATTTGCACCATGCTGCAGCTATTTACACTTTGCTTTGTGAGTACATAGACAAAATACTGATCCAGATTTCTCATTACTGTTTTCTGATGATCGCTTAGTGCGTGAAACACTTTCTCTGTCCTATTGTTTGTTTATTCAACATTGAATCAATAGATTAAATGCAATACAACATACATGTAAAAAATAAAGATTTTTCAAACCAAAACTAAAAAGAATTTAAAATCAAAATTTTATGAAACTAAATAAATTATTCTCAACGAACTCAGTCAATACACTCAATTAAAACGAGGAAAACAATATCAAAACAAAACAAAACAAAATTGTGTGACTCAATCAATAAATAAGTACAAATTTACGTTCACGAAATCTTTCGTTAGATCACTCCACCAGCTGGTTCGTTGCGTACTGAATTTCGGTTTGGCGGCATGTAGCCACGAACGTTCAGAGGGGGTAACATTAATTTGGTACACACATCAGTTATTTCGTACCACCTAACGAATATAGCGAAAGTTAATTCAAAACGAAACTTTGTACTTGTACAGTAATAGGGACGTTTAGCAACGCGAAAGTTCGAAAGAAAATTCGAGTATGGGAATGAGTACAGAAACAAAGGTCGAGACTTCGAAAACTTGGACGCGAAGTTGCAGTGTTTTGCGAAAGTAACTTTCTCTTTTCTCGGTACGCATTTCACTACATGGAGTAGTAATTTTACAGCCCCCTGCTTGAGACTGAGCTGCATATACGGTACGGTACTATAAGATTCAAATAGCTTCGAGAAAAAGTCGTTTCGCATTGCTAAACCTCACAAGTTTTCTTTTTCGAAATAGATTTTCGCGAAATATCGCCACCGCCAAAAGTTCGAATTTTCGCAATGCTAAACGTCCCTAACAATTTTTTTATGAACTTTGAAGCTACGCTGTAGCCTTGTCATATTTTCAGTACACCCTACTCGCAACACACAACAGGGCATCATCAGGGATATCTGTGCTGATGCCCTCCTGGTTGAAAATGCGGACAATTTACTGTACGGCGTGGAGCCAAGGACTGTTTGTGTGTTGCGAGTTGGACGTACTTCCTCCGTTAAAACCTCTTTAGCACGACGCTACCTGAGCGCGCCCCACGACAACACCTGTAAAAGTCGCTTTTTCCCATGAAAGTACTAGCTGCTAAAGGATCGATAACTTTACCTTCCCTTGGACGAATTCCACGATCTTGAGCTTCCTGGAAAGGTCTTGAGACGAGTGACAAACTGGTGTCAAACCTAGCTCGGAGCAAAATCAAAACCCCGTGCTACAGTCTGGCAAACTTCATCCACGCGCTCGACAGACTTGAGCACGGCCAAGACTAACCAAGCTCAAATTTTCAGCTGCCATTTCGGTCTCCTTGCTCGTATCGAGCTCAAATTTTTTGTGAGGACTCACGGGATCCACTACCATCATTTGAATCTTGTTTCCATGGCAGCAGGTAGCGCACAAATGATCCATGATGGAAAATACGCGTTCTGCAGACTGCGCAAAAAAATCGAGTTGAAATTTGCCGTGTCGAGTCGCATATCTCAACAACCGGTAGTCGCATTGCTTCGGCGATTGTTTCTATCGCCAGCTGAGAGTCTTCTCTTTCAGATACATGTTTCGATTGTGAGAATCGACCAAGTATTGAGTGAGTTACGGTAGTTTGAACAAGTCACTATGGACTCAACACGGACCCCACGACTATGAGATGCAGGTTCACTGTACAGTGTACAGCGCGCGTCGTACTAGTACGACGGCCGTGGGGCATGCAACTCATGTGCGTCGTACTAGTACCACGCTCGCGCTAAAGGGGTTAACAAAACCTTCGTGATAGATATGAAAATGCTTGGAACAGGTCAAGAACAGTTTGTATGCCACTCACAAAGAAACTCAGAATATTATCACTATTCGCCTGATTAAGATCGACAGAGAACTACATGATCAAGAGCACAACATATTATAACTTTTCTTCAGAACGATAAGCAAGGAACTGTTCGAAATCAGGAAACCAAGAACTCACATAGCTGGCAGAGTAGATTGCGCGCTCTACATCACACACCACAGAATCAGGTACACATGGCAAAGCAGTTGACAACAGTGTACAATGCATGCATGCATAATGTGTAGTACATACAGAGCAGCGTATCGCGTACAGATCATGTACAGACAGACCATGGATTCAAACATAACAGTATCGACTGTACGAGGTGAATAGCAATTTCTGGACATAAAAATTAAATAGAGGCCCACTGGCTGTGTGTTTTACATTTTTCATATCCTTTTGTATCTATTGTATGGCCTAGTCCTTCATCTTTCCAAATATGTCACCATTGCTCATGCTGTGATCCCAGAGACTTTATAGCAGGATGTTTTGGACAGGCCAATTTTTTGGCCTAAATTTCAGTGTATGGAATTCTGGACATGAAAGTAAAATGGCGTCAATAGGCATCCTATACTGCACCATTTTTGTTATTTTTTCTATTGGTGGACTGCAGTTGGCCTCTTCACACTTCCAGCCAACAGGTCCAAGACTGTACAGCGTCTGACATGGGGAAGCCAACGATTCGTCCATTACTTTTTATTTTAATCAAAATTCAAAATTCTTATGCGACATAGTCCCACAAAACTCGTTGAAATGCCTCCCAAAAAAAGGCTATCAACAAGGCACCGACACGAGGAGAAACTATAACAGCCCAGCTGCCAACTACAAGAAGAAAAAACTTCATCAACCTGACTGACTTGACTCCACACGTGACGAAAAATTATTTTACTCGAAATGTCCAGAATTAGCAATTCACCTCGTACATCACGGAACAAAGGTAGTTCAGCCGATGTACATCGTTTTGACAAGAGAAACTGTTGGCGGAATGAGCAGAGGGTTCAGTTTGCATCGCTTTTGTTCGACTCATTTTTTAACCTGCGTCGATGTCGTAATCCGCTGCACGCGAGTCGTCATCTCTCTTGAGTCGATGTTCAGGCTTGCCTCGGCGTCTTTGATAACACTCGGCCGTACTTTGGTGATGCCGCCATCGTTCAAGCTGGCTTTCGTGATCCGCCACGGAGACAATTACTCGTTTCCACCAGGGAGTCGTAACAAATATTTTATGACTCCCTTGTTTCACCTCCAATCTCCAGAATTTTGCAAAACCAGGAGCAGAGGCACAGCAAAACTGATTCCATTTTCTCTGATTAATGCTCCTGCCAGCACTGAATTGCAGTGGCTAGCAAGTAACGTTGACTTTCTTTAGCCACGAAACTCATGTCGGACTACAGACTTCAGAAGAATGCATCGGCATTCGAATCTGGGCTTTGCGCAAGTTGAACAAGAACTTGTGTAGTTCGATCGGAGCAGCTACACGTTCACTCGTTCATTGTGTGGGCTTGCTGCTCGTTGCATCGGTCTCTATCAATCTAAAAATCAGCTCTAGAGAGGCCAAGCAGCGTATTATGTCCTTGGAGAAGTGGTATTTCAGTTTTGTTCACCATGGCTGATTTTCGACATTACGTAACAAGGCAATACTCCGCCACCACGACAAAAGTATCCATGGTGCTCGTTCTCGTCGGGGTTTCCCCGCCCAACGTTTTGTGGATAGAGAGACGGGCACACAACAGACTCATGACAACGGAGTACTCGCTACCAGAAGACAAATTGAAAGCGACAAGGCGACATTTAGATAGACCACAGAGGAAGGAGGTTTAGATTACAAAAACAGGGCACAGCAGACTACAACCACCATGAGTACCAAACCCTAGAGGGTGAAGGAACCACGCTTTACATTGACAACTTTCTCTTCATACCCGTGACGCTTAGAATCCTGGTTTTCGCTCAAAGTTGGCTCCTTCTATCCCCAGGTGGACTTCATTCACCCAATATGATGTTTGGTTCAGAAACCCTCCGTTCTTTAGATATCGACCCAAATGTGAACTGAAACACCTTCAAACAAGGTATAAGGAGGAGGGTTTACTGCTGCTCACAACAACGCAGTACAGCCAAACCAATTATGTTCTCTTACCGATCCACTTCACCTAGTAATGTTTAGCCATCCATATTTCGATTGGCGTCTTGCTGAGTCTCTTGAAGAAATCTATCAATTCAGCCTGTCTTCTGGCGGCCATTACGAAGGCCCTTTACAAGGGCCAGTAGCAGCGGGTTACGTCCTGAAATTGGGGTAGACCATCATCATAGGCTGCTGCAACATGTCCCCAAGCGCCAATTAGTGGTCTTGAACAAAGTTATCCACTAAATATCACTTGGGAGAAATATTCAAATTCCGAACTCTCCAACGTCCATGCACTAGCCGAATCCAACTTCGGGGCAGGATAACACACACGGAGCGCCTCCATATACCTTTTAGCTACGCTACCAGCACTAAGACATGATGGAAATGATCTCTGCCCTCACAGAAACTCAAATGAAGCCGTCGTTTGCTGAACAACAGCCCAACATGACGAGAAA
This sequence comes from Sycon ciliatum, assembly GCF_964019385.1. Classification (NCBI taxonomy): domain Eukaryota; kingdom Metazoa; phylum Porifera; class Calcarea; order Leucosolenida; family Sycettidae; genus Sycon; species Sycon ciliatum. The sequence goes on along the minus strand of NC_088654.1, from coordinate 2,026,961 downwards.
GAAGAACTGCTCAACTGCAAACAAATAAACAGCAAGGGCTGCAACAGTAGCGGACGATGGCCCAAAAGGTTCTCTTGTACAAGGCAGCCAGTGAACTCGAGTTTCACATGTGCATCGATGCCTCTTCGCACTAGTGGAAAATCATGATGTAGCAGTCGGGCGCTTGAGGATATCAGATATGCATTGCATTTGGAAAATCAAGAATCGAAAAATATAAAAGTTCTCTTTGGGGGACAGCCTCAGCCCTACAAGTAGGTACCTAAAAAGATGCACGATATATACAAATATGTTATATCCGCGCATGCACCAGAAGTACATGGGCTCATGGCAACCCGAGCGAAATTTTGAATTTTTGGATGGGAGCGTGGCACGCATGTGAAACTCTGCCCAGCACAAGAGATCGTTCTGGCACAATCAGGGCCATCTTGTACTACTGTTGCAGTCCTTGCTGATTTGTTTTTGTGGAAAAGTTCTTCTTTCTCGTCATGGTGGGCTGTTGTTGAGCAAGTGACGCTTCGTATCCCAGTATCCAAGCAACATTACTAGAGTTTCTGGACCAAACTGTCATAGTGGGCAAACAAGGTCAACTCAGGTATAAAATGAGCCAACTCGGTAATCGGTAATTTGGCCATGTCCGGGGATATTTGCTCGTTATAGACATTTACTGATTTAAATGATGATGGGTTGAAACCATTAGTCCTATAAGTTTGGCAACAAGAGCTAAAAGCCAGAAGGTTACATACTCAGTTCCAGTCATCAAAATGTGACGTCAAAGTTTGAGCTGGCTCGAAAAGATTCTTGTTCGATCGAGTGGATGTCCTTCTTGTCCAAGGAGTTTCTAGTGTCTTCAAGTGGGTTGGGTCAAGTCAATGTACCTTACTAATAATTACTGATTTAGGTGATGATGCGTTGAAACCATTAGTCCTACAAATTTACATTGCCAAGTTTGTTATAATTATTGCGCTCTTTGGAGCAACTCACACCATAATTTAGCATGTGTACGTTTCAATACCATTCTACTGCCAAAATGCTGTGTAAATTGACATTGTGCTTCGTCTCATTTTCAACCTTAAAATTAACCGATTTGAGAAATGATGAAGAAAGGAAAAGGACAAAATGATACGAGTTATGACAAACTGTCCACCAACGTAACCAGATCTTATACAGTCCTTTTCCTTTCTTCATCATAACTATATTGGCTCACCATGCGAGTTCAGATTTGAGAAATGATTGTACAAAAGGACTCATCAGATTTACAACTCCCTTCGTCTCTTCGTATGCAAATATGTTTCCCTTTGTATAAGTCTTGAGTTCATTTCTGTCTCCATGGCAACTGACTTATAATAATGATAATAATAATAATAATAATAATACGGAGTAGTGGTTGCGACTTCGGCGATGATTTTGTAAGAAAGGTTTGCTCCCCACACCGGAGCTCAGTAATCTTCCTCAGCCTACTCAAGCTCAACTGATGAGGGGTGAATTCCCCGAAACACTGTGTATTGAGCAGGGAGTGGTGCTTTCTTGCAGGTTTGCCGAGTCGAAGGTTCGATGGACTTCTCGTGTGCTCTGGATGGCAGTCGTGAGTCAGTCAAGTGTCAAGTAAAGTCGGCGGAATAGCGCGAGCTCCGGTGTGGGGAGCAAACCTTTCTTAATAATAATAATAATAATAACTTTATTAGGATGGCCCAAAGGCTGACCGCCTATCGTGGGGTCCGTCGCATTGAAGGATGATGGTACAAGAGAGTACAGATTGGGAAGGTGGGGGGGGGGGGAGGACTACGATGAACAGGGTAACGGCATGCCAGCGAGTAGACATGAATACTGACAAGAATGTTTGCGCAGCTCTCTCTTGAATATATGGACAGAAGATTCCGAAGTCAATGTGGGTGGGAGACAATTCCATAAAAGGGAGGTTTTGAATAAAAAAAGTGATTTGGATGTTGTCAAGGCTTTGGGGAGGATAATTTTGTTGCGGCGTCTCTCACTACGGGATATATTATTATTATTATTATTTTGGAAAGGATTGGGAGAACTTCAAATTCAAAGTATCAGTCGGGGAAGTGAACTGCCTGAAAAGAGAAAAAAACGCCAGACCCACCAGGACTCGAACCTGGGACCCTGCTTGTCATGAGCAATGCTCTAACCACTGAGCTATGGGACCAGGCTGAACCTAGAAGGCGCTGACAAGATTTTCACTCCAAAGGCAGCTCACAATTATTATTATTTTTTAAAAGAGGTCGGAGGCGGATAATACTTTAAAACGAAGGTAAGTTATGGGTCGCAAATATCCACGCAAACACACATCCAGTCATAATAAGGCACTTGTTTTAGTCTTTCCAGCTTGAGCCATTCCCTGTATAATCCTTGATGAGAAGGCACCGAAAACGTTCGGATACTTATGACAAGTGCCTTATTATGACTGGATGTGTGTTTGCGTGGATATTATTATTATTATTATTTATTCATATTTTGATAGGGCAATCCCCACAGACTCAAGGTCTTCTATATTAAAACTGAACTGAGCCAAGGTATTCCGGTATTTGAAAATAAACTTGTGCAATGTAACTACTTGCAAGTAGGCTAATGAATTGTCTACGGTACTGCAGTGATTCTACTTTGGCGAATGCGTTCAGATCTTGCTTTGGTGTGTCGAACGCAAATCGAAACTTACGCCGTCGCAAGTACGACCTGATGAATCTTGCTTGGAGTTTGTCTAGCTCACACAAATCAGACGCAGGTAGCCAGTACGCCAACACCACAACACCATACTCTATAACGGGTCGAACGTAGCTCTTGTAAAGGAGCATCATGGCTTTGGGAGTAAGGTGGTGGGCCATGTAACATGGGTACACTTCCATTTTTTGGTTTCGTTGCAGGTGAATATCACTATGTTTGTGATGCCAACCGAGTGCTTTTTATGCACACGAAGGATACAGTGGTTTACGATATTGCCAAGAAATTTTGCACTATTAGAGGCGCCAGTATACCTACCCTCAGCGAGGAACCCTGCATGAAGAAGCTTTCCACCCAGTTAAACAATACCGAAGGACAACTACATTTCTGGACTAATGGTCTATTTTTCGGGACGCGGCTTGCCTCTAGTGGACTTAATCAAGTGGTTTTTGCTTGGGACACTATGGACGAATTTAATGTAGCCTGCGTTGAGAAGAGGAGTAAGTCGATTAAATATAACATGCACATATTATTTGAGTTTCTTTGTGCTGTGCTGATGCGTCCACAAAGGACGAAACAGCATGCTGTCTGCAGATTTCAGAGTCATTTGACACCCTTGGCAAAAATTGTTATAATTATTGTAACGGTATTGCCGTTAGGGGGGTAATACCTGATCTGGGTTCGACCTTTGGCAAGATGCTTGTGTGCGGTATTCTTTCGCGGGATACAGCCATTTATGTCACCATACGAGACAAAGTGAAATGCGTACCTACTATGCTATATTTGTCTCACGCTGCACAGCTACTAGAGCTGATCCTCACCAGTAGCCCTGCTACAGTCTCCTGCAATGTCGTACCCTGTAATCTGAGTGATCACTCGGCCGTACATGCTAGACTGGTCACTGGACCTCGCGCTACCGTCCGCTAAGCATCAACACTCCTCGCAACGCCGGGGAACCAGTTTAACCCGCAACATGCGCACCATAAACCTTCCAGAATTTCGGGATGAGCTTGCCAATGCCAACCTGAGCGTGTTCCGATCGACTTCCTCCACTGATGAGATGTGGAGCACTTGGCACACTAAATTCATGCGTGTTCTTGACAGACACGCCCCTCTCAGCAGGAAGGCGAGTTCATATCCCCCGTGGTCTGACAGGGAATTGTACCAACTCCAGTGTCGCAAAAAAAGGCTACATCGCCAGTGGCTTCAGAACAAGGACAGCACCCATCTCTACTCGGCATTCAGGCGTGCCCATGCGGCTGCCAGAAATATCTATCGTAGGAAACGCAATGAGTATTTCCAAATCCAATGTGCTGAACATAGTCGCAATCCACGCAAACTGTGGCATATCATCAACACTGTAACATCTCGAACTCGCCAACGTATTGAGCCAACGTGTGATGTGGAGGATGTCGCCACAGCCTTCAGTAAAGTTGTGACTGATAATGATAGACCCCCTGTGCTCACCATGCCACAGGGTCCATCACGCCCCACAGCCTTATCAGCTTTCCAGTATGTCCGAACCAACTCGGTTTATCGTCTCCTGAGAGGCATCAATGCAGCCAAGGCCACAGGCAGTGACAGCATCTTAGGAGTCCTTCTGAAGTGCTGTGCTGATATCATTGCTCCGTCTATTGCTGCTCTCTTCAATGCCTCACTATCCCGTGGTACAGTACCCTCTCTCTGCCTTCAAGCTTGCACACGTATCACCGCTATATAAAGCTGGTGACCCAGCAGTTCCCACTCACTTCCGTCCCATTTCCCTTCTCCCAATCCTGTCCAAACTATTAGAGAAGCTGGTGCAGAAGGAACTTGTATCCGTCATGAACATCACGGAGTCACTTCCCTCCACTCAGTTTGCATTTCGCAGCGGCCATTCCACTGAGTATGCACTAGCTCTCATCACCAACCGTATCCTTACTACCCGGGACAAACGAATGTACACAGGTGTCTGCTTACTGGACATGTCCAAAGCATTCGATAAAGTTAGGCATCACCAACTAATTCTCGACCTCTTCATGTTGGTGTTACGGCCACAGCCCTGCGGTGGTTCATTTCTTACCTCTCCGAACGGACCCAGTGTGTGTGTATCGGACCATCACGCAGCACTATCACTCTCTGCACCTGCGGAGTGCCACAGGGATCTGTGCTCGGCCCCATTTTGTTCAACGTATACACTCGGGAAATACCCTATGTTGCTGGACAAGCTTTGTCTTTGCAGTTTGCAGATGACATTGGTCTCACTTGTAGCAAACCGACTAAGTCTGAAATGTCTGCAATTCTGTCAGCGTCAGCTTCAGCTATTGCTAACTGGCTAAACGACCGTGGCTTGATCCTGAATGCTTCCAAAAGCCAGGTGATCTCCATTTCTGGGAACCTACCTGAGAAGCATACTCCACTCTCGGTGAACTGTAACGGGACCCTGCTGCCTCTTGTGGAGTCTGCCAGGTACCTTGGCGTAACATTTGATAGCAACATGTCTTGGGATGACCACGTAACCCGCTGTGCAAATCGTGTATCACGAAAGATCGGAGTCCTGTGGAGGATGCGGCGTTGCCTCAGCACACAGGGTCGGATAACTTATTTCCAGTCCATCATAATGCCCGATCTTCTATATGGATCAAATGCATTTTCGACATCTCTGGCAGCCAGGCACTGTCGTCGACTACAGGTTCTGCAAAACCGTGGTGCCCGTGTAGTATTCGGACGCCCGCCATGGACATCCGCACATGACCTACTGGAGCGCCTCTCACTGTATCGGGTAACCGGAGTGTACAAGCAGAAGCTGGCATTCCTTGCATGGCGCTGCCGTTACGGCCAAGCAAGTCCTGAGCTTCAGGTTCTCTTGCTGCCAGCATGTGGCCAGTCCACGCGCCTTGACTCCAGCATGGTTCTCTGCCTGCCACCCGCCCGCAGCAACTCTGGAAAGGGGACATTCGCCTTCCAGGGTGCGCTATCCTGGAACAACCTGCCTAGCAGTATTCGCTCCATCTCTGTTCCTCGTCAGTTCCGTGCTGCCGCAGTCCCGTTTCTTCTATGAACTGAGAACATTGCAAAGCAATTGTCTGTGTGGCTGTCAATGTACATGTGTGTGTGTGTGTGTGTGCACACGCATGTGCGTGTGTGTGTGGGGTATGTGTCTCTGTGTATTGGTGTGTAGGTGTGGGTATGTGTGTGGGTGTGTGTGGATGTGTGGGTGTGTGGGTGTGTGGATGTGTGGATGTGTAGGCGTACATGTAGATGTGCAATTCTTCGATTTCTCTCTCTTCTCTTCTCTTCTCTCTTCCTGTCGGTGTCTCCCGCTTCTGGGCCGGCATGGCCCATGCTTCATGCGTGCTTGTTCCTGGTGTTGTTATGTCTACTGTGTCCTGCCGCTACTCCGGCTTTGGCGTGACCACGATGTGTCTCCCCATTTTCTCCTTCATCCTTTCCTTTCTCCCTTTGCTAAAAGCTTCTTCTCGCCGTGACCACGATTTTTCTTCTTCTTCTCCATTATTCTTTTTCTTTCCTTCCTTTCTCTTATTCCTTTGCTGAGAGCCTTCTGTTCCCATATTTTTTTTCATCTGTGTCCCCATTCCTGGGTTACTTGGACTTCATTCGCTTCCTTGTCATTGGACATGTTCAGTCCGTTCAGTTTGCGAATTCCAATAAACACAACCAACCAACCAACCAAGAGGATATAACCCGAGTCAGAGGGTTATACCGACTGAATATAAATCCCGACTGCGATAGCAGGAGGGATTTATATGAGGGTACGGTATAACCCGACTACGAGGGTCATATCCTACTTATGCCAGGTACCCCTACGCATTTCCAGAACAACGAACCTATTTGGAGATCTCCTACATCAAACAGTACATGAACATGTTCTGCTGGTTATCAGTTGTCAATTGAAAGAATGGTCGAGCAAGATCAGAAGGAGATTCCTCCGTGGATGTTTGGCATAAGATTCCCTTTCAGTTCCAGTGCATATTGTAGCATCTTCATGATCTTGTCTCGTGAGCGGTGCGGAAATCAACTGAATTGCTGGGGTGCTGGAGTTGTCGTTGAATCAAACTACCGTCACTAGTTAGACTAGACCACCGTACAGTTTGGACTCTTTGGGAGTAAGTGTTCCTATTATCATGATATTGTGCAGTGCTGATTTTCACATGCGGCATCTTCTAATCAGGTTTGCTTACTTGCACGTTGATGCATTTGCATCCACTGTTTTGTATCACTGTATCACATTTCAATCTATTCTAGCGTTTTTCAAATCGGTTTAGGTGGATTTGAAGTACACTCTGTATCATAAACTTAGTTACCAAGAAGACAGTCTGTTGATGATCTTCAACTATTCGAAGTATAATGTACATTGCTGATCCATTCGGGATACTTCGTGGTTATTTGACGTTCTTTATCCTCAGTTTCTTGCATGCTCTCTCTCTCATGCAGCACACGATAGCGTTGTATTCAGACTTCAGAGACATCATTCACAATTCTCCCGCTGATTAATGCCTCTACGATCACCTTGTGATTATGAGTTATACATACATACATACATACATACATACATCCTCAGTTTCAGTATAATAGAATGCTCTGTAGACGAATTCCAGGTCATTCTTCTTTTCCATTGTGTACTGTTCCTAGACAGTAAGGCTGTTCTTTGTGGAGTGTACACGTGCATGTGGTGTATGTTGTGTCTGTTGTGAATGTCCGTGCGCTGGAGTACTGCCGTCGTACAAGTTCACTGCCTTTCAGCTTGTACGGTGGCAGTGCCCTAGCGTAGATCTACGTACCGTGCACCGGGATTTATATTCAATATAAATCCCGCACGGGATTTTACTGGCCAATATAACCATGGCTAGACGAGCGCTGATTGGCTGAAAACAGGCCCTCCGTACCGTACCATGGTATAAATTCGCAATAGTCACCGACGACTTGCACAGCGGCACAGCGCTTGGCCCATTTGCCAGCATCATCCCAATTTCGGAACGTTGACGATCTGCATGTGTACAATTTCCATGCTTTCCGTGTATCTCTTAATTTGCTGGGCAAAAGTCCTATATATAGGATTCTAAAATGCGTGACCTTTATGCCGTTGTTATTGGTCATCGTGAGTCATTCATGACCCATAATAAGAGCATAATGGTTTTATTAGAAGCTGTAAATATGTTTGAGGCATGAATGTTTACTTTTTAGATTCATAGGACATCATGAATACCCATTTTGAGCAAGGATTGGAATTTTGAGCAGCATTGTTCAGCTGGTGGCGTGGGAAGGACTGAAGCAGTAAATGTGCAAAAGAACATTACACGGGGTGGTTTCATGACGACATATCGCACATGCCGTCGTGAAACTACCAATTTTGAGGATAAAACAAGGTCCAGTAAAATCTCAAATCCTATACTAAGTATAATAGGATTCGAAAAATAGGGCACAGGCCTTAGAAATATTGCGCAAGGAGATAAGCCTTAGATGTTAGTATTTGAAAAAAATATCTTATTCAACTCTCCATATCGACTTTTCTCTCCCCTCTCCTCTCACCCAAACCATTCTTTCTCTCCCCTCTCCTCTCACCCAAGCCATTCTGCATAAGCGAAGCTGTGGACGCAGCATACTGCTGCTACACTTCAACGCGGGAATGCATATAATAATAATAATAATAATATATCGACTAAGACCTAACGCGGACGAATTGGTCACATACGTTTCCCTATGCTCATGCCACACCCATTTTGAGTTGAAAAATATGACCAAAATCCTACATATATATATAGGATTTGGCAAATTAAAGGGGAACTACACCCAAAAATCAAAAACTTCATGGTCCGTAGAGTTTTGGACGCTGAGTCGAATGGTGAAGGTCCCACTTCGATCCGACCAAGCGTTCTTGAGATATATCAGTTTGCAATTGCCTTTTTCGGGTCCGTGCCGTGACGTCACAAACCCGTGACGTCATTGAGACTTGGTGATCCTTTGGCCAGATCCAGAAACACTGGGATTTCGCATCTTCTTTCTGTTTGTCCATGGAAGAAGAGGGTATTTGTGTCATCATGGCTTCTGGCTGTGTTGTTGGCTACTATAATCTTACTGGTAACCCCCCTGGGATGAACCTGCACCAATTTCCGAAGGATTGTGCTTGGCACAGGCCGAGCAGTGCACCATAGCAGCTATCAAGCGACATAATTATTTGCTTGACAATTTCGGGACTACAATGTAATTGTAAATCCTTCGCGTGTGTTCCAGCCATTTGGCAGAGGAGGATTTCCAGGAGGAATATTATGCACTCATCCGATGCGGACGCTGGTGGATGAAACTGTGTTGTGTCCTTTTTTCGCACGCCACACTGTGAAGTGTCAGTCGAAAAGCGGAGGTGAGTGCAATATTTCAAAAACACTAGCTACTGTATGTAGTTCTTTCTTTTCCAAAGCATTTGTAGAATTGTGTTGGACTACATCACAAAGTACGAAATGTGAAGCTTTCCGAAACCGGCCTGATGAGGTGGACGGCAGTAGATCTCCTGTTTCCCTAGGCTATACTGCGTGCGATCGATGAACCTGTCTACGATTGCTGTTCTTGATTTTACAGGAAGAAGATCAAGAGCGGCTGTACCATCGGTCGCAGTGACTCACTGTTGAGCTACGACCACTGCCACCGCCGAAAGGTTATAGGAAGGACTGTTTGCAGCGCCAGCGCCTCTAGCTGGCAGTTTTTTTCCTGTATGAACACACAGTATGTACTGCTGATAAGCTACATCACGCAATGACCAGCAGTTCAAGGAGAGAAGATAGTCCACATACCGGCAACAGTGTACACCTATTCGGGAACTCGTTGCGTTTTCTCAGTATGGATGCAGATGAGAGCCAGATGTTATTATTATTGTGTGTGTGTGCGCGTGAGTGTGCGTGCACGGGCGTGAGTGTGTGCGTGTACGAGCGTGAGTGTGCGCGCACGTGGGTGTGTTTGCACGCGCGTGAGAGACAGACATTATTATTGTGTGTGTGCGTGCACGCGTGTGAGTGTGTGTGTGCGCGCACGCGCGTGACACTGAGTGTGTGTGCGCATGCGCGTGAGTGTGTGTGTGTGCGCGCACGCGCGTGAGTGTGTGTGTGTGTGCGCGCACGCGCGTGAGTGTGTGTGTGTGTGCGCGCACGCACGCGCATGAGTGCGCTTTTGTGTAATGTAATATAACATTCCAAAGATATTCACGTCATCTATTCTGTGTTCTCCTTTATGTCATTCTCTCCCCCTTGCGGGAGGGACATGGAGTGACAAGTAGTAGATGCATTGCCGTTAGTGATCCTGAGGGATGTGTGGGTATGCAACCAAGTGCATGAGTGCGCGCGTATGTGCGTGCACGAGCATGTGCACAGGCACTTGTATGCTTATGCACTCGTGTGCGCACGCGCTTGTGAGATTGCGTGTCTGCGTGCGTGAGCATGTGTGACTACTATACTATGTGCCCACCAAGGTGAGCACATGTGCGTGCGTGTGTGTGGGGCGCGGCGGATATGTGCACACATTTCAGAATGATAATCAAGAAGGACAGAGCTGTTCCGGTAATGCAGTCATGAGACACCACAGTAGGGCAAAACGCACTCAATATGCTACTGTGCTGCTGCTGCTGCTGCTGCTAGAGTGCACAGCGTAATTGTTGGTACACAGCTACGTGAAATACGAGAGAACGTCTCAGCATTCTGTAAAGACTAAGTGATAATGCAAAAGGTGAGAATGTATTTCGCCACAATACGAATTGAGGTGCAGTCCACTTACTTAAGTATGTGAGATAAAGCACAAGTGAACCGATACACATTGCACGACTTGCACGGAGATAATGCTAGCCATGTTACGCAGCAAACTCCATGTACAGGAGTACGAGTGAGGAGACTATTGATCTGAGTACTGTGCGAATACAAAATTTCACACAATTTACGATATGAAGAGAACGATTCGATTTGTGAGCATTACGTAGGACTATACATGTACTGTGAAAACACTTACGGATTGTCAGGCTTGTCTGAGCTGCTTTGGCTGCCGCTGCCGCTATTTCGAAATAGCCCAGCCAACCTGTTGCCAGATGTTGCTGATGGAGAGCGACTTCACCAATTGCAGTGATTTCTGCTGCATCCACATTTACAGCCCGAATGGAAGCCACCGCTTGCGCTGCCATTTCCTTTCCTGAAAATTTCGGCTCATGCCCGAAGCCAAACATTTTCAGCTCAGGCTCTGAGCTTTCAAGCTCGTCTGATACGTCGGAATCGCTCATGGTGAGGACGTCTTTGTCAGAACTATTCCTTTCACATACCAAAATACCTGTACTTCTGAGCTTGGCCCAGGCAAGCAAGTCTCAATGACGTAGAAGGGCGTGTTGGGGGTGTGTCGCGGCCGCATGACGTCATGGCGCGTCCCCCGAAAGTACAATTTAAACCGAAGATATCTCAGGAACGCTTGGTCGGATCGAAGTGGGACCTTCACTATTCGACTCAGCGTCCAAAACTCTACGGACCATGACGTTTTGATTTGTTGGTGTAGTTCCCCTTTATGAGATAGATGCCAATTAAGCATCGTATGTGTGTGGCTCGTGAACATATTTTTTCTAAGGTCAAGAAGTAGTACATGTACCAGGCAACTTGTGGATTGCGACTAGTTGGTTTGGAAGTGACAGCGTTGCGAATGACCGAGGGTCCTCAACGTCTGGTCTCACCGTCCAGGAGCGACACTGCCTCACGCTGCTATCCGGTGTTCACGAGGTGTTTGTCGCGCTGGAAATGGAGCGTCTCTGTAAGTTTGTATCCCTGGTGATGTTTGTGCCTGGAGAGCACTATATAAGTGGTGCTATTCAGGCACAATCTTCCTCAGCCTACTCAAGCTCAACTGATGAGGGGTGAATTCCCCGAAACACTGTGTATTGAGCAGGGAGTGGTGCTTTCTTGCAGGTTTGCCGAGTCGAAGGTTCGATGGACTTCTCGTGTGCTCTGGATGGCAGTCGTGAGTCAGTCAAGTGTCAAGTAAAGTCGGCGGATTAGCGCGAGCTCCAGTGCGGGGAGCAAACCCTTTATTATTATTATGATTATTATTATTATTATTATGACGACTTTATTCACTCCCAAAGCAGAAAAAGAAAGCTTGAAAGGAGGCATGAAGCACAGCACCGGGATCCATATGACCCAAGGGTGAAGCACCAATCAATGAAGATAAAAGAAAATCCTGAACCAAATTTTGATAAACTTCATGAGAGAAAAATTCAAGTATACCAACTTCGATACTCACATAAAATCACAGTCATGTATAACAGAACTACTCAAGTAGTAAACACCAAGCATGCTGCACATGGGACACTCCAAGCAAGACAAACTCAGACGAGATAAAACGGCATATGCAGAGAAAGACAATACATGACTGGGGGCATATGGCAGAAATTCACGCCTCTCGGCTCGTCACACAGCACATGATGCACCACAATCATAAAACACACAGACTGAGACACATCGAGACATTACGGGCAGGCTAACATAAGGTCAACCGACCGTTCCGACCATGCCACTCTCCCATCCATGACCAGTCACCGACCGCACAATTCTCAGGGTGCCCAGAATAGCACATTGCTGCAGCCGCTGGATCACGGACGCGTGGAGCCCAAGGCTTAAGATGTGGCTGCGGCTCGTTCCTGACACACCACCCAATGATAACTGGAACAATAGTTATCTTTTTGTTCCAGATCCTCCTCAGCTCTGCTGCCAAGGGCAGGTATTTGCTGATCTTCTCCTGCACCTTCTCATTGACCCTGTGGTCCAATGGGACACTGACGTCCAAGAGCAGTGCCCGATCATCCAGAACCAGCACCAGGTCTGGTCTGTTCGCTTTTATTACTCGATCTGTGGGAATGGAAATCTCCCACATCAGCTTGCAACTGGCAGAACTTGTGACCTGCACCAGCTGCTTACTGCTGGGTAATCCATGCTGCTTACACAGCGCACGATGCAGGGCCTGGACCACAAAGTTATGCCGGGCAATGTATGCAGTCCGTGCCAGGGCTGGACAGCAGGCGATGATGTGGTCCATATTTTCTCCGGGTGCACCACATACACGACAGAGGTCCACGACATCATGCCTCCTGTGGATATGGCGCATATTGTTTCTCGTGGCAATCACCTGATCCTGGCAAGCAATGAGAAAGCCTTCCGTTTCAGGACGCATTGTCTGGGATCTGAAACAGGAAAACGAGAGCTGTATGTCCAGGATGCCATCAACACGCGCCCAATAGCGACCATGAAGAGGCATCGCTCGAAGTTCACAGCGGCGGTTGTCATTGATGGCCTGTTTAACAGTCTCTTTGTTAGCGGTGTCCAGGCTCGTCAGGCGAAGGCGCTGCAGGACAGTATTTGCCAGCTTTGGTATTGATTTTCTAGAGGGCGTGATTCATGGTGCTGGAGAACAGCGGCCAGGGCAGGGACATCTTCCCGATCCTTCAGGTACTGAGCGAGCCGGATGCAAGTACGGTCATGGAGATCTACGATGCATACTAGGCCACGACCTCCCTCACTCCGCGGTAGATATAGGCGACGGATTGAGGCACGTGGGTGGTGGGCCCTGCTAGCAGTCAGAGCCTTCCTCACTGTCCTGTCCAGCGAGCGGAGCTCATCCGCAGTCCAAGGAACGACTGTGCCAAGGCCATAGGACACCACTGGCAGAACGTAGGTGTTGATTGCTCTGATGAGGTTTGGTGCACATAGTGAAGCATCCGTGATCAAGCGAAGACGGCGACGGAACTCAGCGATGGCAGATTGTTTAACTTCACCAGCCTCGATTCCCAGGAATTCCCGCAGGAATTATTATTATTATTATTATTATTATTATTATTATTAGTGGGTACAGTGAGGGCTGAGTCCCACCCGCCTGTGTGGATTCACAGGAAGTGTGAGTTACGAAGTCTGAAGAAAATGTTGAACAGTCTCTGCTGGGATGACGACTACACCATAGCTCAGTGGTTAGAGCATCGCTAGCTACAAGCGAGGGTCCCTGGTTCGAGTCCTGGTGGTGACAGTCAATTTTTTCTTCAGACATTTCCCGTTTGTCTCTTTCCCTCAAACTAGTGAAGATTATTATTATTATTATTATTTTACAAGAAGTCGGAGGCGGATAAAGCGGGATTCACAGAAGCTTTTTTGCGATGCGACACGCGATGCGACAGGCGCGAAACCGGGAAAACCCCAAATCGCAGGCTTGTCGCACCCCACGCAACTGCCGCAACTGGGCCATCGCAGGCCATCGCAGAAGTTGAGCTTGGCTCAACTTTTGCGATGCGATGCGACAAGCGATTTGGCGTACGATTTTGACCTTTTCTACAGCAAAGTTGTATAAAGGTGCAAGAGTTGCCTATAAATTTGTACAAGTTGTGTCAAACCGCGCGAATATCATGGTGACGTAGCCAAATCAGCAAGATTCTGTCGCATCACTGACTTCTTCTGTGAATGGTATTTCGCGAGTTCGCATCGTACGCGTCCGTCGCAGATCGCGTCGCATCGCGTGTCGCATCGCAAAAAAGCTTCTGTGAATCCCGCTTAATACTTTAATAACGAAGGTACGTGTCGGGTCGTAAGTATCCACGCAAACACACATCCAGTCAAAATAAGGCACTTGTCAAAGTATCCGAACGTTTTCGGTCCCTTCTCATCAAGGATTATACAGGGAATGGCTCAAGTTGGAAAGACTAAAACTTATATAGCGTAAAGATATGAGATAACAACACTCGTGACAAGGTGGAAAATTATCAAGTTCAAGACAGTTGCTCGAGTTGAGCAGTCATTCGACATTCGTCTCTTCAAGGTTTGTTTTGTTTCCTCTTTTTTCCGAGATGAGTCCGTGGACCTACGAGGCCGATGCTGCTCTGCTCCGAACCTGGCGGAAGAGCGAGGCGTTTTCTGAGAAGAAAATAAAGTCGAGAAAGGACCAGTTGTTTGAGTGGGTCATCGGCCAACTGGAGCCTGTTGACTTGTGAGTGTTGTGTTGTCGTCAAGAGCCCCGAAAAAGGACAACCAGTACGACGAAGTCAGGAGAAACACAGCTGCGATGCGGACTTTTCTTGCCTGATCCATGACACTACAACTGAAAATGGCTTCAAATTCGGAAAGAAACAACAACGATCGGGCACGCGTGGACTTTTCGTCTTCTTGTAATCAAAAATCAATGAAAAATTTGAAAACTTTGTCCGACAATTTTTTTGTATAATAAGCAAAAGGCCGGTTTCCGTGGGGATCCGTGTCGTCATTGAGTTTCCCTGGTGATTTTGTGACGTAGACAAATGCGCCAGGCCGCGGCAGTCATGAGCTGAAAGAAAAACAAAACACTGTGTGACGTCGCGTCTGCGTCGAGTGCTGCGAGCCTGCGACTTGACGCTGCGTCCAGCTTCAAACTTGCCGTAGTGTGACCGAGGCCTAAGGGCAAGTGCCGGCGAGGTGATTTTCTGAGTTGCAAGGACGGCAAGTTGGTGCCTGTTCCTCGTGCTTCACGTGGAAGGTATTGCCTTCGGTTGTCTGCACGAATGTTGGCACCTGCATACAGCCGTTGTTCAGGCGAACAGTTATGAAGCGTACGCCTGTTCCGACAAATGCACCCGACTTTGTGCGGGTACGGCCGTGGCAAATAGTGCCTTCTACCGTACCTTATTTCGTGAGTGCATGAATGACGGCGGCATCAGAGATCCAAATCGGGATGTCCAAGATGTGCAGTTGCAGTGAGGAAGTGAAACAATGGCGGACAGCAATGCGAGATTTGCCAAGAAAGAAACCACGTTCAACAATGGTTTTGGTAGTGGTCTGGCTACAAAATTTTGCCTTGCAGGTAGACCCAGTAATCTGCCCGGAGGCGATGTCAGCTTACCCCTGGTTTATGAGGGTATCATCATTTTCCACGATTTTCTGGCCTGTGAGGCTGTCGACAAACATCACAGTAATGACCTTCAGCCTCCACAATTCAGCCTCAACAGTGGCTCTGGAGGCTCGCGCTTTGAGCTGCCTGGCGGTGCGGATTTATCCATGATAGGCAGGTAAATACTAGTCAGAATATCAATTGATATATGCCTCGAGGGGGGGGGGGGGGAAGTAGTCAAAACTTGCTTCAAAACTTGCTTCTTACTCCTGGCGAGGTTTTGACATGATGCCAAGAAAAGTACCTTTTGGCATGATACGTTCACACTATCACGCAGTATTCTTGTCTGTACATGGAAGCAACAATACCCGACCCAACATAACCAGAAGAAACATGATATTCTTGAAACACTCATCAAGCCTCTTTTTGCCCTTTGATCTCTGTTGCTAGTTTGTCTACAGCCTACGGATCCAGCTTATGGATCTTACAGCAACGGTGTATTCTCTGAACAAGAATTTCTTAATACGCTGACTTTGACATGTATTCCGGGATATGAGGTTCACGGTAACCCGAAGGTGACTTGCATCACAGCACCTTCCACTACTACTCCACTACCTACATGCGGTAAGCTTTCTTGTGTGGTTTTCAGATTGCAAAATCAGTGTTACAACAGTATCCAGTGAGCTTGTTCCCAGCAACTGACTGATTTGGGTGCATGTGTGTTAATTTCATTGTTTGTGAAAAATACAAATTACAATCGGACGTGCTTCAAATAGACCACATCGCCATTCCATTTGTCACCATCCGCCTCGGTGTGGATAGAGCTAAATCATATTCACTGATGAGACCTTAGTGGTCGAAACAGCGTTGAAAATCGGCTTTCGGTATGAACGTCCAATCAAACACGACTTCGCCCTGAGGAGTGTATAATCAGTTTAAACGCTAGTATGAACATTGATGAAGCAATTCCACCTCCTCCATATGCGCTCTCTGGCCGACAATGACATCAGCAACATGACTCCAATTTTTATATACTGACGGATATAATTTCCTCCAGGCAGCGTTGTTTGGATCACTAAGGTCTGATCAGTGGAGGTTGAGAATAAATAATGGCTAGCATTATTTTGAACTCACATATTTATAGATAGAATGAAGCGAAGAATTGTGATCCCGCGCTTGGAGATACGAGACGGGCTAAGATGGGCTAAGTGCTTACACATGGTGCAAAATGACACTCCTACATGCCATTAGGGTACTGCGAGCATCATCGATACTTACGCAACAGATTCTAGCACTCTGAGATACAACAATGTAGCATACGGAAGAAAACGGGGCGACAGTTCAGACATTTGCGCTCCAACACAGTACTGCAAGTACGCAAGACGCCCCTGGGGCATATACTCCGTCAACTCACTCACCACCATACAGAACTGTCATCGCATGATCAGGCGAAAATTCTGCTGTTGTCTCCATTGCATATTTATGGTTCTCAGTATATGGTGTCACAATTTGAGTACATAAAACACCAGTATGTAAACTGAGAAGAAGTAGCGACGACCCGGCCATTATGGAATCCAATACACCACACCACCACATTGCGCTCTTGGCCGATCCAAACCCTGCACTCACATGACCATCACCACAGCGAGGACAATTCCGGTGTATAGATTGATATTAAGACAGCTAGACAGCTGTTTTGCTCCTCCTGAGCTCATGAGTGGAGGCATGATGTTGAATGAAAGCATAATAAGAATAGACTGATCTTTATACGGCTAAATTGGCGCAATTGCGCTCATTCGGCAAAAAACGTGGCATACCCTAGCGACAAAGGTGATAAACAGTGATAAAAAGGTCATGTGATAACGACACGCGCTCATGGCTGGGACAGGAACATGTAGCACGTGTGAAAAGGGGAGGGGGAGGGGGCGGCGCAAAAAACAGCAGTCAGTCTAACACCAGAAAAGTTAGTTATTCCATGTGCCACAAAAAAACAAAAGATACTGCGGCTGACTGTACTTGTCCCACAGTGATGTGATGGGGAAAAAACGACGAAGCGTACCTGTTCAACACGTACATTGATGTTGCTTGCGCCTCCAGTCAGCCGCCAATGCTGCTATATTTTGATCTAGCATTTGATGTTTAGTAGGGGTGAAACAATTATACCGAGTACTCGAGTACTCGCTCGGTTTTTTCAAATAATCGTACTCGGAATAATTCAGAGTACTCGTTCAAACATGGTACATGCATTTACTACAGAAATCTGCAGTTTCAGGGCAGGAGTGGGCAGATGGTGATGTGCAGACTGTGTGGTGAACATTTGTTCACGAGTAGAGAGAGCCCAAATGACCCACCAACCAATATACCCGAGAAAAATGACTGCTACTCGGTTCAATCAGGGTAATATGATGTTATTTTAAAGCCCTTGGTGTGCAATTTTTGGAGATGAAAAATACTCGAATACTCAAATATTCGATTGGAGAAAATCAGAGTACTCGAACTCGGGATCCCAGTGCCAAATTTCACCCCTAATGTTGAGGAACTATCCCGCTTGTCTCGTAAAAACAAATACCTCTGGGGTATGATTAGCAAATCCTGTTTTAGAGTGAGTGGGTGTTTACGTGTGAGCAAGGTTTGCCCAGTCGAGCAAGGGGAAAGAATGTGCATTACACATGCATGGCACGTTTCACTTGGAAATACACAGATATCCATGGAGATAAAGTGGTGCTTTTCCGTTATTCAATTTGAAAAACATTTCCTTGATCAGTTGATAAACCTTCACAACGTCTCCTTCAGTTTTTAGCGAGGCAGCAATATTAATACGAGGTCAGTGTTCCTGAGCAAAGTGAACCGTTTGCCTGAATCATGCAACTTTCCATGACGAAAATCCCATGCACTGCATCACTGCTTCCCTCATTCCAGGTGACAAGTTCCCAATTAACTCTGTGTCGCAGCACGGCTGGAAAAAAAGCCCTTCTGCTTCCAAGCAGGGGGTTCGAACGAACCCCTTAAAATATTTCCGACCATTGTCCAGTTTATTTATTTATTTATTTTTTACAAAATCCAGGCATGCGAATTGCTCCTAGGATCCTGGTCTGCCGTAGCGCATATATAGCCCGAGCTGAATCATGCAGATGATACATTGATACATGTACATTGATATGACCCTCAGACGAACACCTTGCCAATAGGCCTTTCCCAAATCGGCCATTTACTTTGGCCTATTCGGCTTTTCGATCGGCTGAAAAATCGCAGCCACCTTTCGCAGATAATGGCTACAGAAATTGTATTTGCATCCTATTGAGGCACTAAAACATCAATTTTCTGTGAATTCAGTGCGAAAATTGCGTATTCGGCTAAAAGATCGATGATTTCTTCAAATAGCAGTGAACGATATCAATTGTGCACTAATAACCATGTATAAACAATTAAAATGAAACAATTCCAGAACGTTTTCGTGTGACCATCATCAGTGGAACATCGTCACATAGTAAGAATCACTAAAACAACCAGTTATATAGCTACAGTAATATGAAAAGAAGCGTGAGAATGCAGCACAGCTAGCGGTTATGCATAACGCGTGTAGTGTGAACCTTTGCAGTGTATCTGAGAATGGTAGCAGTCGATGAATGTGGCAGCTGTGAGTGCGTGTGAACAAAAACTGGTGAGTGCGTATTATTTAAAAAGTGTGAGTGCTACAACATTTTCTTTTTGCTTGCATAGAACAGGGTCACGTGTGCGAATATATACAGCTTCCAACACCTGCAACTGCTTAAAGAAACACGCGTGACAAATAACACTAAACCAGGAATCGTCAAACAACTTACGACAATCCGGACTGGACACCAAATGCTTGTAGATGGCAGACTTGCTCTTGTCGATGTCGAACTCCTCCTCGTCCGTATCACTCTCATCCTCCACTTCCTGTTCCTGCTCACCCTTGCTTTCCCCCTGACCATCCTGTTCATCCCCATCATCATCCTCCATCTCCATCTCCTCATGCCATCGCTTCTTTCTCCTTGACGTGTTCACTGCTGCGCCCGTACTTTCACCTGCCACTACTGGTTCCGCCTTCTCCATTTTTTTCAGTCGTGTCTCCGCTAGTCTCTGGCTTCTCCTCAGATTCGTTTTTCCTCCATTTTCATTTCGTTCTCCTGGTGATCTTTCCGTTACCGCCGTCGGGTTTGTTAACGAACGATCGTCCGGTGGTCTCCCATGCCGTGTTGTTGTCGTCAAGAGTGACACCAGATTCATGTGTTGCGCTACTGTTGAGTCCGGTGTTGTATCCGAAAGTGGGTCAGGAAATGGAAGGACGCAGCAGAGAAGTCTGGTGCACTTCCAGCTACCCCACAAGAAGCTCTTGTGCATTGCGATGCCGATGTTTTCCCGAACATCCACATCCTCCTCCGGATTGCTTCAACACTACCCGTCACCTCTGCGGAGAATGAGCGCAGCAACACTGCCTTGAAACGGCTGAAGCTCTACCTGCGCTCGAGTGCTCGACAATGGGATCAGAGTGCCTATCCTCTAACCCTTTCCCAAAGGTGCCCGCCCTTTTTCGCCCTTTTTGGAAAAGCCCGTATCTTTCGCCCTTTATTGCGTTTTTTGGTGAATATCGCCCTTTTTGACCTTTTTTTAGCTGAAAAAGTGCTAAAATCTGTTTGCTCATACATGTACATGCCTATCCGTCGGCAGGACAGCAACCACCCTGTTAACCACTGTATTCCAGCAAATTTCATTTCCATCAGTCGTCGTCATCCTCTCCATTCTACAATACTTTTGATTATCCACTTTATAGGCACAGTACATTTGCAGGCGATCAGTCGGCAGCCAATTTCTTAACCACTGTAGTCCAGCAACTGTCATTTTCAAAAAGCACTTTTTATTTTTTTATGTCATCATTTTAACACACTTTGGTAAGGGTGGAAGAAAACTAAACCCCCCTTGGAAAAATCCTGGATCCGCCCCTGTACAGATAGCCCAGTAACTGCTCAGCACCCTGGCCCCCGTGCTTTCACAAGCAACACCAAAGCTGCTTTGGGTAAGTATGTTTTTCAATCTCATTTATTCATGATATTTGCGAGTCATTGCCACCCTGGCTATGGCTATGGAAATGTATGAGCACACTGTATGCGTGGCACGCGCGCGTGTGTGTGTGTGTTTGCATAAACCTGCATGTTTGTGTATGTGTGCTCCATACGCATATATGAGCATGCACGTGCATATGCGCTCATGTGGACGTGCCCTCGCACACATACTGTACACACGTGCATGACCGCTCCAAGGGCATTTGGTGTGACATGTGTAGGCGGGCATCTCCACTCACGCACATGAGTGTCCACGTGCATATGGGTGGGTACGTACACGCCCGTGAATGTATGTGTGTGTGTGTGTGTGTGTGTGTATGTGTGTGGTATGTGTGTATGTGTGTATGTGTGTGTGTGTATGTGTGTGTTGTGTGTGTATGTGTGTGTGTGTGTGTGTGTGTGTGTGTGTGTGTGTGTGTGTGTGTGTGTATGTGTGTGTGTGTATGTGTATGTGTGTGTGGTGTGTGTATGTGTATGTATGTGTGTATGTGTGTATGTATGTAGCATTATAGTAATAATGCAGATCAATGGGTGCACGCGGCTGCTTTGTGCTACCACTCAAACTATGCTGCTATGATTGCTGGCGCTTTAATGCATGCTCATGCTTTGCTGCTGGCTACAGTCACGTGCGCTGTACATCACGGTATCCATGTCGGTCACACGCCTTGCTGCATGCTCACAGTTTTTGGACGGACAACTCCCGACACATCAACAATTGGTCCACGTCATCAATATAGTCACTCATCTTTCGAACTTAGTCTTTAGATAGTCTAAGGCTCGAGTCCTGTTGGGTCTGGCGATTTTTTCTCATTTCACGCAGTTCACTTCCTCGACTGATCCTTTGAATTTGACGTGCTCCCTATCCTTTAAAAAAATTCATAAATCAACTCGTCATTGACCTGGCCACTACGGCGGACCGTTAGAGTCGCAGAACCAATTTGGCCATGGGGTGGGTCTACTACAAGAAGGCGTATGACATGGTTCCTCACGATTGGATTGAGCGCTGGTTGGAGCTGTTTGGCATACACGAATCCGTACGCAGACTAATGACTGTTAGCATGGCTCAGTGGAAGCTTAGCCTTTTGAACGGCACAAACAACTTGGGATCGGCGGCCATTCAGCGGGGGATTTTCTAGGGTGATTCCTTATCCTCACTGCTGTTCGTCAA
Organism: Sycon ciliatum; assembly: GCF_964019385.1. NCBI lineage: Eukaryota > Metazoa > Porifera > Calcarea > Leucosolenida > Sycettidae > Sycon > Sycon ciliatum. The sequence continues at coordinate 2,005,181 of NC_088654.1, read as the reverse complement.
CTGCCTCATACCTATCACCATGGTCTTAAGGAACGCTGACACAGCCTACTGTTTCAAGGATCAAAACCGAACCAAGCTCAACCATCTATGGTACATGGTACGGACTTTTCGGGGAAGAATTGCTAGTGGTTAGGAATTATCAGGACCTCATTTCAAAATACTACGCTGAAAATCAATCATCAGAAGGCTGAAACTCTTCTAGATGCTTGACCTTGTTAACTACTTGAGAAGTACAGTCACTACTGCAACGACAAGCTATCCTCACTACCCGCTCAACAAATAATTTCATCAAAAACGCGACTTTGTTTCGAAGTTGTGAATCATTTGCAAGAACTTCCATTTCAGCACTTGCCTATGCGCCCAAGCGCAGTTGGTTAACCTGTACGGCCTAAAAAAAAAGAGAACAAAGTGATGTCGAGCTGCATTGGGAGTACACATTCACTCATATCAGCAAGGATTGGCTACAACTTTCTCGTTCTTTTTCGGGAAAGGCGATAGGTCGCTTTTAACTGATCCCAGCAAAATGTAGTTTTTACTAGTAGTGTTTGTACTGAATAAGCAAATCCTTCTCTGCCTTGTGTTGCCAGAACCCATACAATGTATCCGACCAATTACACAAGACGGAGCCTATTCCAATTTCGCGAATGGTGTCTTCAATACCGAACAGTCAAACATCACTTTAACATGTAATTCCGGCTACCGCCGTTTGGGTTCAGCTCAGGCGACTTGCGAGAAGAATGGCACAGTGTCTGGTCTTGATGGTAGATGCGGTAAGATTTGCTAAGTATTTAAGAGAGCATGTTTGAGAATACAAAAGTATGTGGGCAAGTGGATCTCTCCGATTTTGCTCGAAATTTGCAGGTATGCTCTCTTTGGGGTGTAAATCGATTGTGGAAAGTCCTTGAAAAAGTTTCTGAAGGGAACCTTGAAACTTGCATACCCCTCAAAAATGGCCGAATTATCACAATATTTATGGGTCTACAAACGAGTCACGCCACAGCAAGTACGAACAAGCGATGAACCAAAACTCCATCAGGCCAACATTGCCTCACCTTCAGAAGAGTTACTAGAGCAGTACCGCTTAGCCACGGCAGGATCCTAGAAGACGAGGGCCATCATCCCCTGACGCCACGAATGATCGTGTTGAAAATAGCTTATTTACAAGCGCTGGCAAAACAGCCAGCTACGTTCTCAATTGGCCAAAACTATACACCGGCAAATAGTAGAACAACTCTTCTAGCGCTGAGGACATGTCCATCTTTTTGGAGTTTTCTTGAAATATACTTCTCCAAACGACAAACCTGGAAGAGGTCGTCTTCAATCAAATCTTTGCACTCTGCCTGGAACAGGCTTGGATCAAATTTCGAAGGAAGGTGGGTTTCTTTAACGCTATTGTCGATTCTAGAACGGAACAGGGATCAATTTTTGTACTGTCCTTCGAACAATCAATATGGAGATTACAATTGAAGGTGACAAAACACATTTTGGCACAAGTGGCAAACACTTTGCCACACCACACAACAAACATTATTTGAACAATTTCAGGGTAATAAACCATCTTTCTGGACATGCAAATTCGGGTTATAAATACGCGGACAAATAACTTCCAGATCGCACAGTAGCCTGGTTGTAAAAAAAAATTTAATGTAAGTGCGCAATGACAAAATAAAAATTTGATACTGGTCCAGTAGAATCTGCCTGCCAAATCCTTTTCCTCAGGTGATTTTTTGGCCTTCAGACCTGATGCCTTCCTCTGAAAACATCAATGGAGTCGGAACAAATCCATGTGCGTGTCTTGTCCCTCAAGTGACCACTCAAGAAGTCAGGAATTTCGTGAGGTTCCGGGTGAGAAGTAACACACAATACTGGAAAACCTTGTATGAACGGTGCAAAGTTTTATGAAAGGTTCGTGAAAAAATAACACGAGCCTTTCATTAAACGTTTTCAAATTTTGTCCAAAAGTAAAAATAAAACTATAGGTAGGGATATCAGCGAACGAACTGCGCAGCCCATCTGCGCAGGTCAGCCTGGCCCATCTACGCGCGGCCGACAAAAAAACTCATGAACTCTTTCATTTTTTTGCAAAATAAATCCTGCGAAGAAGATGCACGGAATGGCTGAAAACTAGGCTGAGGAAAAGTAGCATCCAGAGACTCTCAAACAAATTCAGGGCCCATCGCTTCTGACAATGGCAGCGAAGACATCAGGGAGCTGATTGCAGCAACTCTCTACCAAGCGCGACGCTGGTTACTCACCAGGGCAGGGCGCTTCCCTCGCGCAAGAAATGGCCGCGAGCGAGAAATGCATGTCCGATTTTGGAACGATCCAACCAGGGTAATCCCTTGAAAATTGGCCTGGACACCTCTCATACTGGTGTTTCACGATGTGCAAACTTTCAGAGAAATCGACCGGGGAGAACGTGGTGAGCTCGTGGGTCCTCCTGTATCGCGTATGATTTGAATGGTCGCGGGGCCAGAAGAACAGTAATTTTACGACTCCCAGCGGTGCAAACAGGCCGCGGCCATGTTTTCTCTGTCGGCCGCGATCACGTTCAAAAAATCGATGACGCAATGCATGCGCAGAGGCCTGCGCAGTGCATTCGCTGACATCCCTACTATAGGAAGCTAGAGAAGGCTCTTCTCCAGAGGTTCACCAGAAAACATTAATCTCTGCCATGCGGATAATTTCAAAAATGAAGTCAAAATTTTCCCAAAAAAAATGTTACCCCCCAGCCACCTTAAGATTGTAGTGAGAGTAGATTTAAGTCTCACACTTTGTCCACGTCATCAATATAGTCACTCATCTTTCGAACTTAGTCTTTAGATAGTCCAAGGTTCGATTCCTGTTGGGTCTGGCGATTTTTTCTCTTTTCACGCAGTTCACTTCCCCGGCTGATCCTTTGAATTTGACGTTCTCCCTATCCTTTCAAAAAATTAATAAATCAACTCGTCATTTACCTGGCCACTACGGCCGACCGTTAGAGTCGCAGAACCAATTTGGCCATGGGGTGGGTCGACTACAAGAAGGCGTATGACAAGGTTCCTCACGATTGGATTGAGCGCTGGTTGGAGCTGTTTGGCACACACGAATCCGTACGCAGACTAATGACTGTTAGCATGGCTCAGTGGAAGCTTAGCCTTTTGAACGGCACAAACAACTTGGGATCGGCGGCCATTCAGCGGGGGATTTTCTAGGGTGATTCCTTATCCTCACTGCTGTTCGTCATCTGCCTCATACCTATCACCATGGTCTTAAGGAACGCTGACACAGCCTACTGTTTCAACGATCAAAACCGAACCAAGATCAACCATCTATGGTACATGGTACGGACTTTTCGGAGAAGAATTGCTAGTGGTTAGGAATTATCAGGACCTCATTTCAAAATACTACGCTGGAAATCAATCATCAGAAGGCTGAAACTCTTCTAGATGCTTGACCTTGTTAACTACTTGAGAAGTACAGTCACTACTGCAACGACAAGCTATCCTCACTACCCACTCAACAAATAATTTCATCAAAAACGCGACTTTGTTTCGAAGTTGTGAATCATTTGCAAGAACTTCCATCTCACCACTTGCCTATGCGCCCAAGCACAATTGGTTAACCTGTATGGCCTAAAAAAAAAAGAGAACAACCTGATGTCGAGCTGCATTGGGAGTACACAAGACGCTCATATCAGCAAGGATTCGCTACAACTTTCTCGTTCTTTTTCGGGAAAGGCGATAGGTCGCTTTTAACTGATCCCAGCAAAATGTAGTTTTTACTAGTAGTGTTTGTACTGAATAAGCAAATCCTTCTCTGCCTTGTATTGCCAGAACTCATACAATGTATTCGACCAATTACACAAGACGGAGCCTATTCCAATTTCTCGAATGGTGTCTTCAATACCGAACAGTCAAACATCACTTTAACATGTAATTCCGGCTACCGCCGTTTGGGTTCAGCTCAGGCGACTTGTGAGAAGAATGGCACAGTGTCTGGTCTTGATGGTAGATGCGGTAAGATTTGCTAAGTATTTAAGAGAGCATGTTTGAGAATACAAAAGTATATGGGCAAGTGGATCTTTCCGTTTTTTCTCCAAATTTGCAGGTATGCTCCCTTTGGGGTGTAAATCGATTGTGGAAAGTCCTTGAAAAAGTTTCTGAAGGGAACCTTGAAACTTGCATACCCCTCAAAAATGGCCGAATTATCAAAATAATTATGGGTCTACAAACGAGTCACTCCACAGCAAGTACGAACAAGCGATGAACAAAACTCCATCAAGCCAACATTGCCTCACTTTTAGAAGAGTTCCTAGAGCAGTTCCGCTTAGCCATGCCAGGATCCTAGAAGACGAGGGCCATCATCCCCTGATGCCACGACTGATCGTGTTGAAAATTGCTAATTTACAAGCGCTGGCAAAACAGCCAGCTACGTTCTCAATTGGCCAGAACTATACACCGGCAGATAGTAGAACACCTCTTCTAGCGCTGAGGACATGTCCTCCATCTTTTTGTGGTTTTCTTGAAATATACTTCTCCAAACGACAAACCTGGAAGAGGTCGTCTCCAATCAAATCTTTGCACTCTGCCTTGCACAGGCTTGGATCAAATTTGGAAGGAAGTTGGGTTTCTTTAACGCTATTGTCGATTCTGGAGCGGAACAGGGATCAATTCTTGTACTGTCCTTCGCATGATCAATATGGAGATTACAATTGAAGGTGACAAAACACATTTTGCACAAGTGGCAAACACTTTGCCACACCACACAACAAACATTATTTGAACAATTTCAGGGTATTAAAACCATCTTCCTGGACATACAAATTCGGGTTATAAAAACTCGGACAAATAACTTCCAGATCGCATAGTAGCCTGGTTGTAAAAACAATTTAATGTAAGTGCGCAATGACAAAATAAAATATTGATACTGGTCCAGTAGAATCTGCCTGACAACTCCTTTTCCTCAGGTGATTTTTGGCCTTCAGACCTGATGCCTTCCTCTGAAAACATCAATGGAGTCGGAACAAATCCATGTGCGTGTCTTGTCCCTCAAGTGACCACTCAAGAAGTCAGGAATTTCGTGAGGTTCCGGGTGAGAAGTAACACACAATACTGGAAAACCTTGTATGAACGGTGCAAAGTTTTATGAAAGGTCTGTGAAAAATAACACGACCCTTTCATAAAACGTTTTCAAATTTTGTCCAAAAGTAAAAATAAAACTATAGGTAGGGATATCAGCGAACGAACTGCGCAGCCCATCTGCGCAGGTCAGCCTGGCCCATCTACGCGCGGCCGACAAAAAAACTCATGAACTCTTTCATTTTTTTGCAAAATAAATCCTGCGAAGAAGATGCACGGAATGGCTGAAAACTAGGCTGAGGAAAAGTAGCATCCAGAGACTCTCAAACAAATTCAGGGCCCATCGCTTCTGACAATGGCAGCGAAGACATCAGGAAGCTGATTGCAGCAACTCTCTACCAAGCGCGACGCTGGTTACTCACCAGGGCAGGGCGCTTCCCTCGCGCAAGAAATGGCCTCGAGCGAGAAATGCATGTCCGATTTTGGAACGATCCAACCAGGGTAATCCCTTGAAAATTGGCCTGAACACCTCTCATACTGGTGTTTCACGATGTGCAAACTTTCAGAGAAATCGACCGGGGAGAACGTGGTGAGCTCGTGGGTCCTCCTGTATCGCGTATGATTTGAATGGTCGCGGGGCCAGAAGAACAGTAATTTTACGACTCCCAGCGGTGCAAACAGGCCGCGGCCATGTTTTCTCTGTCGGCCGCGATCACGTTCAAAAAATCGATGACGCAATGCATGCGCAGAGGCCTGCGCAGTGCATTCGCTGACATCCCTACTATAGGAAGCTAGAGAAGGCTCTTCTCCAGAGGTTCACCAGAAAACATTAATCTCTGCCATGCGGATAATTTCAAAAATGAAGTCAAAATTTTCCCAAAAAAAATGTTACCCCCCAGCCACCTTAAGATTGTAGTGAGAGTAGATTTAAGTCTCACACTTTGTCCACGTCATCAATATAGTCACTGATCTTTCGAACTTAGTCTTTAGATAGTCCAAGGTTCGAGTCCTGTTGGGTCTGGCGATTTTTTCTCTTTTCACGCAGTTCACTTCCCCGACTGATCCTTTGAATTTGACGTTCTCCCTATCCTTTCAAAAAATTAATAAATCAACTCGTCATTTACCTGGCCACTACGGCCGACCGTTAGAGTCGCAGAACCAATTTGGCCATGGGGTGGGTCGACTACAAGAAGGCGTATGACAAGGTTCCTCACGGTTGGATTGAGCGCTGGTTGGAGCTGTTTGGCACACACGAATCCGTACGCAGACTAATGACTGTTAGCATGGCTCAGTGGAAGCTTAGCAGCTTAGCCTTTTGAACGGCACAAACAACTTGGGATCGGCGGCCATTCAGCGGGGGATTTTCTAGGGTGATTCCTTATCCTCACTGTTGTTCGTCATCTGCCTCATACCTATCACCATGGTCTTAAGGAAAGCTGACACAGCCTACTGTTTCAACGATCAAAACCGAACCAAGATCAACCATCTATGGTACATGGTACGGACTTTTCGGGGAAGAATTGCTAGTGGTTAGGAATTATCAGGACCTCCTTTAAAAATACTACGCTGGAAATCACTCATCAGAAGGCTGAAACTCTTCTAGATGCTTGACCTTGTTAACTACTTGAGAAGTACAGTCACTACTGCAACGACAAGCTATCCTCACTACCCACTCAACAAATAATTTCATCAAAAACGCGACTTTGTTTCGAAGTTGTGAATCATTTGCAAGAACTTCCATCTCAGCACTTGCCTATGCGCCCAAGCACAATTGGTTAACCTGTATGGCCTAAAAAAAAAGAGAACAACCTGATGTCGAGCTGCATTGGGAGTACACAAGACGCTCATATCAGCAAGGATTCGCTACAACTTTCTCGTTCTTTTTCGGGAAAGGCGATAGGTCGCTTTTAACTGATCCCAGCAAAATGTAGTTTTTACTAGTAGTGTTTGTACTGAATAAGCAAATCCTTCTCTGCCTTGTGTTGCCAGAACCCATACAATGTATTCGACCAATTACACAAGACGGAGCCTATTCCAATTTCTCGAATGGTGTCTTCAATACCGAACAGTCAAACATCACTTTAACATGTAATTCCGGCTACCGCCGTTTGGGTTCAGCTCAGGCGACTTGTGAGAAGAATGGCACAGTGTCTGGTCTTGATGGTAGATGCGGTAAGATTTGCTAAGTATTTAAGAGAGCATGTTTGAGAATACAAAAGTATATGGGCAAGTGGATCTTTCCGTTTTTTCTCCAAATTTGCAGGTATGCTCCCTTTGGGGTGTAAATCGATTGTGGAAAGTCCTTGAAAAAGTTTCTGAAGGGAACCTTGAAACTTGCATACCCCTCAAAAATGGCCGAATTATCAAAATAATTATGGGTCTACAAACGAGTCACTCCACAGCAAGTACGAACAAGCGATGAACAAAACTCCATCAAGCCAACATTGCCTCACCTTTAGAAGAGTTCCTAGAGCAGTTCCGCTTAGCCACGCCAGGATCCTAGAAGACGAGGGCCATCATCCCCTGATGCCACGACTGATCGTGTTGAAAATTGCTAATTTACAAGCGCTGGCAAAACAGCCAGCTACGTTCTCAATTGGCCAGAACTATACACCGGCAGATAGTAGAACACCTCTTCTAGCGCTGAGGACATGTCCTCCATCTTTTTGTGGTTTTCTTGAAATATACTTCTCCAAACGACAAACCTGGAAGAGGTCGTCTCCAATCAAATCTTTGCACTCTGCCTTGCACAGGCTTGGATCAAATTTGGAAGGAAGTTGGGTTTCTTTAACGCTATTGTCGATTCTGGAGCGGAACAGGGATCAATTCTTGTACTGTCCTTCGCATGATCAATATGGAGATTACAATTGAAGGTGACAAAACACATTTTGCACAAGTGGCAAACACTTTGCCACACCACACAACAAACATTATTTGAACAATTTCAGGGTATTAAAACCATCTTCCTGGACATACAAATTCGGGTTATAAAAACTCGGACAAATAACTTCCAGATCGCATAGTAGCCTGGTTGTAAAAACAATTTAATGTAAGTGCGCAATGACAAAATAAAATATTGATACTGGTCCAGTAGAATCTGCCTGCCAAATCCTTTTCCTCAGGTGATTTTTTGGCCTTCAGACCTGATGCCTTCCTCTGAAAACATCAATGGAGTCGGAACAAATCCATGTGCGTGTCTTGTCCCTCAAGTGACCACTCAAGAAGTCAGGAATTTCGTGAGGTTCCGGGTGAGAAGTAACACACAATACTGGAAAACCTTGTATGAACGGTGCAAAGTTTTATGAAAGGTCTGTGAAAAATAACACGACCCTTTCATAAAACGTTTTCAAATTTTGTCCAAAAGTAAAAATAAAACTATAGGAAGCTAGAGAAGGCTCTTCTCCAGAGGTTCACCAGAAAACATTTTCAAATTTCATCTCTACCTTGCGGTTAAACTCAAGAAAGTCAAAATTTTCCCAAAAAAGTTTTCCCGCCCCAGCCAGTGGCAGTCTGGGTTCAGAGGGTAAAAAAAACAAAGTTTCGATTTTCTGTATTTTTTCACTGGCAACGTTTTGTGTATGGTCCAAAGGGTTTATCCTGAAAGTTTGAGTGTAATCGGGTTCTTCCTTCCGGAGATATAGCCGCGCAAAGTCTGCACAATTGTTTTTGAAATACTGAAATATCAGCAAATTTCTACAAAATTTACGATTGCACACTATTCCGATTTTTACCGTCAGTCTTTGAGCGATTTCATTAAAATTTTCTGGAGCGACTCCTGGTACTCCTCTGCGCTGCAGACTGACAGCCGTGCACGATTTTTGTCACCATGGTAACCAAGATAACTTTTGCGCATGAGCAAATTCACAAAAAAATCAAATTTAGACTCTCATGATCTCAGCTGATCGCTCTGCTGTTGAAACTTTTGGAGTAATTGTTTCTTGGAGCTAACCCCTTCGTTGGCTACTATGGGGAAGTCTAGAGCCAAGGGAAAGCCCGGACGATCTAAGAAAAGGAAAAGAACGTTCTATGGAGTGTCTCAGGCGCCGAAGGCTCCCTCTGGTGAAATTTCGCCTGCAGAACAAATTCCTGACTTGCCACTGTCTGATGACGACCTTGCAGTGTCAGCTGAAGCCACGTCTTTAAGCAGCGATAGTGATGGAAGTGGCGGTGAAGTCGACAGCAGTTCCTCCGACAGTGACTCGGATGAAGAGTGCGAGGAAGGGGCGCATGGATTTCACCTGATTGATCTCGAGTGCCTTCAGCAGCTTTTGTCAGTTGCAGTTTGTTGCAGTGGCTGTAATGGCGCAGTCACGATCAGCGAATCGCAACGGGGAGGCCTTGCATCATGCCTGGAGCTTTCCTGTGTTAACTGCGGTGACATAGCAAGCGAATTTATGTCCAAGAAGTTCAATCGGGTCTGGGAGGTGAACAGACGAGCAGTATTTGGAATGCGACTGATTGGCCGTGGACGTCAATCAATGGTAAAGCTGGCGGGTGCACTGAATATGCCATCATCTATGAGTCGGTCGACATTTTACAGCCATGCTAAAGGCCTGCATTCCGCATCCAAGAGCGTCGCTGAGCGTAGCATGACTGAGGCAGCTGAGAAAGCAGTGTCCGCAGCAGATGGGGGTAGCGATATCGCTGCTTCCTATGACGGTACCTGTATGCGCCGAGGATTCGCATCGCTCTTCGGAGCCTTCACTATAATTGCATATGATGTCGGCAAAGTGGTGGACTGCGAAGTGCTTTCAAAGTTTTGCCACAAGTGCACGCACTTGGCGTCTAGAAAAGAGAAGGGAGCGCTAACCAAAGATGACTATTATCGACAGATTGCCGAACACGATTGCTCAGTCAACACCACTGTATCAGCTCCTGCCATGGAAAGTGCAGCCGCCAAGATTCTGTGGGCCAGGTCCTTTGAGAGCCGCAAGCTGAGGTACACCACCTACATTGGTGATGGAGATACCAAGAGTTTTAAGGCTGTGCGTGACGCTTGTCCGTATGGGCCCGAGGTGCCTGTAGTCAAGGAGGAATGTGTCGGCCACGTTCAAAAACGCATCGGTACCAGCCTAAGAGAGCTGAAGAAAAACCTTGCGGGCAAGAAGCTTGCTGATGGGCGCACTATAGGCGGACGTGGTCGCCTCACGGATGCCATGATCGACAAGCTGCAAGCCTACTATGGCATGGCTGTGCGGAACAACAGCGGAGACTTGCAAGCCATGGCCAGGGCCATATGGGCATCCCTCATGCATCGTGCATCCAGCGACAGTTAACCTCAGCACCAGTATTGTCCGCCTGGAATTAACAGCTGGTGTAGATGGCAGCAGCAACAGGCAGGTGGTGATGTCTACGCCCACCACAATATCCTGCCAGAGGCAGTATGGAAGGAACTGAAGCCGGTCTACATTCGGTTGTCCGACCGGAGTTTGCTCGAGCGCTGCCAGAAGGGTGCTACGCAGACTCGCAACGAAGCATTCAATGGACTCGTGTGGCAGTTGTGTTCAAAGACAGGCTTTGCATCCGCTCCCACTGTCCAGATGTGCGTCTACCTGGCCGTGGCCTGGTTCAATGATGGAGGTGTGGCAGTGAAACGCGTTCTGGACGAGATGGGCTTCCCTACTGAACACCATACGACACGTCTCATCAAGCTGCTAGACCGTGAGAGACAGGCACATGCTGCCAGAAAGAAGTCCGAAGAAGGGAAGAGGTCACGAAAGAAGCGAAGGAGGATCAGGAAGGGCATCCAGGATGAGCAGCAAGAGGAAGAAGGTGTGACATATGAAGCTGGTGGCTTCGAAAAAGTTCTAGTTGGACAGACATACCTCCATCTGTACTTGCACAGAGCACTTTTTTTCTCCATTTTCCACTGAGTCCCGTACCTCTTAGACAGCGTAGCAAAGAACCTGTAAGTCACAGACCCCATAAACCATACATTTTTGGAAACTGTGAGCATTTATCTAGGTGCTAAGTGTCATGGATTTTAAATTTGTCTAGTGGCTTTGAGTAAAGTGCTACTGATCGAGAACCTAAATTTTGCGAGATTGCGTGATTTTTGTTTGACAGCTTGAGTACTTTGTTCTGAATATTATTTCAATATTCCGCTCCACTTAGCACCTAGGTATATGTGAAGGAAATCCTGTGGAGCACTCAGTTTCTACCCAGCTTCTTTCTGCGTTTGCATATTGCGTCTAAGGTATTGGTGGTACGGCATAATCGCAGATTTGACTATTGTGCCTGCGGATTCCAAAGTGTGAGCTTGATTTATACTTCATTGGACTTAGTGAAATACACTGGGTATGTGGTCAAAATTTGAGCAAAATTCATCATTATAATGGAAGTTACGGCTGTTTTCATGCGGTCGGGCCGCGAACCCAGACTGCCCCCTTAAATTAAGATTGTAGTGAGAGTAGATTTAAGTCTCACACTTGGTCCACGTCATCAATATAGTCACTCATCTTTCGAACTTAGTCTTAAGATAGTCCAAGGTTCGAGTCCTGTTGGGTCTGGCGATTTTTTCTCTTTTCACGCAGTTCACTTCCCCGACTGATCCTTTGAATTTGACGTTCTCCCTATCGTTTAAAAAATTAATAAATCAACTCGTCATTGACCTGGCCACTTCCGCGGACCGTTAGAGTCGCAGAACCAATATGGCCATGGGGTGGGTCGACTACAAGAAGGCGTATGACATAGTTCCTCACGATTGGATTGAGCGCTGGTTGGAGCTGTTTGCCATACACGAATCCGTACGCAGACTAATGACTGTTAGCATGGCTCAGTTGAAGCTTAACCTTTTGAACGGCACCAACAACTTGGGATTGGTGGCCATTCAGCATGGGATTTTCTAGGGTGATTCCTTATCCTCACTGCTGTTTGTCACCTGCCTTATACCTACCACCATGGTCTTAAGGAAGGCTGACACAGCCTACTGTTTCAAGGATCAAAACCGAACCAAGCTCAACCATCTATGGTACATGGTACAGACTTTTCGAGGAAGAATTGCTAGTGGTTAGGAATTATCAGGATCTCATTTCAAATACTACGCTGAAAATCACTCATCAGAAGGCTGAAACTCTTCTAGATGCTTGACCTTGTTAACTACTTGAGAAGTACAGTCACTGCTGCAACGACAAGCTATCCTCACTACCCACTCAACAAATAATTTCATCAAAAACGCGACTTTGTTTCGAAGTTGTGAATCATTTGCAAGAACTTCCATCTCAGCACTTGCCTATGCGCCCAAGCACAATTGGTTAACCTGTACGGCCTAAAAAAAAGAGAACAACCTGATGTCGAGCTGCATTGGGAGTACACAAGACACTCATATCAGCGAGTATTCGCTACAACTTTCTCGTTCTTTTTCGGGAAAGGCGATAGGTCGCTTTTAACTGATCCCAGCAAAATGTAGTTTTTACTAGTAGTGTTTGTACTGAATAAGCAAATTCTTCTCTGCCTTGTGTGTCCAGAACCCATACAATGTATCCGACCAATTACACACAACGGAGCCTATTCCAATTTCGCGAATGGTGTCTTCAATACCGAACAGTCAAACATCACTTTAACATGTAATTCCGGCTACCACCGTTTGGGTTCAGCTCAGGCGACTTGCGAGAAGAATGGCACAGTGTCTGGTCTTGATGGTAGATGCGGTAAGATTTGCTAAGTATTTAAGAGAGCATGTTTGAGAATACAAAAGTATGTGGGCAAGTGGATCTCTCCGATTTTGCTCCAAATTTGCAGGTATGCTCCCTTTGGGGTGTAAATCGATTGTGGAAAGACCTTGAAAAAGTTTCTGAAGGGAACCTTGAAACTTGCACACCCCTCAAAATAGCCGAATTATCACTATATTTATGGGTCTACAAACGAATCACGCCACAGCAAGTACGAACAAGCAATGAACAAAACTCCATCAAGCCAACATTGCCTCACCTTTAGAAGAGTTCCTAGAGCAGTACCACTTAGCCACGCCAGGATCCTAGAAGACGAGGGCCATCATCCCCTGACGCCACAAATGATCGTGTTGAAAATAGCTAATTTACAAGCGCTGGCAGAACAGCCAGCTACGTTCTCAATTGGCCAGAACTATACGACGGCAGATAGTAGAACACCTCTTCTAGCGCTGAGGACATGTCCTCCATCTTTTTGAAGTTTTCTTGAAATATACTTCTCCAAACGACAAACCTGGAAGAGGTCGTCTTCAATCAAATCTTTGCACTCTGCCTTGCACAGGCTTGGATCAAATTTCGAAGGAAGGTGGGTTTCTTTAACGCTATTGTCGATTCTGGAGCGGAACAGGGATCAATTTTTGTACTGTCCTTCGAATAATCAATATGGAGATTACAATTGAAGGTGACAAAACACATTTTGGCACAAGTGGCAAACACTTTGCCACACCACACAACAAACATTATTTGAACAATTTCAGGGTAATAAAACCATCTTTCTGGACATACAAATTGGGGTTATAAAAACGCGGACAAATAACTTCCAGATCGCATAGTAGCCTGGTTGTAAAAACAATTTAATGTAAGTGCGCAATGACAAAATAAAATATTGATACTGGTCCAGTAGAATCTGCCTGCCAAATCCTTTTCCTCAGGTGATTTTTTGGCCTTCAGACCTGATGCCTTCCTCTGAAAACATCAATGGAGTCGGAACAAATCCATGTGCGTGTCTTGTCCCTCAAGTGACCACTCAAGAAGTCAGGAATTTCGTGAGGTTCCGGGTGAGAAGTAACACACAATACTGGAAAACCTTGTATGAACGGTGCAAATTTTTTTGAAATGTCCGTGAAAAATAACACGAACCTTTCATAAAACCCTTTTCAAATTTTGTCCAAAAGTAAAAATAAAGCTATAATGAAGCTAGAGAAGGCTCTTCTACAGAGGTTCACTGAAAAACATTTTCAAATTTCATCTCTGCCATGCGGATAAACTCAAAAATGAAGTCAAAATTTTCCCAAAAAAGTTGTACCGCCCCAGCCACCTTAAGATTGTAGTGAGAGTAGATTTAAGTCTCAAACTTGGCCCACGTCATCAATAGTCACTCATCTTTCGAACTTAGTCTTTAGATAGTCCAATGCTCGAGTCCTGTTGGGTCTGGCGATTTTTTTCCCTTTCCACGGAGTTCACTTCCCCGACTGATCCTTTGAATTTGACGTTCTTCCTATCCTTTCAAAAATTTAATAAATCAACTTGTCATTGACCTGGCCATTACGGCGGACCGTTAGAGTCGCAGAACCAATTTGGCCATGGGGTGGGTCGTCTGCAAGGAGGTGTATGACATGGTTCCTCACGATTGGATTGAGCGCTGGTTGGAGCTGTTTGGCATACACGAATCCATACGCAGACTAATGACTGTTAGCATGGCTCAGTTGAAGCTTAACCTTTTGAACTGCACCAACAACTTGGGATCGGTGGCCATTCAGAGTGGGATTTTCTAGGGCGATTCCTTATCCTCACTGCTGTTCGTCATCTGCCTCATACCCTGTCACCATGGTCTTACGAAAGGCTGACACAGCCTACTGTCTCAAGGATCAAAACCGAACCAAGCTCAACCATCTATGGTACATGGTACGGACTTTTCGGGGAAGAATTGCTAGTGGTTAAGAATTATCAGGATCTCAATTCAAAATACTACGCTGAAAATCAATCATCAGAAGGCTGAAACTCTTCTGGATGCTTGACCTTGTTAACTACTTGAGAAGTACAGTCACTACTGCAACGACAAGCTATCCTCACTACCCGCTCAACAAATAATTTCATCAAAAACGCGACTTTGTTTCGAAGTTGTGAATCATTTGCAAGAACTTCTATCTCAGCACTTGCCTATGCGCCCAAGCACAGTTGGTTAATCTGTACGGCTTAAAAAAAAGAGAACAACCTGATGTCGAGCTGCATTGGGAGTACACAAGACACTCATATCAGCAAGGATTGGCTACAACTTTCTCGTTCTTTTTCGGGAAAGGCGATAGGTCGCTTTTAACCTCTTTAGCGCGCATGCATTTGACACTGCCCCACGCAGTCAAAATTGGGCAAAATTGAGATTTTTGAAAATTCAGTTTATTGACTTCTGTCCTGATCACACAGGACTATGAGGTTCAGAAAAGATGAAAACAATGATATTTACAGGATTTAGAGGGATATGTACACGGAAAGGGAGCAATTGAAAAAACCCGAAATCTCAAGATTTTGACAGAAATAAATGAAAAATTAAAACTTCTCGCATGTGTGATAAATTCTGAAACATGGAGTGGCACATAGGCCAGGCATGTCCACGCAGTCCAGGCAGCAGATTGTGACCATTTTTCTAACCCCATTGTGTGAGCATACGACACACCGGCGCTGCGACTTGCCCTCAGGCTTGCCGCAAGAGGCAGGTACGGGTGCGGGGTAGTGACCCTTGCGCCCACCAAGCCTGGAGGACACGACTAGGCCACGAGCAGTGGCAGGAGTGGCAGGAGTAGCAGGTGTGGCAGTAGCAGCGGTAGCAGCAGCAGGGACAACTGGTGTGGTAGGTACAGGGCCAGCAGCATCCGCAGGAGCAGGGTTGGCAACAGCAACATCATCAGCAGCGGCGGGACTCGTGCCATCCGCAAGCAATGCAGATAATACAGATATAACATATTCATGGTGTGGCATACTCTTGGACTTTTTATATAATATATATGAATTCAATAATGCTTCTTCGATAAAATGTGCACCTATTTTTTTGTACCACTTCATGGATTTTCTCAATGCACTGTAGTACGACAGAAGAGCATCATTGCGATCCACACCGCCCATGTACTGATTGTATTGGTGAACAAGGTTGAGTTTGTGAACCCGTTTCCTGGTTCGGTCGCGTTTATTCGTTGCAATAACATTAGGCTTGAACAAATTGGTGAGAAAATATACTTCTTTGGTGTCCGATAGTTTTACAAATAATTTACTGCCCATTGTACGATATGCAAACGATCCGCGTTTCTTCAGCTTGAGGTTCACCAACCGCTTTGGAAGGCCACGCCTATTCTTTCTAATTGTTCCACACACTCCGGTCTTCCTGGTCTCCAAGTATTCAGCCAGCTCAATACTAGAATAAAAGTTATCTATGTATACGTTGTAGCCTTTGTCTAAAAATAATGGATCTAATAAATGGACAACTACGGCACCAGATTTGCCGACTTTCTCTACTAAGCCAGGCTGATAGGCATGATCATCTCGGCCAACATAAACAAAAAAGTTAGACATATAACCACTAGACTCACACAGAGCATATATCTTGACACCAAATCTTGCTCGTTTCGAGGGTATAAACTGCCTAAAATCTAGTCTACCCTTCCATGGCACTAATTCTTCATCTATAGAGATATGTTTATACGGAATGTACACGGTCTGAAATTTATCCTGGAAAAATGTAATCAACGGCCGAATTTTCCTAAGCTTGTCGGTTCTAGCCGTCTCGTCTTCATTGTTTGCAAAGTGCAGAAAACTTGCAATACACATCCATCGGTCGCGCTTCATCGAGGCGGGGAATAAAGGGGTGAAAATCAGAGGGTTCCTGTTCCAATAGAGATCGATTTCTGGCTTCCAAATAAATCCCATCAGCAAAAATAGAGCAAAGAACACTTTCATTTCTTGTACGCTAACGTCTACCCATTTCCTAAATCTGCTACGAGCTGGGAGTGTGTCACGGTGTGCATTTAGATATTGCTGGGCAAATCGATTGGTCTCAGTGCAGAGCAATTGCCAAAATTGTAAAGTAAAAAACAGGCAAAAATAATGATATGGCTCAGCATTTTCTGGCACTGGCACCTTGATACCGGGCTGGGCAGTGAACGAGTCTTGCAAGGGCTGGTTTTCTTCCATCTTCCATTGCCCTAATACATCACAACACGAATAATGTAGGAAATATCAGGCCACATGATGCCCTACAGTGTAGGAAGGCTGATGTACGTCTCAAATACTCTGGAATTTAGGCAACATTTTGTTTGAAAATTCTCTAGTTACGATATGCATAACGCCAAACAGATCTTGAACGATGGCCAGGAATATTACAGTAAGACTACTTTCAACAAAGGTACAAACCCACGTATAATAGTTTTACTCAGCTCAAAGTGCAAACACAGCGTACTCAAATTCACACGAACAAATAAATACTATTGAAAAGATAATTACCTTCGCTCCCATCGTCTCCTGCGGCAAGCTGCTCCTGGATGTGGACATGCGACCTCTCGGACGCCTGTTCATCATCGTCGCTCTCCGTGCCACTAGTACTACTGCTGCTACTGTTGTCACGGACGTCCGCCGGCTGCGCTTCATTCGCAACATCGATGTCCGCGTGCTCCGCGACGTACTCATCGACACTGGCGCTTGCTCCGCCACTCACATCAGGCGCAGTTTCGTTCTGAACTCTGGCCCTTGCTGGCGTCCATAGACCCTCCTCGTCGCTGTCGCTACTCACTGACGGCTCCACATCGCTGTCTGAACTCAGAAACAGCTCGTGGAGCGCTTCGTCCACAGTTCTTCCTCTCGCGCGGCGCAGCATTTTCAACCAAAATGTTCTCGCCTGAAACTATTCCCCGTGCGTCTCCTTTCGTTCGATTTTTCCCGCCTCGAATCACGTGCCGGTTCCAGGCAGCCCCCAGCAGCCCGCGAACAGCCAGCGGTCCACGACAGAGCCACTGGGACTCGATACGGACCCCACGATCACGATAGGCAGCTTCGCTCTACAGCGTCGTACTAGTACGACGGTCGTGGGGCATGCAACTAATGTGCGTCGTACTAGTACGACGCTCGCGCTAAAGGGGTTAACTGATCCCAGCAAATGTAGTTTTTACTAGTAGTGTTTGTACTGAATAAGCAAATTCTTCTCTGCCTTGTGTGTCCAGAACCCATACAATGTATCCGACCAATTACACAAGACGGAGCCTATTCCAATTTCGCGAATGGTGTCTTCAATACCGAACAGTCAAACATCACTTTAACATGTAATTTCGGCTACCGCCGTTTGGGTTCAGCTCAGGCAACTTGCGAGAAGAATGGCACAGTGTCTGGTCTTGATGGTAGATGCGGTAAGATTTGCTAAGTATTTAAGAGAGCATGTTTGAGAATACAAAAGTATGTGGGCAAGTGGATCTCTCCGATTTTGCTCCAAATTTGCAGGTATGCTCCCTTTGGGGTGTAAATCGATTGTGGAAAGACCTTGAAAAAGTTTCCGAAGAAAAAGTTTCTTGCATACCCCTCAAAAATGGCCGAATTATCACAATATTTATGCGTTTACAAACGAGTCACGCCACAGCAAGTACGAACAAGCGATGAACAAACCTCCATCAAGCCAACATTGCCTCACCTTTAGAAGAGTTCCTAGAGCAGTACCGCTTAGCCACGCCAGGATCCTAAAAGACGAGGGCCATCATCCCCTGACGCCACAAATGATCGTGTTGAAAATAGCTAATTTACAACCGCTGGCAAAACAGCCAGCTACGTTCTCAATTGGCCAGAACTATCCACCGGCAGATAGTAGAACACCTTTTCTAGCGCTGAGGACATGTCCTCCATCTTTTTGGGGTTTTCTCGAAATATACTTCTCGACAAACCTGGAAGAGGTCGTCTTCAATCAAATCTTTGCACTCTGCCTTGCACAGGCTTGGATCAAATTTCGAAGGAAGGTGGGTTTCTTTAACGCTATTGTCGATTCTGGAGCGGAACAGGGATCATTTTTATAGTTACTCTTGGCTAGAGAAGGAGAAAAAAGAACTTCGAAATAAGAGTAGAGCAACTCCATCTCACTTCGAAATAAGCGCTCCAAGGACATAGTCACTGTACTGTAAACTGCTCTTCTGTACGAAGGCAGAGTTCGAATCATCCAACGGATGCACTTTTCGCACTTCGAATTATGCATTCAAATTTGACTTGAAGTGACCAGCAGAAGATCGGTACGACGAAAGAGTTCGAATTACACGGAATGTTCGAATTATACCGTATTCAAATTAGAGGGAGCCTACCTGTATAGTGCTTCCCAGTCACAAACATACAGAGAATGATCATTAAAATTAAAAGGTGACAAAACACATTTAGGCACAAGTGGCAAACACTTTGCCACACCACACAACAAACATTATTTGAACAATTTCAGGGTAATAAAACCATCTTTCTGGACACACAAATTTGGGTTATAAATACGCGGACAAAATAACTTCCAGATAGCACAGTAGCCTGGTTGTAAAACAAAATTTAATGTAAGTGCGAAATGACAAAATAAAAATTTAATATTGATACTGGTCCAGTAGAATCTGCCTGCCAAATCCTTTTCCTCAGGTTATTTTTTGGCCTTCAGACCTGATGCCTTAGAAGTTGGAACAAATCCATGTGCATGTCTTTTCACTCAAGTGACCACTCAAGAAGTCAGGAATTTCGTGAGGTTCCGCGTGGAAAGTAACACACAATACTGGAAAACCTTGTAGGAACGGTGCAGGACACGATGTGTGTGTGTAAGTGTGTATGTATGTGTGTGTTTGTGTGTGTGTGTGTGTGTACGTTCGAAAAACATGGTTTCCTTCCAGTCTCCATTTTTGCCACCCAGGCTCCGTTTCAAGTCAGCTGATCGGGCGTCAACTCGATGATCTTTGGCCCGAATCCTCATAGGCTGCACGGTATGACTCATTGGAAAGTCCTCTATGTATATCATGCTTCCAGAGCCGCTTCTTGGCTACCCCTCTGCCATCTTTATAAATGGGTTAACATCCCGTTTCAATGTGGGTGTAAAGGTGGAACCAACCAACCCATCAAATATTTTCCATGTTTTGCCTCTGACCTGTGTTGCTAGATCCACTTCCATGTGACCGGCCAATTTTACAAAAGGCAACTTTTGAGGTAACTCCCTTCAATACCAAACGAAATATCCTGCACGCAGTTTGTAACTCCGGCTTTGAATCTAGTGGTCCATCTAACCCTCAGGCAACTTGCCACAGTAATAGCACGGTAACAGTGCAAGGCAAATGCGGTAAGATATTTCTGTGGGTTTCTGTTAAGATTGTAGTGAGAGTAGATTTAAGTCTCACACTTGGTCCACGTCATCAATATAGTCACTCATCTTTCGAACTGAGTCTTTAGATAGTCTAAGGTTCGAGTCCTGTTGGGTCTGGCGATTTTTTCTCTTTTCACGCAGTTCACTTCCCCGACTGATCCTTTGAATTTGAAGTTCTCCCTATCCTTTCAAAAAATTAATAAATTGATCGCGGTTTGGAGCTGTTTGGCATACACGAATCTGTACGCAGACTTATGACTGTTAGCATGGCTCAGTTGAAGCTTTACCTTTTGAAAGGCACCAACAACTTGGGGTCGGTGGCCATTCAGCGTGGGATTTTCTAGGGTGATTCCTTATCCTCACTGCTGTTTGTTATCTGCCTCATACCTATCACCATGGGACGCTGACACAGCCCCCTTTTTCAAGGATCAAAACCGAACCAAGCTCAACCATCTATGGTACATGGATGACATCAAGCTGTATTCAAAGAATGAAAAGGTGTTGCGATCTCTTGTTCACACTGTCCCTGGATGTAGTCAAGACATTGGCATGCAGTGTTGTGTGGCAAAATGCGCGACCGTTGTACTAAAGGCAGGAAAGCATGCAGCCTCTTCGGAGATCATATTGCCTGACCGCTCTATCAGGTCGCTGCGGCCAGAAGAAACGCACAAATACCTCGGATTCCTTGAAGCTGGAGGTAAGGACCATTCCAGTATGAGAACGAAAATCCTGCAGGAGTGCAAGTGGCGTGTGCGACGAGTATTCCGTTCAGCTCTTATTGGTCACAACATCATCACAGCCATCAACACCTGGCTTTGATACGGTATAGTGCTGGTATCTTGGCATGGACGCAAGACGAGTTGAAACCTGCTGACCGAAGAACGCGTAAGCTTATGACTAGGATCTCTCCATTCACGCGCTGATGTAGCCCGTATGTACGTCAGTCGCAAGGAGGGTGGACGTAGTTTGCAAAGTATGCATGAAGTTATCACCATGGAGAAAAGCAATCCGCAGCGGTATGTGCTTCAGTCAGACGAGGAACTCCGGAACGTGGCTGCGCCCATTGTGGGGTCACATCTGGATGCTCCCCTGGACTCCTCACATGTGATGAAGTGTCGGCTTCAACAAGAACACCTCTTGGTGCGGAACCAGAAACCATGGCAAACAACTGACCAATGAGAGCACCTGGACTTGGCTGACAAAGGCTGGTCTCAAGAAGACCACAGAGTGCCAGATCATCGCGGTACAAGACCAGGCCTTGGCAACTCACCTGCTCAAGGTCCAAATCTTCCATCTGGGTGGAAGCCCCCTGTGTCAAATGTCTGGGAGGCAGGCGAGTCAGTTGCCCATACCCTATGACAGTCTTCAAAGCTCGCAGGACGGGAGCACTTGGAGCGTCATAATCGGCTGGCCTCTCTGGTCCACTGGTCACTCTGTCATGTACATGGGATGCCATGTGAAGACAAGTACTACAAGCACCACTGTGATCCGGTGCTTGAGCATACCAAGACCAATGCAACAGTACGGAGGATAACGTGCCTGAAGCTATCATATCTCCGCAGGACCAGAATATCATGATCCTGTGGGATATAACACTCCGGTGCGATAGCTTCATTGAGCACCGAAGGCCTGGTATAGTTCTGGTTGCAAGAAGGCCCTGATCATTGACATTTCTGTACCTGGTGATCCACGCGTTGCTGAAAAAGAAGTTTAGAAACGTGCGAAGTATCAACTTCTTGCTCGCGAAATCCATCTACTTTGGCAAGTTGAGACTTAGATTGTCTCTGTAGTAGTTGGGACTCTGTGCACTGTTTCCAAATACATGCCAGGATACCTTGACACCATCGGTATCACCAGCTACTGCTCTGTGTCTGAATGGCAAAAGAATCCTCTCCTTGGCTCGAGGTCCTTGTTTTGTAATGCTCGGGGGTGGGTGGTGAAGTTCTCTCGGTCATAATTTCCTCCAAACCCTCTCGTGTTTCCTAAGATCGATATTCAAAAAGATGTCAAGTGTTTCTCTCTGTTGTTTGCCCACCATCATATTTAATATCCATTATGGTGTATGCCCCCCCCCCCCACCCTTTGGTGGCTGGATGCTAGCCCGGCGAGTCCCAATCTACGGAGATGAGATGGCCATTGTATCTTTGCTTGAATGTGTTTTCCTCAAGGCAACAGTAGAACTTATTCTCAGCTGTGTCACCGTTCACATCAGCACAGTAGGCAATGCTGCTAGTGAGACGGTGACCGGTCCTAAGGCATTCCAGCTTGCCGCGCCAGTTGCATGTTTTTGCTTCTGCCAGCTGCTGGTCATGGCTAGCCTCTAGTATGTTGTGAAATGGTGACTTCTTTGGGAAATGCCTGTCAATTGCCAGTGGATGCTGAAAGGGGGATCGAACTAAATAATTATGTCTAGACATTTTCTTCCTTTTCTCGGCTTGGTCTCTTGGAGTATTCGTCCCTGGCCCCTCGATTTAGCCGATGGCCAGTGCATTATTGTACATAGCTTTCGCGTCTGAGAATGCGGCCTGGTCGCGTCACCTATCTGACAGATGTCTACTGATCCCAAATTGCAGACTCCTGATAACGGCTGTGTGAATGGGTAGAGTGACAGGGCATCTACATGTTCAGCTTCTGATACGCAATGAATCGCCCAGTGGGCAAGTGAAATGCATCACCTAGGAAGTCAACGGCCATTAGGTTAGCTTGGATAGGGATTAGTAGCCTGAGCAAAGTAAAGATACAAAGACAATCTCCCCTCATTCCGGCATGAACGATGTGAGAAGTGCACTGAGCCGTCTAAGCACAAGGGGGGGGGGCAGAAGAGGGCAGGCAAGCCGCTCCCAATTGCATGGTAAACCACCCGGTCTCCGAGAGTATGTTCAGGCTCAAGCAAGAAGTGTGACCTCTGCCTCATGGAGAAGCTTTTCACATCCCTGATAAGGCCAGTTACCCAGACACTCTCTCAGGTTTACGTGCATGATCCGTTAGACGAAGCTTGTTGCTGGGTTGCCTCAAACTAAGCTGCAATCTCGAGACAGGTACCCAAAGTTAGTTTTGGAACTGATAACAACTTCTTTTTCAACTCGACATTCACAATGCATGACACCACATGGTCTCGGATCATGTCGTCACAAGCGGAATCAAAATTAAACAAGCGGGCCTGGACTCGTAATCTTACAACAAACTGACTCACCAACTCATTCTTCGCAAAAGTCATCTGGCGCAGCACGTGACGCTCGTATACAGGATGTGGCGCAGCCTTCAAATGTTCAATCAGGTTCCGTAACGTAACCTTGTACTCATTGTCATCCGCAGGCAGAGCCGACACCTGTGAATCTTCGAGGTCCTGAACCTGTGTTCCGGCAGTATGCAGCAATAAATTTTCAACCGTTTGTGATCCGTTATCCCTTGGCCTTCAGCCATGTAAGTAAAGCTTCGTAACCATTTCTTCCAGCGAGAGGACACTTCTGCTGGTGTGCCCTAGTATTCGAAAACTGGAAGCTTGTGGGCTGCGCTCAGGTTACTACAAACGCTCATCTTCGTCCCCAATTGTTATAATGTACGCACGCAAGATTCATTCCATGCAACTCGCGTATACCACAGCAGGAAACACCATCTGGTTTGTTCTAGGATAATTTAGAAGTGAACAGATAAAAGGCAATCATGGAGAGACACGTCAGTTCTGTCGTGGCACTAATGGCGTTATGACACGACAGTATAGGACTCGTCAGCTCGCACCAAAGTAAAACACACGTCAGCCATGCAGACGTAATGCAGAAGAGGACTGATTCATAATGAGGTAAGACATTGTCACTCTTCGTCATGCATTCATCAAAGGAGCGTAGAACGACACACATAGTAGAACATGGATCGTCGATCGTACGACAAATATTAACAAGAGTAACCCCCCAGAATGTGCAACTCCACTATGGGTGCTGTCCCGACAGAATTTCAAGTTGACGTCATTTTGATGATGCAATGCGCACTGTACACGGATTATGAGACGAATCCGGAACCTGTGGTTGACCGAAGCCGATCAATCCTGTACAAATTATTACAAAGAAAAACATGTGATGCGTTGACACCCGTACACATGTTGTAAATCACTGGTGCAAGGAGCATTGCGTCATAAATAATGACGTCAACTTGAAATTCTGTCGGGACGGCAGGGTATGTGGGAGTTGCACACTCTGGGGGGGTTATGTACTCTTGATATTAATAATAGATCAATCTATATCAGGTCAGCTAAGCACTTATCCTATACGCACATCAAGGCAAAGGTGGTGAAAAATGGTATCATGATTCAATGCCCCCCCCCCCCCTTCTTTTTTCCACAGGACATCAATGTATTGCGCAAAGGATTTTCCTGTCTTATCATGGAAAGAAGGAATTTAATGAGTCTGTGAAATTTTGCGAGGGACTGCACTCGCGCCTATTGATTTTCGGAGCGCTGGATCATACTTGTATATTTAAACTACAACAGGGCGACGGTGAGAGAATGTGGGTAGACGTACCACGCAGTGGTCATGCCATTACTATACAGTCAGGTGGCGCACCACAATTGAAATCTCGCGGGGAACTCTATACAACTGTTTGTGAATCGGGTAAGTGAACTATATGTTCTAGAGAATTATCTCAACTACAATGTGTTCTTCACTCTACGTGTAGCTCAATAGTAGTCATTGTTACTCAACTACTACTCTCTCTCTCTCTCTTCCTCTTCCAGCCAGCACTCCAGTACACTCGTTGTTGTTGCGCTTATATTTATAGTCGTTCAACCAAACAGGCAATGGTGCCTTCTCACAAGGAGACGACTTAGAAGAGGAGATTGCTGAAAGAGAATGGGGAGGGGAGAAAAAACAGGCAAGGATAGGAGATAGAATGGAGAGGGTAATGTAATATATGTAGTATAGATTAAGAAGCAGGAGTGAGATCCAGATCCTTGGCACATTACAAAAAGCGGTTTAGCCAACTGGGAGAATAAGGAGGTCTTTGGAGCAAAATACATCACGCAACCGCTTCTCTCCAATGGATCGAAGTTCGGCCGAGAGACTGTTCCACAATACGCTTCCCACAAACTGGATTGACGATCGGCTATAAGGGCCTCTTTGGAAGGGTATTTGCAGGAGATTGAAGGAATATGTAGGTGAGACATACTAAAGATGGCAACGTCGGCATAAGCCATACATCCTTCTCAACCTATATTCCCCACTATACAGGCAAATGCAAGTAAGTGGCAGAAAAGGACTAAGGAGCACATCACTATCCACATGATTTCCCCATTGGCCAAGACGCCAGTGCAATATGATGTTTGGCCGGACCTTACGTCTCTGCCGCATACACCCAGTATATCTCCGACCACCTGCAGTGGCGGATGGGGCGACAGCCGTTCCGTATCCACTCCATCATTCAGCCCAATGAAGTCATCTTCATAAAGCGTCTCACCTATGAAAGACAGCCACCATGGCCTAATCCACTATCTCTCAGCATTGGAACGTTTGTCCCGTCGCAATTCGGGCAAAGGCAACCTAGCTGCAGGTGGGAATGATCTTTGGCATTATTTGCTGTTTGAGAAAGAGAGAGAGAGAGAGAGAGAGAGAGAGAAAGAGGGGGGGGGGGGGTAGTGAAGCAGAAGAGTTCATCCTAGTTGACGGTACTGCCTAACAGAAAGGCCAGGCTTAGCAATTTGATAGTGGAGCGCTTTCTTTCGAGGCGTGTTGTGTCTGGGAGCTGGTTCCACAGGATAGCTCCAGCATGGCTAATGCACTAAGCTGAGAATGCAGTGGGGGACACAGGAATGATGAGTAATTTGCTGCTCCTTCCTCGTGTTCGGAGAGAGGGACTAAGCTTGCAAACAGAGTACTTGAACATCTGTTCAGGCAGCGCCAAATGAATATAAGAATGTGCATGTGGGCGTATATGCTGAGGGTATGGGCATTCATGCGTTCAAGTAAGGGAGCCGTGTGAGTGCGAGGGGCTGCCCTGCACACCGAGCGAGGCGCACGTTTGAACAAACTATTAAGGCGCTGATCCTGGTAAGACGATAAGAAAGGTGTATAGGCAGCAGATGCATAGTCACATTTTGATAATATGAAGGACCTGAAAAACTGAACACGGCAACATGCGGCACTTCGATTGCCCAATCTTAGCGGCAACGCGGCGTGCAACATGGCTTGCCATGGTGTTGCAGCTCATGTCGAAATGTAGGCCAAGATACTTGTGTGTGCGTGTCTGTGTGATGGTGTGTGTGTGCGAGCAGTCTAGGGATGAGTGGTGCACTGTGCGTGGCCCTCATGGCTTTGGGGTGATGAACTCCTCTGGAAAGGAACTATTAGATTTTCTGGCAATGAACAATGCTACAATCTGTAACACCTGGCACAACAAGAGAAAATCTCAAACCAACCTGGCAACATCCTTAGTCACAGAAATGGCATTGCATTGACTACATCATCACTGGCCAGTGTGATAGGATGCTGTGCATGGATTCTCAGATCATCCCAAGTGCAGAGTGTGGCAGTGACCATCAACTGCTTTGTGCACGCTTCCTTCTTGGCACATATCACCACTCTGTCAACTCGCAAGCTGTGCGTGTGCAACATAGCAAGGGTCGCTTCGACACGTCCAAGTTATTTCTTTCTGCCGATGCAAACAACAACCCTGATGATGGCACCACCCCGTTGTCTGCTTATCAAGACGCGGTGTCCACTATCGTATCAACACATTGGCGCCCGCATGATCCAATAGATGAATAGTGGAACGTCCTCCGCGATGCTGTTGTCACTGCCGGAACGGACACTCTTGGTCAACGCAAGCGTAAACAACCTGATTGGTATGTGGACAGTGGCCTGACTATTGAACCTCTGTTACAGGAACGGAATCGGCTGCACGCGCTCTGGCTTCAACATCAACGTCCTAGGGATCACACTGCTTTCAAACAGGCTCGCAGTCAAGCGCGTGCCGGAGTGCGGAAGGCTAAACGTGACTGGATATCATCCAAGGCAGAGCTCGCCAATGCACAAAGATTCTCAGGACGAACTGTGTGGAAATGTGTTCGTGCACTACAAACAGTCGAACAAGGCCCGACCCGCATCACAACTGCTGCGATCAACGACGAGAATGGAAATCCATGTGCATCTGCCGAAGACCAGGGCAAACGTTGGGGCCGTCATTTCTCTGGTGTTCTGAATGTGCAAAGTACGTTCAATTCCAGTATTCTTGACTGTGTTCCACAAATGCCGTGTCTGGATAGTTTGGTTGCGCCGCCTGATCTGTTGGAGTTACAGCAGGCAATCACGCAATGTCGAAGTGGCAAAGCTGCAGGTCAGTCAGGAATCCTGCCGGAGATGCTCAAAGCCTGTCCGGATCTGTTTACTGACCACCTACTGGAGCTTCTCCATTCAGTCTGGGACAGTGGCAGTGTTCCTGGCGACTGGGTCAACGCGCAGCTGGTGCCTATCCCCAAGAAAGGTAACCTTGCAGAATGTGACAACTGGCGAGGCATAGCTCTCCTCGACGTTATTGGTAAAGTGGTTGCTCGCGTCATCCAGAGCCGACTTGCTGATAAACTAGACGATGTGCTACCAGACTCTCAGTGCGGCTTCCGCACAGGACGTGGGTGTGCTGACATGATCTTTGCGGCAAGGCAACTAATCGAAAAGAGCTACGAGCATGAGCAGAAGTGTTTCTTCATCTTCATTGACCTGAAGAAAGCCTATGGCTCAGTTCCGCGAGAGTGTCTGTGGTTAGTACTGCGAAAAGCTGGCGTCCCCGAGAAGCTGATCGCTGTTATCCGTGCATTCCATGACGGCATGACCGCAACTCTCCGTCTGTCGAATGTTGATGCTGACCCCATCCCTGTGACGAACGGCTTGCGGCAGGGATGTTGCATGGCCCCTGTCCTATTCAACATCTTCATGTGGGCAGTGATGCATTGTTGGCGCCAGCACGTGCAGCCTATCCCTGGTGTAGGCGCAAAGGTCTTCTTCGAGCCAGATGGGAAGCTACTCCACCACCGTAGCCGCCGTGATAGATCCCTGGAGCTGACAGAGTGTCAGTTTGCTGATGATTCCGCTCTTGTGGCCGCGACACGCCAGGCCGCAGTTTCAGCCTTGGAGGTATTTGTGGATGTATGCAGCGATTTTGGCCTCACCGTCAGTGCCACCAAAACCAAGTTCATGGTCTCTGGCCCCAACATCTCTAACGACGATCTAGAGCCGCTCGCGATTCGAACTATGGAGATTGCCCATGTGTCGTCTTTTTGTTACCTTGGATCAAACATACACAGCAACGGCCGATGTCATGATGATGTCACATCCCGGATTGCACAAGCTGCCAAAGCGTTTGGCGCTCTGAAGAAATCGATATTCCACGATGTAACACTGACAATATCCATCAAACGGTCAGTGTACAATGCTTGTGTGCTGTCGACTCTGCTCTATAGGTCCGAATGCTGGGTACCGCTACAGGCTGATGTTCATGCGTTGTCTGTCTTTCATCTCCGTTGTGTCCGCACCATTCTGGGCATCAGTCGTCAAGATGTATGGAATGACAGGATAACTAATGTTGAAGTTCTGGAGCGCTGGGGAGATACCTTGGACATGGAGTGTCGTCTCAGCAGACGTCGCCTTGAGTGGCTTGGTCATGTGGCAAGGATGGAGGATGAGCGCATCCCGAAGGCTCTACTTTCGGTTCGTTTCCAAACAAGAGACCTGCCCATGGTCCGCGGAAAAGGTGGCGAGACTGTGTTCGGAGTGACGTCAAACCACTTGACGACTGGTATGAAGTGGCCACCTCTTCTCGCTCCAAATGGCGCCAGGCTTACCGTTGTCTGCCAGACAAGCAGAACAGACCTCGACCATCACCGGTTGTGTGCCAAACTTGTCACCGCTCCTTCAGTCGTGTAAGTGACAGGAAGCGACACAAGTGTACAGCTACGCGTGCCCTACCCGTAAGCCAACAGCCAGGAAGCTGACACTGCGATCAGTGCGACAGATGGTTCCGGAGCAAGGGTGGATTTGCCCGACACAAGTGCTCGCCAGCAACATCACCAGCAGAGGCATCTTCTGACACACTTGAGTCACCGGTTACAAACAATATGTCCTGCGAACGCTGCAGCTTCCACTGCGCCCGCTGCAACCGCTGTGTGCTATCGCGCCAAGGCATGAAACGTCACAAGTGCAGCCGTGGCTCGGCCAGAGCAACCAACACAGACCGTAGCTCCTTCTGCATCGTTTGCAATTGCGGTCGGCGTTTCAGTAGACCACAGGACCTATCCCGTCATCGCCCCTACTGTTCCGAACCTGCTCAACCCCCCATGGGGTCCGCATAGCCAGAATATGGCAGCGCGTCCAAGGTCCAAGGTCCAAGGTGTGTGTGTGTGTGTGTGTGTGTGTGTGTGTGTGTGTGTGTGTGTGTGTGTGTGTGTGTGCGCGTTTTCGAGCTCTTCTTCTCTCTGCGGGCGGTTTTGGGCCATCATTCTGACTGACAACAACAATTACAATAAATTTATCTCCATTTCAAATGCATAAAAAAGTTTCTTTGCAGACGAAAATGCTACAACAGGAAGAAGTAGGACACACTTTCAAAATTATGGTGAAGAAGCTGAAATTTTTCGCCTTTTTAATTATCTCATTGCGACAATTTGTTTGAGAAAAGTCCAGTCTGACAGTATGTAGACGTCTGTTTGTGGTTGAATACACGCACAGTGAAATCTGGCCAAGGCGACCACTCAGGGGACGAGAAAAGTGGTCGCCTTGGCCAGGTGGTCTTCTTATCCAAATTCAGTGGGTGACGTAATCATATTAATTATCATTTAGATCAGTGTATCACACTGCAAACACCTATGCTGCTCTACCGCAACTCATGTGCCTAGGGTGCTCATAAGAGTCAAGTTATTGTCGTGCATGGACCAAGTACATGTAAATCTACACTTCAACGCTGATGACTGATGTGTAGATCTGCCATGCATGTTGCACAGCGCAATGCGTACAATTACATCATATACACATTTACATAATACGTAAATGTACGCATTGCGCATATGTATACTAGTAGGGTGTAACGCGGTCGCGGGTGGGTGGTCGTCATTGGCGTTGAGCAAGTGGTCGACTTATCCGAGCTGTTTTGAATGTCTACGTGTCGGTGACAAGGAAAGGTAGTCACCATGGTCAAATAGTCGCCATTACAGGGGTTTACTGTGCATGGCTGTGTCTAGCAGCCAGGATGAGCAATTGTGACTGGATTTTGCTGTGCGTCTCATTTCTTTTGTGGTCTGGAATGTATGGAATGACGTGGATGGCCGAACACAGCGCTAGACCCTCAAGCTGCGGCAGGTGAGTTTGACCAGTTTCTCACACCTTTTGGCAGCACGCATAGCCGCTGAGTGCGTTCGATTTTGCCCACGAATCGATGTTGCATCCATTCATGAATCACCCCTGGCTATTCACATCACCCCATGTGAGCAGGGTGAATGAGTTCCGAACCCATTCCAGGGCTCATGACATGAAATCGAACGACGAGATTCCATTCAAAAATCGATTCATGGCAGTAACCAAACACACCGACTGTGCGTATAGCTCAATGCGATAGAGATTCTCTATCGTAATGAGCTCTACACAAGGGGCCATCACAACCTGGTCTCTATCACCAGGGGGTCTGCTTATCCAGGGTCATTTGACTGGCCATAGCATCCATTTGTGCTGGTGGCCGTGGTCTTCTGGAACAGGTGGTCGCCTTGGCAAGTCTTATTAGTGTATGCCCTTATGCCTTCAATCGTGAGAGGTACCGAATTTCCCCGAATATAGGTCGCACCTTTTTACACTTAACTTCATTCCCAACAAAGGGGGATGCGACTTACAATTGAGCATGAATTACTACTGAAGTGAACATCTCGAAACAATAATGATAGTGATATGGACCTGGACCTGGAAATGGGGGTGTGACTTGCAATCGATTGTGACTTACAATCGAGTGTGACTTACGATCGAGTGTGACTTACGATCGAATGTGACTTACTATCGAGTGTGACTTACGATCGAGTGTGACTTATGATCGAGTGTGACTTATGATCGAGTGTGACTTACGATCGAGTGTGACTTAAAAATCGATTGTGACTTACAATCGAGTGTGACTTACAATCGAGTGTGACTTACGATCCAGTGTGACTTACGATCGGAGAAATACGGTATGCACCACAGACACATGTTTGCACTCCATCTCGGTGTTTTCTTGTCCAGACAACACCTGTAATCCAATGTGTACGGGGGGACTGACGTGTGTTAACGGAACCACATGCCAATGTAAGACAGCGTATTTTACTATTCTACTGGTTAAACATCATGTGTGTATATATTTTATGTGTGTGTGTGTGTTCTCTCGAACTCTGTCTTCTACTCTCCCCTGTCTCCGGGGCGACGTGGCCAAGCATTTTGCAGCTGTACACCAGGCCAGGTGTGTGTGTGGGGGGGGGGGGGTGTCGACGCGTTTTCAGTGCCTCCTCGATCGGCTGTATCTTGGCGCGTTCAAGGAGAGTGGTGTTGGAGATGTGCTCTTGCCATTGTGTTTCCCTGGGAATATCCAGCAGGAAGCAAACGCAGCGGTGATGAAAGGCTGCAAGCCGAAGAACATCCACGGCCTTAATTTCCCAGGTCTCACGGACATGAAGGAGCGCCAGATAGTGGACTGGTACGACCTCGCCGAGGATCGCAGAGAGTGAAGATCAGCATGCAGCACCATTCCTTCGACCGAGCCTGTCACCTTAGACTTCGTTTGCACTTGTGGAAAGCGCTATCGCCGTTGCCAGGACTTGACTCGCCACGCCCGATTCTGCTCGTGACTTGAACACTGTTGGTCCCTTCGGGACCTGCCATCATCTCCGAATGGGCATAATGTATTGTGTTTGTGTGTTTGTTTTCCAAAATATAAGTCCTTGCGTGGCAGGGTGACCGGATTTAGCAATCTACCAGCGCGCATGTACCTGCGATGGGGTTTTCCCTTGGCCAACATAATATGCATAATTATGATGCATTCTGTTTCCCTGCAAGTCGGTGTGAGGCTGTTTTGGAGCATATGCATTACAGTGAAACCTGTCTAAGGCGGCGGCTCAAGGGACCTTGCAAATGTGGTCTCCGTATACAGGTGGTCTTCTTTTCAAGGGTCATTGGACTGGAAATAACCTCCATTGGTCCTGGTTGTAGTGGTCTCCTGGGACAGGTGGTCGCCTTATCAAAGTGGTCGCCTTGATAGGTTTTGCTATACTTCCAGCTCTTGCTGTTATTGCTCTTTGCTCCATTCTGTGCTGGCAATCAGAGCTGTTTGACAACCTTGGGGTGTTTCTGGTCGCCACTTCTTACCCTATCAATACTCTTAATCCATCGTTCTTGTGAAAGCAATCCCCAAAGGGAGAACTGTAGGCATCTTGGCTTGATGAGGCGGTGAGCCAAGTGCGCCCACGTCTGCTCATAAATACTAGCTTACTGTGTGCTCGTGTACTGTCAGTCTGTATCATGGCTGGGCAATTGTTGGCCGCCGTAGCTTTGCATCGGCCATACCAAACGCGTACTGTAAAACCAGCAATGAGCATTTAATTCTAACGATTAATTTTAACGATTTGTCGTATCCTGTATCTACCTATCCTTCAACCCATTCCCGGCCCCTATCTGTCGCCTACTACAGATGTTATGGTGCATACTCCCAACCTGACCAGCCTCTTCATGCAGCATGTCGTCCCTAATTTGGAAGCAGAGGTGGAGTACTACGACCAGGTGGCAGACGAGTGGTTTGAAACGCATAACTTCACGGTCCGCCTCGACCTCGATCCAATCCGCATTCTGATGCAGGTAGGACACCAGGGCATGTATTTCCGATCACGCGTCAACATGCACAACCCACAACGCATCACCATTTCACTCGCCTACACCGGCACCCCACCAACAGGTGAGACCCTCTCCGGCTGTACCGTGAATCTTGAGCTTACCACTCGCATCAAGAGTACCTCCCCAGGAGTGTGCAAATAGGGTGCTGCGACGGCAGAACTTCACTTCACTTGGCACGGTCCAAAACGTTACGCTGGCGAGCAGTGCGAAATGACCACAGGCGAGTTTAATGCAAAGCAGGGTTGCGTACGACCCTGCATCTATCATGCACAGGGTGCAAATAATGTGTACGGGTTTCATCACGTGATGTGAAGTTCTGCCGCCCGGACCCCAAGGCTGGAGTTGCACATTATTGGGTGTTATGTACTCTTGCTCGAATTTAGTACTTTATCATCTCGTGAACAGCCTCTTTACTGTGAACACAGACTTTCAGGCATTCACCAGATTTTCGACCAGGCTCAGCATCAGAGTGGAAAGGGTTTGTGAAATGGAGAACTTCTAAGCGTGTAAGTGGCTGTGCTTGAGTTAACGGACAAGTCAACAATCTGTAGCAAACCCTGTGATAATATACCTTTGTGTGGTGTCCAGTTTTTTCCGATGCTGAAAACTCAGTCCAATTTACTCTCAAGCGAACCATGCATATTTATCATTTATTGTTGGCTGAACAAGGTTTCTAAATGGACTGGTCAAAAGTTGTCATCCAGTGTAATCCAGATTTGATAGGAAAGAAAAAGGACCGGGGAACTACAAGTCATCAGTGGTGTTAGTGGACAGTATAGCGTAACTTGTAGTTCCTTGGTCCATTTCCTTTCCCAGGGGCGTAGCACCCGCTACGACTGGTACGACCATGGCCGTACCACTTTTCGAAAAGTGTGGTCCGTCCGGAACGTGCAAAACCGTAATAAAAAAATTAGGATCCATCGATGCATATGCGCATCAGACTTTGACCTTTTTCTAGAACTCGTACTCGTAGATCTGCCATGCATCTGCGCATGTCCATGCACGTCTCTTCTGACCGTGAAATAATTCTATGACTTTATAAACTATGCCAGAAGTGTGCCAGAAGTTCCCAGAACGCAGGATTTTGTGTCTTTTTCACAATTTTCCCGGGGGAGGTCCACCGGACCCCCTCCAAAACGGCCTTCGGCCGCACCCACCTTCGGTCGTACCACTTCCAAAACCCCTCCTACGCCCCTGTTTCCCATACCATTTTTAAAGCAGTTTAAAAATGAGCACAGCCCTGTTCACTGTGGGGATTTCTGTCGCGGTGGGTATTGGCTTTTTGATGTCCACAACATCACTTGCCTACAACGACCAACGTTGCATTGCACTAGGTGTACCTGAACTTGACATGTGTTGGAGTATAAATGAGATCATGCAGAGTACAACCTGCGGTGACCGGACGCCCTCGGTGCAGCGGAAACTGTCCTGATATGACAGGATTCCGCTTGATCCAGGGATGCATGCTCGATCCACAGCACTTTGGTGCACAGAAATTGTCCGGTCAAAACAGGATTCCGCTCGGTGCAGGGGCCTTGGGAAGACACATGAAACGTGATTTTTTTAACAGACTAGTACTATATCATGGAACACAATCATGGTTGGAAAAGCCATATGCTTTCCTGGAAATCCATTTCCTCACTAAAAATACACTTTACGCTTTTGCATTTGAATCTCCCCAATGTGCGAATTCAATGTTGTTTTGTCTCCTCCAAAAGAGAATGTGGTCGACCTTGCTTGTCATTTACGAGTGTTTGTGTCCAGGTGAATGCAGGAGAGAAAGAGGGGCTGTTTGCGTTTGCATGAGTGTGTGTGTGTGTGTGTGTGTGTGTGTGTGTGCCGCCGAATTGGTCCTTTCGCTATCATTGCCTACGGCAATGGGCAAGTTCAAGGTTCAACGTGTGTGTGTATGTATGTGTGTATGTGTGTGTGTGTGTGTGTGTGTGCATATGTCTGTTCGTGTGTGTCTGTGTGTGTATGGGCAAGTGCGCACTGATATTAGGCCATCATTTTTTATAGCTATGTTTCGCGTAGTCCGCACGCATACGTTTAGATTTTTTTCGGAAAAAATAAAAAATAAAACATGCACAGTGAGTGTACGATAGTGCGAGTCATCAGTGTGGACAGGTTGCATACGGCGAAGCTGGGATTCAGAAATGGCCTCTAGCCTCGGCCAGCGTTGGTAAATCGTTTGTTCGGCATCTGGGAGCAATATTCTTTGAGCTTACACCAGACCGCATTGATCGCCTAAGCTGAGAGGATGCGTCGTTCCGGAGCTCATTGCACTGCTGCTAAAGTCTGAGTACAATATTCCAGCGAAGCATAGGCACCAACGGTTGCCTCCTCTGTCCAAAGTGAATATTTTACTCATGCTGATAACTCAGATGTTGTGCTGCGATGCACAATTTTTCTTTCGAATGTACACCATGCACGAGCTTTTGTGCTATGTACAGTGCATACACCTCTGATGAGCGTTTTTTATTATTTTGCAACTTTTTTATTTTTTCCACCTCTCGCATATGATTCTGGAAGTTGAACTGACGCGAAACATAGATATAAAAAATGATGGTCTTATGTGCATGCATGTGATGTACACGTGTACGTACGTAAGCTCAGTAGGCACGCCTATCTGCATGAGCGGAAACGTGTAGCCACTCATGACGTACCATATTCCCCGAATATAAGTGACACCTTTTTACACTAAACTTCTTGGACGCAGAAAGGGGTGGCCTTATAATCGAGTATGACATCCTAGCAACGTGACACACGGCCCACGAAAAGGGTAGAGTGACTTATAAACGAGTGCGACTTATAAAATTTCATGGGAAATATGGTACCGGTAATCGTATCCCCAAAATCCGTACGCGATGATAATTCCTCTCATCATGATCTCGTCTCCTTTCCCTACAGGCTACCCTGTGTACACCTGGCCAATGTTCCCGTTTACCGCATACAACACTCACCTAGCAACGATCACCGTGTCTTTGCCGACGGTTTACCCCGCGGCAAATCTGAGCGTGCAGATTGGTCAAGTTCGCGGCAGCAAGTCATCGTCGATCATCACGTCCGCCAGCACCGTAATACTAACATATGTCACAGCTGGGGACTACTATTTCCGCATGCGTCTCGCATCGACATGCAGTTCCTCGTCTGCATATACTCAGAAAGTGTTCTTCCATATCTCACGTAAGTTATCAGTTGGTGCCTGAGTTCTTTAAGGGAAGGTGAGGGGTGGGAGGAGGGTAGGGGGGGGAGGGGGGAGGGGGGGGGGGTGGGAGGTGATGTTCCGATCGCACGAATCGATGTTGAATCCATTCATGAATCACCCCTGGCTATTCACATCACCCCATGTGAGCAGGGTGAATGGATTCCGAACCCATTCGATTGTGACTTATTATTCTTTTATTATTCTTTATTTCCACGATGGCCCATGGCCAATAAGGAAGATAATATGATTTAAATCAGTCCAAAATCATATAAAACCAGTCTAGCAAGTAAGGAAACCAACACATTGCAGGGGGATGGGGTTACGATGGGGTACAGTGTGAGCTACTACAGGAGCATATGGATGATAGAATGAGGCTAGACGCCATTGATTTAAACGCATGCTTGCTATTTGTTTCACGCGGGTCGGGGGGTAGTTGGTTGAAATTGTGAAGGGACAGGTTGATGGGTGAGTTGGTGTGTCGGTATGTGTGTGATGTTATCAATGTGTATGTTCTCATGTGTCGTAGTGCATATGGCTGCTCTGTGATTGGTTGTGCAAGGTGAGGCTGTTGCAGGTGAAGGGGAGCGCGGATGTACTTGATGTTGTGGGCAAGAGTAACCTGTCGTAAGAGTTGCCGGGAGACTAATGTGGGTAGTCGGAGATGATAAAGAAGTGAGCTGTGATGGACTGGTGCAAAAAGGGGGATCCGCAAGCAGATACGGGCATCTCGTCGCTGAACGCGTTCTAATTCGTCCTTCTGTGTGCGGGTGGTGTTGGATAACACGAGACTGCCGTACTCTATAACCGGGCGAATGTAGGCGGTGCAGATTACGAGCAGACTGGGGGTGTTAAGCTGGCCTCGTGTTTTACGAAGTTGGTGAAGGAGTTTTTTGGATTGGTTTATTATGTGCGCGACATGTGAGTTCCATTGGAGGTTGTTGACTTACAATCGAGTGTGACTTACGATCGAGTGTGACTTACGATCGAGCGTGACTTACGATCGAGTGTGACTTACGATCGAGTATGACTTACAATCGAGTGTGACTTACAATCGAGTGTGACTTACGATCGGAGAAATACGGTATGCACCACAGACACATGTTTTCACTCCATCTTGGTGTTTTCTTGTCCAGACAACACCTGTAATCCAATGTGTACGGGGGGACTGACGTGTGTTAACGGAACCACATGCCAATGTAAGACAGCGTATTTTACTATTCTACTGGTTAAACATCATGTGTGTATATATTTTATGTGTGTGTGTGTGTTCTCTCGAACTCTGTCTTCTACTCTCCCCTGTCTCCGGGGCGACGTGGCCAAGCATTTTGCAGCTGTACACCAGGCCAGGTGTGTGTGTGTGGGGGGGGGGGGGGTGGGGGGGGGGGGGGTGTCGACGCGTTTTCAGTGCCTCCTCTATCGGCTGTATCTTGGCGCGTTCAAGGAGAGTGGTGTTGGAGATGTGCTCTTGCCATTGTGTTTCTCTGGGAATATCCAGCAGGAAGCAAACGGCTGCAAGCCGAAGAACATCCACGGCCTTAATTTCCCAGGTCTCACGGACATGAAGGAGCGCCAGATAGTGGACTGGTACGACCTCGCCGAGGATCGCAGAGAGTGAAGATCAGCATGCAGCACCATTCCTTCGACCGAGCCTGTCACCTTAGACTTCGTTTGCACTTGTGGAAAGCGCTATCGCCGTTGCCAGGACTTGACTCGCCACGCCCGATTCTGCTCGTGACTTGAACACTGTTGGTCCCTTCGGGACCTGCCATCATCTCCGAATGGGCATAATGTATTGTGTTTGTGTGTTTGTTTTCCAAAATATAAGTCCTTGCGTGGCAGGGTGACCGGATTTAGCAATCTACCAGCGCGCATGTACCTGCGATGGGGTTTTCCCTTGGCCAACATAATATGCATAATTATGATGTGGTCGCCTTGATAGTTTTTGCTATACTTCCAGCTCTTGCTGTTATTGCTCTTTGCTCCTTCCTGTGCTGGCAATCAGAGCTGTTTGACAACCTTGGGGTATTTCTGGTCGCCACTTCTTACCCTATCAATACTCTGAATCCATCGTTCTAGTGAAAGCAATCCCCAAAGGGAGAACTGCAAGCATCTTGGCTTGATGAGGCAGTGAGCCAAGTGCGCCGACGTCTGCTCATAAATACAAGCTTACTGTGTGCTCGTGTACTGTCAGTCTGTATCATGGCTGGGCAATTGTTGGCCGCCATAGCTTTGCATCGGCCATACCAAACGCATACTGTAAGACCAGTAATGAGCATTTAATTCTAATGATTTAACGATTTGTCCTATCCTGTATCTACCTATCCTTTCACCCATTCCCGGCCCCTATCTCTCGCCTACTACAGATGTTATGGTGCATACTCCCAACCTGACCAGCATATCCATGCAGCATGCAATCCATAATTTGGAAGCAGAGGTGGATTACTACGACCAGGTGGCAGGCGAGTGGTTTGAAACGCATAGCTTCACGTTTCTCTACAACCACGATCCAATCCGCATTCTGATGAAGGTCGGACACCAGGGCACGTATTTCCGATCGCGCATCAATATGTACATCCCGAAGCGCTACACAATTTCACTCACCTCCACCGGCACCCCACCAACAGGTGAGACCCCGTCAGGCTGTACCCTAAAACTTGAGCTTGCCACTCCCATCAAGAGTACATAACCCCCAAGAGTGTGCAACTGCCTGCGCAACCTCTATAGGGTGCTGCGATGACAGAACTTCACTTCACTTGGCACGGTCCAAAACGTAACGCTGGCAAGCAGTGCAAAGTGACCACAAGCGAGTTGAACGCAAAGCAGGGTTGCGTACGACCCTGCATCTATCAAGCACAGGGTACAAATGTGTGCGGGTTTCATCAGGTGATGTGAAGTTCTGCCGCACGGACCCCATGGCTGGAGTTGCACATTATTGGGTGTTATGTACTCTTCCTCGAATTTAGTGCTTTATCATCTCGTGACCAGCCTCTTTACTGTGAACACAGACTTTCAAGCAGTAACCAGATTTTCGACCAGGCTCAGCATCAGAGTGGAAAGGGTTTGTGAAATGGAGAACTTCTAAGGACTGGTCAAAAATTGTCATCATAGTTCTTTTAGAAGTGTAATCCAATGCTGCTCCATTATATCCGATTATGCAAGTCAATGTCATGCCGGGCGCTATGCAGACCAAGGTCGGGGAATATCGAGTTTTGTCCCCGTGCAGGGCGCGAACTGGACTGATGCAATCATATTTAATTTTAAAATAACTCGGATGGAGAGACAAGGGTGATTTTATAGGAACAAAAAAGGACCGGGGAACTAAAAGTCATCAGTGGTGTTAGTGGACAGGCTAGCGTAACTTGTAGTTCCTTGGTCCATTTCCTTTCCCATAGCATTTTGAAAGCAGTTTAAAAATGAGCACAACCCTGTTCACTGTGGTGATTTCTGTCGCGGTGGGTATTGGCTTTTTGATGTCCACAACATCACTTGCCTACAACGACCAACGTTGCATTGCACTAGGTGTACCTGAACTTGACATGTGTTGGAGTATAAGTGAGATCATGCAGAGTACAACCTGCGCTGACCGGACGCCCTCGATGCAGCGGAAACTGTCCAGATATGACAGGATTCCGCTGGATCCAGGGATGCACGTTCGATCCACAGCACTTTGGTGCACAGAAATTGTCGGGTCAAAACAGGATTCCGCTCGGTGCAGGGGCCTTGGGAAGACATATGAAACATGATTTTTTAACAGACTAGTACTGTAATTATCATGGCACACAATATCATGGTTGGAAAAGCCACATGCTTTCCTGGAAATCCATTTCCTCACTAAAAATACACTTTACGCTTTTGCATTTGAATCTCCCTAATGTGCTAATTCAATGTTGTTTTGTCTCCTCCAAAAGAGAATGTGGTCGACCTTGCTTGTCATTTACGAGTGTTTGTGTCCAGGTGAATGCATGAGAGAAAGAGGGGCTGTTTGCGTTTGCATGAGTGTGTGTGTGTGAGTGTGTGTGTATGTGTGCCGCCGAATTGGTCCTTTCGCTATCATTGCCTACGGCAATGGGCAAGTTCGAGGTGTGTGTGTGTATGTGTGTGTGTGTGTGTGTGTGTGTGTGTGTGTGTGTGTGTGTGTGTGTGTGTGTGTGTGTGTGTGTGTGTGTGTGTGTGTGTGTGTGTGTGTGTGTGTGTGTGTGTGTGTGTGTGTGCATATGTCTGTTTTTGTGTCTGTGTGCATATGTCTTCGTGTGTGTCCGTGTGTGTACGGGC
Source organism: Sycon ciliatum (assembly GCF_964019385.1). Lineage (NCBI taxonomy): Eukaryota > Metazoa > Porifera > Calcarea > Leucosolenida > Sycettidae > Sycon > Sycon ciliatum. The sequence goes on along the minus strand of NC_088654.1, from coordinate 1,964,763 downwards.
AAGTGCGCACTGATATTATGTGCATGCATGTGATGTACACGTGTACGTACGTAAGCTCAGTAGGCACGCCTATCTGCACGAGCGGAAACGTGTAGCCACTCATGACGTACCATATTCCCCGAATATAAGTGGCACCTTTTTACACTAAACTTCTTGGATGCAGAAGGGGTTGGCCTTATAATCGAGTATGACATCCTAGCAACGTGACTATTCCGAAACACACGGCCCACGAAAAGGGTAGAGTGACTTATAAACGAGTGCGACAACGGAAATATGGTACCGGTAATCGTATCCCCAAAATCCGTACGCTATTATAATTCCTCTCATCATGATCTCGTCTCCTTTCCCTACAGGCTACCCTGTGTACACCTGGCCAATGTTCCCGTTTACCGCATACGACGCTAAACGAGCAGCGGTCACCCTGTCTTTGCCGACGGTTTACCCCGCGGCAAATCTGAGCGTGCAGATTGGTCAAGTTTACGGCAGCAAGTCATCGTCAATCATCACGTCCGCCAGCACCGTAACACTAACAAATGTCACAGCTGGGGACTACTATTTCCGCATGTGTCTCGCATCGACATGCAGTTCCTCATCTGCATATACTCAGAAAGTGTTCTTCTATATCTCACGTAAGTTATCAGTCGGTGCCTGACTTCTTTAAGGGAAGGTGAGGGGTGGGAGGAGGGTAGGGGGGAGGGAGGTGGGGGGGGGGGGGGGGTGGGAGGCGATGTTCCGACACCAAATCTATCGTCAACATTCTGCTGAGGGTTGCTTGTGTGTGTAGCATTATGGGTGCACGCAGCTTCGTGCTACCGCTCGAACTATGCTGCTGTGTTTGATAGTGCTGTTGCTACATGCTCATGCTTGTGTCGTCCAAACAACATGGTGCATGCACGCGTGGTACTCTATGCAACGTGGCATTTATGCGTGGCGCTCGCCCTCGATGCGGGCGGCATGCAACAGGGCATTTAACCTGACATTTATTTAACCCTCTACCGTTTGGACGTACAAATTTCGACCGCTCGCGGTCGAAGACGTCTATGCGCACAGCGCTGGACTGGTTTACAGCAGAGAGCTGGGATTTTTCCTACTGGTAGCCAAGAGGTACGCGCAGAGGGTGCTGACAATTTTTGTGTGTGATGCAATATAAAAAGAATTCGGGTGGACGCAGTATGAAACTCGGATGTTGAGATGCTGTGCTTCACATGCACACTCGTAATCCCTCATATTCCATCCATGTGTGTGTGTGTGTGTGTGTGTGTGTGTGTGTGTGTGTGTGTGTGTGTGTGTGTGTGTGTGTGTGTGTGTGTGTGTGTGTGTGTGTGTGTGTGTGTGTGTGTGTGTGACTAAAGGGATCGATATACTTTGATTTTTTTGCATAGCAGTCACTGCTACATAGTTTTACAATTGACTAGCAACTCCCAGTATTGATTAGCAGATTTCCTTCATCGAAAGTTTACATGTATATCTGTACAATAGCAGGATTTTGTACAGAAGAGGACAATAGCTGCAGTTGCTATTTGCTTTTCCAAACGAACGGTTGACCTGAATATTTTACGTCAGGGTTTTCGCTTGGGCTTATTACAATCATGTTCAGCGTCCATCTGACTTCGAGTTCTTCACAACACAATGTCCTTCAACAGGGCAGTTCCACTGATTCCTTCGACAAATAAAGCGCAGAAAAGCGCTCAAACGATCGTGACACTTCGTTCAAAGCGCACAGAATTTTCGCTTTTCTCCTTTTCTTCATCGAAACGAATCGACACTCCTGGCGCGTCCAGTTCTTTTTCCCGCTTCTGGACAGTGATCAGATTCACTGACATGTTGGCTACACGAGACTGAGAACTATCTACTTCAACTGTGTATTGTCGAACAGAAACAAACTAAATTGAGCTTGATAGTGAAAGAAGAAAGGAGAACTTCAGCCTTTTCAGGGAAAGTCGCCGCCATGTACTGCAGTCTTGTACGACCAGTGCAGTGTGGCTAGTGCAGTGTCCAAAATCAAACAGAGCGCGATCCGCGACCCGCGCGCGGACTGAGCAGGACAGATCAGTTTGGAGTAGTAAAATATTACTCCCTAGTCAGCAGTGGTGTACAGCAGCCCAATGCAAACTGCACACAAAGAGTACAGAATGGTCTTTGTACATACCGGTATGCATGACCAGTGCATCGCAGTTTTGGGTTATAAAAAAACAAAAGCGAATCGCAGCCAGTGAATTTTGATTCGCAAACTGCGATGCGAACCCGGATAAATCGATACCTGGACTCTACAGGAGTCAGTTAGGAATTTTGTAGCTCTCATCGTTTGATTAGTTTTTGTTAGTTTTCAGTTCTCAGGGACGACTCTGGGCTTCCAGGGTCGTCCCTGGGACAGTTCCCAGTAGAAGTCCACAGCGGAAAGTCAACAGAGCAGATTACAGGACGAACTTCGGGTGTCGTCACTCTGACTCTGTTTTCCGCTGTTGGACCCATCGCGAGGCCTTGCTTGCCCGCGAATGGAGCCATCTACCGCACGCAGTAGGAGACGAAAGGAGTTTACCCATTTGTGAACGCTGCTGTAAGTCGATCCGGGGCTTTGCTATCCACAACTGCAACCGATCCACCAGGCGCCCAACTGCTGATGAAAGGGACAAGTTCCAATTGCAATGTCAGAATTGCCAGAGGCGTTTCAAAAGGCGAAACGACTTATCTCGTCACCAAAGCTCATGTCTCCTCTCGTCTCCGTCTCGCTCAACGAGAAACACGTGACCTACATGGCAGTGTATACCAGGACCAGGACCAGGTGTGTGTGTGTGTGTACGTGCGTGCGTACGTGGGTGTGTGTGTGTGTGTGTGTTGGTGTGTGTGTGTGTGTACGTGCGTGCGTACGTGTGTGTGTGTATGTGTGTGTGTGTGTGTGTGTGTGTGTGTGTGTGTGTGTATGGGTGAAAAGCCACAGCTAGAGCGAGAGGGAAAGAGAGAGAGAGAGAAAGAGAGAGACAGAGACAGAGAGACACAGTGACAGAGACAGAGGAGGCAGAGACAGAGAAACAGAAAGACAGATTGAGAGGTTTAGAGACAGAGAGAGACACACAGATGCAGACACAGAGACAGAACGAGAGATAGGATTCAGTGCTGACTTCACGAGAGCTTCCTTGAGGTTGAGAGTACGTTCATGTACGACATTGACCGGGAACCCCATCAACCCGACTATTATGCTGAATGTCTTTTGAGGGAAATGATAGCGATAGTTAAGCATCATATTTTTTCATTATCTTGTTGTTACTGTTCTAAACACCATCCGGCACTATTACACATTCTTCTTCCCCATGGCTAGATCTAGCTTCACTTTGCATTTCTGATTCTTTTTCCTGGTGCGTTTTTGTGGGATTGAAGCCGAGATCTTTAGTCGGTGGAGCCCCTGGCACCTCACCATCACTGCTGCCCAGTGCAGCCCCTACTCAGTTGCAGTTTGTTTTTGTCCACATAATTATTTATTTTACGAGTTGGGTTTGTGAATAATAGTAAAAAATAAACGAGAGAGCTTGGAAGCTCAGGGCCCTACGCTATGCTTTTATGCTTTTTTGCCTAGCTCATCGTACATGTTATAAGAACTGAGGCAAAAGTATTTGCAGAATTTATTGCGGATTGTTATTTCTCTAATAATTATCTTCTTTTGGTTTGCTCCTTCTTTTCTTTTTATCTCCTTATAATGTAAATCAACAAATTTTGGCTGATGAGAAAATTAGAAACCTCTCTATTAGAGATTATTAGAGAGGTTAAGATGCATGTTATTTCCGACGAGACTCGCAATTTCACGTCAAATTTGAAATCGATAGGTATTTTTGCTCTCACATGCATCCATTGCTCAATAATGCATCAATTTCCTATATGACAAACTTTGGCCTGTGATTTACTTTGGCCGGTTGGTACCAAGCGGCGAAATCAGCGAAATTAAATCGCCAGCGAAAATTACGAGGTGTTTGTCGCGCTTGAAACAAAGCGTCTCTGTAAGTTTGTATCCCTGGTGATGGTTTGGCCTGGAGAGCAGTATATAAGTGGTGCTTTTCAGGCACAATCTTCCTCAGCCTACTCAAGCTCAACTGATGAGGGGTGAATTCCCCGAAACACTGTGTATTGAGCAGGGAGTGGTGCTTTCTTTCAGGTTTGCCCAGCGGAAGGTGAGACGTGCTCCTGGTGTGCTCCGGATGGCAGTTGTAAGTCAGTAAATTGTCAAGTTCGGCAAGAAGCGCGTGCTCCTCGTTTGAGCAACCAACTTCATGACATAAGTCGCAACTTCTAAGCGAAAATTAGTTGATTTTAATACAGTAATCGGATTTTCTGGCCTTTTGTAGTAATACATGTACATTGACCTGTTGAGCCAATGGCGACGCCGAATGCATGGTTGCCTGTGGAGCACATTACATAACTTATCAGACTCCTAAAATACGTATCCTGTCCGACAGCAAAAGAGTCTGCAGATTTAGTTTTTCTGCGCGTCGACGGGATGTCTGCGACGCGAAAGTTCAGCTCGCGTTATTTGGCTCGCACGTCGAAAAATCAACGCGAGTGACCTGCTGCTCACGTGGAAATTTGGACATTACATAACTTTACAGTCTCCTATAATACGTATCCTGTCTGACGGCAAAAGAGGCTGCAGATTTAGTTTTTCTGCGCGTCGACGGGATGTCTGTCCTGACGTTCACTGGGACCGGCGCTGACTCTGCCAATCACGAGCGTTCTGGACTCGACAGGATGTCTGTCCTGACGTTTCCTGGGACCGGCTTAGACTCTGCCGATCACGGGCGTTCTGGACTCAACGGGATATCTGTCCTGACGTTGCCTGGGACCGGCGGACTCTGCCGATTACGGGCGTTCTGGAGTCGACGGGATCTCTCTTCCGACGTTTCCTGTGACCCGCGCTGAATCGCTCGTTCGCGCTTATTTTGGAGACGACGGGATCTCTCTTCCAAAGTACATGTATGTTTATGCTGACGCTGTTTATGCTGACGCATCCTATCACCTATTCGGCGTCTATTCTAATTTAATTTCCTCCTCGTCTTCCTCTTTCTTTCCAAATCTCCCTCTACATCAGGGAGTCGTATACATAATACGACGAATATTGGTACGGTACGGGACAGATACAGGAGCCCGCAAATATTGTGGACAGCTGTTATGTACAATCCTGTAGAGCCTTTGTAGTCACAGATACGGGACAGATACGGGACAGATACGGGATAGCGCCAGGCGTGACACAAACAAACAAACAAACACACAAACAAACAAATACCAAATTAAAGCTGTGTGGACCCTGGCTAGCGCCGGACGTTACTGAAGTAACGTCTTCTGCATAGCTACGGGAATAAAAAATAATACAAGGCTCACATTGTTGGTTGATGTGGCAACTTTACTGTTGAAGCTCTTCGATGATTGCCTCCGAATAGTTATTGTTTCACAGAAAATGTTTCGTCATACCGAGACTCTCATGGGCTTGTTCACATCAGGATCAATTCTTTAGAGCTCGGCACGAAACAACATAATTATTATAAAAGAAGAAGAGGTTGGTGTGACTTCAGCGATTTTTGAGGAATTGTGTGTTGCTCCCTTTGGGGCAGCTTGGGCTATTCCTGCCGACTTGAATTAACACTTGACTGACTCATGACTGCCATCCAGAGCAACCGAGACGTCCATCGTACCTTCTACTTGGCAAACCTGCAAGAAAGCACCACTCTTAAAAGAAGACCTTTCAATGCAGTGCATTCACAGATTGTGCTTAGCAACTGTATACAGAGTTTGTCAGTTGATAAACGACATTTTCTTTCACAGTGCAATTGCGAGATATCCACAAATTTCTTAGTGGTTATGTCCTGTTTTCGAAAAAGAGTTAGGTTTAGAGCATAGGTGCAAACCGGGTGAAATCAAAGCTAGTTCTATGAGTCAGCCGTGACCAATGATGACAGTTATGGACTATTGCTGTGTTTTTGTTGTTGTTGTTTTCTCCCATCTTTCAAAGATGTTGTTTAATGTCGCACTGTTGGAGGCGATGCAGCTTGAATTTGCAAGTAAGTACATGTTGTAGAAGCTTGGCCCTGCTTTTAGCATATCTTAGTAATATCTCATAAATGTACACAACCGACTCTATGTTGACACCCTGCGCTGTACTTCCTACAGCAAACTGTTAACCCTTTGAAGCCCAAGGACAAGTATACTCGTCCCCAGTGATTTCCCAAGGACGAGTTTACTTGTCCCAACGCGCACTGTGTGCGCACTGAGCATGAATCACTGGTTATATCTTCGTACCTCCGTTGCTATTTCTTTGATTTTCACACACGATAGCTTGTTAGAAAGCTGAGGAAAAGATCTTTTCATCAGTGCGTCATTTGTGGCAGTGCGATGCGAAATACCGGTGTGTCTAAGATTGGAACGCGGTTTGCATACTTCTGAACTTGAGAATGTATTCTTTTTTAATTTTCAGCAGCGCGAAGAACTTTGAAATCGATGTTTTCTGTTGAGTAAAAGTTATGAACCGATTCACACGACCTGCAAATCCACGTGCACCATAATCCTTGCTATGGCTTTTTACCTGTAAACGAGAAAAGAGGAAAATTGTGGGAGAAAAGTGTACGCAAGCAGACGTGCCAAAGACACGAAGATCGTGGCATGCACAAGTACATGACCAGCAGAATGAGTGAAACAACTCTTTGCGCAGCTCTCTTTCAGCTCTCTTTCATGCTGCTACCGTTTCGGTGTTTTGCAAAGTTGCCCAGTATGATTTGCCTTGTTTGCCTTGCCGTAAATCTGTGGAATCATGCGGAAAAGAAGTTCCTCTCTTTTGAAAAATTCTCTAGTCTGTAGTCATCAGGAAAGCCATTTTCATTCAACCTGTTTGATTTTTGATCCCCCCATTGAACGCTTTCTGAGAGTGGTATCTTTTTTATTATTATATTTTACAAAGACCACTTAAATACCAAACATGAGATACAGCTAGGGGAAGCACGCACAACCTGAATCGTGGCAGTGGTGGTGAGGTTTAGGGAGCTCCGCCGACCTAGGGTCTGGACTTCATACCCACCTAGACGCACCAAGAGTGGGTGGGGGAGGGAGAGCGAGAGAGCGAGAGCGAGAGAGTAAGAGAGAGAGAGAGAGAGAGAGTAGTGGTAGTAGTAGTAGTAGTAGTAGTTGCAGCAGCAGCAGCAGCAGCAGCAGTAGCAGTAGTAGTAGTATTAGTAGTAGCAGTAGTAGTAGTAGTAGTAGTAGTAGTAGTTTTTATTATTTTACCAGGGGTGTCCCAACAGGCTACTGCCTTTTTACTGGGAACCCTAGGTGAATTTTAACCATATTAATGAACAGAGCAAGAGTGTGGGCCTGTCGACAGTCAGCTGGAAGAGAGTTCCACCTGCCTGCCGCCAGAAAAGAAATAGAGCGCATGCCATACTGCGTATAAACGAGTGGGAGAACTAAGGCTCTTTGCGCCTTGCCCCGGGTGCATGCCTGGTGACCAGGTGCAGTTGCCCGAAGCTGGTACAAAGACTGAAGAAGAGAACTAGCAAGATGCTGGGCCAAGCAGCGGTACACAAAAACATACAGCTTGAGGCTAATACGCTGTTCCAAAGAATAGAGGTGATATAAGCGAAGAACTAGTTCAGTGGGCGTGGTACGATCGAGTCCAAACACTCTCTTCATTGCTATGTGACTAACGGTCACAATCCTATTGTACAGAGTTGTGCTTAAACAATGTCGGTAAGCATTACTGGCATAGTCTAGGGTAGACTGAATAATAGACAAGTAGAATGTTCGCTTTGCATCATTTGTTAAATTTCTACGGCCATGTCGGAAAGCAGCAACTTTAGCAAACACCGAGTTACACAATTTATGGACCTGTGGCTGGAAGGTGAGATGCTCGTCTATCAATAAACCAAGGTATTTGGCAGTGCTTGTAGGGGTAATAGCCTTTCCTTTACATGTCAAGGGCTGTGGCAACTGCGCTGCTGGCAGGCGTGACCGCTGCAGGAACAAAAGCCTGCAGGAGAAATTGCGTCTTGTCGGGGTTCATGATGAGCCCCTTCAGATTTAAATGGACCTCCAGAGAGAGAGAGACAGCGGGAGAGAGAGAGAGCGGGAGAGAGAGAGCGGGAGAGAGAGAGAGAGCGGGAGAGAGAGAGAGAGAGAGAGAGAGAGAGAGAGAGACAAAGAGAGAGAGACAAAGAGAGAGACAAAGAGAGAGAAAGAGAGAGAGAGAGGAAGAGAGGGAGAGAGAGAGCAAGAGAGCAAGATCCGATTAGGTCTTACATCTCAGAGTAGACGATCTCAGATTTTTTGAGCAAAGAAGTGGAGACTCTATGAGGTGATTGTACGGTAAACCCTGTGATACTATCAAGAAGAATTTCACTGATACAGACATCGTTCTTGGCTGTTGTCTTTGAACAACCATCACATGGAGAAAAAACAATCTCGAGTCGGGAAGAACGACCCCAACTACACTAAAGACTGCAGGCGCAGCTAGGAAAGGGGAGACAGTGAGAAGGGGACATGGGGAAAGGAGAAGTGAGAGAAAGAGACAGAGAGAAAGGGAGGCAAAGAGAACGAGAAAGATGGGGGGGGGCAAAGAGTTAACAAATTGCTTGTTTCACTCAGCCTGGAACACGTGTTCCAACAAAGTGTATAAGAGTACTTCTCCTGTCTGCACTCAAAAATGGGCCCAGGCGCCAGGCATAGGTCATGGAGCAAAAGTGCTTCTGGAAACATTGGCATGGTCGAAAGAACGGGAATAATTAAAAACTGAAAACTCCTCCACACGAAGGCCCTCCAAGCCGCAGCTGCTTCTGGTACTACTAGACTGGATTCGTACGTCAGCCCGCCAGTCAAAACAAAAGAGGAAGATTGTGAAGATTGTGCCTGAAAAGCACCACTTATATACTGCTCTCCAGGCAAAAACTATAACCAGGGATACAAACTTACAGAGACACTTTGTTTCCAGCGCGACAAACACCTCGTGAAGTCCCAGGTAGCAGCGTGAGTCGGAGTCGCTCATGGAGTTGTGCTAGACAGAGGTTTGTATAGTTTGTGTCCCTGGTGATGGTTTGGCCTGTCCAGCAGTATATAAGTGGTGCTTTTCAGGCACAATCTTCTTCTTCAGCCTACTCAAGTTCAACTGATGGGGGGTGAATTCCCCGAAACACTGTGTATTGAGCAGGGAGTGGTGCTTTCTTTCAGCTTTGCCAGGCAGAAAGTGCGACGTGCTCCTCGTGTGCAGTCGTGAGTCAGTCAAGTGTCAAATTAGTTCGGCAAGTAGCGTGTGCTCCTCGTTGGAGCAACCAACTTCATGAATAAATATTTTATTTCTTAAATAAAATATTTTTCTGGTGAAAATGCAGTGATTGAGTGTGAGCCAGTTTTGCTCACAACCAATTTTTTATTCGTTTTAGATACAATAATGTTCACATTATGGTACCATAAAATATCCTTCTTTTGTACCCCAACTCTCAAGGTGATGACTTTGCATCTGATGATTATCACATGAAAAGAACGTTGAAATCTTACAACTAGGGCTGAAACGATCGTGATTTTCCACCTATCGATTACTCTTTTAAAAACTAGGGCTGAAACGATCGTGATTTTCCACCTATCGATTACTCTTTAGCTTAACGATCAGTTAATCGACTATAATCATTAACAAACGATGTCAAAATTTGCGCAAAATTCCTCTGTTTCAACAAGCTATGAAGTTGGTTGTTCCAACTAGGAACACACAGGGGCGGATCCAGACCCCAAAGCTGAGGGGTGCGAGGATGAAACTTACATATTTTCTTTTGCAGTAGTAAACCAAAGACATAGTATGTTATATGTGTTACTGTATAATATCATAAATACACATAGCACCAAGATGAGTACAGTCAACTTCGCTTATAACGACAATCGGCGGGGCATCAAAAAGGTGTCCTTATCCGCGAAGTGTCGTTATACCCGAAGTCTCATTATAATATTATGTATTACAGTGGGATGGGACTTTGCTCTGGGCATGGAAATTCCGTCGTTATTCGCGAATTGTCGTTATATCCGCAGTCGTTATTAGCGAAGTTGACTGTAGTGTGATTAGTTACACATTGAATGTCAAAATTTACAAGTAATTTACGACTGCTCCGAAAGTGTTCACGAAAGGGTTCACGATCCAGCTGTTCCAGTTTGGAAGAGTTTTTACTCAATGCCTGGAACCTATGGCCAAATATAACGCACCAGATGCAGAACGCACCATCCACTTCCTTGGAGTACGCCAGCCACGGATAAGTTTCAATCCACGAGAGCTGAACACGTCTTCCAGATGTCGATGGGCAGTCCATGCGGTTCGAAGGCTTCCAAACATTATCTAGGAGCGACTTGATGTCATCATTGCTGGCATTCTCCATCAATCCAGCAAATCGCAAAATGTAAAAAGGATGATGGCTCTCACAACGACGCTTAGCGGCAGGCTCCATGGTCTCACCAGCTGGTCCACCAGCTGTGTCCGACATCTCCCCTCAGCATGCACGGAAACGGAGTCGGAACAAGCAGTGAGAATTTGAAAGAAGCTAACACGACAACTGAAACATGCAACGTCAAAAGTAAAGAACTTCGAAGTGAGTTTGTTGCCGGTGAAAAAGTAACAGTTAGTTCCAAAAAAGTTCTATTCCAAATGTGCAGCCCTGGTGCGTTGACGTGCACAACGAGCAGTTGAGCACGTGTCCAGAACGATCACGTGACTGCACACAAATCATCCGCGGATCCGCGCAGCGAGCCTGGCCGGGCCTGGCCTGGCCTGACTTTTTTTTTTTTTTTTTGGAAAAATCCTGACGGGTTCATTTGCACCCTTCGCACCCCCCTGGATCCGCCCCTGAGTCACATGCTTCTCGCCGAACTTGAAACTTGACTGACTCACGACTGCCATCCAGGAGCACACGAGGAGCACGTAGCACGTCGCACCTTCCACTCGGCAAACCTGCGAGAAAGCACCACTCCCTGCTCAATACACAGTGTTTCGGCCAATTCACCCATTATCAGTTGAGCCTGAATAGGCTGAAGAAGATTTTGCCTGAAAAGCACCAATTCTATACTGCTTCCCAGGCCAAACCATCACCAGAGATACAAACTTACAGAGTCACGCGACGTGCTCCTTGTGTGCTCCTAGATGGCAGTCGTGAGTCAGTCAAGTGTCAAGTTCGGCAAGAAGAGTGTGTTCCTAGTTGGAACAACCAACTTCATGACTAATACCGGCGAAGTCGCAACTTCTAAGTTCAACAAGCTAATAATATTGTCATCATAAAACCAAAAATTCAAAGGCTAGCTCCAAAACATGGCAGTTTTGAAGTCAATTGAACCTCAGAACAAGAACTCTACCCTGCCAATTGCATATTCACAGCGGAAACTGATTCAAAATTGACAAAACAGGGTTTGTTATTACTTTGTGGACTCAATATCCGTAATGAGTAATCTGTAGCGTAACGATTACTTGATTGTTAAGTCATTATCGATCGATTACCCAGTAATTGATATAATCCTTTCAGCCTTTCAAGTTGAAATGGTGTTCCATTGTTCTCGTGGTATGAGTCCGCTCACTTAACTTTCATTGTTATAAGGTTTCTTGTCTCCACGCCGACTTTTTAAGTCCCTCACAGTTTGGCATTGTTCATGTAACCTTGTATGTTTGCATGGATGTTTGGATGGTGCCTTTGTTGCTGATCCACCACACCATCACTCAATGCTCTCTACTGCATTGGTCACCCACCACTGACTTCTGCGCCTCCTTTTCCACTTTTCTTCTGATTCGTGCTGTTTTGGTTCTGATACAGTGATCGTTTGACTTTTTTCCCACCGCGTATCATTTGTTATCCTCCTGCCTTCGTTGTCCACCACAAGCGAAGAAGTGAACCTATCGGTCGACTTCAACGCGAAAATGCACATAATAATAATTGTACTCATGACTGTACATGTCCCGTGTCTAAGCTCTCTCTCTCCCTCCCTCTCTCTCTCTCTCTCCCCTCTCTCTCTCTCTCTCTTCCCCTCTCTCTCTCTCTCTCTCTCTCTCTCTCTCTCTCTCTCTCGCTCTCTCTCTCTCTCTCTCTCTTCTCTCTCTCTCTCTCCTCTCTCTCTCTCTCTCTCTCTTCTCTCTCCTCCTCTCTCTCTCTCTCTTTCTCTCTCTCTCTCTCTCTCTCTCCTTCTCTCTCTCTCTCTCTCTCTCTCTCTCTCTCTCTCTCTCTCTCTCTCTTCTCTTTCTCTCTCTCTCTCTCTCTCTCTCTCTCTCTCTCTCTCTCCTTCTCTCTCTCTCTCTCTCTCTCTCTCTCTCTCTCTCTCTCTCTCTCTCTCTCTCTCTCTCTCTCTCTCTCTCTCTCTCTCTCTCGCTCTCTCTCTCTCTCTCTTCCCGTGCAGGTAGATCAGGCACATCAAGCATCCGTTGTGAAGCACCTGATTGACTGCACGTATTTCCTTTCACCGTTTCACCGTTTCAGAACATCAGATTTATAATGCTTTTGCTTAGCTGTAAATCTTTAAATTTCTGAATAACCTGAATTCCGAAAAGGCGACAAGGTGACAACAGTGTAATGAATACAATAAACAGAACCAGCTTCTACCATAAGCTGATCTGTTTAGTGCCATCCCTTTTCTAATTATATTTCTGTTTTTCTTGCTAGCGTCTTCTAAAATATATTCTTTGGTTTGTGCAAATAGTTACAAAGGAAGTCCTAGAGGATGGCTCCATCCTGTCACGATGAATTGCATTGCACCGGTCCAGATCTCATATTCGCTCCGCATTTGTCAAGTTCAACACACTTTATTTGCAGAAAGAATCTGACTATTCTATTTCGGTCGTCCCTATTTACATCTTCTTCAGTTTATACTTTGGTTTGTGCAATTTTGTCCTCATTGTTACGGCCAAGAGTAAATAACTACTTTTCGGTATAAAAAAAGCCATGTGTGAGTAGAATCCGGGCCTGAAGATTGTTTGTTTAGGTCAGAGTGAATAACCTTTGCTGCACGTCATACCGCTTCACACGGTGATATCCACCGGATCACCGAGGTGCGTTTTGTCGCGTATTGATTGTAGTAGTAGTAGTAGTAGTATTCTTTTATTTTCCATCGGAAGCCTCAACAGTGATGAACACAACTCTTAAAAGGGCCGATAACAGAGTAGAGGGGTGTGGGGTGAGAAAAAATAATAATAATAAGAGATATTTAAACTAAACTAAACTGATACTTGGAACAATAAAGCAGCAGTAAGCAGTAAGCAGTAAACACAGGTATACAATACAAGCGATGCAGATCAATGAGGCCGTTTGCTGAAAAGAAGATCAAAATACTTCTGAAAAGACGCTGCGTCTTTAAGCATGGTCATAATGGGATAATGCAAGAATTAAAGAGATGTTTTTAAAAACGAATCTAAACTAGGAACGCAGTAAACACAGTTAAGCGGGATTCACAGAAGCTTTTTTGTGATGCGACACGCGATGCGACAGGCGCGAAACCGGGAAAACCCCAAATCGCAGCCATGTCGCGGCCCACGCAACTGCCGCAACTGGGCCATCGCAGGCTGTCGCAGAAGTTGAGCTTGGCTCAACTTTTGCGATGCGATGCGACAAGCGATTTGGTGTACGATTTTGACCTTTTCTACAGCAAAGTTGTACAAAGGTGCAAGAGTTGCCTATAAATTTTTACAAGTTGTGTCAAACCGCGCGAATATCATGGTGACGTACCCAAATCAGCAAAACTTTGTCGCATCGCTGACTTCTTCTGTGAATGGTATTTCGCGAGTTCGCATCGCACGCATCCATCGCAGATCGCGTCGCATCGCGTGTCGCATCGCAAAAAAGCTTCTGTGAATCCCGCTTTAAGCGGGATTCACAGAAGCTTTTTTGCGATGCGACACGCGATGCGACGCGATCTGCAACGGACGCGTGCGATGCGAACTCGCGAAATACCATTCACAGAAGAAGTCAGTGATGCGACAACATCTTGCTGATTTGGCTACGTCACCATGATATTCGCGCGGTTTGATACAACTTGTACAAATTTATAGGCAACTCTTGCACCTTTGTACAACTTTGCTGTAGAAAAGGTCAAAATCGTACGCCAAATCGCTTGTCGCATCGCATCGCATCGCAAAAGTTGAGCCAAGCTCAACTTCTGCGATGGCCTGCGATGGCCCAGTTGCGTCAGTTGCGTAGGGTCCGCAATGGTTGCGATTTGGGGATTTCCCGGTTTCGCGGCTGTCGCATCGCGTGTCGCATCGCAAAAAAGCTTCTGTGAATCCCGCTTTATACAATACAGGCGGTGCAGATCAATGAGGGAGTTTGCTGAATAGAAGATCAAAATACTTCTGAAAAGACGCTGCGTCTTTTAGCATGGTCTGAAGGTGCTTAGCAAATGTAGTGCGGTGCTGGGTGCGCCACTCCGCAGGCAAAGAATTAAAGAACAGGGCAGCACGATTTGAAAAGGAATTGACACCGTCAGTCGTCCGGAATTTAGATATTGCAGGACGGGAGCACTTCTGGAGCTCCTGCTCCTGCCTCATTTATGTTTAGGGTCCACAAGGACTGGCCTTTGGACCATGTATTTTTTATCAAGGAGCTGTCTAGACTGGGTGTTCAGCCCTCCGAACTCAGCCAACTGGACCTAAACGGGAAGCCTGGCTGGTGCAATGTCACCTTCGTCACGCAAGGAGTGCGCGACCGCCTGTTGACGTCAGAGGAAGAATTCGTATTTGCCAGTAAGAATGTCGAAGTTGTAATGGGAGGCATGTCAGTTACGACTCTCCATGTATTCGGATGCCCCCTGTCATTGCAAGATGGTGCTCTTGTGCATGAAATTTCACTCTATGGTCGGGTCCATGGTCCTCCAAAGAGGAAGATTGTTAGCCATGAGGGCTTTGCAGTTGACACCGGGACCAGGTATGTCAAAGTTTCCCTGAGGAAGGCTGTGCCTTCTGGCTTGCGAGTAGGTTCCCGTACCGTAAGAGTATGGCACAAAGGTCAAATTCAAACTTGTTGGCGCTGCAGTGTCTCTGGCCATCTGGCAAAAGACTGCCCAGGCACAGCAGCTGTAGGTGCGAGAAATGGCGTACACAACTCGCAGACCAACATGTCCTACGCAGACTCCTTGCAAGGGCAATTGAGTACTAGTACGGGTCACCAAGAGGCGCCAAGCCAAGAACAGATAAATGAAAGCCCTCACACAGAAACTGCAGCAGTTGATGTTGGCGCCAGTGCGGGAGAGTCCACCGTACCTGACAAGGTCAATGGGAAGCCTAGCACAAGATCAGCTGGGACGCGCAAGAACCAGACCCCCCGCAAGCACCTACATACACACACTGTTGAAGATGAAAACAGCTGCGACAAGGTCAAGTCGTCGGCGGATGAGCTCCCGGAAAATAGAAGCTGGGAAGATGTCGGCTCCGAAATGGAAGACGAGAACGGTGGCTCTGATTCTGAAGCTTTCACAGATGTTCGTACCAGGAAGCAAAGGAAAGCCAAGAAGCCCATCAGAATCCGCTCACAGCCGAGGAGCTGGCGCCGTAGCCCATAGATTGATTCTTCGCTCGCACGATTGTTCTTTATCTTCGTTTTGATTGCTTTGTATTGTGTTACGCAAGTTTTCTCCTATACATCACCATTTTCACCAGGCACAGTACCCCACAAAATAGGTCAACTCCCTTGACAATTGCATTCCTAAATGTTTGCAGTCTGCGACACAAGACACATGAAATTAAGGCACTCCTAGATAGCTCCCAGATCGACGTTATTGGCCTTGCAGAGACATGGCTGGATGAGACTATCAGTAATGGAGAACTAGTCATCCCAGACTACTCCCTCGTGAGACTTGACCGTGGGCGCCCAGGAGGCGGCGTGGCATTCTACTATCGCTCATCTCTTGCTCTCCAACCTCGGCTGGACCTTGCGCAGGATGGCCTGGAAGCTCTTTGGTTACAGACAACGAATTCTGGGACAGCCCACCATGTATTTGCTTGTGTCTACCGCCCACCAACTGAGCCTATCAGCTTTTGGACCCGACTAGAGAGAGCGCTTGACGGAGCCTCACGGATAACCCCATCGATAACTCTCCTCGGCGATTTCAACACGAATGCCAGACCGCCTGGTATTGATACCAGCAGGACACACTATCAAACTCGCCATCTATTTGACTTGGCAGGTGCATATGGTCTGGCAAACCATGTGGATAGTGCCACGCGCGTGACGCCCGACTGCCCCCAAGGTACCGTAATCGACCTAATCCTAGCCCGTCCCGAAACAGTAGCGATGTGCCATGTCATTCAGTGCACGATCAGTGACCACTTTGCAGTTCTTGCCAAGCTGGACATTTCCGTGCCCAAGCAGTCGACCAGTAAGCCGGCTACATTCACCCGAAATCTCCGCAACATCAATATAAACGACTTCCGAAATGACCTTACTGCTGCAAACTTGTATGCTTTTCCTGCTCAGGCTAACGTGGATGAAATGTGGCAAGACTGGCATTCAAAGTTTATAACTGTTCTGGATCGCCATGCTCCATTCACTTGCAAGCAAAGCCGGAAACGCCCAAGCGAACCACCGTGGTCGGACAGAGAGCTGTATCAGCTCACTATGCGGAAGAACAGGCTGCACAAGCGTTGGCTATCGGACAAAACTTGCCAGCAGGCCCACTCAGCGTTCAAACAGGCTCGGTCCGCTGCATCAAATGCCTACAGGCGTAAACGGAACGAGTTCTTTCGCAACAAGTGCGCGGAGAACACGGGAAACCCCCGTCAGCTATGGTCCGTCATAAACTCCGTTACCGGTCGAAAGCGGACACATCAGGAGCCATCGTGTGGTGTAGAGGCGATTACGTCTGCTTTCGAGACTGTCGTCACCGACATCACTCGGCCATCCAAACTACTCCTGCCTGCGGGACCCCCTGCAGAGCATTCCCTAGTGTCCTTTCCACCCGTCACAGTGGGTGCTTTGGAGCGCTTGCTGCAGCAAGTCAACCCGGCCAAAGCTACTGGAAGTGATGGAATCCCGGGTCTCCTAATCAAGTATTGTGCTGATATATTAGCTTCATCTCTTACCACATTGTTTAATGCATCATTATCCAGCGGCGAAGTTCCACAGCAGTTCAAATTAGCTCACGTTGTTCCGCTCCACAAGTCTGGTGATCCCTCTGTTCCCAAAAATTTCCGACCGGTATCACTGCTACCGATACTGTCCAAAATCCTTGAGAAGGTCGTGCAGAAATCGTTGGTGGAACATGTCGCACGGATGAACATCTTGCCAGTGACCCAATTTGCGTTCCGTCATGGGCACTCTACGGAAGACGCTCTTTCCCTACTAACTGACAGAGTCGACACTGGGCGAGATGACGGTCTAGTTGTGGCAACCTGCCTTCTAGATATGTCGAAAGCCTTCGACAAAGTCAAGCACAGCATTCTTATCCAGGATCTTTTTGACATTGGCGTTACTGGAGGAGCACTGACTTGGTTCAAACATTACCTGTCAAGTCGCCAACAGCAAGTGCGCACTGGTACCGGACTCGGCAGGGTTGTTACATGCACCTGCGGTGTTCCGCAGGGTTCGGTCCTGGGGCCGCTGCTCTTCAGCATATACACTAGAGACGTACCGACTGTTACCTGCCCGACTATGTCAATCCAGTTTGCAGACGATATAGCCTTGACTTCCACCCGCCGCAGCGCTGACCTCGTTTCTTCTGAGCTCACAACAGCCGTCTCTAACCTAGCTCGCTGGCTAGCCTCCCGTGGTCTCATCCTCAACGCCACCAAGAGTCAGCTCCTTGTCTTTGCAGGATCCAATGGCCAGAGTCCCAACGTTGTGGTAAAGTGCGATGGCATACCCGTGCCAAGCGTCACCAGTGCCCGCTACCTTGGCATCACCTTGGATGTACGCATGTCATGGCAGCCCCAGGTCGATGCGAGCATCACGAAAGCCAATAAGAAAATTGGAACTCTGTGGCGGACACGAAAGTCGCTAACACTTGCTAGCCGTGTGCTGTTCTTCAAGGCAGCTATCATGCCGGATCTACTGTATGGGTCCGTTGCGTTTAGCCCAGGTCTCACTCAGGCCCAGACCGACCGGCTCCAAGTAGCACAAAACCGTGGGGCAAGAGCAGTTTATGGCCGGCCGGGGTTCTCTCGTGCCAGTGATCTCCTGGAACGCATGCAGGTGTTCAGGATTGAAGAAATACATCGGCAGAAGGTCCTGGTCTTTGTCTGGAGGTGCATACACGCCAGTGCGAGTCCATCCCTCCAGGAGCTCTTCGTACGCTGCGCGGATCGTAGGACGCGCCTGGATCTCGCCCTGGGGCTCCGTCTACCAGCTGCACGAACCCGCGCCGGACGATCTCGCCCTGCCTCCCGAGGTAGTGCCCTTTGGAACGTCCTACCGGATGCAGTCAGAGTACTGTCGTCTCTCAGCAGCTTCAAAGCTGCCGTCGTACCGTATACCCTCCGATCTTCCTGATGTTATGATTAGAAACTTGCCCTGAGACAGCTTCCTGTCTGTGATTGATTTTCACTGTTTACCATTATTATTTGCCATGGCGACCCCCGTAAGTCCGTAACTGGCAGGGCAGGGTTGGGCCTTTCATCCTCCCGA
This sequence comes from Sycon ciliatum, assembly GCF_964019385.1. NCBI lineage: Eukaryota > Metazoa > Porifera > Calcarea > Leucosolenida > Sycettidae > Sycon > Sycon ciliatum. The sequence goes on along the minus strand of NC_088654.1, from coordinate 1,946,176 downwards.
TGTTAGTAGCAAGTACCGGTACTCTCGTTAGCAGTAACTGTTAGTACTTTGTTTGTTTGTTTTTTATTTTATTTTTTATTTTATTTTCTCTATTTTATTCTCTTTACCAGGCGTGGGCCATCCCCTGGACAAACAAAATGGGTGCCTTATTATTATTTTTCTGTTTCTGTTTAATAATGACAGTCCACTGCACGCCTGAAAAAAGTACTTAGTTTATTAGGCGGGTTACAGAACTATCGACTTATCGTTCGCTGGCTTACTTGTAGTTTGATAACGCTTCGCTCTTCATTGAGATATCTCTCTTTGTTCTCCTTATTTTCTCCCCAACCCTCCTTCCCTGTAACATAATAACATATTCGCTGCCTTGTCATTGAGCATTTGTGCTCGTTTGGATTTGCGAATTCAAATAAAGTATACATACATACATACAGCATTAAAATTGTCATGACGTCACGATGATGATGATCATGAAAAAGCAGGAGAAGCTATTCTCATCGCCATGGCGATACGGGTATATGGCCATGAGCCTATGGTTTGATTGGTGTTATAGGATTCACATCATAATGACCTAAACAAACAATCAGCGCTGTGTGCGTGATTATACTATGCACGCAGAAAGGGCAGCTGTATGAACCTACAAGTTACGTTATAAAAAATGTTCTTTATCTCTGATCTTGCTGACCCACCCAAGTCGGGTGGTGTGTTGCTTTGCTGCTTCGAATTGTAGTTAGACCGCATTGTCATGTACCGTCATGGACCTGTAACAGTGGGCATTCTTTGTTGCCGTGGGACTTAGCTTGTGCACATTTTCACTGCGCTCACCTTCCCCTCATTGGTCCTACCATAACCTTGAACCTTCCAAGCTGGAAGGTTGTTGGTTTGGGCACCACTTATATACTGCTCAGCCTACTGAAGCTCAACTGATGAGGGATGAATTCCCCGAAATGTTTATTTCTCGTTGGCTGAGCGAAGCGAAAGAAACGAGAAATCTAGTTCTCTGTTAATATTTTTTGCACGTGCGTGCGGAACGGGTACGAGGGCAGTGTGCTGTGGTTGAAAGTGCTGTTGCTGTGATTCTGCAGGTCATTGTTTTTCTTCTTGCCAAGTGTGCAGCTGCCCAAAATTTTTTCTCCGTCGTGTAGATCGGCCTGGTGCTGTTCTTTTCTGTTGCCAACATGAGTGGTCGGAAGGCAAAAACTGTGAACTCTGGTCGTGGTAGAGGTAGAGGCAAGAGAGAAGGCGCTCGTGCCTCAGCCGTATTTGAGTTTCCCGACTCCGATAGGGTCGGAACCACGTCGTCGTCGTCCGAGTACGAAACGGCAGTGGAACACCAGCCCTCGGCACCCCCAACTGCAGCTCCTCAACAGGCTGGTGCTGCTGCGTCCAAGGCAGCCACGGAGTTCGAGAGCGAGCAAGAGCTCTTGGGCATGAAGATCCGAATGCTGGAAAGAGGCATGGAAAGGTTGGCAGAACGAGGCAGGTCGCTGAAAAGGAGACGAGGGGGAAATTCCCCTGATGCAAGATCATCGTCGTCCTCGTCCTCGTCCTCCTCAGAGTCGAGATCAAGATCCCGCTCGCCGAGGCAAAAAAGGAAGTCCGGAGCACCCACGGAGCTGAACTGGAAAACGACCAGCTATGCAAAACAGTTTGCATTGAACGAGGAATTGCTGGACATCATTGCCTCAATGAAGTCGAAGTCGAAGAGAAAAAGGAGAAGAGCAGCGAAAAAAGGTGAGCGTGTACTTAGAGAGAGGCAGGAGTGGCTTGTTGTCGCTGAAAACCATGGCCACCAGGTGGCGACTGCATTCCAAGGAGGCAACCTGCTCATGGACCTGGTGACAGGCTCCAAAAAGCAGAAGCGGCTGCAGGCCGCAATCCAAGCAGAAGGGGTGAAAAAGAAAGCGGCCGGAGGTGTGCGTAGCCTAGGTTCGGTCGATGCTAATGTTCAGGCAGGGCAGGGGATGGGGATCCCACCTCGTCCACATCCAGGTCCCATTCAGCATATGCCAGGTAACTTTCGGCCCCCTCCGGTGTGCCACAGATGTGGGCAGCCAGGGCATTTCGTCAGAGTGTGCACGCAGCAGCCGACGGCCGCTGGCCAGCAAAATCGGCGGCCAATGTAAGAAGGATACGAACACGTCGAGGAGTGCAGCAATATTTGACATAGCTATGTTGTATAATTCATACTCTGATTGATATAATAATTCAGTGTGGCTAGTTCTAGGCCGATGTCATATTGTGCGTCTGATTTCAAAAATTGTGAATACAATACAATACAACCATCAAAAGTTTATATAAGAACATTTACTGCGGAAGTGCTGCGTGTCTTTGTGTGCTGTATGTTATATCTGCAGGTAGCACCGGGTGCTACGCTAAGCTGCTGGGATCCTGGATCCGAAGTGCCGGGCACCAGGTGCCATGTTGTTGATGCTGCTGTGCCTGCTGGTGAGGGATAGTGATCTGCCCGTTGAGACGCGAACTGCCACCGGGTAGACGGGGACAGCGCACATCGTGACTAGCCAAAGTATTCGGCGACCTCTACCGAGTCTCCTGCTCCTATCATGGATAGGGTACTAAACCCGGCTATGCTTTGTGCGTCTTGTGCAGCAGGTCTGCATTCACCGCATGTTCAAATGGCTGCTGTGTGTAATAGAGCTGGGTGTGCATGCTGATGCTCGTGCAAACAAATTTGGAGCAGAGAAATGTTTATTTCTCGTTGGCTGAGCGAAGCGAAAGAAACGAGAAATCTAGTTCTCTGTTAATATTTTTTGCACGTGCGTGCGGAACGGGTACGAGGGCAGTGTGCTGTGGTTGAAAGTGCTGTTGCTGTGATTCTGCAGGTCATTGTTTTTCTTCTTGCCAAGTGTGCAGCTGCCCACCCACCCACCCACCCTGGTCAACTATCTTCTTAGTGTGCGCTGCCGTTATCCGCTGTAGTGTGTGCTGCAGACTGTAGTCGTGTGACTCATGATGCTCTGGTCTATATGCCTATAACTCTTCGCTTGGCGAGTTTTTCGTACTTCAAAAACGAAGTAGTAAAGCATGGTTCCTGAAGCCTAGCAAATGCTGAAGCTGCCGATGCCTTAGTTTTCTGCCTTATTCTGATGTATTGCTGACAATAAGTTCGGGCTACAGCGCTGGCTCTCTTCCAAGGCGCATAGCGCCATTATCTAGCTATGGCAAGAAGTCTTGTGCAGCAGGTCTGCATTCAAAAAGTATTCTTTCTAGACCAAAGAGTGGTATATTTGATAACATTTAATAACGATAGAAATTTTTACGATACTTCTCCAGACGTTTCGTTGTTCTGAACAACATCGTCAGTGGATAAAGAATGGAGGGCTTTGGGTGGTGGCACGGGTTAATAGGGAGTGATGGTGGTGAGATGAGGTGAGGTGAGAAGGTGAAGGTGGGAAATACATGTATCTAAGTTAATGGTGAAGGTTAGGTGCGGGTCGATACAGGTGGGAAGGGGTACACCCTTCGGGTAGAAGTGTAGGTTGGTAGAAGGTGTTGGTGTGCGTAGAAGGTGGAGTGGCGTAATGGAAGTGTCGGGTTGATAAATGTGGGAGAGAGTCTAGGTAGGGTGTGGATCAGCAATAGGTGTTGGTGTATGTGGTGGGTAGAATTGGCAAGAGGTGTGTGTGTGTGTGTGTGTGTGCGTGCGAAAAAGAGTAAGGTAGTGAGTATTGGTATGCGTGGAAGGAAGATGTGACAGAAGGTGTGCGCTATAGGCAAGGGGTGCAGGAATATTTTGAGGTGGTGGGTGGGACTAAAACAGGAGGTTGTGATTCATCTAGTGATATATATATATATATAATATCAGCAATAGCAGCAGTATATACAAAGAGGTGTGTGTGTGTATGCGTGTGCGTTTGCAAGCTTTTTGGTAGTGCATTCACCGCATGTTCAAATGGCTGCTGTGTGTAATAGAGCTGGGTGTGCATGCTGATGCTCGTGCAAACAAATTTGGAGCAGAGAAACATTGTGTATTGAGCAGGGAGTGGTGCTTTCTTTCAGGTTTGCCGAGTGGAAGGTGCGACGTGCTCCTGGTGTGCTCCGGATGGCAGTCGTGAGTCAGTCGAGTGTCAAGCTCGGCAAGAAGCGTGTGTACCTCGTTGGAGAAACCAACTGCATGACTAATACCGCCCAAGTCGCAACTTCTAAGAAGACAAAAGTTATGAACAAATTCTCTCTTTCCCTTTCGTTGTGTTCCTTACGATCATCGTTTCCTCTTTCACACATACATGTCGACATTACGTTAACGAGATGCTTACAGTGCAATACTTAGTGGTCCAGTTGGGGACCGGCGGATTCTGCTCGAAAAGCAGTGAAATTGACAGAACCATACAAACCTTATGGCGGGCAATTCCTCGAATTCTGCTCCATTTCTTTATCGACAAAACAGTTTCCTCCTTGCAAATCCTTGTTGCAAATTTTTGCAACAGCTTTGGTTGGGCGGCGATGGGCGCAACTAACTACTTGTGGATAGTCATTATTATTATTATTATTTGGAAAGGATTGGGAGAACTTCATATTCAAAGGATCAGTCGGGGAAGTGAACTGCCTGAAAAGAGAAAAAAACGCCAGACCCACCAGGACTCGAACCTGGGACCCTGCTTGTCATGAGCAATGCTCTAACCACTGAGCCATGGGACCAGGCTGAACCCAGAAGGCGCCGACAAGTTTTTCACTCCAAAGGCAGCTCACAACACGTGCCACACACACTGATGGCACTTGGGTCTTTTTCCCTCCCCCAGGGGACCAACCACGGTCAGTTTCTGGAAACTACCAGAGGTGAAAGAAAGTGATTAAATTTGGAAAGGATTGGGAGAACTTCATATTCAAAGGATCAGTCGGGGAAGTGAACTGCCTGAAAAGAGAAAAAAACGCCAGACCCACCAGGACTCGAACCTGGGACCCTGCTTGTCATGAGCAATGCTCTAACCACTGAGCCATGGGACCAGGCTGAACCCAGAAGGCGCCGACAAGTTTTTCACTCCAAAGGCAGCTCACAACACGTGCCATACACACTGATGGCACTTGGGTCTTTTTCCCTCCCCCAGGGGACCAACCACGGTCAGTTTCTGGAAACTACCAGAGGTGAAAGAAAGTGATTAAATTTGGAAAGGATTGGGAGAACTTCATATTCAAAGGATCAGTCGGGGAAGTGAACTGCCTGAAAAGAGAAAAAAACGCCAGACCCACCAGGACTCGAACCTGGGACCCTGCTTGTCATGAGCAATGCTCTAACCACTGAGCCATGGGACCAGGCTGAACCCAGAAGGTGCCGACAAGTTTTTCACTCCAAAGGCAGCCCACAACACGTGCCACACACACTGATGGCACTTGGGTCTTTTTTTCTCTTTTCAGGCAGTTCACTTCCCCGACTGATCCTTTGAATATGAAGTTCTCCCAATCCTTTCCTAATTTAATCACTTTCTTTCACCTCTGGTAGTTTCCAGAAACTGACCGTGGTTGGCCCCCTGGGGGAGGGAAAAAGACCCAAGTGCCATCAGTGTGTGTGGCACGTGTTGTGAGCTGCCTTTGGAGTGAAAAACTTGTCGGCGCCTTCTGGGTTCAGCCTGGTCCCATGGCTCAGTGGTAAGAGCATTGCTCATGACAAGCAGGGTCCCAGGTTCGAGTCCTGGTGGGTCTGGCGTTTTTTTCTCTTTTCAGGCAGTTCACTTCCCCGACTGATCCTTTGAATATGAAGTTCTCCCAATCCTTTCCAAATTTAATCACTTTCTTTCACCTCTGGTAGTTTCCAGAAACTGACCGTGGTTGGCCCACTGGGGGAGGGAAAAAGACCCAAGTGCCACCATGTAAAAAACGGTGGAGACGATGTGCAATAAAACGATGAAAATATGAAGAAATGGAGTAGGGAAAAATATGGATTCAAACAAGTTTTCGTACAACACTCATCAGGAATCGTCGTTGTACTAAAGGACACTGAAACAAAAATTGAACTATTATAGAAAATCTAAGTTAGAGAAATAACACTAAGAGCAACAACAGTGAAATTTACAAGTGTGAATTTTAAGTGGCAGACCGCGAGCAACACTGACAGCTGCATTAACACTACAAATGCCGACGCAAAAAGACCCACCTTGCATATCAGTAACTCCCACACCGACACCAACAACGCAATCTACAGCAACCACAACTAATCCACCATCCAAGCCCATAATTGAAAGACCAAGACGATCAACAGCCGACTACAACAGAAGCTACGCACTCAGCGGACGAGGGCGAAAGGAGGGACGTGATAGCAGGGGGACGGCCGAGTTGAGTTCAATGGACCCGGTCAGGCGGGATGGACGAGACAGAGAGAGAACAGAGGAAGCGGAGGATGGAACGGACGGCGGAGGGAGCAGTGAGTCGGAGAGCAGTGATGGGAGTGATGGTGAGAGTGCCATTGAGAGTGTTAGTGTTGTGCGTAGGTTTCGTGGTAGCAAGTCTTCAGTGTACAATCATCTGCTGGCTAGTCCTGATTGTTGCGGTGCGTATTCCGACTCTTCGTTCACTGTATTGTGCCGTGGTCGTCATGGTTATGGACTACAGTTAAAAGTGTTGGAAGCTATCTATCAACGTCTGTACAAGCCTAATTTGTGTGTACAGAAAGATAGTATAATTGGGTTGAAATTGTTCAAGTAACGTCGTGTTTAGTGCGGCCAAGCTTGGCCGTTAATGTTCTAGGTGTAATGTACTGCTGTTATGTGTTATCACGTTGTCTTTCCTTCCTTTCTCCTTTGTTCAGTTCTCGCTTTGATTGTTAAAATTCACATTTGTAAATTTCACTGTTGTTGCTCTTAGTGTTATTTCTCTAACTTAGATTTTCTATAATAGTTCAATTTTTGTTTCAGTGTCCTTTAGTACAACGACGATTCCTGATGAGTGTTGTACGAAAACTTTTTTGAATCCATATTTTTTCCCTACACCATTTCTTCATATTTTCATCGTTTTATTGCACATCGTCTCCACCGTTTTTTACATTGCATGAATAAAGTACACAAATGTCGGTTCAGCTAGTTTTATTGATTGCGGTTATAAAATTGTTGTCTCCTGGCCGTGTGTTTAAATATCTTGCAACTTTGTACAACTTTGCTGTAGAAAAGGTCAAAATCGTACCCCAAATCGCTTGTCGCATCGCATCGCATCGCAAAAGTTGAGCCAAGCTCAATTTCTGCGATGGCCTGCGATGGCCCAGTTGCGGCAGTTGCGTGTGGCTGCGATTTGGGGTTTTCCCGGTTTCACGCCTGTCGCATCGCGTGTCGCATCGCAAAAAAGCTTCTGTGAATCCCGCTTAACGCTCTAGCCCACTGTTTTCCATATTTTTAAAAGTTTAATATTCTCCTTGGGTCCTCATCCCAGTTTACACCAGGGAGTAGTACAATACTCCCTGGTTTACACTCTCTTTTCATACGTACTCCTGCTAGGAGGCGCAGAATATCTACACAATATACAAGACACTAGATCCAGAATTCGTCCGTGCAGCCGAGATGATTGTACAGCTTACATAGACGACAGTATGGACTCAGTCTCTACGATTGCCGAGGGTGTGGCCCTGTACAAGAGTGTGACAGCAGCATGGAAGGGAGCAGGCATGGCAGTGAGGAAGTGGCTGTCGAATGCTCCGGAGCTGTTGGGTCACATACCCAGAGAAGATCAGGCAACGCAACTCAGCCTGAACGGAGACGGCCCATCCCAGATTAAGACTCTAAGTATCAGTTGGTTGAGCGACAGCGACATGTTCAGCTTTCAGGCTGTCATACCACCTGACGATATGATGATGACGAAGCGGAACATCCTCCGAAAGATCGCGACGATCTTCGACCCGCTAGGATTTCTGGCACCGGTGATCATCCGTGCCAAGAGATCTGGGCTAGCGGTGCACTTTGGACGAAGTGCTTCCCGTCGAACTGAGCTCACGTTGTAGACAGTGGTTCCAGGATCTCCTTGCACTGAGCTCAATTCAAGTTCTACGCTTCTTGCAGGCCATTGCAGGCGCTACACCGCAAGATGTCGAGCTTCACGTATTTGGCGACGCATCAGAGTTAGCGTATGGTGCCGTCATCTACCAACGTATCCGCTACGCCTCCGGCGACATCAGCACCGTATTCGTGTCTGCTAAGTCACGAGTTTCGCCAACTACCGCCACAAGCATCCCACGGCTCGAATTGATGGCTGCTGTGCTTGGAGTCGAAATGGCCAACGAAGTAGCCAAGGTGTTGCAGATCAACCCGCAGAACATCATCTACTGGACTGACAGTATGGACGTGATCTGGTTGATCCGTGGTCGGAGTCGCTTGTTCAAGACGTTCGTTGCCAACAGAGTGAGCACGATCCACCAGGCAAGCAGCCCAGATCAATGGCGGTATGTCCCTACGGCAGAGAACCCGGCCGATATTGTGTCGAGAGGATGCGCCCCAACATCGCTCACACCGGACAGTATGTGGTGGACCGGTCCTAGCTTCATGGCCAAGCCGTCTGATGACTGGCCAGTACGACAGTTACCTACAGCCCAAGCAAAGGAAACTAAGTCCATGAAAGGAGACCGTTCTGATGAGCAGCACTGAGACGGGTACTGATGATGAGGGCACAGGCGCAACGGAGCCCAGTGTTTGGCGACTGGAACCGCAGCGATACTCTGATTTGGAGCGATTGATTCGTGTGCAAGCGTGGGTGATGAGATTTCTTCACAACGCTCGAGCGCCACACGAACGCCGCGAACTGGGTGAATTGACAGTGGACGAATTGAGTGAGTCCGAGTTGATGCTGGTGAAATCAGCGCAAGAGTCTGAGTTCCGAGATGAGATCAAGGCCATCAAGAAGGGACAACCTGTGAGTTCCCAGAGCAAGATTGCAGTACTCCATCCACAGTTAGATGACAGTGGCTTGCTGCGTGCAAGGAGTCGACTTCAGTACGCAGACGTCTTGCCCTCTGACACGATCTCGCCGATCATCCTTCCCAGGACGCATCCAACAACTAAGCTTGTGATCACGCGGATCCATGGCAACGGTCATCACGCACTCGGCAACAATCAAGTTCTGAACGAGTTAGTAAAGCGGTTCTGGGTTGTCGGTGCACGTGAAGCAGTCAAGGAAGTGGATCGTCAATGTCCTGAATGCCAACGCCGAAAGGCCAAGCCTGCTAAGCAGCTCATGGCGCCACAGCCAACACTCCGGATTGAACCCGGCACCCGTGCGTTTGAAAGGGTTGGAATCGACTTTGCAGGACCGATGTACACCAAGCAGGGACGCCGAGCGCAGGCAAAGAGATGGCTGTGCATCTTCACCTGTCTTGCCACACGCGCTATCCACATCGAAGTAGCGTATGGTCTTGATACTGGAAGCTTTCTGAACTGCTTCTTCCGAATGGTCGAACGACGTGGCGCCCCACACGAGGTGCTCACTGACAATGGCACGAACTTTGTTGGTGCATTAACCGAGCTACGCGAGTTGAGAAGTGAACTGGACGAGAAGAAGATCATCAAGGCAACCAACGGTCAACGGATTCAGTGGCACTTCAACCCTCCCGCAGCACCGCACTTCGGAGGACCATTTGAGGTTATGGTGAAGGCTGCCAAACGAGCACTGTACGCCATTCTGAAGTCAGGTGACATCACAGATGAGGAGTTAGTGACGGCAACGATTGGAGCAGAACACCTGATCAGCAGTCGGCCCTTGACAACGGTATCTTCAGATGCCAGAGACTGTACTCCTATCTCTCCAAGTGACTTGCTGCTTGGCGACGCGAGCCACAGTATTGATGTACCCGGTAATGACCCAGCAGCTAGCCTGAGGAGACGCTGGAGACGAGTCCAGGAGCTGGTCAGACATTTCTGGGCAAGATGGATGCAAGAATGGCTGCCCATGCTGAGTGGTCGTGCCAAATGGAAGAAACCCTACAACAACGTGCAAGTCGGTGATGTCGTTATCCTACTCGCCAAAGACACACCACGTGGTCAGTGGCAGCTGGGACGAGTTGTCGATGTTCACCCAGGACGTGACGGGCTGGTACGAGACGTGGACGTAAAGATGAAGAACACCACGCTACGTCGCCCAACAAGCAGATGACATCTCGCTGCGTGCGAGCAGTCCACAGCCAGAAGTTGTCTCCCAGCGCCTCACTGCAGCAGTTCAGTACCTGGCCACTTGGTTGAAGAAACGTGGATTGATCCTTAACGAGACCAAGACGCAGATACTCGCCATACCACACCATAGAGCTGCAGCCCTCGACATCAATGTTGTATGCAATTCACAAGTCCTACCAGTAGTCACATCTGCCAAGTACCTTGGCCTGCATTTTGACTCGGACATGAGTTGGACCACAATGGTGGACCATGTTGCTCGTCGTGTTGCCGGCAAAATTGCTGTCCTGCTGCGACATGCTTCCTCGCTGCCATATCCATGCCGACTCACCTACTTCAGATCTATCATTTTGCCTGAATTTTTGTATGCTTCTATTAGTTACTACCCGTATTTGACAGTTGCCCAGGAACAACGGCTACATAGGCTGTTCAAACGTGCCGCTCGGGCAGTCTGCAAGTCGCCACCGTGGACCAGTACTGCTCCCCTGCTAAATCGAATGCATGTATGTGATCTACAGGTTTCTGTGCACTTGAATATGTTTTGTTTCATCTGGCGATGTTTGCATGATGCATGTAGCACCCTGTTTGAGTCCTTTTTTGCTGTCGTGCCCTCAACTTGCTTGTGGTCCCACCTGCTAGCACTGCTCGTTCTGCTAAGCGCCTAACGCACGCTGGAGCCATTATGTGGAATAGATTGCCACCAGCAGCAAAATGTTCAAATAGGTATTTGGATTTTAAATCTCAAGCCTTGCAGTATATATTATCAGCGACATAGGTTTTCCAATGCTCACTGGATTGATATCTGTTCGTTGCAACCAACCTTCCGTGTTTTTTTTTTGTTTTTTTTTCCTTTCTCTTTTTCTGTTGTATCTACTTTTCCACAATATCCTTTAACATGTTATTCACAGTGGGTCCAATGTTATTAGGCATTTTGCCTGTTTTGATTTCCACTATAAATAAAGTATACAACAAAGCAAGATCTGCCCGCTGGAAGCATATCAGTGAGTTACTGAGTAGCAACAGCATTGGACCATCGCCATTAACGTATGGTCATGTCTTTTCACTCTCTTGCTTCTCTCTTGCTTCTCTCTTGCTTCGCACATGTTCTTTCATGTTGTTTTCATTTCTTGTTCCGTTGCCTATCATCTTTTTTGATTTTTTGTTTTTGTTTCTGTTTGCTTGAGCACTAGCAACTCAGGCAATCTTTTCTGTTTTTCTTTCATTTTTTCGCTTCGAGTTTTGGTGATGTATCTCTCCGTAGACACATCAGGAAGGGGAGAATGGCGTGGCGAGAATGCCTAGGAGTTCAGTCTACACGTTCATATCATGTTCAGTTGCGATCTGCTTTCTCTTCCTGATTGCCATTGCGGTCATGATGTCTGTTCTCTGTGATTTGACCTTTATCTCCTGGCATCTTACTGTCTTCATGTGCTCCTCTTGGGGGCACCTTGATGCGGCTGTAATATCGAACTTGTACAGCGGGCTACCATTTAGGTTCCGCTGCGGTCGGTTTCGCTGAGCCAGCCTTGGCACCGTGTAGCCTTTTTGGTTGTTGTGTTCTTGTGCGTGCGGCATGAGGTTTTTAGCTGTACCTTTGTTTGGCTGCGCTGCTTTTCGTTTCCAGAGAGTTTTTCTTTGGACATGTAGTTTCTTGGAACGAAATAGTCGGTTCGTGACATGGCGCTCTACTTCAAATCAACCATAAAGTCTTTTGTGTTGTGAGTGATTCCGTCGAATGTGAGCTTGGTATACGGCCGATTACGGGACTGCGTGCGGCAGAAGCCTAGCGAAACACCACAGCCAACACGTCTCCAAAGCAACAACGCATGTTTAGCAGTTGTGGAGAAATCACGTAGAGCGAAACCCAACAACTCTGATTTTTACGTATGAAAATTCCGTGCAGTTCCTACGTTATTTTCATACGTAATTCCGTAGAGCGAAACCTCCCTAGTATCAACGTGCAACATGTGACAATTCGAAAAGATAATGTTCAAGACCGCAGTCTCCTGTCCACGTGGGTTTTGATAAAAAAATCGATACTGGCTTCCAGGGCAAATTGTAAACCATGGGGAAAGGCCGGAAACCTGGCCGAAATTCTAACTCCTTAACGGCTAGTCCAATTGTTCCGAAACCTTCATAGAACAATTTGCCGTGTCCTAACAAACCATTCTATGTACTTTGTTGTCCAAATTTCCCTTATCTTCATACTTTTTAAGATCAAAACCTTATTGTAAATCTTTTTGAAATGGACTGTAGGTAGTTCCCTGTGGTGTGCGGGGTGTGTTTAACACGACGTACACAGAGAGGCTGCAGTCGTGCACGACCTACGCATCCGGGATGCACTGGTACTAGTAGTGGGACAGATCACGCAATGCAAATACACTCAGACATCGTTTACCCGGGCGCTCTCGAACCGGGCACTGCCTGTAACTTCGAAATGTCCAAAACTCCGAATCCGAATCACAACAATTTTAAGGGGGGAGGTGGTACGCCATTGATATGGCATGTGCAATCACAGTTCACACAACAAGTGGCAGAAGAAGAGCAGTAATGGAGAGGTTGCGCACAACGAAAATTCTTAGCACCGTAACGGAATGTTTAAACGAAAAAAGCTAACAAATATTCGTAAAACGTGAGGTTGCGCACAACGTGTGAACTTTTTCGTAGTGGGTTAACGCGACGGCCGCGCGGGTGCGAAGAATCAAGACAAGGTAGTTGTGAAATAGCAGTATTTTAGTACTCCTAGTGACGAAAAATATTTTCGTAGATCTGCTCGGTTTCGGTCGCGTTTGGACGGATCTTCCTAACAACTTTCGTTTCGCGAACCCGGACTGTCGAAATCTTACGAACTTTCGTTGTGCGCAACCTCTCTAATATTTTCACTGAAACGCGCCAAAGAGTGCCCAGTAGACCGAAGTGCCCGTAACTTCGGGTTCCAGATAACCTAGGTATGAGTGTACACGCCCGAATGAGGACATAAAGTTATAGTAAAGCCGATGTAAAAACAGAGAGGTTCCAGGCTTTCCAAGAGAGTGCTCAATACCGAGAGGCAGAGCTGGCTCAAACATTAACAGGACAGAGAAACTGTTTTAACTCTGAGTTTCACGCACTATTAAAGCGATCATCAGAAAACAGCGGGATATAATATGGCTGGCAAAGGAGGAAGAGAGCGCCCCAAATATGTACAGCAAAATGCACGTCATAATTTAACACGATGGCGGAATGCTCTGCATACCGGCAAGGAGTCTTAACCTAGAGAAAAGGATTCGGATAATAGACTTAGGCCGGCAGATGCCGGTATGAAGCAATTTAGCATGCCCTGAAGAGCATGCAACAGAAGACAGCAAGGCAATACGCTACACATGCTTCTCCAGTGCTGGTCCTAGGCGGTTGTTATAGCAACGACATAACACCGCTCAGTTGTATGCAGCCTCCCTGAATGGAAATAATTGCAAACAACACACACACACACACACACATACACATACATACACACACACACACACACACACACACAAACACACACGCACACACATATACACACACACATACACACACACACACACACACACACACACGCACACACACACACACACACACACACACACACACACACACACAGATGCACACATGCAGGTGGAGTAAATACCAATAATTTGGCGCTCAATGAGATCGTGAAACGCACTAGCAGCAAGGATTGCGTTAAGGCCTGGACCCATTGCCGGTGTATGCAAATGCACATGACTTGGGGACAAAAATCACAGTCACCTATTCCGCTGCATAGCTCGCTGGGCATCACATTGCTTTGTAAGTTGCTAATTCCTTCCCCCTTTTGTGTACATGCTTTTCATCTTCTTTCTTTTCCGCTTTTTCTGTGGTTGGTCATACCCTCTCCTAAATTTAATTGGCTGTCTTTAAAAAAATGCTGTGCGATACAGAAAATAAATACATCAATAAAATAATACAGGAAATAAAATAAATTGTGAAAAGGCATATCTATAAACTTGAGGAGAGTGGCGTGAAGGCTAGTAAATGAGCCAAATAAGACAAACATGAAGTCAGGAACTTGTTGCAGTGAACAAACAAAGACCACAGTAAAACCGGAAAACTTCGGTTGAGATATATTTTCGGTAACGTCTGCACAGGTGAGTTTCTAAAACACGACCTAATATTCAATCATGCCGTGCTACACAGTGTGCAAAATGCATTTTCGGATCTTGAAAACTAGTTTGGCAACATTTCCGCGCTACCATACCGTCGACGAATACGTAAAAGGTGACACCACCAAAAATATCCAGTGTACCAGTGTGCTGTACTAGTACAAACAAGTAGAAAGGAATAGAGTCGGTCAAAAACACCTTACCTCAAGGCTGTTTCTATTAAGGTCGTGTTCTGCCTTGCGCATTCTTTGAGCAACACATACAAGTCGTGTATGGTCATCTCCCGCTGGTTGACCATCAGGTAGTAAATGATGCACATCATGTTGGTTTGCCCGTAACCCGCCGAAATGCCATCGATGTGACCTTTGTGGCGATCGTGAAAGTTGTCCAGCACGTTACAAGAATTGTTCATCGATCTCGCGTTGACCCGTTTGACTGCATTCCGCCCGGCATTTACTGTTAAATTTCACAGCACACATAAAGTAGGAGAATGCCTTTTAAACCACAATCTCCAGTATACAGTACAGATTTCATATCCTTCTTTGCCTACGTGCACGACTAAAGGTTCCTTTCTTCCTTCAAAATCAAACTGGTAGAAGATTTTAACCTTACGCTATGTTATCATTCTCTTAGTATTGACTCCCATTGATTTTCGCTATACCTAAGCAGTCAAATATTCCTGCATATTTCACTCCTTAGGGCTATTGACTGCTTACATTTGACTGCTTAGGGGTTGCGCAGTTAAACGGTGCCTAGTGCAGCATTAATTGTCACTGCATACGTAGGTGGTGGTGCAACGGTTGTGCAATCATAAAACCGGGATTCATGAGATACCGTTCTGGAATTTGAAATACGGACGGTTTGTCGTGATAAATCTAATATTGACTTCGTACTTGGTTAGTATAGGAAATAAAAGCCTCGTAAAAAACCTCGGCTTCGCCTCGGTCTTTTACTCAACTTTTATTTCCTATATTGACCTCGTACTCAGTCAATATTAGATACGTAAAGAAGTCGGTTGATGGTATTTTTGTTGATCATAAACACTGTATCAAGTCCACTGTTAGTAGTCCTCTTGTAAAAGAATATTGCAGGTCGAAGAGGACTCTCCAAGCGCTCTTATGGTGCAATGAATATACATTGCTGTCGGAAATAGTCGAAAAGAGCAGCGAAACCCGGTTATTATATGTGCAACTCTCGATCTATTTTTTATTTTACTTCGCAAGGCCAATCGCTTAACGGTGTGTTGATGCGCAACGTATCGGAGCTCTGCTTTGCTCGGTGTCTGAGTATGACCAGTGTGGCTGTTCCTGGCGGTCTGATCGAGCTATTGTCTTGTTGATTGGGAATGCTATGTACATGACACGTACATACATGTGGCATGTGGCATTGTATTGGTTTTATTGTATCTGGGCTGTGGGCACACCAGATCTGGCATGCATAAAACATATCAGAAAAAAAGGAAAGCCAACCGACCGACCAGTATTTTAGTGCCATATTACCCGAAACCAAAGACTCGTTTGATGCGGCTTAATAATACATGTACATGATGCCTAAATCATCACTTACTTTTCTCATTTTTGCTGAAAAAAGGTTCAAGAACCTGAACAAATCCTCTTTGGTCTTCGATATCTGCAACACGTTTCGAACTGCATGGGGGAGCAGGATGAAAACACAACTTGATCAGAAACCAAAATACAGATGTTCCTGAGCCATCTCCTAATTCAGTACCGTATATTCTCTATTATAAGCGCCGTGCTTATATTGTTTCAACACCCCTCTACCCCGTGCTTACGTTGGAGACCGCGCTTATATTGGAGACCGTGCTTATATTTTTCAACCAATACATCCATACAGAGCAAGAAGAAATACATGCGGAATATCATGCATGCAGCATTGATTTCCACCAAGACCGTGCTAATAATAGAGACTGTGCTTATAATGTTTCGAAAGGTGCTCACAGTGTGCTAGTATTATAGACTGTGCTAGTAATGGAGA
Source organism: Sycon ciliatum (assembly GCF_964019385.1). Taxonomy (NCBI): domain Eukaryota; kingdom Metazoa; phylum Porifera; class Calcarea; order Leucosolenida; family Sycettidae; genus Sycon; species Sycon ciliatum. Next base: position 1,929,930 of record NC_088654.1, on the reverse strand, counting down.
ACTGTGCTTATAATAGAAAATATACGGTATAATTATAATAATTATTCAACTGGCTATGCAAAAGACGTTACTTCAGTAACGTATGGCGCTAGCCAGGGTCCACACAGCTTTAATTCCGTGTTTGTTTGTGCCATCGGCATGCCTGGCGCTATCCCGTACCGTACCATCAAAGACACCTGGCCACAATATTCAAATAGGACTGTAAAATGCAAGATCATAACGTGAAGCAACTTGTAAGAATGAGTATGTATGCGAAGTGTATCGGGGGAATGCATGCAGGGCGTTAGTGCGGCTTCGATTCCCAGGTTATGTCTTGAAAAAAAAAATAGGAGAATGAAACATTTATAACATCCCTATGCTTTTTTGCCTAGGTCATCAAGGTGGTAGACGGTGTTGTATTACCCTCGAATGCAAAGAAAAAGTTTATTTCTTTCGCTCAGGGCTCTACGCTATGCTTTTTTGCCTAGGTCATCATGCATGTTACTCGAACAGATGGAAACTATTCGCAATACAATATTGTAGCCAATCAGTTCGTTGTGGTATGGGTGGAGATTGCAGCCGTCATGGTCGACGTAAAATACTATAAGTAGCGACTTCAATCACTTGACCAAAAGGCAGAAATCCTTCGTCGCACGAATGTATGGTAATGTATGGTGAAGTGCACGGAACAATTTTTCTCTCGGCGTTCTACGCCTGCCTACGCGTTATTCATGTTCCCATCGCCTTCGATGTTTACATGATGGGCAAGCACACATGAATAGCTTTCCAACAGTGTGTCGCATGTCATGAGCCATCGACTTTTGGATAGATCGCTCCGTATTTTTAGTGTTCGAAGCAAACTTTCGGCATCTCAGGCTTTCTCAGCTACCTTGCCCGTCAATGACCGAGTCACCATCGTGTCCAGAGCCCTCGAATTAGTTTAGATGGGTTCATGGTAAGGTTCTCCTCCGTAGCCGTTTTTAGCAGTTTGAAGAATTTGTGCGCAGCGGCTGAAGTCGGCTATGGGGTGCACTATATGACGGGCTCTGCATGACGGAGCGAGCAGACCTTTGGCTTGTAAATCCGCTAATGACTATGTTCTTCACGTCAAGATTCTGGAGGTGCTTGAGCAGTGAGGAGGTGATTATTTCAATTCATCGAAGCAGAGCAACATCTACATGTACGGCAGTTTCTCCGTCACCCTCCAAGAACACCAAAAACCGCATATCGCGCATACATTCAGTGTGTATGCTTGATATTCACGAGGTCCGGGAAACCCACTTTCGTGCCATTGCTCTGCATACAATTGCATACATGGCCTCTGACAATTGCATACCAACTTTGGGGCCTGATATCTCCGGTTTGGGATAAGATATACCCATGACATTTTCTGTATGTGTTCTGCAGAGGTTTCTCTTTCCAGTCCTGTAATTTGTTGGCCCTAATTCAGATTGTAGAAGTTTGGACTGAAGTCGCTACTATAAGACCGCAACAAAGTTGGGGCCAAAGAGAACGTTTTCTCAGTTCTAATAACCTACATGATGAGCTAGGCAAAAAAGCGTGGTGTAGGGCCCTGAGCTTCCTAGGTCTCTCGTTATAAAGAAATTTTGTTTTCTCAGCGGTAGCTGTTGGGAAGCTAACTAAACCATGGCTTACATGTACTCATAACTCCCTTTCCTTTAATATTTACCATGGTATTGGTGCACCACCACACTTCTTATACTTTCTTTCGACGCCATGGCTGGCAAACGCTCCCTCCTCATCTATATTGGCACTGATTCATCTTTAGCCACTGGAAGGTGTAATACTGACAATAAAGCATCACTGCCCGTAGCCTAGGGTTTCTGGTTTGAGTGCTGCTGGGGACGATTCTTTCTTCAAACCTTTCTGTTTTTCAACTCGTTCAAACTTATGAAAAATAATTGAATTTGAACATGTATGAACACGCAACGGACTTTCGCCAAAGTTAGCAAACCAGTAAAATTAGTAATTTAGTGTTCATGTCTCCTATTACTTTTACATATCTAAATATACAATTCCAGTAACTTGTTCAGCACAAGTCTAATATGTAGAGTTTGAAGTGGCCTTACCCTATCATCTCGCCTAGTGGACTGTCCACGTGAAGATTAGCTGTGGGGACCAATGTTCCCGGCACTGCCGCTGCTGCTGCTACTGTTGCTGCTGCTGGCGCTTCTGCTGGCGTAGCCGTTACTGGTGCAGGAGCGTGAACAGAGGTAGGCGGCGAGGCTGCAACTCCAGTGGATGGAGGTAGCGTTGTTGCGTCTGGGATAGCAGGAGATAGTGCATGCAGTTTCACAAAATATAAATGAACACATGCGGTAGTATTGCAATTCCCCTAATTTAAGTCGCACTCGATTACAAGTCACACTGCAGCAGCTTCTCGGTTTTAGCCATCTTGTTTTAATATATCCTCATGTAATGCAGGGTGTCCCACTCGATTGTAAGGCGCGCACTTCTTTGCACGAAATGGTAAGTGTCAAAAGGTGCGACCTATAACCGAGGAATTTCGATACCTGCACAAACACCAGCTTTACATGTTCAATCTGGACCTGGAAATACTGTAAAAATCAACTTGGAAATAGTGTAGTTCTCTGAAGCCTTGCGGCATGTCACTGTCTCACTAGCCAGTTGTGCATGCAAGCCTGTGCATGTTCAGAATTAGAACCTTTCTTCCAAGCCACTACCTCTAAGAATACTGTTGCGGAGGGTAGGAGGTGACATGGTATCTGTGCTGACAAGAATAAAGGATGACAAATTGTTCTGAGTTTCACGCACTAAGCAATGAATAAAGAACAGAGAACTGTTTTCTAATACTGGCTTAGTGTGTGTAAGAATGGGGTAAAAACAATATTCTTTAATCTTCTTTATAAAAAGCAATAAGACCAAGGAAATACAAGTTACACTATAATATCCACTAGCACCACCAGTTACTAAACAATCAGCTCATGCGATAACATTGCACGACTCTGACCGACGGTACTGACTTTCTACAACTAACATGAGCTGATTGTTTAGTAACTGGTGGTGCTAGTGGACGTTATAGTGTAACTTGTAGCTCCTTGGTTCTTTTTACTTTTTATAAATAATCCTTGGCTCTCCATCCGAGTTCATTTTAACTTCTTATTCATCTTTGAACCAGCTCTGCCTTTTGCCATTTAGCACTGTATTGGCCAGCCTGGAACCTCTCTGTTCTATTATATTATCTATACCGGTGGCGGTAGGGAGGCCACTATGTACATGCGTTGTACTAGAGAAGCCATCTGCCCACACACAGTGCTAGGGCAGCTAAAAGCACATACGCCGTTTAAATTGTATGATCCCTTTCATCACCAAACCTCAGGAGATGACAACAGCGGTTAAGTGCTTGCTGTTCCAAGTGAATGGACTCTGAAATTCGAAGATTACAAGACCCCAAGAGACATACCGGGTGCTGGCTCAGCTAGAAGCTGCCTCATGCCGTCGCAATCTGATTTGTAAAAGGAACTCATGCTTTCAATTGCATCACACAGGACTGTGTAAGCCTTAACACCACCTGGCGTTAGAATGTTGAGCATTTCTTGGTTATGCTCTGCCTTTCCTTGACGGCGTTGCAGTTCTTTCACATTGGCAGCGGTAAAAGCTCCCCGCTGCTGAAGGGCCACTCGCAGTCCAGATCCGTCCAAGTCGTAGATCCAGGGTTGATAATTAGACACAAACTTGCTGTGGTTGAATGGGTTATCTGGGAAAACACAGGGAGGAGACTGACAACATCTTCCGCAGTTGTCGCCAAACAAACAAATCCGGCCAATACTCTGTTAGCTTTAGGGTACATTATGAGCTGCATAGACATGTACTATTACATCATGGGCTGCATAGACATGTACTAATCAGAAGTAGTATTACATCATGGGCTACATAGACATGTACTATTACATCATGGGCTGCATAGACATGTACTATTGCATCATGGGCTGCATAGACATGTACTATTACATCATGGGCTGCATAGACATGTACTGTTACATCATGGGCTGCATAGACATGTACTATTACATCATGGGCTGCATAGACATGTACTATTACATCATGGGCTGCATAGACATGTACTATTACATCATGGGCTGCATAGACATGTACTATTACATCATGGGCTGCATAGACATGTACTACATTAGGGGCTGCATAGACATGTACTATTGCATCATGGGCTGCATAGACATGTACTATTACATCATGGGCTGCATAGACATGTACTATTACATCATGGGCTGCATAGACATGTACTATTACATCATGGGCTGCATAGACATGTACTATTACATCATGGGCTGCATAGACATGTACTACATTAGGGGCTGCATAGACATGTACTATTACATCATGGGCTGCATAGACATGTACTATTACATCATGGGCTGCATAGACATGTACTATTACATCATGGGCTGCATAGACATGTACTATTACATCATGGGCTGCATAGACATGTAGTACATTAGGGGCTGCATAGACATGTACTACATTAGGGGCTGCATAGACATGTACTATTACATCATGGGCTGCATAGACATGTACTATTACATCATGGGCTGCATAGACATGTAGTACATTAGGGGCTGCATAGACATGTACTACATTAGGGGCTGCATAGACATGTACTATTACATCATGGGCTGCATAGACATGTACTATTACATCATGGGCTGCATAGACATGTACTATTACATCATGGGCTGCATAGACATGTAGTACATTAGGGGCTGCATAGACATGTACTATTACATCATGGGCTGCATAGACATGTAGTACATCATGGGCTGCATAGACATGTACTACATTAGGGGCTGCATAGACATGTACTATTACATCATGGGCTGCATAGACATGTACTACATTAGGGGCTGCATAGACATGTAGTACATTTGGGGCTGCATGTACACGACTGTAGTACCACTACTAGCCACTACGGGAGGTGCAGAATGAGTTGAGAATGAGTTGAGAATGAGTTGAGAATGAGTTGAGAATGAGTGGAGAATGAGTTGAGAATGACAATGAGGGTTGTCAACTGACAACCGCTCTATTTAGTTGCAATTCACTTTTGGCGCATGCGCTGGATGAGAATTCTTTTATTAATGATGTCGAAAATTACAGAAAAATACAAACCCCATTTTATTTAAGTTACTACCTATACATTTTATACTTCGGACATCAAGCCCCCCCCCCCCCCCTCCCCCCTTAGACGACCCCACGAGAGATAGGTCGACAACATCAAAGAAGACCTCAAGCCTCTGAAAGCGCCGATTCAGGAATGCCTCAACCTTGCCACCAACAAGCAACTCTGGAACTCATTGTCAGATGCATGCCCCCCACATGATTTGTTTATGCGGCAAAAATATGAAACCTGTTCATCTTAGAAAAAGAGGACCATAAGTTTACAAATTATCTGTTTTGTCCAACACTAACGGCAAGAGTACACAACCAAGAGTGTGCAACTCGACGGTCCCCCAGCCCACGGTGGAATTTTTTTTATGATATCAGTCTTTGACAGCTGTTTGGCTCGCTGATGCCATCATGCGTAGTCAGAGATCAAAGTACAAAGAATTTGTACATCACAGCTATGGTAGTCGAAGCAGAACAACGGACGATAGATCGATGTGTCCTGAACCTGGTGAACTCTCACCGTATCTACAAAAAATGTGTGGGAAAGCATACGCACTTGATCATACTTCAGCCAAAGAATGACACCATAAAAAATTCCGCCGTGGGTGAACCCATCGCAGCTCGAGATAGGAGCTTCACACTCTTGGATATGTAATCTTGCTAACGGTTATAAGCAGGATGCTGTCGAGTCACCATCTTGACATAGCTAACATTCTTAGTTCGCTGTGGTGTTTAGCTTGTTTTCGTCTAGAGTGTGCTCACCTTCCCCTGTCTTACGGTACTTCATAACTTAGAACCTTCCAAGTTGGAATGCTGCTGGCCTGCGCATTCTAGACGTGATGCAGCTAAGCATCAGGTCGTTGAATGTCAGGATCTCATCAGCCAGTTTGTGTGCTAATTGTGGCACGTTTTTGACTCAACAGTATTCTGCTTATACCATTAGTGTTGGACAAAACGTATACCTTGTAAACTTAGAGTTCTCTTTTTTAATTTTAATCCTTGGCTCTCCAGCCGAGTTTAACCTGTTCATCTTATCATAAAACCAAACAATAAGAAGACAGAGAAAGTACGAAATAGAGGTTGCGACTTCGGCGGTGATTTTGTTTAGGAATGGGTTTGGTCCCACAATGGAGCTCGCGCTAATCAGCCGACGACTTGACTGACTCACCACTGCCATCCAGAGAACACGAGAAGTCCATCGAACCTTCGACTTGGCAAACCTGCAAGAAAGCACCACTCCCTGCTCAATACACGGTGTTTCGGGTAATTCACCCTTCATCAGTTGAGACCGAGGGCCCTCTACGTCTGTTCTCACCATCCAGGAGCGATAACTGACTCACGCTGCTATCTGGTGTTCACGAGGTGTTTGTCGCGCTGGAAACGGAGTGTCTCTGTAAGTTTGTATCTCTGGTGATGTTTGTGCCTGGACAGCACTATAAGTGGTGCTCTTCAGGCACAATCTTCCTCAGCCTACTCAAGCTCAACTGATGAGGGGTGAAATCCCCGAAACACCGTGTATTGAGCAAGGAGTGGTGCTTTCTTGCAGTTTTGCCGAGTCGAAGGTTCGATGGACTGCTTGTGTTCTCTGGATGGCAGTCGTGAGTCAGTCAAGTGTCAAGTCGTCGGCGGAATACCGCGAGCTCCAGTGTGGGAGCAAACCCATTCCTAAACAGAGAAAGTGTTTTCATTATAGATTCTTTGGATTCACTGGATGTTTGCGGCCATTGTCAGTTACCTCGGGGTAGGACACAATCATTTATAGACTGTTTTCAAATAATCTGCGAGGAGATAAGAATTTTAATATAGCTATGAATAGGATAAAGGCCGCAGACATCACGCAAGTACGTTACTTGTTTGATAGCACATTAGAGCTTGCGGTAATGTAGGTTAACACATTGCACAAGCTACCACTTCACACGCGCTCCAGCGGCTTCCAAAGAGCCCGCAGATCCCACGCTATTCATTGATGCATGTCAAGTAACACGTACATGCACGCTGTGGTGGCATGTAACATGCGTACGCCGGAACTCACCTGAACTCGCCAGCCAACCAGCCATATGCGGCTGCAGCACACATCGGAGCTTGAACCCGTAACGCATACACCATACTTCGCGCTGGCCGTATTGCTACTTCATATTTGCTTTGCTTGGGTAGTGAGAAGAACACCGGTTTGTTCCTTTCTCCTTTCTCACTCCCTTTCTCTCTCTTTCACCATGCCACGAGGCTCTGTACGAGGAAGCAGACGTGGACGCGGCCGCGGGTATGCCGTCGAGGTTACCCGTCGCCGCTCGGGTAGGGCTTCGACCTCGCCATACGCGCGGACTGACGGCATGCGCGCCTTCGCGCCTGATGCCTCCGACACACCGTCAGCAGCTAGTTCAGACTTCTGACCCCGCTCCAGGCACCGACGCTTCTATGCAGGACGAGCCCTCATTGCTCTCCCCGGACATCATTTCCTCAGCCGTTATGAAGATGAACGCCCTCCACTCTCTCCTCGAACGTGTGGAACGCCTGGAGAACAGACAGTGCTGAGTCTGATCTGGAAGCCGATCTCTCCCACGCGCGTGCTCCGCACCCGAAAGATCGCTCCCACGCTCCGAGCGTCAAGCTCCGGACCTATCCTGCCCGGAACTTCCAGTTCTATCGGAACCCCGACTTTGCCAGGACCTCCAGTTCTCTCCAAGCCCTCGGTTCTACCCACACCGCCACGTCGCGCGATTGAAAAAATCCAGCGCGGAGAGTTTGTGGAACTTGAGGAACTCTTGCTGGAAAATTTCAGCTCCCAGGGACAGGAGCCAATACAACTGGTTACAGCTGGCGGCGACATGGCTCAGCTCTCGCTCAACCTCAGCGCAAAGCACACGCGCGCGATCAACGACTTCTCGGCTTGGCTGGAGGCCTGGACGATCTACATGGGCATCGTCGTTCTTGCTCGTCCTGACCGAGCTCATGAGCTCGTCTGCTACCAGCACATACTTTGTACTGCGAACCAACAGTTCACGACGTCTGCTGTGCTGAACTATGATCGAGCATTTCGCCAACACACCGCCAGCATGGCACTGCGCTGCGACGTGATCAATCAGACGCTGTGGAGTATTCGCCTACTCCGCTCTCCCCGTCTGTCATGCAGACGTCTGCTGTGCTGAACTATGATCGAGCATTTCGCCAACACACCGCCAGCATGGCACTGCGCTGCGACGTGATCAATCAGACGCTGTGGAGTATTCGCCTACTCCGCTCTCCCCGTCTGTCATGCAGACGTCTCCTGTGCTGAACTATGATCGAGCATTTCGCCAACACACCGCCAGCATGGCACTGCGCTGGGACGTGATCAATCAGACGCTGTGGAGTATTCGCCTACTCCGCTCTCCCCGTCTGTCATGCACCAAATGCACGCTCCAAAACAGCCGCGACCGCTGCCTGCCCACATGCCGCAGCTCAACACGCGCAGCCCTTTCCATCAGTGGCGGGCAGCACCCGCCAAGTCTGTTTTAACTTCAACCGCGGCAGGCCCTGTTCCCGCACACCCTGCGACCGTCTTTACGCCTGCAGCTCATGTGAAGACAAAGGACATGCCGCCACATCCTGCACCAGCACCACCCGCTTCAGGTGGCAGCGCCCTGCAGATAGCCACGAGAAGACTTCGAAGCCCACTGAGAAAAAGTAAGCCGACTTCCACTCCCCTGAACACTGTCTGCTTTCACACATTACTGCCCTCCTCGGAATTGTGCTGGACACGGTGCGCATGGAAGCCCGTCTCCCAGACGACAAACCGACGGACCTCCGCGAGCTCCTCAGCGAGCTGTCACGCTGCACCCAGACCACGCAACGCAAACTCGATCACTTCCTGGGGAAACTCTCCTTTGCGTCGAGCGTCGTCGTACCAGGCAGAACATTTACGCGGCGCTTATGGGATATCAACAAGAGGTTTAGCCGCGCCAAGCCCTATTTCTGTATCACTCTGACAGGCATTCCAGCAGCTGGCACCATCGCACAGCAAGCCCCGGACACTGCAATCCGCCTCCCTCTCCTGGACTGATGCAGGAGGTCGCCGACCTGGCAGCCATGGCAATCGCCCCGACAACACGGCGCACGTACGCCACTGGCGAAAGGAAATTTACGCAATTCTGTGCGTTGCAGAGATGGACGCCCATGCCGGCTACAGACACGATGCCCAGCTGCTTCGCAGCACACCTCACACAATCGGTTCAACCACAGACAATTCATGTCTACATGGCCGCAGTACGCAACATGCATCTCGAAGCCGGATTCCGAGATCCAACGATGAATGCATTGCTGCCGCCACGTGTTATGCGAGGCATCAAGAGGACGGCGACTGACCCGGCAATCCAGCGCACTCGCCTCCCAATCACCATTGATTTGCTGCGGAAGCTCCTCAACCAACTCAGCCTGGACCAACGGCGTCACCAGCAGGACAAGGGCATGCTCAAGGCGGCAATGGTGCTCGCCTTCTTCAGATCTCTTCGATGCGCTGAATTCACTGCGCCTCCAGCCGGGTTTGACCCTGCCACTCATGCCACGCGCCAGGATGTGACTCTGGATGTCACTTAAGGACGCACATATATCCGCTTCCACATCAAGCAATCGAAGACGGACCAACTTCGTCAGGGCCATGCAGATAATCGGTAGTACCACTTCACAACCTTGCCCGGTTGCCGCCCTCCTGGCATATTTTACAGTCTGTCCGTCTGACGCCACTGACGCACTCTTCCGCTACCGCCCTGGGAGACCGCTGACCAGGCAGGCACTGACAGAAAAGCTCCGACAGCTTCTCCCACTCACGGGAACACCCAATTCACGCGATTACGCTGGTCATTCGTTCCGCATCGGTGCCGCCACAACTGCAGCCATGGCGGGTACCCCGGACTGGCTAATCAGGGCAATGGGCCGATGGAGAAGCGACAGCGTCTTGCGCTACATCAGGACAATCGACACAGACATGGCGCAGTTGACCCAAAAGCTATCAGAGGTACAAGCGCATCACACAACGCATGGAGGTATGTAAGAACCCGCCACGCGGGCACGCAACTCGCACCCATGCACGTACCCACACGGCTGACCGTTTGGAACAGCACAGCAACTTGCTCTGCTAGGATTGTGCTGACAAACTGCGCTGATAGCAACAACGGTGTCATTCACGTGCATTGCAATGTGTCACAACTTAGCATGGAGGCTGGGCAACCATGGGCCAGCTATCTCCTCTCATCTGGCAATTATCACGGCCTTCGGCCATCACACTCATACTCCCACACTCCTGCCTCCTAACGGGCATTGCACTTCGTGCGTGGGCCGTCCACACTCCGTCCATTTCATGGGCGCCCATGTCATGGGCTGCACTTTGTGCGTGGACATACATACACACTATCATACAGGCCGTCCACACTCCGCCCAGTTCATGGGTGCCCATTCATGGGCTGCACCTCGTGTGCGTGGGCCGTCCACACTCCGTCCATTTCATGGGCGCCCATCTCATGGGCTGCACTTTGTGCGTGGACATACATACACACTATCATACACTTTACAGGCCGTCCACACTCCGCCCAGTTCATGGGTGCCCATTTCATGGGCTGCACCTCGTGCGTGGACTATCCTACATGATTATCACATGCCAGATTCGGTTGCCCAGCACTCCATGAATCCTCCATATGATGTGTGCTCTCCACTGGTCTGCAATAGCGAGTGCATGCGTGTTAATAGCACATTAGAGCTTGCGGTAATGTAGGTTAACACATTGCACAAGCTACCACTTCACACGCGCTCCAGCGGCTTCCAAAGAGCCCGCAGATCCCACGCTATTCATTGATGCATGTCAAGTAACACGTACATGCACGCTGTGGTGGCATGTAACATGCGTACGCCGGAACTCACCTGAACTCGCCAGCCAACCAGCCATATGCGGCTGCAGCACACATCGGAGCTTGAACCCGTAACGCATACACCATACTTCGCGCTGGCCGTATTGCTACTTCATATTTGCTTTGCTTGGGTAGTGAGAAGAACACCGGTTTGTTCCTTTCTCACCCACCCACCTCTTCCCATCTATGAATAATATTGATATCCTTGATTCAACACAGGTATCATAATTCATACAAGACGAAAATAAATAGGAGTGCTGGGCCAGCTATCTCCTCTCATCTGGCAATTATCACGGCCTT
>NC_088654.1:1898615-1913615 GCF_964019385.1 Sycon ciliatum | reverse complement strand
TGGCCGGGAGGGTGAATAATCAGTGCGGGGGGGGGGGGGGGGGGGGGGGACGATAAACAATCATTTTTTTACTTAACCGTATAGTGTATATTACGGTTTCCGTTCGTATCTGAAAAAATCTAGCCTAAACCATTCTCAAAAAATAGTGGAATTCTGGCCTGGCTGTTCTTCAGCACTCCATTTATCTGGTGCCCGGCAGTACTCTACTCGATGTTCAAAGCTATCAGGTTAAGCTCCATTTCCTCTGTGCTGCCCTGATGAATTCACAAAGGACGGAACAGTTCTGTCCGCAGATCGAGTATTTCTCTCCTGCTCTTGTAGTAGTTGAGCACTCTCATGTAGCATAGTGGCTTTGCTGTTTGCATTATGCAGAACTCACTGACTTGTCAGTTTGAGCACTCTGGCAAAGAACGCTCGGGCCTAGTTTGAAGTTGGTATGTTTTTCATTGATATCAGGTTCAGCCATATTTTTTCTGTGCTGCGCTGATGAGTCCACAAAGGACGAAACAGATCGAGTAATAATTATAGTATACAATCGTGGACAGTACTGTCGGGCGGCGTTACACATATTATTTTTTAAACAGGTCCACGAACAAATAGAACATTCGTGTGGATCGCCGTGTGTTTTGATCATGGATAACCTACACGACGGACACGTGTTTGTAGTGTTCACGTGTTCCTACGCGCTGTGGCATTCCTTGGCCACTCCAGACATTCATGATGCATGTAGTAGTAGTAGTACATCGTGATGTTATGCATGTAGCATGTGCCGTTTCCCGCGCGCGCGTGAAACGGACTTGGCGGCTTTTAGTTGCTGTGCATGGTTTGACTCGGGACTCTTGTTGTTTTGGACTGAAGAAGAAACAATACTACAGTGTTCTTTTTGTGCAGACTTCTCAATGCCTCGCTGAGAGCAATGAGTTGCGAGCGCAACCTTACCCAACTTGATTTCTCTAACACCAGTTCTACCCCAAACTACACTGGCCACATTTTTAGCCTACCCCCCCTCTACACTCTACGGGGCAATGTGTCCCCACTTGACTGCGAGTAGCTGCATACCCTGATTGGTTTTGTTGCTCACACTCCTACTAATAATCTAACTATGCATCGCCAGTTTGAATGAACTTACAATTAATGTCATTGGTGGGTAGCTGGTATTAGCGCTCCAACTAGTCCAGTCCAGTGTCTGCGTAGAGATAAAATCCACAAGTGTTTGTATACGAGCATACAATGGCCTTTTCGACGACATTCAAACACTTGTGGATGTTACCTCTACACAGACACTGAATGGGACTAATCAATTATTTTGCTGGCTGTGTTTTCCCGGCATACTTGCGACTTGTGGCCTATTTCTAATTGGCGACTGATTACTTGCAACCCCTTCAACAATCAACAACACAGCTGAGAGCCGGTTGGTCGAAATGTGCAGGCCTTTGCTAGTACAAGTACATGACTGTGCTACGAATGCAGTGATCAGAGTCTGAGTGAGAGGCCTGCCCTGCTGGAGGAGTGATTTCCGTAATCTTACGTAGTGCAGCGTAGCGTGTCCAGATCGAGCAACGACTTACGTTACTTCATAGGTGAACTCCGGATCATATCACGCGCGTTAGCTAAATCCAGGGGACAGCAGCAGACTGGCCAAGCTAGGTTATTTGTAGAGGCTTTGCATTGAGATGCCTGCTCTTCACTTCAGGGACAACGTGAAAACAATCAAGCCTTGGATCACAACAAAAAAAGTGTTACTGCCGAGTGCAGTGATCGATGCTTTCAAGAATGCAGCGCTCTGGACGTTTATTATTGTCATCTACATGAGAGCCGGCACTAGTACTAGAGTAGTAGTAGATGACCTAGTCTCTAGATCTACAAGTTCCATGTCAAGAGTACAGAATCTAGCCTTCTTAGACTTAGTTCTAGGAGTAGGAGCACGACATGTAAGTTAGTGCGATATCGGATGCCGTTCGAGTTTCTGTTGTGCAGGGTAGCTCGACTGCGACCGTAGCTCCGGTGACACGGGCCGCGACTCGCGACTCGCGTCTCGCGAGCCCATGTCATGAGATCATGATGTGACTGACCCAGCGAATTGGGCTTCCCCAGCCGGCCCCAGCGCGCCCTGACTCGAGTGTCACCCGCGTCCATCGGACAGGGGACTGAGCACCTGTGATAGAAGCGGTTCGACTTGTCTGTACGCCTGGTACTAGTGGTAGATCTACACATGAGTCTAGTTGCGCCCTGGCCTGGTGACAGGCACTGGTGAGTGGTGTAGTGCACTGCAGCAGTGGTGCTTTCCCCACAACAGCGAAGTCTTGGCTGTGTTGGGGAAAACACCAGGGACGACTATGGACGACACCAGGAACGGAGGGACGTGCTCATGCTGCATTCTACACATGTGCGTGTGTAGATGTTTGCATGTGAATTCATGGTGGTGAACTAATGTCGTAATGACCTCTTCTCTTTACACAATTTCAAAATACAGTGTACATGCACATACACATACCTAAAAAGGAAGGTTGTAGTGCGGTCTCTGTTTTCGAACACAGTGTCCTCCTCCTTGTTTCATGCTGTCAATCTAACATTGTTAGATTGACAGCATGAAACAATTGTTACAATTGCGTGAACTACAACAAGGTTTATCTATTACTGGTTTACCAGTTTTGGATTATAATGTACACACCTGTATTTGAGGATTTCCCAAGGGCCAAAGACATACATGTACATGTAATTATTTCATTTTTTTAGTTCTGGACGGCTGCAGGGTGGGGCTACATGTACATGCACATGTAACCTTGTAGGTTAGAAAACAAAAGGATTGCCAATGTACAGCATACCGGTACCGTTCAGTTCAAGAAAATACAGTCATAATGTACCAGTACAGCTCATATCACATGACGTACATGTCCATGACGTACATGTTGTATGGGCTGAGCGTTCCAGAATGTTCCAGGACTCAATAGTAGGCCTTGACGGATTATGCTAATATTTTCGTGAAATTATGCTTTTCGCATTGCTGAAAAAATTGCAGAATTATGCTACAAGTATTTTTATGCTAAAAGTTGGTTGCTCCAACGAGGAGCACACGCTTCTTGCCGAACTTGACACTTGATTGACTCACGACTGCCATCCGGAGCACACGAGGAGCACGTCGCACCTTCGGCTCGGCAAACCTGAAAGAAAGCACCACTCCCTGCTCAATACACAGTGTTTCGGGGAATTCACCCCTCATCAGTTGAGCTTGAGTAGGCTGAGGAAGATTGTGCCTGAAAAGCACCACGTATACAGTGGTCCCTCTATAATCCGGCACCATTGGTGCCACGGAAATCTGCTGGATTAGGGAGGGTGCTGGATTAACAAATCTGATCTACTGCTGCAATGTGCATGAAGAGGACATTTGGCTACTGAAAATTGTGCTGGTTTATCGAGGGTGCTGGATTATAAAGTGCCGGATTAGAGAGGGACGACTGTATACTGTTCTCCAGGCCAAAGTTCGGCAAGAAGCGTGTGCTCCTCGTTGGAGCAACCAATTTCATGACCAATACCGCCGAAGTCGCAACTTCTAAGTTCGTTTATGCTAAAAGTTATCATTATTATGCCGCATTATGCTCACATACATGTATCCTGCTAATGTATATAATCAAGAGTGCATAAACAAGAGTATGCAACTGTGGTGATGGGTCAGTGCGCGGCGCGCTGCCTTCATTACGTAACTTGCCTTCATCACGCTCTGAAAGCATGCATTCAAACTCACAATTTCTCGTACGAGCCCATCCGTTTTTGCTCGATTCGTTCCAGTACCTACGCGATCTCTAAATTCTGGCGCGTGAACTCCAGTTCCGTACGAAAGTTCATTTCAAACCAGAGGGAAAGTGCGGTGTTTGATTTTCCGCATTGCGCGGACTGCAGCTGAATGATGTAATGAAGGCAGCGCGCCGCGCATCTGGCCCATAGAAAAGAGATCACAGTTGCATACTCTTGTTTATGGACTCTTGATATAATGGTTCTGTGCAAAATAACAGGGGAATTTTTTTGTAGAGGGCGTTGTACTGTAGTAGCAAAAGATCAACGGGGTCAACGCACCGTCCGACCTACACGTACATTTAGAAAAGCGATCCTGTCAGCTTTTCTATTATTGTGTTCACATGGCAAGAAAAACGACATCGCTATGCTACGTAAGTTTCTACGTAAGGTGCTCGGTATTTCACTTAGGCTACGTAGGTCTCTACGTAATGTGCTCGGTATTAGATCTACCAACGGGTGGTAGCCGCGTGCTGTGCACGTGCACGGCAGCCGGCAGACATTGTGTTGCAGTACAGTGCAGTCCGTGTTCGGATGTGCATACGCGAGGAACTTCCTTCCTTCTTTGGAACTGCTTCTTGTATAAGCTGTTTCGGATATTTTGGTCTCCTGGCCTGGCTTATTTCGTTTCGGCGCTGCTGAGATCTCCTTTCGCGGAATATTACTCAATGACAGGTGAGTTGACCAGTTCCCTTTGATTCATTTGCTTGTTTTGACTCTTTCATTTACGAAAAGTGTCCTGATTTTGAGCGGAATGCAATAAAATTAATAATGGAAAAGCTGACACGATCTCTTTTCTAAATTAAATTTAGCTTTTCCGCTGCCGAGGCCTCCTTTTACGGAATACTCGATGACAAGTGATCTCTGAGTTGACCTGTTTCCTTCGATTCATTTGCTTATGCTCACCCTTTCATTTACGGAAACGTGTGCTGATTTTATTCGGATTTAGATCCATTTTTATCTCTTTGTCCTTGTCTACAGTGTGCGAAGAACGCGAGTTCACCTTCTTGACGGTAAGGCTCATGTTAGATGTGTTGTCGAAATACTCATATTCATTGCACATTGGTACGTTACAAGTAAGGCACTGGTCAGTGGCATACTATCGTTGGCAGTTCCCAATCTGGAGGGAAAGGTTCAAGGACCCATTGAACGAGTTTGCAAAATAAATTCGCATACGGTATCAGGGAAAATCTCCATTGTAGAGAGGTTCAGTACACTTGTTTGCTTCATACGAAACAAGCCAATGGGTGCAGTCTCGTCTCGTGAAGATCTCGTACTTGTGTGATTGGATTTGTTTACTCGAGTCTAGGCTGTTTGATTTATTATTATTTGTGAGTACCGCCGAGATTGCACTGCCCCAAATAAAGTTTCGTGCTGCCAAAGCAAGAATTACGATCTGCAATCTGTTTGTAGTACCTGCAAGAATGTGCTGTACATGTATCGTACTTTCTCTATTGCTGTTTCAGTTGCCGTCATGTTGCTAAAAAAACGTTCAGTAGAGAGGTTCTGCAGAAGGAAAATTCGAACGAAGTTTCGCGACAGTCCTTGCGAAAGTGTGTACGAATTTTTGCACGAACTTTGCTTTCTGCACATTTTCGTAGTTTGCGCGGGCCAAGTGCACGTACGCCATGACCCGATCTCACGAAATTTCCTACGACAGTTCATTTCGTGTTCCCTGCAAGTTTCGCGTCCAAAGTTGCGAAAGTTCGTGCGAAGTTTCGCACTTCATGACGTAGAACGAAAGTTTGTACGAATTTTCGTTTTGCAGAACCTCTCTAGTGACTCATTTGTTTCCAGTCCGTGCGCCAGATTCAAAATATCGCACTCTATCCGTGTTTTTTATTTTCCAGAGTCAGTGGACTTTGAACTTTTTGAGCTATTTCTTGAGAATTGTTAGTTTCTAGTCATTGCAAGGTGGGCCTTACAAGGCCCTTTTTCGTTCGAGTTCAGACCTGACACGCCGTCCATCGCCGGATAAGGCAAACTTCTATCCTCAGTTTCGAACGTTTTCTCGCGGGGTGCTTCTGTCCCATGCAGCATCACGTCTTCTCCGACTGTCGAAATTTGAATTTTTCTTTACGCAGGACTTTAGCTTAGTGCCGTCAAGTATTTCAGGCACGCGTAGTAACACCCACTACAACATCCAGAAGAACAAGCCTTAGTCTTTTAGTATGTGGTCTCTCGCCGGTGTCCAAGACCAAATAGCACCACAACGACCAATTTTCTAACCTCTGTTTTTCTCGTTATTTACATGTATATGGAGGACAGCTGGAAACATGTAGCACTCACAATGAACACATCAGGACGGTGTAATAATGCCACTCAGCTACACCCTGGGAGTGTATGCATTCCTGTCTGCGAGTTATGCCAAGCAACTCGTCTGGACACCAGTGCACACATCCAACAAATGCAGAATATTGGAATATTTTGGTAAAATAGTGAACGGCGAAAGACAAAAACCCAAATTGCAGCCACCTACAGACTAATATCCACATACGCTGGCTGTGTAAAGGAGTGTCAATGAGAATCTTCATTGCGTTACTACAGAAGTGTATGAAACGGAACGTAGCGGACAAGCTCAAAAGTGCACGCCGAGCCAATATAGGCGGCATTGCAGCACATGTAAGACAGTTATGGACAAACAGGCACAGATGAAGTGTTCCCACTATGAAACGGTCTCAGCAGTTCCAAGAAGTAAGAACAGGACAATAGCATAGAATGATGTCTTTTGCAAGAAGTGCTACGAGGCACAGCTAGAATAGATAATAGTTGACAGCAGTGCAAGCATTCACAACAAAGCTATTACAGCTGATCGCTTGTCACACTCAGATCTGCGATAATCCTCTGGCTGAGCTAACAGCAGTACTGGGAGAACACATGGATGTTTGCACACTAGCACAAAGAAGCGAGTCATTCCCCTTCTGCGGAAAGGCTGCAATACCCAAGGTCCTCTTCGTGCTGTTCTCACACAATGCCAAGACGCGTTAATACCCAAGGTCCTCTTCGTGCTGTTCTCACACAATGCCAAGATGCGGTGGAGCACGATCTACCTGAGAAGACACACAGATCGCACAAGATAAGGCAGCATTTTAAGTTTTTAACGACAGTAGGAATAATGCATGAAACACAGAAAGTAATTCAATGGAAAAAGTGCTCCGCTCTTTATATACTATACTTTTCCAA
The DNA here is from genome assembly GCF_964019385.1 of Sycon ciliatum. Taxonomy (NCBI): domain Eukaryota; kingdom Metazoa; phylum Porifera; class Calcarea; order Leucosolenida; family Sycettidae; genus Sycon; species Sycon ciliatum. Next base: position 1,906,643 of record NC_088654.1, on the reverse strand, counting down.
TGTTATACAGATAATACACTGAACTCCATGGAAGTGGATTTGGTTGTCCCTATTAGTATAATTGCAGTGGGTGCTGCTTCACTTGAACCATATTTTGGTTCCAGTGAAGCAGCACTCACTGCAATAACTTGCAGAAAAATTTCTCAATCGCATTGTCGCGCATCGCGTCGCAGAAGTGATATCATACATCGCGCTTTAGAATGTTGGCATGGCTGGGCATCACTGCCGGTAGTTCTGCCAAGAGGACGTAACCCGGATTATTAACCCCTGGTGGATCGGTTACACACAGAAACGCAGCAGGTTCGAGGCAGTGTCTGCATGCGATACACCATGCACACAAACCTTCATAAGGCTCTTATGAGAAAAAGCGCGCTTTCAATCTGAAAACCACAGCAGATCGTTGCGCACTGCCCCAGCCGGTACCCCAGTTTGTCGCTACATAATGTGGGCAGCAAGCCCCTTCAGACCCCTCGTGCAAAGTTGCATGCTCTTGGGGCTATGGACTCTTGGTTCAGCCACCAAAATATGAATGCAGTGGAGCTGCGTCAGCGGCGTACATGAAACGAGACAGCATTCGGTTCGTTTTAATCGATAATATCGACAGAGAATATATTATTACAATGACACCAAGAGAAGCTTTCATGGCAATTAAGGCCAGCATGTCCATCCGCAGCCATGCAGCAGCAGCAACGAGGGTGCATCTCAAGAGAATACAACTACAAGTCCATACCCACTAAAATGTCATGCAAATTTTACAATATACAGAGTGTCAAGACATACAAATTTCGCACTTTCAGATTCCTCAACAGTACCATCCTAAGCACAGGCACACTAAACGGGAAGAGAACACATTTATTTATGACATCGTATTCCTTTGCATGCTTCTTTCTTCTTGTTGTGCTATTTTCAACAAGGCAACACTTGTGCTCGTAAAAATACTAAAAAACAATTTTGAGATTCCACTTAGTGCCATCGGTTATTCCAGGCAGGAATGCTCAAACCATTATCATCTCACTACACAACAATATGTACTTACTAATATCCGCCATGAGAGCTTGGTGTCCGGAGCTCTTGGAAAGCTCAGTTCGTCTACTTCTCGATGCCAGTCGGCGAAACCAGCAAATCGTGGAGAGCAGTTTCTTCCATAAATAAAGCCCAAGATGGCGTTTGCGATTCAAATTTTCTACTCGGCGTCAAAGCACAACATTGAACTCATCATCTTCCATTGCTGCAAAGGCAAAGGAGCGAAGACAGGCCGCGAGAAAGGCCAAAACAATTGCCAAATTTCTCCCCCAACTGCCATTGTCGTCATCATCTTCACCAACACAGTTTTGTGCAGACTTTTTCCCGCGGGATCGGACCCAGGAAAATGAAAACGGCCCACTCAGTGGCCTGGCGCACGGACTGTTTCATACGAGACTAGTCAATGAGTTGGTGTGGCTTAGAATCTTTCGCTGTAGAAGAAATCTATTTGTATGTCTATTGGAGAAATAATTGTGTTCACTGGTTATAAATAGGCTAAGACAAACTCACAGAATAAAATACCATCGGTCCCTTAGTGTTCGTCCTAAAGAGGTTCGACTGGATATCATTCATACTCACCAAAAGATGTGTAAGATTTTATTATTTATGGAGTGCCTTGTTTATCTCTCAGTACCTCCAAGCATAGCCTTGCCCCTTTTACCCTAAGGATCAGTGTAGTTGTTGGAACGAGGTGTCGGACTTAGCAATGTATTTGTTTACATTTTAATACATGTTTATTGTTCCTCCTTTGCTGTATTTTAGAAAATCGTGGACTAAAAATTTGAAGTCATTGAACTACTTCCAAAAGTTGTATCGACATCAACAGGATTACGATTTCAGTGCAATATGATGCAGGATGACCTTATCACGATAACCCATGATTATAAACCATTATAAACACAGAATCAACAAAAACATCTGCGACACGCACCTGGTTACATTTCTCAAATAAATCTGATCCAGGGTGGGGAAATCTGAAATATCTGAAAGGCAAGACAATTTTATGACAGAGTCATGAAATTCTGCTACAGCAACATGCACAGAATGACCTCCATATAAAAAAAGTATCACCACGGTCCATCACTACTCACATGTTTCCCCGCAGAAGAACATGCTAGCCTAGTGCCATTTTCTGCAAGAAAAGGCTTGCACCTCAATGCGTATAATACGGTATTGATATGATGTGAAGGCCATCATTTACATATTGATATAGGGCATTCCATTGATTGGTGACAGAAAAACAAAAGAAATTATAGCAATAAAAACTGCTTTATGGCAGTTTTCTAAAAAAAGTTATTGTGTTCTAGTCCATGGACCCCGTCTAAAAAGTAAGAAATTAACGAAATGTGACAGCCGAAAATTAAAATTTCACACAAAACCTCACAATAATCACACACAGAATGAAAAGCTACATGTAGAAGACCTTTTCCCCTCGTGATCCTCTTTCCTATGCATGCATGACATGCATGTTGCCAATTGTTGGTGTAGTACAAGTTTAGTGTTGAAAGCAGCATTTCAAGTGTTGTGATTATTGTGAGGTTTTGTGTGAAATTTTAATTTTCGGCTATCACATTTCGTTAATTTCTTACTTTTTAGACGGGGTCCATGGACTAGAACACAATAACTTTTTTTAGAAAACTGCCATAAAGCAGTTTTTATTGCTATAATGTACATGTGCATGTACATGTGCATGTACATGCACATGTACATGTACATGTACAATGTCATGTACATGTACATGACATTGTACATGTAGCTACGACCGTCACTGGTTGTAGTGGACTGGACATGATTGTTATCAAGGGAGTCGTAAACCTACGACTTCCTAGTGCATCTACTTGTACTTGTAGAACATGTACAACTGTATGGAAATTGATGAGAACAGGCGGATTATTCCAATTTTTGCGATTTGTATGCAATTTGCCTCGAATTATGCGATTATACGATTTTGGTAGGAATGCGCTGATCGGAATAGGCGAAGTGGTCCGTCGAATTATTGGCAAGGCGATCATTAAAGTCGTTGGACCAGCCGTGGAGAGTGCTGTTGGATGCCTACAACTCTGTGGAGGTCAAGCGGGTGGTGTAGAGGCTGCCATCCATGCAATCAAATTGACCTACGATGATGACGAGACGGAGGGTGTCCTATTCGCAGATGCAGCCAACGCCTTCAACTGCATCAACCGTGCAGTATGCCTGCGCAATGTGCAGCGACTATGTCCGGAGCTGGCACCAGCAATTATCAACACTTACCGGTCACCTGCTCAACTCTATGTTGGAGGAGAAGTTATTATGTCATCGGAAGGCACAACGCAGGGCGACCCCCTTGCGATGCCATTGTATGCACTAGGTACGGTGCCTCTCATCAGGGAAGCCTCAACTGCTGGCACAATACAGTCATGGTATGCAGATGATGCCACATCAGCTGGATTCCTGCGCAGGATACGTACATGGTTGTCCATCCTGATCGATCGAGGCAGCAAGTACGGCTACAACATCAATCCGTCCAAGTCGTCCTGCTTGTCAAGCCTCGTTTCCTGGAATTGGCAAGAGAACTCTTTGCCAACTCTGGGGTTGACATCAGGACGGATGGTTATCGTCATCTCGGTGCTGGTCTGGGCACAGATCAATTCTGCTCTGAGTACGTGTCCCAGAAGGTCGCGTCGTGGTGCAACGAAATACACGTCTTGGCCTCAAGCAGCCTATGCCGTCTTCACTCATGCCCTATGGCAGAAGTTGTCTTTTCTGGCCAGGACAATGACTGCTATCAATGATCTCCTTGTGCCCCTGGAACAAGCCATCCGCCTCATCTTTATGCCAGCACTCACTGGTCGCCAAGCTCCGGGTGAAAGCGAGCGCACGATGCTATCGCTCCCCTGTCGCAATGGTGGTCTGGGACTCATCATCCCCACCGGTTTATCCAGCCAGTACTCCGCCTCTGTCTCCATCACCAAACCACTAGTGGAGAGGCTACTGAAGCAGGAGGAATCCACTGAAGCCATGTTTGCTGCCATAAAAGCCGCCAAGTTGGATGTACGTGTGACTACACGACATGATCAAGCTGTGGCCCTGTCCTCCTTCAGGGACCAGCTCAGTCCGGACGACCAAAGGATCTTGGATCTGGCTGCGGAGAAGGGTGCCTCAAGTTGGCTCACGTGTCGGCCATCTCGCCGCTTTCAGTTCACGATGCCGAAGTCGGGATTTCGCGATGCTTTGTGCCTACGATACGGCTGGACCCCTCCCCGACTGCCAACCCATTGCGTCTGCGGCAAGCAGTTTGACACGAAGCATGTACTGTCGTGTTCAGTTGGTGGCTTCCCTGGAATGCGGTACAATGAGATTCGCGACCTCACTGCCAATTTGCTGCGGGAAGTAGCCCACGATGTCTGTGTGGAGCCTGCACTGGAGCCCCTGTCTTCCCTTTCTTTTCCCTTTAAGAGTAACTCTCCATCACTGTAACATGATACTATATACAGTCAGAAAGTGCAATAACTAGGCACAAAACTGACAAGAGTACTGAGACATTCGACGTCCTGACACCTAGCTTCAACACATCTCCTTGCACACCTGATGAGCCGTCACGAACCATACGGCGAAACGTACGTCGTGTGAAACAACTTGTTTTGTAGTAAACTAGTCCATCACAATGTCATGCATGAGGAGTACTGTAGGAGTTTGGCTTTCGGCTTGTACAATTCGTTTTCGCAAAGCTTCCCTTTCTTTAACCGCAATCAGTAATACAAGCTGGATCGACATTTGCGTACACTGGATTCATGTATTGTTTTATTGCACATTGTCTCCACAGTTTTACAATACATGAATACAGTGTACGCAAATGTCGATCCAGCTTGTATTACTGATTGCGGTTATCAAATTGTTGTCTCCTCGCCGTTTGTTCAAATATTCCCTTTCTTTACTTATCTTTGATATTTATGACCCACCCAAGTTGGGTGGTGTGCTGCTTTGCTGCTTCGAATTGTAGTTAGACCGCTTTGTCAAATATCGTACTGGTCTCGTCATCGTCCAGTAACAATCGACATTCTTTGTTCCGTTGAGACTGCAGCTTTTGCTCGTTTTCGTTGCGCTTGCCTTCCACTCTTTGGTCTTTCCATAACCTTGAACCTTCCAAGTTGGAAGGCTGTCGGTTAGCGCTACGGAGATGTGTTGAAGCTAGGTGTCAGAACGTCGAATGTCTCAGTACTCTGTCAGTTTTGTTCCTAGTTATAGCACTTTCTGACTGTATATAGTATCATGTTACAGTGATGGAGAGTTACTCTTAACTCGTATCCACATGTCCTTTTCTCTTCTACAATTATTATTATTATTTAATATTATTATGTCGTTGTCGTCGTCAGCATCTTCCTCATCTCTCTCCTCCTCTTCATCATAATCATAATCATCAACATCAACAGCCATTGGAACGTCAAAGGGAGCATCATCGTAGCAGGCAGCGCCATTAACGGACGTGCCTTTGGTATTGACATCTACATTGGCCTCGTCTGGAATGGCAGTAGCGGCAAGGAATGTCAGGTCGGTTTCATTGTCACGTAATTCCAAAGTATGTACTGGTTCTAGTAGTTGGTTGGTTGGATTTATTTAAAGTCGTACAACAAACAGGCATGTCTGCCTCCTTATATGAAGACGACTTCTGGCAGTAAAACATTTTAAAGAAAAGAGAAAGGAAAAAAAAGAAAAAAAGAAGATAAGATCAAGAATGTATAGACTGAGCATACAGCTAGCCGGAGACTGAGCATACAGCTAGCCGGAGACTGAGCATACAGCTAGCCGGAGACTGGGCATACAGCTAGCCGGAGACTGAGCATACAGCTAGCCGGAGACTGAGCATACAGCTAGCCGGAGACTGAGCATACAGCTAGCCGGAGACTGAGCATACAGCTAGCCGGAGACTGAGCATACAGCTAGCCGGAGACTGAGCATACAGCTAGCCGGAGACTGAGCATACAGCTAGCCTCGGCATGTATCAGAGCATCAGGATTACTGTAGTTGGTTTGGAGGTGACAGCGTTGCGAATGACCGTGGGGCCTCGACGTCTGTCTCACCGTCCAGGAGCAACACTGACTCACGCTGCTATCTGGTGTTCATGAGGTATTTGTCGCGCTGGAAACGGAGCGTCTCTGTAAGTTTGTATCCCTGGTGATGTTTGTGCCTGGAGAGCACTAACATCACCAGGGATCACCGTCTATCTTGATACCCCTCCTCAAGTCTGGCAACGTGGTAAGCGTCTATCTTGATACCCCTCCCCAAGTCTGGTAACGTGGTCAACGTCTATCTTGACTTGATACTCCTCCCCAAGTCTGGTAATCCGAAGCTCTGTCAGAACTATGGCACAATCGACCTTATCACTAGCATACATTATAGTCTGAAACTGTTCATCTCTGCACCTGCGTTATAGTCTTGGCCCACTTTCACCACACCAAAGGCTGCACACGTAGTGATCATGAACATTCTTAACTATGGTATGGTGTGATTCCTGGCTATGGTGCGGTGGATATCGGCGCAGTGTGAACAGCTGGACAGTTTCGAATTATTTTTCAAGTAGTCGCGTTCGTCGCAGCTGGTAGGAAAAAAGAACGATGGAAAGAACTTGTGATTCCTTATGAGTGTTGTGCGACAACTAGTTAAGATCATTTTTTTCATCGTTCTTTCTTTTCCATAATGTATTTGTTTTACTTTTATAGTGTTTTCGCATCGTTTCCATCGCTTAACATTTTCGCTTCAGCTAGTCCTCGTTGTTGCGATATCAAAAGTTGTTGTCTCCTGGCCGATTATTCATGTACATTGCACATTGTACAAAAATTCGCTGTGTGTAGTCCTCTGTCAATTTGCGTTGTACTCTAAGACCTTAGTACTCACAACAACCATGTAGTTATTCTCCGGCTGAAATTCGGAATATCTCCCTTGCTTGTCATGAGCAATGCTCTGACCACTGTTGTGAGCTGCCTTTCGAGTGAACAATTTGTCAGCACCCTCTAGGTTCAGCCTGATTCCATAGCTCAGAGGTTGGAGCATTGCTCATGATAAGCAAGGTCCCGGGTTCGAGTCCTGGTGGGTCTGGCGTTTTTTTCTCTTTTCAGGCAATTCACTTCCCCGACTGATCCTTTGAATTTGGAGTTCTCCCAATCCTTTCAAAATTTATCTGTTTAACGATGGCAATAAACATAATCCGCTGAAGTATTGGATGCGCACTCCAATAGTCTTCCAGTTTGAAAGGTTCCAAGTTATAGAAATAACCTAAGAAGGGGGCTGATTGCCAGTTAGTTGTAGAAAGTCAGTATCGTTGGTCAGTGTCGTACAATGTTATCGCATGAGCTGATTGTAAAGTAACTGGTGGTGTTCGTGGATATTATAGCGTAACGTGTAGCTCTTTGTTCCTCTTTTCTTCTTGTTAATTAATCCTTGGCTCCCCGATTCACCCTAGTCTAACAAAAAATGGAGGTCATACTTTTCCATGTTAAGAAAACAGCGAAGGACAATGTCTCTCCACTGTGCATTTACTTGTCTACAAAGTGTGTCGTGAAACAGCTACAGTAGAATGTACATGTACATGTCCATGTGCATGATCCTGATGATGGCTCCTGGCCAAAAATGAGAAGGAGAATTATTGTAATTTGCAGCGCAGAGACCACTTGTATTAAATTGAAGATGGTGTGTGTGTATGTGCGTGTAAGGTTGTCCTCTTTTAAAATGAAGTGGCTGCAGCGGAGCTTGTGCACATTACGAAATGTGCATGTGCATGTGCATGCTACTTGTGAGAATTCTTCGCCAGAACAACAATCACATTCCATTCACATACGTCGTGTAAAGCGAAGGCATTGCACACTGCGTACTGATGACTTCCATCGACGTCATCATGACGTCACACTCTCACATATGGTTGATATTTGTTACGCCTCTAGACAGCTGTTTCGCTCCTTCGAGCTCATCAGTAGAAAGACTCGATGCCTCTTTTACGGGCAAACAAAAGTACAATTCAATACCATCATATGG
>NC_088654.1:1838615-1891115 GCF_964019385.1 Sycon ciliatum | reverse complement strand
AGTACAATGTCATCTACATGATGTACATGACATTGTATACTACAGTGCTGGGAACTGAAATCCGACCCCCTAGCGGTGCGCTAGCCGCGTTAGCGATTCGTACGATGTACGAGACGCTAGGGGGGTCGGATTTCAGTTGTCAGCACTATAGGACATGTACATGATGTATACTAGTAGGTGTAGTAGTACAATGTACATGATTTTAGTTACACACACAACAGATGCGAAAGGCTGTGTTAGCTGTAACTTAAAGTTTTACGCATCGGAGCGATCACCAGACAGCAGCATTCACTATCGAATTCTCTACGAGCAGGCCTAGATATTTGATGCTAGTGTGGAAGTTAGTGCATATGTGCAAAGTGAAGACGTGGCATTGGGACAATGGTATTGAATTGTTTTGTGAGAGTTAATTTTACCGGATATAGGTGAGAATAGTGGCAATAGCAGGGCAGTGTTACCGAGTCATCAAAGGCGATAGCGACAGGTACTCGTGCCGCTGCTCTCTTCCGGTGTGCTGGACTGTTGCCTTGTACACGATGCATCGTACTTGGCAGTCGCTGTCCATTGGGCAGGTGCTTTTGACTCGGCAGTTGCATCGTTTGTCGGGGACGTTCTTGTCTTGTGTTTGTCTCTTCCTTTGAACATGGTTGTTGTGGGATTTGACTATTGCGGACATATTCGGCATACATGTACATAAATAGCTAACTTTGACGGTGTTGCGGTTAAATATCTGACGCAATCGGCAGCCGTGAGGGAAGTGTGTGTCGAGGAGTCGGAGGAATTTGTGTGCGATGTCTGTGGCCACGTTCTTGCTAAAGGGTGGGTTGTACCAAGCGATGTTGCGCCGCCTATTTTTCTTTCTTCGTCCTGTCTCCTCCTTCCTCTCTTCCATGTACTCGACTCGTTCCACGTTGGCGAATATGACGTCTTCACTTCGCACATATGCACTAACGTCCACACTAGCATCAAATATCTAGGCCTGCTCGTAGAGAATTCGATAGTGAATGCTGGTGTCTGATGATCGCTCCGATGCGTGAAACTTTGAGTTACAGCTAACTAGGGGTGAAAGTTGGCATTGAGATCCCGAGTTCGAGTACTCTGATTTTCTCCGATCGAATATTCGAGTATTCGAGGATTCTTCATCTCCTAAAAATTGCACACCGTGCGCCTTAAAATCACATGATACAACCCTGATTGAACCGAGTGGCAGTCTTTTTTCTCTGGTATATTGGTTGCTGGGACATTTGGGCTCTCTACTCGTGAACAAATGTTCACCACACAGTCTGCACATCAATATCTGCCGACTGCTGCTCTGAAACTGCAGATTTCTGTGGTAAATGCATGTACCGTATGACCGAGTACTCTGATTTATTCCGAGTACGATTATTTCTGAAAAAACCGAGCGAGTACTCGAGTATTCGGTATAATTGTTTCACCCCTACAGCTAACACAGCCTTTCGCCTCTGTTGTGTGTGTATACTGCTCTGTACATTCGTACATTGAGCACTCTACCTCGAGCTTCCTGGACCGGCCTTGTTTGATTGTAGTTACCAGTTTTAGTTACTACATGTAGTACTAGTTTCTACAATGCCGTACATGTACAGTGCTTGCAACTGAAATCCGACTCGCTGAGCGGTGGGTTCACATTCTCGTTTCAGCCAGTATCTATAGCCAAGGTCAGAAAGCTGCTGCAATCAGTCAACTAAAGCAACTGGAAGCGATGGTATACCAACTGTCCTTCTCCGTTTGTGTGGGGATATCCTGGCCCCATCGCTGACTTTGCTGTTCAACAGTTCACTGAGGGAGGGGAAATACCCAGAATCAATGAAAGTGGCATGCATCCGCCCACTGTTCAAATCCTGTGACCCCAGCCAACCTAAGACGTATAGACCAGTTTCCCTACTCCATGTGGTCTCCAAGATCCTTGAACGGATTGTTCATGAGCAACTGTCTGATTTTCTGGAGAGCCGAAATCTGCTACCAATGGAACAATTTGGTTTTCGTAGCCACCACTCCACCTCTGATGCCCTAGTGTTAACGGTAGAGCAAATTAAACAGGCAAAAGTGGCACGCCTCTACACTGGAGTCGCTTTTGTAGACATGTCGAAAGCCTTCGACAAAGTGCAGCATCAGACTCTAGTTACTTAGTGACCTCTACGCTCTCGCCATAGGCGGCGTTGCTCTGCAGTGGATGGCCCACAACAACAACTACGAAATTCGTGGACCAGTTTTCGGGCATTATCTTCAAATGAAATGCAAGCAACCAGAACCAATGAAACATAGGAACTACATGTAATTGCATCACAAGGAAGGTAACCGTTACAACCAGGTGATACATTTAGGTGATCATTTTCGCGAAGACGTCAACTTTTACAGTACATCAAAGCGATGGCTAGAACAATCCCTCCCAGTGATCACCAATACCCTCCAAGATTGGTCACTGAAGGTCAATCCGTCAAAAACTGAGTGGGTGCACATTTCATGCAACAAAGACGCATGGAAAAAGATCAAGCAGCTCGGATCGCTCATGGGTGAAAGAGAGGACCTAGACAGGCGTCTCCAACTTGCAACTTGTGCATATCGCAAAATGTACACTCTCTGGTTGAGGCGCACACACGTCGGAAAATACCGTCGATTGCGGCTGTTTGTTTTTTGTTTTTGTTTTTTACTAAAAGCCATGTGGTGCAAGCAATGGGAACAAGCAGCAGCCAGGCGCCAGGGGCCAGGCGCTCCGTCGACCAACTGGTCTCGACATCGTCACGCTCTGGACGCACCAGATAATTTTTTTAATGGAAGTATGAGGGAAAGAAAAAAGAACAGGGGGAGCTTGTGGGGGGGGGGGGGTGGGGGGGGGGGTAGATTGGGAAAGAGAGAGAGTACATGTACATGTACATGAGAGACTGTAGTTCAGCAAGTTCATGTAGCAGGTTTACAAGGCGTCGGTTGCTTACATCCAGTTGCTGGACAACAGGTGATGGTGGACCATCTTGTAAAACGCCTTCGTGCTGCCAACCATTCTGTACAATTGCTGCACGGGGGGAGGGGGGGGGGTTCACCGAACCTGAATCGCAGAAACTGGATGTGTTCCACAGAAGGCAGCTGCGGAATCTACTTAGGATAGTGTATCCCAACACCATCTCGCATGATGAGCTCTATCGGCAATGCAGCAGTTCGCCCCTCTCGGCAACCGTGAAAAGCCGTCGAATGGCCAGGCTTGGCCATGTACTCCGCATGGATCCTGACACACCACCTCAAAAAGCAATGCAGCTTTACGTCAGCCTACAAACTGCTATTCGGAGGGGAAGACCAGCAACCACACTGTCGACTACCATTCGGAAAGAGCTTGAAGTCGAAGGAATTCTAATGAAGTCGACAACCGACTTGGCCAAACTACGCCAGTTGGCGCAAGATCGTCGGGAATGGAAGAGTTTATGGAATATGGAATCCAAATAACTAACTAGGACGAAGGCCTGCAGCAGTCTGTGACTAGCTTCATGTCTTTTTTTTTGCAGCTACGAGTGTGGCACGCGTTTTTCAAGCTCGTAGCTTTTCGTTTTTTTGGACATCCCAGCCGGCATCAGGCCGGACTGGAGATAGCTAGGTGGGTAGTAGTAGTAGTAGAAATAGTGTAGGATAGTCTAGATAGTTAGGTAGGGCCAGGCAGGAACCCTTCGCCATGGGCGAGCTCTCTGCTGAGGCCGTGACGAAGCTGCTTTGCACCCTCCCGGGGATTGAGCAGGGTCTCCTTGCAGTGATGCAAACGCTGGCAAAGTTCGCGACCGAGTCTGCTGATCGCGAAGCGCGGATGAAACGCAACATTGGTGAGCTGGCAGCGGAAGTAAAAGATTTGAAGGAAGAGTTAGTTGTTTCAAAAAACTCCGCCATTGCCTGGATGCAGTCGAAGACGACGAGAAACAGCTCACCAGTTCAAGCAGACGTACATCGTACGCAAAGTAGTACCGGTAGTACCAGTGCCAGCAAACGCAGCGCCAAGCAAGCTGCAGCTCACATGGAACCCAGCAGCACCGTATCACGTACTGGCGTCACAAGCGCGGATCGAAAGCCCCACGGCCCCCAGGCCCAGGGAAGCGGTGGCTTGGCAAAGGCAGAGTGTTCTGAGTCACAGCCCAAGACAGATGTGACAGAGTCCAAGTCTCAGACAGATGTGACAGAGTCCAATGGCAAGCCAATCTTCCATGTTATCGAGGATGACTCATGGAAGCTTGTCTCCTCAGAACCACCCAAGAACAAGCGTGCCGTAGTGTACGTGGGCAATATCGCCACAGATAGCACTGAGAGCCACTTCAGGCAATTTATCAAAACCAGGAGTGAGTTTCTGGGTGCCTCTATTCCTGTCCACACCTGCAGTGTATGGCTGTCAGAAAGTGGGCGTGCTTCCGCCAGAGTGACCATCGATGCCACTTCATTCTCCACAGTTACAGCGCCCAACTTCTGGCCAAGACCCCTATACTGCAGGCCATGGAGGTTCTCTGAAACCAGCCCTGAGGGCAGCACCAGCAGTCGCTGCCACAGTAGCAGAAACAGCACCTCTGCCAGTGTTCTGACTAAACAGCAACAGCAACAACAGCAGCAGGGCTCAACCTCTTCCCCGCCGCCGCCGCCGCCACCACCGCCGCCACCACCACCGGCAGACATCATCTCCACTCCACTGCCTGGTGGCCAAAAACGGAGAAACTCCCACCTCTCCCCACCAGAGGCTGGAGACCTGAAGAGATCAAACGGATCTGCGCCACAACATGACCTACATGGTCACCAATGAAGCGCTTCCTCAGGCTCCTACTCACCAATGCTTTTGGCCTAAAGTCAAAGCTTGGTGAACTTGCACATGTTGCAAAGTGCTCCTCACCTGATGTCATCGCTGTTACGGAGACAAAATTCTCGACCGCAAAGGTCACTGACAGTGAGGTCTGTCTGTCCGGATACGCTCCCCCAATCCGACATGACAGAAACGCTCATGGAGGCGGAGTTGCCATCTGGGTGAAATCAAACATGGCCTTCCAGCACCTGGACCGGTTCAGCACGGAACACCACGAAGTGATATGGATATCTGTATCAACAGCTAGCCGGTCCAAGATTGTTATCTGTGCACTCTACCGATCAGGCTCCGCAGCCGGGACAGACACCGAGCTGATCGAATACCTTGATACCCACCTAGATGAGGCCCGCAGCCACGGTGACTATGTTATCCTCGCAGGGGATTTCAATGTCCACAATGCAGCATGGCTAGGGAGCACCAAGACTACCTCGGCAGGAGAAACAGCCGAGGAACTCTGCTATGTTCATGGCCTGGAGCAACATGTCCACATCCCCACACGTGGAGACAACACCCTGGACCTTGTGATGTCTGACTTCAGTGAACCTGTTCAGGTGAAATGCCATGCCCCACTGGGGTCCTCTGACCACGCTGTCCTCACCATGGACTTCCCTATCTCTGCGTTCCGTGAACCAAAAACCACACGCACTGTCTGGCGGTACAACCAAGCAGACTGGAACCGCCTCTGTCACTTTTTCCTAGCCTATGACTGGTCAACTGCCTTCACCACCAGCGCTGATGAGTCGTGCGCCAACATCACCGAAGTTATCCTCCAGGGTATGTCACGTTTCATCCCATCCCGGCAACTCACATCCCGGCCGACGGATCCAGCTTGGTGGACCCCTGAGTGCACGGATGCCATAAAAGCAAAAGAGAGGGCTTGGGCTACTGCCAGACGGCAGAAGTCAACAGCAGCGCGGCAGACAGCCTCAGCAGCCACTCTACGTTGTAATGACATCCTCCAGCATGCCAAGGTGGCCCGCCTGGCTACCCTGCGTACTAAGCTCTCCAAAGCTAGCCTGAGTGACCGCTCGTGGTGGTCTACGATCAAGCAAGCAGGTGGCAGCAGCAGAAACACGTCCATCCCAACTCTTACGCCGCAACCTGGTTTGGAATGCGTATCGAATGCCGAAAAAGCTGAGTGTTTTGGGCAGTATTTCGCCTCAAAGTGCAGCCTGGGCGCCGACGACTTCCCCGCGAACCAACCAGCGACTGATTTCCCCCACGTTGCAAAGCGCACGGCTCAAAAGCTCTCAACGGTTCGGTTCCGCCCTGCCACTGTCAAGAGAGAACTCCGCCGCCTAAATGCATCGAAAGCTACTGGACCGGATTGCATTCCCGCGCGAGTTCTGAAGATGTGTGCCGACCCCCTAAGTAAGCCACTCTCCAAACTGTTCTCCCTTAGCTTCTACAGCATGGTTATGCCGACATCCTGGAAGACAGCTAGAGTCACACCCATTCACAAGAAGAAATCCAAGAACCTGCCTCACCACTACAGACCTGTGTCTCTGCTGTCTATCATATCCAAAGTGATGGAAACAATTGTCAATCGTCAGATAACCAGTTTCGTGGAGTCCCACAATGTCATCTCTGCGAAACAGTTCGGGTTCAGAAAGGGCCTGAGCACAGCCGACGTCTTAACCAAGCTCCACTGTGAATGGTCCCGAGCAGCCGGCCTAGGAGGAGCCGCCCATGTTTTGGCGATAGACATAGCAGGCGCCTTTGATAAAGTCAGCCATGCTGGCCTGCTGCATAAGGCTTCCGTGTACGGTCTAGACGGCCCGCTTCTCGGATGGCTGGAAAGCTACCTGCACAACCGGCGCCTGCAGGCTGTTGTGGGCGGCCAAGAGTCCTCCCTGCACCATATCCAAGCAGGGGTACCACAAGGTAGCATCCTTGGACCAACGTTATTCCTCCTGTACGTGAATGACTGCGAGGACACCTTGCCTGCTGGTGCTGAGCTTGCCACGTATGCAGATGACACGACACTGTATCAGTGCATCTCTGCCACCGCCAGCATATCCGACTCTGCAGCACAACTCCAGGAAGCAGTGGACGCCGTCTCCCACTGGGGTTCCAAGTGGAAGGTCACCTTCGAGCCATCCAAATCTCAGGCCCTCATCATCGACCACCGCAAGCCTCCCCCAGCGTTCCCACCAGTGCTCTTCAATGGAGTGACTGTTCCTGAAGAGAAGGAAATTAAACTTCTGGGCATAGCATTCGACTCGCAACTGTCCTACGCAGCACACCTCCGGGCCGTGGCCTCAAAGGCTGCCCAACGCCTACACTTCCTGAGAAAGGTTGCGCCCCTGTTGGACTCCAGCGGCCGCACGGCAGTCTACAAAGGCTTCGTGCGGCCAACAATGGAATACTGCTGCCTGGTGTGGATGGGGTCAGGTACATCCAGACTGGACAAAATCCAGCACAAGG
Source organism: Sycon ciliatum (assembly GCF_964019385.1). Taxonomy (NCBI): domain Eukaryota; kingdom Metazoa; phylum Porifera; class Calcarea; order Leucosolenida; family Sycettidae; genus Sycon; species Sycon ciliatum. The sequence continues at coordinate 1,883,851 of NC_088654.1, read as the reverse complement.
CACTGAAGGTGATTGGCCCAGGCGCCTGGCTCCCCAGCCTGAAACACCGCCGACTGGTTGCTGCGCTTTCGTTCACGTTCAAGCTGTCTTACCTTCCAACAACAAGCCCCCTGAAGCCCATCCTCCCACCTCCAGCCAATCCCCGCCCAGTGGGTGGTCGATCCACTAGGTTAGCCACGGAGACTGCCCACTGCCACCCACTCCAGCTGAAGTCGACGCTGCCCGTGCGCATTCGTAGCAGCCTCCAGGGTTCCTACCCAGACTGCATTATTCCCTTGTGGAACAGCCTACCAGCGACCATTCTACCAGCACGGCCGCAACCCAGCCAGCTCCAATTATTCAAAGAAAAATGCAACAAGTATCTGCTGCACCTGAACTGGCAAGCAGCCACCGACGCCCTATGAAACGGTTTAGACCAGTGCCTCACTAGCATCCTCCCCCCCCCCCTTACCACAATGTGACGTTGTCTTTCACTCTGCTTCTCTCACGACCATCTACCCATTGTCCTTGTTTCTCACTATTATTCATTTCCCCTCTTCCTCCTCTCTACATGGTTTTACTGCATTATGGCGCGCTTTGTCTGCGTAGACGCCGAGACCTTTGAGGTCGGCAGAGCAGCCTGGCCCCGCCACCACTTCTCGCACATATTCGGGAATATAGTGGACTTTCGTATAAAAAAAAAAAAAAAAAAAAAAAATGTCATCTGCTTTCTTTCATCTTGTTAGATTGTTAGTGCGTGTGTGCTTTTGCCATCTTGCTGAAGAAACACAGAGGCGGAACAGGATATGGTATGTTTTTACTTTGTATTAATTTTTTATCTACCGTATCTCCATTACGCGAAACTGCGTAATAATAATAATAATTTCGGACTCGGATGGAGAGCCAAGGTTTAATTTATACCAAAGAGAAAGACCAAGGAACTACAAGTTACGCTATACTGTCCACTAACACCACCAGTTACTAAACAATCAGCTCACGCGATAACATTGCACGACACTGACCGACGGCACTGACGTTCTACAACAAACTGGCTAAACGCTCTAGCACATCTTGGATGCGCACTCGAACAGCCTTTCCCTCCTTATGTTATTTCTATAACTTAGAACCTTCCAAGTTGGAAGGCTGTTGGAGTGCGCATCCAAGATGTGCTAGAGCTGTTAGCCAGTGAGTAGTAGAACGTCAGTACCGTCGGTCAGTGTCGTGCAATGTTATCGCATGAGCTGATTGTTTAGTAACTGCCTTACTGGTGGTGTTAGTGGACAATAGCGTATCTTGTAGTTCCTTGGTCTTTCTCTTTTGTATAAATAATAATTTTAGCGAAGAATTGATGCACAGGGGGAGATAAGAAAAAGGAACAGAGAGAAAGAGAAGATGAGAAGTGAGACAAGAGGAATGGTGTGAAAACGAACACCCACTAGACGCTACATTAACTAGCGGGGTCCTTATTGATGATGATGGTGATATGTTAATAGCTTGAGATTTGTAATTTTTCTGTCCCTCATAAGCGTCTTGCCGCCAAGAAAGTTATACATACACTATAGCAGCACTTTCTCTTTTTCTTTTTGAGTATTTGCAGTCTGTGTTTTCTGTGTTTTTCTCTCTTTCGTGGAGTCTTGCTTGTTGTATCCTTGGCTCTCGGCCATTACTTTATCGCCATCATAATATTGGGCACCATTGCCCGTTTGGTCTGCGATACAAAATAAAATTTCAACAACAACAACAACTATATCACCCTGTTCGATAGGTGCAGTGCCAATGCGTTGTAACCTCAGTATAACGTGAAAAGTCGTACAGTCCAGCCTAATGTCGGCCCACATAGTTAAGTAGTATAGTATTTAAAACTCGGATGTTGAGCCATAAATAAATGTAGAAGAGAAAAGGACATATGGATACGAGTTAAGAGTAACTCTCCATCACTGTAACATGATACTTTATACAGTCAGAAAGTGCAATAACTAGGCACAAAACTGACAGAGTACTGAAACATTCGACGTCCTGACACCTAGCTTCAACACATCTCCGTAGCGCTAACCGACAGCCTTCCAACTTGGAAGGTTCAAGGTTATGGAAAGACCAAAGAGGGGAAGGCAAAGCTTCCCTTTCTTTACTTATCTTTGATATTTATGACCCACCCAAGTTGGGTGGTGTGCTGCTTTGCTGCTTCGAATTGTAGTTAGACCGCTTTGTCAAATATCGTACTGGTCTCGTCATCGTCCAGTAACAATCGACATTCTTTGTTCCGTTGGGACTGTAGCTTTTGCTCGTTTTCGTTGCGCTTGCCTTCCCCTCTTTGGTCTTTCCATAACCTTGAACCTTCCAAGTTGGAAGGCTGTCGGTTAGCGCTACGGAGATGTGTTGAAGCTAGGTGTCAGGACGTCGAATGTTTCAGTACTCTGTCAGTTTTGTGCCTAGTTATTGCACTTTCTGACTGTATAAAGTATCATGTTACAGTGATGGAGAGTTACTCTTAACTCGTATCCATATGTCCTTTTCTCTTCTACAGTATAGTATTTATTCATATTTCTCTAGGGCAGTCCCCACAGACCTATGGTCTCCTTACGGGGTACCCTAGCCAATCTAGGATTATTTTTTATTATTATGTGCATTTTCGCGTTGAAGTCGACCGATAGGTCCACTTCTTCGCTTGTGCTGGACAACGAAGGCAGGAGGATAACAAATGACACGCTGTGGGAAAAAATCAAACGATCACTGTATCAGAACCAAAACAGCACGAATCAGAAGAAAAGGGGCAAGGAGCCGCAGAAGTATAAAGTCAGTGGTGGGTGAACAATGCAGTAGAGAGCACCGAGTGATGGTGTGGTGGATCAGCAACAAAGACACCATCCAAACATACAAGGTTACATGTACGTTGAGAAGAAGACAGATATTGCAGTGTCATCCGTCCCTTACAGATCCTTTTCTGTCACCCGTTGACACAGAGCTCGCCACTCGGCCCTATCCACTGCAATATTCCTGATTCTGTGCAAGTCCTCCAGACTACTCAATCTAGGATTGCGATACGAAATTGACTTGGTGAAGCAGCAAGGCGGACCGATGCCAGAACTGTCCGGTGTCAACAAGTCTACGCGATTTAGCTCAACAGGACAAGACAGCACCCTCGATTTGATACTGAACAATTTTGATCCTTCCACTACAGCGAAGATCATCCCGGTCGCTTTCAGTGACCATGCTGCCGTGGCCAGTGACTTTCACCTCATTGTGCCTCGTGGATCTGACACCACACGTTTATACCGCAACTATCACCGGATAAACCACGATCACTTCCGGCGTGACTTAACCGGGGTGTCAACAAGTCTACGCGATTTAGCTCAACAGGACAAGACAGCACCCTCGATTTGATACTGAACAATTTTGATCCTTCCACTACAGCGAAGATCATCCCGGTCGCTTTCAGTGACCATGCTGCCGTGGCCAGTGACTTTCACCTCATTGTGCCTCGTGGATCTGACACCACACGTTTATACCGCAACTATCACCGGATAAACCACGATCACTTCCGGCGTGACTTAACCCAGAAGAACTTGTGTAGTATTACCGGCAACCCAAGCGCCATGTGGACCGAGTGGTCTAGCCGGTTTATTGAGGTTTTGGATGTCCATGCCCCACTTCAAAGTAATCAAAGAACGAAGAAGCCTTCAGTGCCATGGATTGACCGGCAATTGTTGTACTTACTACACAAGCGGAATAGGTTGCACCGAAAGTGGCTCTCTGCTAAGACACAGGAGACTTATGATGAATTTAGTACAGCCAGACGTGCGGCAACTAGCTACAACAGGACCCGGAAACAGGAATTCTACAACTCCAAATTTCAGCAATGTACTGGAAATGCCAGAGAGACTTGGAAAATAATCAAGGAGTTGACAGGCAAACAGTCGACGTACAGGGATCCACAGTGCACGGTGGATGCGATTCGAGACACTTTTTCGAAAGTTGTGGAAGATCCAGCTCGCCCTGCACAGCTACGCCTACCCCTTGGGCCTCCACCTGCGGTGCACTTCTCGGAATTCTTGCCAGTCTCCATTGCAACTACTCGGAAAATGTTGGAACAGTTGGACACCAGAAAAGCCACTGGGAGTGATGATATTCCAGCAAGTCTCCTCCAGATGCATGCTGACATCCTGGCACCGTCACTCACGCTACTATTTAATAAGTCATTGAGAGAAGGACAGTTTCCTGCGGCAATGAAGGTGGGTAAGATACGGCCTCTGTTCAAGGCTGGAGACCCCAGCCAACCCAAGAATTACCGACCAGTCTCCCTATTGCCGATAGTGTCGAAAGTGCTTGAGCGTATTGTTCATAAGCAGCTTCTGCAGTACCTCAACACGAACAATTTCTTGCCTACTAGTCAGTTTGGTTACAGACACCAGCATTCCACAGCAGATGCCTTAGCGCTAGCTGTAGAGAACATCAATGAAGCACAAGCCGCTGGGCAGCACACAGGAGTAGCATTTGTCGACATGTCTAAAGCCTTCGACAAGGTAAAGCATAGCATTCTGGTTGAGGACCTCTTTGAACTGGGTCTCACTAGCACTGCTTTGCAATGGTTTTCAGACTACTTGATGTATCGCCGGCAATACGTGGAGACAGGAAAAACCAGAAGTACAACTTATGACAGCCAGTCAGGGGTTCCTCAAGGGTCAGTTCTCGGACCTTTGCTCTTCGTTCTGTATGTGAGGGATATTGCCGGCGACCTTGCCCCTCATGACGTCACCACTATTCAGTTTGCTGATGACATCTCGCTGCGTGCGAGCAGTCCACAGCCAGAAGTTGTCTCCCAGCGCCTCACTGCAGCAGTTCAGTACCTGGCCACTTGGTTGAAGAAACGTGGACTGATCCTTAACGAGACCAAGACGCAGATACTCGCCATACCACACCATAGAGCTGCAGCCCTCGACATCAATGTTGTATGCAATTCACAAGTCCTACCAGTAGTCACATCTGCCAAATACCTTGGCCTGCATTTTGACTCGGACATGAGTTGGACCACAATGGTGGACCATGTTGCTCGTCGTGTTGCCGGCAAAATTGCTGTCCTGCTGCGACATGCTTCCTCGCTGCCGTATCCATGCCGACTCACCTACTTCAGATCTATCGTTTTGCCTGAATTTTTGTATGCTTCTATTAGTTACTACCCGTATTTGACAGTTGCCCAGGAACAACGGCTACATAGGCTGTTCAAACGTGCCGCTCGGGCAGTCTGCAAGTCGCCACCGTGGACCAGTACTGCTCCCCTGCTAAATCGAATGCATGTATGTGATCTACAGGTTTCTGTGCACTTGAATATGTTTTGTTTCATCTGGCGATGTTTGCATGATGCATGTAGCACCCTGTTTGAGTCCTTTTTTGCTGTCGTGCCCTCAACTCGCACTCGGGGAGGCCAAAGCAACTTGCTTGTGGTCCCACCTGCTAGCACTGCTCGTTCTGCTAAGCGCCTAACGCACGCTGGAGCCATTATGTGGAATAGATTGCCACCAGCAGCAAAATGTTCAAATAGGTATTTGGATTTTAAATCTCAAGCCTTGCAGTATATATTATCAGCGACATAGGTTTTCCAATGCTTACTGGATTGATATCTGTTCGTTGCAACCAACCTTCCGTCATTTTTCCTTTCTCTTTTTCTCTTGTATCTACTTTTTTTTTTTTTTTTTTTTTTTTTTTTTTTTTTTTTTTTTTTTTTTTTTTTTTTTTTTTTTTTTTTTTTTTTTTTTTCCACAATATCCTTTAACATGTTATTCACAGTGGGTCCAATGTTATTAGGCATTTTGCCTGTTTTGATTTCCACTATAAATAAAGTATACAACAACAACAACTGAGTTCCAGTGATCAGCGGCTAAATAAGAAAGAGAGGAATAACCAAATCGAGAGGAGGCTCGTGGCAGTACAAATCCAAGCGAGACTTGAGACCTTGTGCAGGTGCGGCTACGTGCCTCAGAATTGGCACGAAGGCAGAAAAGGCGGCACAGAAGTGAGCTGGCAAAAGAATGAACGCATCTGAATACAAGAAGATACAGTTTAATTAAGGGAGAAACGGATAGGCGTGAGGTTATTTCGAGCATCACTGTCCTTTCTTGAATGTTCAGCTCACGGCACTATATTTATGTGTACCTTCGCTGAGTCAAGTAACAGTTCATGCGATTCCTTTTGTTAGCTCAATACTAACACGGTTGCGATGTGGCAGACCCAATCTTGACCGTTATTGTTCAATGTTGTATTGTGTAGCAGGTGATGTACAAGGCAAGCTTCGTCAGGGCCCGTAATGTTTGCATGGTTGCCAGGAGCGTATCTCTGAATAATCGTGTCAAACGTTGTTGACATGTCTACTTCAATGGCCGGTACCTACCCCAGCATCATCCTGCGTCGACAGGCCAGTCAGGCGCCTTCTGGACCCGCGTGCCGGGTGTAGGTTATGCGACAGTTCACAGAATCCAATTTCACAGTGTGACGTTTCACAGATTCCCAACTCGCAGAATGACACTTCACAGAGTGCCAGTCTCACAGAATGCACTATTCACCGACACCCAATTCAACGACAACCCAGTTCACAGACTGACTTATTCACAGACAGCCCATTTCGCCCACAGTGGACAAAAGTGGGAAAATGCTCGGCAGGACGGGTACGTTTCAGCGTGACCAACAATAACATCCACGCCAGAGGTGACATCAACGCATTTAGACTGAAATTCCCCGGAATTAAATTAAGCGCACAGGCTGCTTCTTTCATCTCACCCAGAACATTTACTCCAAGAGTGCTACGCACAGGATTCACAATTTGCAGTGGCCCTGCGAATGCTGCCGGCGTTGGCTTTCGTACCAACTGGGGACGTGGCCACTTACTTCGAAGCGGTGGAGGATAATTTCCCCGACGACGCCGAGGCGATCCTCACCTACTTCGAGCATTCGTACATTGGAACGCTCCGCCCAAATTGGCAACTGCGGACACCACTGTTTCCGATTGCGCTGTGGACCCTACACGACCGCAGCCTCATGGGAGAGGACGGCAAAAACAACGCCCAAGAAGGATGGCATCGTCGGTTTGCATGGATAGTCACCTGCCACCATCCGACTATTTGGAAGGTTATCTAGTGTTTGAAAATGGAGCAGGCCACCACCGAGCGAGAGCTTGAGCGGCTTGTGGCAGGAAACTCTGGTCCTAAGCGGAAGAAGAGATATCAGCAATGTGATGAACGGCTGAGGGCTCTGCTACAGTCCGTGAGCGGCGATCACCAAGAGAGTTCCTCCGTGGAGTAGCGCATAATCTGGCGTTCAATGTTGTCGAATAGGCGCAACGGCTGAGGGCTCTGCTCCAGTCCGTCGAGCAGCGACCACCAAGAGAGTTCCTCCGTGGAGTAGCGCATAATTTGGCGTTCAATGTTGTGTATAGTAAATGACCATGTCACACGTGCACACTCTCATATTCTTCATATTTTGCTTTCTTTCGAAACAATGCATTTTTGAGTGCATGCCTGATCAAATTCGGTGAAATGGGCTGTCGATGAAAACAGTGCTCTGTGAATGTCTTTCGGAGAATTGGGTATCCTGTGAAAAAGGCTGGCTGTCAAAAAGGTAGTCTGTGAAATGTCATTCAGTGAACTGTCGTTCGGTGAACTGTCGTTCTGTGAATTGGATTTCTGTGAAATGTTGGGACACGGCGTAGCCGGAGGTCAACTGCATGGAACACTGCAAATAATTGGGTACGAATTCGTGATTATCACCCAGTTCAGCGCAATCAATATCAGCCGACCGTCATTTCAGCACTCTTAGTTCAGCGCGTCCCATTTCACCCTTGTCCTAACACAGCGCCGTCCATTTCAGGTTTGTCCTAACATAGCGCAGCATTTCACACATGACCCAATAGAAACAAGCTTATTTCGGCCCATTTCCCACATCTCGATCTCACTTCGTCGAAAATGGCTGATGGGAACATTGAAGACATAGAGTCGGCGTTATTGACGGTGACGAGAATTCCACAATCGGAGACCAGAACAGCACCAGAATTTGCCATTACAGCACGCAGAGTTTCAGTGCTTTGCAACGAATTGGATCGAAGGATGTCCATTGTCTCGATGGAACGTCCAACATATTGGAACCCCGAACGAACAACTACGTCAAAGGATGGCACACACGGTTCGCCTCAGTAGTTGGACGCTACCATCTTGACTTGTGGCGACTCAATGAAAAAAAAATGAAGCAAGCATCACCCGAAACTGCTCTTTACCAAAATAATAGCAGTGGGCCAACCGAAACTCCGGAGTGTACGAAAATATGCGCAACTGAACGCCGGAGTCGCAACGCTGCAGCGTCGAGCCGTAGAGCATGGTAGATGGTAGAGCATGGTAGGTGGTAGAGCATGGTAGGTGGTAGAGCATGGTAGGTGGTAGACTGGAAGATCAAGAGACCACTGTGACTGTGCGGGAGTTCCCCCTCAGCGGTGTTGGACACGCCGTGCTTCAGTAGCGTGGAGATTTTGAGTTGAGTTGAAATCAGTCAGAAGGTATCAGAGGCATGCTGTAATAGGAGAGACATTCGATTCTGTTCATGTGAAATGATTCCTGCAGAGGTGCAGAATGCTCATCAGAGGGGCGCTGGTGTTAACCACGCTGAAATCGGTTTCGCTGGTGTGGGCAAGTTAGTTGTCTGATGCACATGGTCATACATGTACATGTATATTCAGGCCTGAGAGTAAAAAAATACCGGTATTTTACTACTCCCTGTGATCCTACGGGCATGAAAATGTACACTCACTCATCGGTAGGGTCCAGCGGATTCTGCCGGCTGAAAAATTGGCAGACTTCGGTGCTTTTTCTGGTAAGTTTCATGCATGTTTGGTGTGTGGATAAAGAAATGGAGCAGAAATCGACGAATTGCCCGCCATAAGGTTTGTATGGTTCTGCCAATTTTACTGCTTTTCGAGCAGAATCTGCCACCTTTTCGAACCGGTCCCTAACATTCTTCGGACAAAACTGTTTCGTCCTTTGTGAACTCATGAGGCCGAACCTGATAGCAGTGAAAACATCTACAATCACGTACATAATAATTTACATGTAAGGCCTACTGTCGTGATAAATCTAATATTGACTTCGTACTACGTCAGCATACATGTAGCCTTTAGAAATAAAAAAAAACCCGGTGAAAGACGTCGGCTTCGCCTCTGTCTTTTACTCGGCTTTTACTTCCTACATGTATGTTGACCTCGTACTCAGTCAATGTTAGATACATGTACATTTACGTCTCTACATGCTGATGTACATGTACATGTACATGTACATGTACATGTACATGTACATGTACATGTACACGTGCATGTACATGTACACACACACACACATGTTATTATTATTATTATTATTATTTGAAACTCGGATGTTGAGCCATAAATAAATGTAAAAGAGAAAAGGACATATGGATACGAGTTAAGAGTAACTCTCCATCAGTGTAACATGATACTATATACAGTCAGAAAGTGCAATAACTAGGCACAAAACTGACAGAGTACTGAGACATAACTAGTCCATCACAATGTCATGCATGAGGAGTACTGTAGGATTTTGGCTTTCGGCTTGTACAATTCGTTTTCGCAAAGCTTCCCTTTCTTTACTTATCTTTGATATTTATGACCCACCCAAGTTGGGTGGTGTGCTGCTTTGCTGCTTCGAATTGTAGTTAGACCGCTTTGTCAAATATCGTACTGGTCTCGTCATCGTCCAGTAACAATCGACATTCTTTGTTCCGTTGGGACTGTAGCTTTTGCTCGTTTTCGTTGCGCTTGCCTTCCCCTCTTTGGTCTTTCCATAACCTTGAACCTTCCAAGTTGGAAGGCTGTCGGTTAGCGCTACGGAGATGTGTTGAAGTTAGGTGTCAGGACGTCGAATGTCTCAGTACTCTGTCAGTTTTGTGCCTAGTTATTGCACTTTCTGACTGTATATAGTATCATGTTACAGTGATGGAGAGTTACTCTTAACTCGTATCCATATGTCCTTTTCTCTTTTACATTATTATTATTATTATTATTATTATTTTGTTTTACATCGGAAGCTCAACAGTGCAGCTGCACAAATATGAAGAGGCCGATGGGACCAAAAAAAATATAAAAAAAATATAAAAAAATAAATAAATAAACAATGTATATACATCAGTGTATATGTTCATACATCAGTGTATATGTTCATACATCAGTGTAAATGTTCAAATGTTTAGAAAAAAAGGGGATGAGTGGTGAACATAAAGAGAAAAGAAGAAAAACGTATGCTGAATGAACCTGGGCAATACATACATGTAGCTGGTGAGAGACTAAACGTTGCCAACGTTGTCAAACAAAATTGCACGATATCGTTCAAACCAAACTGGATCATCCAATAAGCGCTTAAAACCACGATCGAACTGGGAGGTAAACAAAGAGGATTTCAAGTCATTAGGTAGAGCATTAAAAAAAAAAGCAGCACGAAGCACAAAGGATTTTTGACCGAGTGTTGTTCTGCATTTTAAATAAGGGATATCATGTGTGTCGCGATTACGCGTGCTCCGGGTAGATTGCGGGGCTGGGAATAACGATGTAAATACAGGCAAAGGGCGAAGAATATGATTAATGAAAATGAACTTCCCAGTTGACACCAGGAAATAGTAGTCCAGGGGCTTAACATCAAGGTTTTTCAGAAGACCAGAAATACTGTCCCGGCTCGAAGCCCCACAAGCCGCTCGGATAGCTCTATTGTACACGCTTACTAGACGATTGTGATCCTTCGCAGTGATGAGTGTGACGAAGGAACAGATGCAGTACAGAATGTCAGGAAGAACGACAGACAGGATGTACTGGCGGCGTGCAAGTTTGCTCAGTTGCCGGAAGGTGCGACGTAAGACACCCACCTTCTGGGATACTTTTCTAACAATTACATCGATATGCTTGGTCCATGACAGGCAGTTGTCAACTTGGATACCAAGGAGACGAGTTTCGGTCACAAAATTAAGTGGCTCACCTTGAAGGCTAATGACACTTGGGTGCGTCGTGGGGTTTCGGCCGGGGGAAATGATCATAACACCTGACTTTTTAACATTGATCATCATGTGGAGCTTTTGTAGCTCGTCACATAGTACATTCAAGCAGGGAATGACGGAGGCAATACACAGTTTGAGTGAGGGGGCACTTCGGTAGAGGGTCATATCATCTGCGAACATGGGAAGGGAACAGGTGAAGGAATCCGCTATGGTAGGGAGGTGGCTTATATAGATATTAAAGAGTACAGGACCCAGAACAGTACCTTGCGGGACTCCACGCGAAACTGGGAGGACTCTGGATGTAGCATGTGGCAGAGTGACTTTCTGCCGACGATCATACAGGTACGAGGCGAACCATGCTAGTGCTGTCCCTCCAATACCCTTGGCTTGCAGTGAAATTAGGAGGCACTGGTGGTTCACCCGATCGAATGCCTTACTTAGGTCTAAAAACACAATCATGGTAGTGTGTCCAGTATCCCGGCTCGCAGTCCACTGGCTTACAGCCTTGGTGACGAGTTGGGCAGTAGAGTGATGGCGTCGGAAGCCATACTGGTCTTTATGGTATGGGCACTTGTCGTCAAATAGCTGCTGGAGCTGTCTAAGAACGACTTTCTCCAGGGCTTTGGCAATGACACTACTAAGGGATATGGGTCGGTACTGGGACGGGTCTGATCTGTCACTGCGTTGGGACTTTAACACTGGGCAAATGTTCGCTTCTTTGAACGTGGACGGGAGTATACCAGAAGAAAAGGAGGCATTAAACAGGATTGCTAGAGATGGGGCAAGAATGTAAGCGGCAGACTTCACAAGACAGGGCAGTATATTGTCTGGACCCGGGGCTTTGCGGGGCTTCAGGTCTAGTAGAAGAAGTTCTACTTCCGCAATGGTGACAGATGCGAACGACTCCAAATCGGTGGAGGAGACCGGCCCGAGCGGTACGTTGTAGGAGGCATCGGGGTCGTGAACGATTGAATGGAAATATCTATTCAGCGTCTCTGCTTCGACTGAGGTTTGGGGTTTAGCGGGTTTACGTTTTGTTACGCCATTGATCGCCGACCAGAACTTCCGAGGAGATTGTTCATAGTCTTGACAGAGCTCCGAAAAATATTTGTTGCGGAGCTGGCGATACAGGTTGTTGGATCGGGTGCGCAGTTGCCTGAATTGGAGTGCAGTAACTGGATCTTGGAAAGCTGAGGCTTTTAATCGGCGGAAGGCACTTTTGCGTTGTCGTATCATGTGCAGTAGCTCCTCAGTCATGAAAGGGCATCTTACTTTAGAGGTAGGCCTCCCCGCTCTTCGTGAGACAATTGGCGCGAGTTCATCCAGTGCACAGTTGAACTTCTTCACCCACTCAGCGGCCATTTGGTGGGGGTTCGTGGATGAAAAAGAGTGTAGGGATACCGATTTCAGCAACTTGTGGAATTCCTGCATACAGAACGAACTATAGTCTCGACTGGGCTGCCTTGGCTTGTGGTCTGGCGTGTCAGGCTGCAGGGAAGTGATAGGCACGGAGGTTGTGATGATGCGATGGTCAGAGAATTCACAGTCAAAGACTGAGGCGGTTGTGGCGTCTTCCGAATTCGTGAGGATGCAGTCAATAGAGGTTTGGGTTTACCGTGTAATGCGTGTAGGGGCGTTTACTAAGTTGGAGAGATTAAGGGGCAGGAGGATGGTGTGGTATAGGGCTTTATAGGTACTTGATTGCTTGTCCAGGAAGTTCACATTGAGGTCTCCCAATAAGTACAGCTCTTCGCAATCGGCGCAGTCTACAGCTGCAGCAAGACTGTCCCAGTAGTCAATGGACTGACCTGGCGGGCGATAGATGCAGCCGATCAATATCTCGGATCCTCTTTGTGGCGTACATCGTATGCAAAGAAGCTCTAGGGCATCATGTGAGTAACGTTCGTCCAGGGAAACTCTGAGGGTTTCTTTCACATAAAGGCACACACCGCCACCTTTCTTGCAGGGGCCGCATGCTGTGAGACACGAGCAGCTTGTCATGCATGGTCTATCTCTACGGTAAAGGATGGTTCCACGGATATGCACTTCCAGGTCAGAGACACTGTTATCTAGCCAGGTCTCGGATACGGCTAATATATCCAGTTGCTGTTCTATCATTATGCTTTCAACTTCACACAGTTTGTGGCGTAGACTGCATATATTGATGTGGCCAATGTTAAGTGTGCTACTGTGCTGGGTCAGGTGGTGGGTGTGTGGGTGAAACGGAGCGGCGTGTGGATTAAGCTTCTTGCTGATCCGATTGGTGTGTTGAGCATGCGGGTTCAAGGGGAGTGGGTCGGTGGTGTGAGCCATTATTATGCTTTAACGGGTTTGGTGGCCCAGGCCTCTGTACCAAATCGCCACTCTCTTACAGTACGGCCAACTTCGTCAGGCCAGAACGATTCTTCCGCGACCTTCTTGGCGTCCGTGACCAAGACTGTAATACGAGCAGAGGCTGTTCTAAAGTGCACGGAGGTGTACACGACGCTTTGTACTACAGATACACCTTGTGCCTTGCAGTGTTCAGCTATTGAATCCGCATCGCAGTCCGGGTCAACATTTCAGTATAGGATAGTGCACGGATCCGAGGAGAATATTTTTCATAATCCCCAAGGCGCGCAGCGCCGCGGGGATTATGAAAAATATTCTTCCGAGGACCAATCCGTGCACTATCTGTATATAGCTCGACTTGTCAGGGGTCTGCGCAGCCATCACGTGCACGGTACACAGTTGTTGGCTTTCACACTTTTTTCAGTTGTAAGCAGGGAGTACAGTACTCAGTAGTACTTTTTCAAGCTCAACAAAAAAAGGAAAGGCAAGCTAGCTTGCAAAGCAAGGAAACATGACACAGGAACAAAACACAATTTGACAAATGAAAAAAACAATACCTGATCTTTTTTTCTCTTTACATTGCCTCAGCCTGCTTTTATGGATTTCTTCTTGTTCTGGTGGGAGTTCAGGCCCCACATGTTGTTTACTCTTGTAAGTCCTGATCTGTGTGTTTTTCTCTTTGAATTTCTCAGCCAATTAATTTTTGAGGGGGAGGGAGGGAGGCCGAGGGTGATGCCTGATGCAGTGATGGGCGGTATGACCAGTGTTCAGTTTCCATGGCAACATTGTTGTTATTATTATTATTATTATTTTTGTTTTACATCGGAAGCTCAACAGTGCAGCTGCACAAATATGAAGAGGCCGATGGGACCAAAAAAATATATATATAAAAAAATAAATAAATAAACAATGTATAATATACATCAGTGTAAATGTTCATACATCAGTGTAAATGTTCAAATGTTTAGCAAAAAAAAGGGGATGAGTGGTGAACATAAAGAGAAAAGAAGAAAAACGTATGCTGAATGAACCTGGGCAATATATACATGTAGCTGGTGAGAGACTAAACGTTGCCAACGTTGTCAAACAAAATTGCACGATATCGTTCAAACCAAACTGGATCATTCAATAAGCGCTTCAAACCACGATCGAACTGAGAGGTAAACAAAGAGGATTTCAAGTCATTAGGTAGAGCATTAAAAAACAGAGCAGCACGAAGCACAAAGGATTTTTGACCGAGTGTTGTTCTGCATTTTAAATAAGGGATATCATGTGTGTCGCGATTACGCGTGCTCCGGGTAGATTGCGGGGCTGGGAAAATGTTGAGATCGAGATGCGTGCGTGTTGGATTTCTTGCGAATTCAAATACAAAGAACAATATTTCTCTTGTTTAGGTTCCATAGTAAACCTATTTACGATACAATACAGTGTAATTGTTTTCATTTGTTGTTCAGTTTCCATGGCAACGTTGTCGTTGACGTTGCAGACATACAGTCATGTACGTTGTTGCCAATTATTCATGAGCAGCTGTAATTGCACGTTCACATGTCACATCCATGTTCATCTAATACAAAAAACATATTCACGGTGCTCATGTGAGAGTTTTGTAAATATGTCCACTTGTTCAATTACCTTCCTATAATAAAGTCATTTGATTGAGATTTCACACAGCAGCTTCCAGGCTGGCTCTTTGGGGTTTGTTTGGCTAGCTTGCTTTGGCCTACTCTCGCTAGGTATAGTGAGAGCAGTCCAAAGTCTTGGGCTCTTTCCCCTCACCTAGGGGATTATGAAGAATAATCCCCTGGGTCAGGGGATTATCAGCCCAAGAACCCCTGACAAGTCGAGCTATAATGTAGTACACCGTCACACGGGGTCGTCCTACGAGTCCAGGTGCACTCTTGGGTGTTTTCGGTGCTGTGTACCGCGATGTCTCCTCCCTACGGTGGTTTGGCTTTTGCGGACGTTTGTCGTGGCCAGGTGCATGCGGCCTTGGTGGCTGCCTTGCGGAGTCTGCGTACGAATGTTCTAGCTGTGCAGCTGGGCCTTGTGTTTGTACCGTTGCACGTGGTGATGTGTGTGACAGGTCTGGAGTAGCGTCGGTACTCATACTAAAGTGCATGGGGAGAGTTCTACTTGTAGTAGTTCTGAGATGAGTTGTATCCCCAGGGTCAGCGTGGACGTGGGTCAAACGGGATTGGTGATCTTGTTCAGCATGCAGTTCACGTCGGAGCTTTTGCACGTCGTCCTTCAACGCCTGAATTTCCCTGTCGGAATCTCTCAGCTGTACATTCACATCTTTCATCGTCTTTAGCTCTGATTTCAATTCCCTTACTACCCCGGTAAGTTCGGAGAGTGCGGCGCAAAGGCTAGCTACATCAGGGTTAGCATGACTTACGGGAGCCGAGTCCTTGGATCCTCTCAGTAGGGCAATCAGCATTGGCCTGTTCGCCTTTCTGGGGAACTCCAGTCCCAGTCGCTGGATGAGCTCCTTGAGCTCGTCATCAGTAAGCACCGCGATGTCCGTATTGGGGTCGAGTTTCCCGGCCATTATAATTTATATCACTATTTACTGGTGTTCCAAGGGCCTAGTGCCCCGGGAAACCGAAAAAAAGGAGTAGTAGTAGTAGTAGTAGTAGTAGTAGTAGTAGTAGTAGTAGTAGTAGTATTCTTTTATTTTCCATCGGAAGCCTCAACAGTGATGAACACAACTCTTAAGAGGGCCGATAACAGGGTAGAGGGGTGTGGGGTGAGAAAAAAATAATGATAATAATAAGAGATATTTAAACTAAACTAAACTGATACTGAAAAATATCAATTGTGCACTCATAACCATGTATAAACAATTAAAATGAAACAATTCCAGAACGTTTTCGTGTGACCATCATCAGTGGAACATCGTCACATAGTAAGAATGACTAAAACAACCAGTTATATAGCTAGAGTAATATGAAAAGAAGCGTGAGAATGCAGCACAGCTAGCGGTTATGCATAACGCGTGTAGTGTGAACCTTTGCAGTGTATCTGAGAATGGTAGCAGTAGATGAATGTGGCAGCTGTGAGTGCGTGTGAACAAAAACTGGCGAGTGCGTATTATTTAAAAAGTGTGAGTGCTACAACATTTTCTTTTTGCTTGCATAGAACAGGGTCACGTGTGCGAATATATACAGCTTCCAACACCTGCAACTGCTTAAAGAAACGCGCGTGACAACTAACACTAAACCAGGAATCGTCAAACAACTTACGACAATCCGGACTGGACACCAAATGCTTGTAGATGGCAGACTTGCTCTTGTCGATGTCGAACCCCTCCTCGTCCGTATCACTCTCATCCTCCACTTCCTGTTCCTGCTCACCCCTGCTTTCCTCCTGACCATCCTGTTCATCCCCATCATCATCCTCCATCTCCATCTCCCCATGCCATCGCTTCCTTCCCCTTGACGTGTTCACTGCTGCGCCCGTACTTTCACCTGCCACTACTGGTTCCGCCTTCTCCATTTTTCTCAGTCGTGTCTCCGCTAGTCTCTGGCTTCTCCTCAGATTCGTTTTTCCTCCATTTTTATTTTGTTCTCCTGGTGATCTTTCCGTTACCGCCGTCGGGTTTGTTAACGAACGATCGTCCGGTGGTCTCTCATGCCGTGTTGTTGTCGTCAAGAGTGACACCAGATTCGTGTGTTGCGCTACTGTTGAGTCCGGTGTTGTATCCGTTTCTGGTTGTGTTGTAATACTGACAGGCGTAGTAGTAGGCAACGGGTGTTTTCGTGGCCTCCCACGCTTTGGCCTGCCTGCCCTGGCCGCTTTTGACAACAAGGACAATGGGACGTGTTGTTTGATACGTTCGGACGAGTGTTGAAGCGTCCTGCCAACATACCGACTACCGCACTGTCGGCATTCAAAATGATAAATGAGGTGACTCAAATGATGGGTCGGCAGGACGTCCTTCAACACCGTGAACGAACGTATCGTGGTGAAGACAGTTACTACATTCACTGCATAGTACGTCTTCTGGACAATAGACTTGACAATACGACTGACCCTTGTCGACTCCGCGCCTTTCCAAGGCAGGCACAGGAAGACACGACAAGGAGCCGGGCCGATTGTCAGTTCCTTACGGGGCGCATTGTTCGTGAGTAGTTTCGCTAACAGTGATCCTGGATATCCGTTCTTAAGAAAGACAGAGCGAAGGAAATCAAGTTCTACTTGCAGTTTACTCTCGGAGCAAATGCGTCTTGCCCTGTCAGCTAAGTTTCGGACTAGATTGGTCTTGTATTGCGAAGAGCAATATGAATCGTACATAATATACTGACCAGTGAATGTAGGCTTACGATACACCGATGTCACAACACCCTCACATGTCTTTTCCACGAGTACATCTAAAAACGACAATTTGTTGCAATCCTCGTGTTCACATGTGAAGCGTAATGCAGGGTGGACATGAGGGGTTCGACATCGACAAGAGCAAGTCTGCCATCTACAAGCATTTGGTGTCCAGTCCGGATTGTCGTAAGTTGTTTGACGATTCCTGGTTTAGTGTTAGTTGTCGCGCGCGTTTCTTTAAGCAGTTGCAGGTGTTGGAAGCTGTATATATTCGCACACGTGACCCTGTTCTATGCAAGCAAAAAGAAAATGTTGTAGCACTCACACTTTTTAAATAATACGCACTCACCAGTTTTTGTTCACACGCACTCACAGCTGCCACATTCATCTACTGCTACCATTCTCAGATACACTGCAAAGGTTCACACTACACGCGTTATGCATAACCGCTAGCTGTGCTGCATTCTCACGCTTCTTTTCATATTACTCTAGCTATATAACTGGTTGTTTTAGTCATTCTTACTATGTGACGATGTTCCACTGATGATGGTCACACGAAAACGTTCTGGAATTGTTTCATTTTAATTGTTTATACATGGTTATGAGTGCACAATTGATATTTTTCATTGCTATTTTACGACTGTTGTCTCCTCGTCGGTTATTTAAACTGATACTAGGAACAATAAAGCAGCAGTAAGCAGTAAGCAGTAAACACAGGTATACAATACAAGCGATGCAGATCAATGAGGCCGTTTGCTGAAAAGAAGATCTAAATACTTCTGAAAAGACGCTGCGTCTTTAAGCATGGGCATAATGGGATAATGCAAGAATTAAAGAGATGTAGTAAAGGTCAGGAGCTCGCAAATTTGCATCCACCCAAGTACGAGCAAAAATTCTTTCGTTTAAATTATACAGAGTAGGCTTCCCCATTTTTTCGCCTATTGGGCTTTTCGCTAAGCTCAAAAACACATCAGATTCAGCTGTTGCCTGATGATTGCGAGAGCATGAAACTTTTGAAGTAGCAGCAAACAAGCCTTTACTGTCCTTGTTGTTCGGCTCTGATTCAGCTGCAAAATCAGCTGGTTGTTCAATAATCAGCTGCAATTTGGAATACATGTGTTAGGCCCACAAGTCATATAATTCATTAGTTCGTCCATTATTCATTTGGCCTGGGTAGCTACTTGCGCGTCCATGTTTGCCATAGCTACCCAGGCCCTTTATATTGCGTTGCTCTCTCTTCAATAAGCTCTCTTCAGTCGAGCTCTCTCTCATAATGTACACGTAGTTGTTGCGTTGCGTTGCGTCTACCCTAATAAATGTTTCCCCGGGCCCCCACTCGTTCCCGTCGTTCGTTGCGTTGCGTTTGGGAGGATTGAGGCTTCAGAATGTCCAACATTGGCGCCCGGCTTTTCGCTCGGACCCACGACCCTGCTCCAGAACTCGTCGTCAGTCTCGTCTCGTCTTCAACCTCGTCTCGTCCATGTCAGCCTCGTCTCTCCTACGCCAACCTCGTCTCGTCTCTGTCAACCTCGTCTCGCCTATGTCTACCTCGTCTCGTGCAAGACATGCAGGTCAGCTATTTCTCATTATTTCTCTCTCTCTCTCTCTCTCTCTCTCTCTCTCTCTCTTTTCTTTCGTGCGTCCTACTTCGTCAAATTTATTTTCGGTTTATTTATTCAAATAATCTACGTGGAGATAAAAGTTTAATAATAGCTATGAAAAGTATGAATGCCGCAGACATCACCACGCAACATGACAATTTGTTCAAGGTTTGGTTTTGTGTGTTTCCAAAATCGATTTTCACGCTCCGATCATCAGTGGAAATACGGAACTAAAGAGATCAAGGGAAAAACAAAGGTTAAAAATCCAAAGAAGTGTGACACATGACGGGTAACTTGTGGTAAGTATTACAAAAAGTGAGAACTAAAATAAAGAGTAAGTGTGACAACCGGGCATGAACAGTGCAGAAACAACTCATGAACACGGGGTGCAAACTCACGAAAATAACCTAAGTGCTAAAACATGTTCTTTTTGCTTACACAAATCGGGACTATGCGTACGAATACAAACAGCTTCAAAGACCTTCAACTGCTGGACATAACGGGCACGACACAGTACAGAGAAGTGGGAATCATCATAAACACTCAAACAATCGGGACGAGATAACAAATGCAAGTACACAGCTGACTTCTTACGAATTTCACCCTCATCAGCTCCATCACCTTCCCTGCCTCCTGACTCCTCCTCGTCCGTTTTATCACCATCACCACCAGCCGTCTCGTCGTCATCCGCCTCGTCGTCATCCGCCGCCTCGTCATCACCCGCCTCGTCGTCATCTGTATCCTCGCCGTCATCCGCCTCGTCGTCATTTGTATCCTCGTCATCCGCCGCATCATCACCCAACTCATATTCACCACCAGTCAGTCGTCTGATACCATCCATGTTCTCCTTCCTACGTCTGTCCCGTGCCACTGTCCTTACCTCATCTACGTCCCGAGATTGTGTTCTGTTTTGCCCTCGGCTTCCGGTCTCCTTCGATGCTCCGCGTGGGCCTTGGCCATTCCTAGCATATATTTCGGTTGAATAATTAGCGGTCGACCTCCGTGGTCTCTGGACCCACGGATCAAGCGACGGAGGTTGCTGCGGTGTCCGCACAGCCGGATACTGTGTCAAAGAAATGGGATCAATTTCTGTGATTGGCGGTACTGTCGTTGTTGCCGACTCTTCCCCAACCCCAGCCACCAACGGCACTGGTGGTGGCTCCGGTGGCGGCAAGGGCAACGGTGGAGAAGGCACATTCGGTTGGCTTAGTGATCCACCACTCTTCCTCTGCACCGTGTGTTCGATTTGCTCTGGTTGTGTCGGTGGTAGAGGGAGCGGGTTCTTGCGTGGTCTTCCCCGCTTCGGGCGCTTCGCTTTTGCTGCGTCCGGCAGCATGTGAAGTGGTACATGCTGCTTGATACGTGCGCTCAGGTGTTGAAGGGTCCTACCAACGTACCGGCTATCACAATTCCGGCACTCAAATTGGTAGACCAAGTGGCTCAATAGGTGGGATGGTAGGACATCCTTCCTCACCGTGAACGCACGTATCGTAGTGAACACAGGGATGAAGTGCGCCGCAAAGTATGTTTGTGTAACTAGCGTTTTGATTGTGCGGCGCAATGTCTGTGATGCCTCTCCTTTCCAAGGTAAGGAAAGGTAGACTGGGCAACGACTTGGACCTATGATGACGACCTTTGGTTTTGATGCTGATTTTAGTAGCTTGTTTAGCAGTTCCTCCGGGTAACCATTTTTGAGAAACACAGATTTCAGAAAACCTAGCTCATCCTTGAGTCGAGAGGGGGAA
Source organism: Sycon ciliatum (assembly GCF_964019385.1). Classification (NCBI taxonomy): domain Eukaryota; kingdom Metazoa; phylum Porifera; class Calcarea; order Leucosolenida; family Sycettidae; genus Sycon; species Sycon ciliatum. Next base: position 1,862,850 of record NC_088654.1, on the reverse strand, counting down.
CAGATTCGCCACGCTCTATCCACCAGATTCTTCACCAGGTTGACCTTATACAGGTACGAACAATACGAGTCAAACACGATATATTGTCCGGTAAATGTTGGTTTCCTGTATATTGACGTTACAATTTCATCGTTTGACTTCTCCACACGCACATCTAGAAAGGAAAAGGTGTTGTTCTGTTCATGCTCAACCGTGAATTTCAGAGAGGGATGTAAGTTATTCAATCGGTCCAAGAAGGCGTCACACTGTTGTACTGAATCAAAATATGTGAACGAGTCGTCGACAAAACGAACGTAAAACTCCGGCCGCAGTGACTGGTCCACAAGAGATTCGCAGTAGCCAACAAATATATTTGCCAACACTGGACCTAATGGTGATCCCATGGCTACCCCATCCACCTGCCTATACATCACGTTATCAAATGAAAACTCAACGCCCGTAGTAACAAGAGACATCAGTGTACAGAAAGAGGATTCAGGCAGCCATGGCGTGTCAACAGAGTTATTGTGTAGAGAACATCCGCACAAATATCTATGGTCTGTTCCAACGGTACATTCGTGAACAAACTGACCACATCAAATGAGCACATGTGCGCTGTTGCGGGAATCTGGCGAGTGCGAATGAGGTCTACAAACTGGAAGCTATCCTTGACAATGTTCTTACAGTAATAATCTTGCACAGCTCCAAGCATCAAACAAAGCCACTTCGATACTTTGTACTGTGGGGATGCTACCATTGATAATATTGGGCGTAATGGACAATTCGGCTTGTGGATCTTTGGCAAGCCATAGAGTCGCGGGCGGGCGGAGCCTATTGGCTTGATTCTCATGAACTCTGAGACCGAAATTTCTTTCTCAGATTTCAATTTCTTTAGGTATGTTATCAGGCGTTTCTCTACTTTTGTTGTATTATCATGAGTGGAAACTGGTCAGAGTTTCACGAACTTGGAGTCATCGTTCAGGATTACCGCCATTTTTGATATGTATTCTGTTCGGCTTATTATGACCGTTCTGACCGTTATTGTGACCGTTATTATGACCGTTATGGCTTATTATGACCGTTTTGTTTATTTATTTCGTGCATTTTTGTGGTGTGTGTGCGCGTGTTTTCATAAGATATTACCAAATTAGAGGTCCGATACTGGTGAGCCACGCTCTAATTTTTGATGTTTAGCAGAAGTGCAACTACGCTATTTTTAGCCATGCAGGCAGTATCAGTAGGTTCCTCGTCACATCTAGTTTCTTATCTTTAGACTTAGAGAAGTACAGGAAGAGGAACAATAACTGTAATGCATGATACTAGTAAACACTTTTGTGAGATCCGTGCGCGAGTTAAATATGTGTGTGTGTGTTTTTTCTCCCTCAGTCATTTTTTTGAATTTAATTTGCTTCTGCTTGCAAACGTTGGGTTTCTTTGTGTGGATGTACATGTATACATGTCATGAACATGTATACGGTACGGCTTCCAAAACATTCAGCAATCTAGCACTGCGTACACGTGACACAATCTAGCACTGCGTACACGTGACACAATCGAAAAACAATCATCTGAATACATAGCACGACAATCAGGATGCTCAAACAAATGACTAGCAATGGACGACTCATACTTATCAGAACTAACATCATAACAATCAGCATGTGCGGTGGACACATCCGATATTATTGGCTAGTCGAGTGGACCCTAGCCGTTGCCTCTGTCAGTGCTTTAGGCGTCGTCGTTGCCGATCTTGTCATTCTTCTAGTTGATGCGGTTCCTTTCACTGCCACGCCAGTAGGCGTCTTGTCCGGTTGTTTTTCTGGTGGTGTAGTTAATTGTGAGGTGACGTTGCTTGGTGTTGATGCCGCTGCGTTAGACCATCTTGTACCAGGATGATTCTTTGCTGGACCGACGTCCCCTCCGTGGTCGAGTGGATCGTGCGTGTTGTGGAATAAGGTGTAGCGGTGCGTGTTGTCGGATGGGTGCGTCCAGATGTTGAAGAGTCTAAAGCACAGCGCGCGCTGCACACCAAATCCAGGATACCCTCAAAAATCGGCAAAGACTACCACTCACGTTCCACTACTGCCTAGTAAGCTCTAATCCTACCTGACTTCTTGACACGTCCGTTTATAGCGTAATATCCTTATAGCAATATTGTTATAGAGGTGCATGTACATAGCAGACTCAGCGGAGGACGTTCAGGTTGGTTGCAACTCTGAGTTTCATGCCGCTAGGCAATCATCAGACAACTGATACTCGGGTCTACCCAACAGTATGCTTATAAACACATAGAGCCACAAGCATAAACAAATTTAGCGCTAAATCTGGTGCGAGGTATGGGGAGAAAGCTGGCGCGGGCCAAGGCGCGACAGGGGAAGTGCCAGGATGGTGGCGGGCAACAGGCAGGTGTGAGCATGAAAGCGCGGAAAGAGGCGATGGGGAGGCAGTGTACAGCAGATGGGTGGAGGTGCCAGGAGGGTGGCGGGCAATGGGCCAGTGAGATCGCTACAAGTAGGGAGTCGTTTGGTGACGGGCAGGCGTGAGCAGAGTGGCATCGCCGACTACAGGCCAAGGGATTTTGTTATTAATAATAATGGGTGCTCAGGCAAAGTGCAGTACAGTACTTGGTCAGTTCATTTGATAGGTGTGAAATTTGCGAGGCGGAACTTATTCTCATGCCTGCATTTCGAGACCATCTCAGACCGCTTGTTGAGTAGGAGCTTCTTGGGTGTAGTCAGGATGTGGAATTTTTCCGCGGTACAAAGATTGCATTTTTTTTACTCACATCTGTATGATCGGCTCTTCTCCCGCACCTTCCATGTAATGGTCAACGGCTTTCCCTCGCTCTTCAGCTCCCATACGTGTTTTGCGAGCTCAGTGCTGTGTTTGTATTTTTCATGACGCATGGAGGTCAGGTGGTTGGCGTGACGGGCTTTGAAAGGTGTCTCTGATAGGCCGATGTAAATCTTGCTGGTAGATTCTGCAGTGGCCTCATACACAACCTCCTTCGTCTGGCACTCTCCGCGCAGCGGGCAGGATTCCTTGATTCTACAGTTGCATGCCTTGGTTTGTTCTGGCTCTCGGAGGTTGCTCTTGTTGTGGCTGCTGATGACCGCTCCCATGTTGGGCATGCAACTGTAGCTCACTTTCAGAGTGTTACGGTTGAAAATCTTCCCGAGCTTGGATGTTTTCGGGAAGTGCCTGGAGACAAGGCTCGGGAACCTACCAGCGACGTTTGTGCTAACGTTTTTGGAGTAGGGAGGGTTGAACCGTATAACCTTCCGGCTGCGGTTCTTCCTGCCCCTGTGCTCATGTGCCTCGGGCTGAAAGCTCAGCACTTCAGTGTATCCATTGGCCTTTAATGCGGTCTGGTACACGGGGGCTGCATGGTTGAATGCCTCCGCGTCGCTCGATATAGCGGAAAGGCGCTTGTTGACAGCAGCAGGGATGTTGTTGGTGATCCCAGGCGGGTGGTTGGACTGCTTGCTGACGTAGAGCGGGTTGTCATTTGGTTTTCGAAAGGGTTGAAATTTCCCGGTGTCCAGGTTCATGGTGACATCCAGGAAATCCACCACCTTCAAGTTCGCTTCGATGGTAATTTTTAGGTCGAAGCGCTTGAAGATTTCCGTCAACTTTTTTCTGAGGCGGTCTGCAGCCTGTGGGCTGGTGTCCTTGAGGGCGGCCAGTCCATCGTCTCTGTAGAGGCCGATAACAGATCTATCGACGAGGCTTGAGAGCTGGTTAGAGAAGAAAGGCTCCCACAAGTTCGCACGTCTCGGCGTCATCGTAACTTCCCATTGTTACGTCGAACATGTCACCCTTGTCCTTCATCCAGGGGCGGCCATCGTGGAATAGGAGCGATTTCCGGGCGTGAAAGATGATGTCCATTTCACGCGGCTCGATCGTGGTGAATTGCTTCGCGAACGATAAGGCCTGACGGAGAAGCTGCTCACCAATTGACGGGTAGAATTCTACCACGTCAAAGCATAGGAACGTGTGGCGCTGTTTGTCGGGTATCTCCTTGAACCACTCGATCACTGACATGGTGCTCCTCCATAGGTTCACGGCCGTTTGGCGACGCACAGCAGCCACGACCTTCTCCAGTATAGACTTCAAGCGCTTCGACCTAAAAATTACCATCGAAGCGAACTTGAAGGTGGTGGATTTCCTGGATGTCACCATGAACCTGGACACCGGGAAATTTCAACCCTTTCGAAAATCAAATGACAACCCGCTCTACGTCAGCAAGCAGTCCAACCACCCGCCTGGGATCACCAACAACATCCCTGCTGCTGTCAACAAGCGCCTTTCCGCTATATCGAGCGACGCGGAGGCATTCAACCATGCAGCCCCCGTGTACCAGACCGCATTAAAGGCCAGTGGATACACCGAAGTGCTGAGCTTTCAGCCCGAGGCACATGAGCACAGGGGCAGGAAGAACCGCAGCCGGAAGGTCATATGGTTCAACCCTCCCTACTCCAAAAACGTTAGCACAAACGTCGCTGGTAGGTTCCTGAGCCTTGTCTCCAGGCACTTCCCGAAAACATCCAAGCTCGGGAAGATTTTCAACCGTAACACTCTGAAAGTGAACTACAGTTGCATGCCCAACATGTGAGCGGTCATCAGCAGCCACAACAAGAGCAACCTCCGAGAGCCAGAACAAACCAAGGCATGCAACTGTAGAATCAAGGAATCCTGCCCGCTGCGCGGAGAGTGCCAGACGAAGGAGGTTGTGTATGAGGCCACTGCAGAATCTACCAGCAAGATTTACATCGGCCTATCAGAGACACCTTTCAAAGCCCGTCACGCCAACCACCTGACCTCCATGCGTCATGAAAAATACAAAAACAGCACTGAGCTCGCAAAACACGTATGGGAGCTGAAGAGCGAGGGAAAGCCGTTGACCATTACATGGAAGGTGCGGGAGAAGAGCCGATCATACAGATGTGAGTCAACCCTCCTGGCACCTCCACCCATACTGTTGGGTAGACCCGAGTATCAGTTGTCTGATGATTGCCTAGCGGCATGAAACTCAGAGTTACAACCAACCTGAACGTCCTCCGCTGAGTCTGCTATGTACTAAGCTCTGTCTCTGACATTGAGCACTCTCTGCAGCTCGGGGATCAACGGATTCGAGGTACATGTACATGTACATGTAAGGCATTGTACATGTATACACAAGTCAATGGAGTGATTTGGTTTGGAAGAAAAAAATCGTTATTAGGGTAATATCGTGATAGAATATAGAGGTTATCGTTATAGAATATAGAGGTTATTGTTATAAGGGTAATATCGTTGTAATAGAATATAGAGAAAATCTAAGTTAGAGAAATAACACTAAGAGCAACAGCAGTGAAATTTACAAGTGTGCATTTTAACAATCAAAGCGAGAAATGAACAAAGGAGAAAGGAAGGAAAGACAACGTGATAACACATAACAGCAGTACATTACACCTAGAACATTAACGGCCAAGCTTGGCCGCACTAAACACGACACGTTACTTGAACAATTTCAACCCAATTATACTATCTTTCTGTACACACAAATTAGGCTTATACAGACGCTGATAGATAGCTTCCAACACTTTTAACTGGAGTCCATAACCATGACGACCACGGCACAATACAGTGAACGAAGAGTCGGAATACGGATTGCAACAATCAGGACTAGCTAGCAGATGATTGTACACTGAAGACTTGCTACCACGAAACCTACGCACAACACTAACAATCTCACCGGCACTCTCACCATCACTCCCATCACTGCTCTCCGACTCACTGCTCCCTCCGCCGTGAAAACCGAGAATGTAGAGGTTATTGTTACATATAAGGGTAGGTTGACTGTACATGTACATATAAGGGTAGGTGGACTGTACATGTAAGGGCCGTTTCACACATGGCTTTTCACGAATGGGCGTTCTAGGCACAGTACACAGCGCGTGATTTCACACACGAGTGTCGCAACATGCTTTTCAAGCAGCAGTTGCCATGGCAGCTTTGACCTGCCTCGCACAGAAGTCGTAAAATACGGAATCCGCACGCGAACGCGGGAGTTTTGAACACAAAATAATAATAATTATTATTAGTTTGGCAAGGAGATGTTCTCTCCCTGATTCTCGTTTTCTTTGATCGCCACAAGGAGAGAAAGAAGAACGGACGAGAGAGGTTGCAAAGGATGGCGAGGCGTAGAAGGACTGCATTGCCCTCGCTTTTTCAAAGCTATCAAGGGGGTGATCTCGATATCCAAATTGCTCTCTTTGGCAAAAGCATTGAGTTTCTCGGCGATCTCCCTTTCCCTCACAATACGCTTCACCATCTGGCCACTTTTTGACTTTTGATAGTCGGCCCACAACTCAATAAGTCTAGCCTCCAGGTCATCAGAGAATATTTGGCTAGGCATTGTCCGAAACGGAAGGCACATCCAGCAACCAGCAATGAAAGCAAACAGAAGCAAAAAAAGCAAACACGACGACAGATCACAATGCAAGGAAAACGAAGTTTGTCAGTAGAACGCTGGGTATATCCTGCTTTCTACACCCCTCCTGGTCTTGCTGAAAACGTACACGATGCGTTTCACATTTCGCGCCAAAAGTGCTCCATCTCCTAGGGAACATAACCGGAAACGTGACATGTACGCGATTTTGCACCTCGTGTGAAACGGCCCTAAGGGTAGGTTGTCTGTACATGTACATATCCATATAAAAACCGCTCGTGAGCGGTTCTGAAAAACCTTTACTGGTGCTGCCCCGTCGTAAAAGTAAGAAATTAGAACTGGCCCATTGTCCCCCCAAATGCGAACTGATCCACCTAAATCGCGAATGACGGGACCCGAACGCACCAGTAGCACGAGGTCGGGAGGGCACAGGACAGCAATTTTCATAGGGTAACACCACCTACCGCTAGTACAGTACATGGCCTATGGTCCGGACCAACGTCCCCATCTGCATCTACAGGTAGGAACCTCGTGCTACTGGTGCGTTCGGGTCCCGTCATTCGCGATTTAGGTGGATCAGTTCGCATTTGGGGGGACAATGGGCCAGTTCTAATTTCTTACTTTTACAACGGGGCAGCACCAGTAAAGGTTTTTCAGAACCGCTCACGAGCGGTTTTTATATGGATAATTTCAGTTCTTTTTCCGTTCCCTCCCCACCCCAACCCCGAAGGTAAACATGATGACCACGCGCGCGATGTACTGTATGTAGCCATGAGACTGCAATAACACACTGATACATACCAGCCCTCCCCGCCTCGCTACCCCGCACACAGATACACAAACATGTGTATGCGCATGGCACACGCACGTGGCCACGCACACATACGCACATGCACACGACACAAACAGGAAATTCTTCATGTATAATGCCATGCAAAGCAGTGGCCCCCGTACTTGAGGAAGTCAGTTGTGAAACAAAAATAATTCAACTACAGCGCGTAGACAAGCTGACGGCCAAAGCACAACATAGCAAACATGACATTTGCCCAAGGATTGCAGTTTGCAGACCACGCCATGGAAGCAGCAAATACAGAATGTATTATCATACAAAGTGACAAGCAAGGAAGTGGCCATCATACACCAGAGACTTGCAGAAAGTCACACATCCAACAGATAGAGAAGTGAACAGCAATCTGATACAGCCCACACAGGACAAAGCTGACCTGATACTCGTCCCAGGATCGCAAGAAGCAAATCATTTTCAATGGATAACATGCAGGTGTACGTTAGACGCATGGACAACATCTGACCGTGTCGCCAGCATACAATGTCATCACATGTTTACCCCACAAGTTACACACATGCACAGTAGAAGCACAATGAAAGCAATGGAAAAGTACGATGTGGTTGCTGAAGCATCTTCACACTTCAAATTCAGACTTCAATGTGGTCGTCACGGGATGATATACCTGCAAGATACAAGTGATGAAGAAAGAAAGCAGAAGGTCGTGAGGTAGGCTATGAGACACCAAAAACGGGTCACCTACATGTATGTTCAGGGCTAGTGCACTCACACGCAGAATTGTCATAATTGAGCATTTCCCAAACTGAGAAGTGCAATGAAATCCACTTGCATGCACAGGAGTAATTTTGCAATATTATGACGGCAGGGCACATCGCACGCAGCATCGCAGATCGTGTCGAATTGCGCGAATATTGCGCATTGCGAATTGCGCGAGTGCATGCACAGGAGTAATTTTGCAATATTATTCCCGTAGCTATGCAGAAGACGTTACTTCAGTAACGTCTGGCGCTAGCCAGGGTCCACACAGCTTTAATTTGGTATTTGTGTGTTTGTTTGTGTGTTTGTTTGTTTGTGTCACGCCTGGCGCTATCCATATCTGACGGCAAAAAAAGCATAGGATGTTATAATTTTTTCAAGTCTCCTATTTTTTCAGGTATATCCTGGGATTCGAACCTGCACTATCGCCCTACATGCATTCCCCCATACACTTCGCATTCATACCCATTCTTCCAAGTTGCTTCACGTTATTATCTTGCGTTTGAAAGCCCTATTTGAATACTGCGGGCAGCTGTATGTGGCCAGCTGTGTTTGATGGTACGGCACGGTACGGGAGACGGTGTCGTAATACCCTCGATCGTACTTGTCCCGCATCTATCCCCTACCGTACCGTGCCATCAAAGACGGCTGGCCACAATGCATATTCAAATAGGGCTTTCAAATGCAAGATCACAATGTGAAACAACTTGGAAGAATTAGTATGCATGCGAAGTGTATCGGGGGATGCATGCAGGGCGCGCGATAGTGCGGGTTCGAATCCCAGGTTATGTCTTAAAAAAAAGGATTTTTTTAAAGAATTTATAACATCCCTTTGCTTTTTTTTTGTCTAGGTCATTAAGGCAAAAAAGCACAGCGTAGGGCCCTGAGCTACCAAGCTCTCTCGTTCGCGCAATTCGACACGATCTGCGATGCTGCGTGCGATGTGCCCTGCCGTCATGATGGTGACAGTCACCGCGGTATGTTTTGTCAACGTCGCCCGTGCACTCTTCTGTCAAGTCCAAAGTGCTCACATACTTGGCAATGTCTTTGCAGTGATTAACTTTTATCCTAGTTATGTCACGGGTAACTTTAATGAAGTACCCGCAGGCTGTGTCGATCCGCACATCGTCCACTCGGAATAGAGAGAGTGACTATAATACGCTCTCGACCTGATATAGCGATAACGTGAGTACAAGACACTCTCCACCTGATAACGTGCTAGAAGGTAACAGGTCTACAGTCCCACCGTACCCTTCCGACACGACTGTAGACCATTACATTTTTTGGAGAAGTTATACGTACACCTTAGACGTAATGAAGTACAGGAATAGAGAGAGTGACTACAATACGCTCTCGACCTGATAACGTGAGTACAAGACACTCTCCACCTGGTAACGTGTTAGTAGAAGGTAACAGGTCTACAGTCCCACCGTACCCTTCGTCATTCCTCATTCACCATCGCGCGATACCCTGGCACACACTGGCAACATATCAATGGGGTGCCTTACCGTCGTCTAGAGGAGACGTCTTCGCAGCAATATTTTCCCTCCTGCGCATTCAGTCGCCGACGCGACAGCGTTTACGGGGCCGTTCCAGTTGGGAAGACATTCGATTCATCGGGCCAGTTCAGCAACAGGGCCGTGGACACACAGGGGCAGAGGACAGACATTGTTAGTGGACAAGAAATATGCAGTGGCAAGTGGCGAGTGCCGCATGGATGTCAAGTTGTCATGCACAATTCAGCTACATTGTATTACTTACAGTCCAGCTAGGCCTGTCATTGCTCGCTCGTCCTGGTTCCTCCTCGTTCGTCTTCCTGCACGTCTGCATTTCTCCTTCCCCACGTTGGCTTTGCGGTACGGGGGTGCCGGAAGGAATTCCCACCATGTATGCATGTACATGAAGTCCCACCATGTCTCCATGTACATGTTCACGGCCACTTCAGCAGTTGTATAGTACCGGAAGGAGTTCCCACGATGTCTCCAAAGGCCTAGAGCGGACGTCTTTGCAGCAATTCTTTTCGCCCTGCGCATTCAGTCCGCCGACGATGTCTCCAAAGGCCTAGAGGGGACGTCTTGGCAGCAATTCTTTTCACTCTGCACATTCACTCCGCCGACACGACAGCGTTTACCATGGTTTACGGGGCCGTTCCAGGTGCAAAAGGTCCACATCAGCAGTTCTCAACTATTTCGCGTACGGAATAGTCGCCGCGACAGCGTTAAAGGGGTCGTTCCAGGTGCAAAAGGCGGTAGGCATCCATCAATGGCACTTTGCAGTACGGGGTACGGAAAGGGGCCTCCTCGTTTGACTTCGTCGACTTCTGCAGTTCTCCTTCTCGTCAGGGGTACCGAAAGGGGCCTCCTCGCAGTTGTCTTTGCCGTCAGGTCCACGTCATGCAGTTCTCAACTATTTCGCGTGCGGGATAGTCGTCTTTGTCGTACGCGACATCGGCGTTTACCGAGTGGCATTGGCACAAAGCAGACCGTTGACGGGGTCACGTGTCAAAAAAGAATCAACAATGTGTCGACTAAGTGTCGACCACGTGTGTAGCGGTACACTCAGCGGCACACTTATTCTCGTGCCATTCTCGTGTCACAAAACTGGAACATCGAGTACCAGTTTGGAAAGGCTTCAGACAGGAAGCCTTTCCAATATAAGGGTAGGTTGACTGTACATGTAAGGGTAGGTTGACTGTACATATAAGGGTAGGTTGACTGTACATGTAAGGGTAGGTTGACTGTACATATAAGGGTAGGTTGACTGTACATGTACATGTACATAATCATTGTACATGTACGTGTACAATGATTATGTGTTTGTTTTCTTTCCCTTTTTTCAACCTTTTCAGCTGTATTGTATTTGTATTTTGTATTTGTATTGTATTTATTAAAAAGGATTCTCCAAAAGGAAATGGATGCTTATCACGGAAGTCTCCCACATAGATATCGCAAGAAAAATGGGGAAATGGGGGAGAGGAGAGTGGAAGATGAAGCATGGGAAGAAGGGAAACAAGTACCTAAATATCGAGGTATAAAAGCAGGAAAGAAATCGACGAGGGAAGAAATCACCTCTGCAGATAATAGCGGGACATTTAGATGAAAAAAACCCCAGCAAGGATTAATTTCAAGGAAAAAAAATTTCTCAAACGGAAAAGTTCGGAATTCCAGTCAGAGAATATCTATGCTGTGAGTGATGAGCCTTTAGAGCAATGCGAAAATTGACAAAGGACTGAACGCAGCGGATGTGTTCTGGAAGTTTGTTCCATTCCACAGATAAACTGAAGAGAGGGGATTTAAGGAAATGGGCGCCAGAACGAGGTAAAACTATAGAGGACGGGTGACGACAACTAAGGGATACATTGAATTTGAAACGAATTAGCAAAGACGGAAACTGGTAAAAGACATGACGAAAATACAGCAAGGACAGAATCTGCCGACGCCACTTCAGGGATGACCAGTCACAAGTACAATTTTAAAAGAATCTGCTTCGGGGTTTCCCTGTCATTTGCCCTGATCATGCCTCATTCGTGCTTCCCATGCACAGCATAGTACGTTTCCGCTTATATGTATTTTCTTCGTCAACACACGCGTACACGCTAGCTGTATTACTTTGTTCTTGTCCGTACAACTTAGGCTGTACCGTGTACAATACATACATGATTGTACATGACTGTATGAATCCTCCCACGGACCTACAATGTACAATGCATTTTGTATTGTACAGTAGATGTAGTCAGTACGCACTGACAGTCTGATACACTACAATCTAAAATAATGTCATGTAGATCGACAGGTTCTACAATGACGTACCTGGACATGACACACACACACACACACACACACAATCATCAGTCATGTACTGTAGCGGACATGGAAATCCAGTCGATTGACCGGGGCCGGCGCCCTCAGCGCTGCGTGCAGTGCACTTGCTGATCCGATATCGCGCGATATAATACGACCAGCGCGCTGCATGCAGCGCATAAATGCATGTATGTACCGCTTTTATCCACGGCTGCATGGCCAGCTCTCTGGGGCCATTAGACGTGCGACCGGATTTCAATGTCCACGACAGTACAACGTCCTTTGAAAAGATGGCCGAGGGGACATGTCGACAGCAAGCTTGCGGATGATGTCAAGCAATCTGTCCCTGCCAATCCCCTTTGTTTGCGCGAGGTGTCACCACTAGTAGCACAGCGCAGCACCACGCGCCCCAACACGACTGTATGCCACGATGCTGCTGTGAGTGTGGTGCTGCTGTGAATCATATACGTATGCTGCTATGATGCTGCTATGATGCTGCTATGATGCTGCTATGATGCTGCTATGATGCTGCTATGATGCTGCTATGATGCTGCTATGATGCTGCTATGATGCTGCTATGATGCTGCTATGATGCTGCTATGATGCTGCTATGATGCTGCTATGATGCTGCTATGATGCTGCTATGATGATGACGAATGCTGCTGACAATCACTCATCTCAGAGTCATCTGGAGATGTTATTACGGAGGATTAGCAAGACGAAGGCCGCTTTCGTGTTCACGAGCACTACAATGTGGTACAGTGCACTGTATCATTTTCCAATATTATTGACTCTCATAGATGTTTGCTGTGCCTTTAGCAGTAAAATAATCCTGCATACATCGACATGTATTTCTATTGGGCGCTTTCGATTACACGCATTTCGGTCACTTCTAGAATTAGTTATTGTTGATGCACAGTTCGATTACACAAAAAAAGTGACAAATTCCGTCGTTAGAATTGATTTTATCCAATTCCGTCGAATCCGTCAATTGTTGTTGTTGTTGTTCTTGTTGTTTTTATTCTGAAGAGAGGGCGGAACTAATTCTGGCGCCAGAATTGCACAGTCAGTGTGTTACCACTGGTTACCGGTCTGGTCATGACTCGATCAAGCGCGCGAAGAGCCTCGCTGGCCGGCCGGCGTGTGTGTGCGCGATGCTGGGTCCACGTGCGCCGCGCGATCGATCGCGAGGGTGTAACGTTACGTGATCTCTTTTTACGATTCATCAATTTCGTTTGTGACATGACATGAATAAAATGCGTTGTGAATTCCAGTCGTTCGTTTACAAGGCCGGAATCCGCTCATTCTGGTCATTCCGGAATTTTAAAAAACAGTTCCAGAATTGTGTAAACGTGTAATCGAAAGCGCCCATTGACTGCGTATACAAAGTGTTCCGAGCACAACACTGAAAGATGTCGCAGCTAACTGCGGCCCTCTTCTCGCCAGATAGCCAGGATTCAAGAGTGTGGAATGCCAGCATCATCAGGGAACGCATGGAAAGACAAGTGGGGTTTCTTAGACTAGGGATGACGGTTGCGGCAAACAAGAACCCAACAGTGCCTGTGGTCCTCGGGAAGCATTTCGGAACTTTTTTCTTCAGAACTAAACTTCAAGTGAAAAAAGGCTGGTAAGTACCTGTACATTGTGTGTACATGTACAATTCATATCCATGTACATATGCACACATGTATAGAGATACAGAGAGATACCATATACACACATGTACATGTACATACATGTACATGTGTGTACATGTGTGTACATGTACACACATGTACACACATGTACATGTGCACACATGTTCCTGTACATACATGTACATGTGCACACATGTTCCTGTACATACATGTACATGTACAGGAACATCGCGTCGGGATCGTGAAAACACAGGAAGCTGTTACTTGATCACGTCCTGCAACAAACCATTTTGTATGCTAAGTCAGTAAGTGTGCAGTGCGTACACAGCATGCCCCGCGTCTCGACCCCTATCTCTCCGAGGCTCTCGCTTGTCGTGCAAGCCAAAGGCAAAGGGTCTATCTGGTCAAGACGACAAGAGCATTCCGTGGGGGTTGCCGAAAAAAATTGACTCATTTATGGCCAAAGGTAGGATTATCATCGTTTTCTGAATGGATCATGGACTAGACTGTGCATGCGTAGTAGTACAGCAGTTACAGCCTAGTAGTCAGTACTAGCTACTAGCACTAGTAGAGTAGTAGTTTTCTAGTGCCAGTAGTGGTATTCTATTCTACTACATGTGGTAGTAGTATTCTAGTAGATCTACATAATGTAGTGGTAGTAGTACATTGTACTGGTAGTACAGGTCTTTGTACATGACTGACATCCTCGCATCGCAAGACTGTTCTGCATCGTAGAAGGCTACATGACTTGTAGATTATCATAGTACAATCATTTACCTTGTAGCTGAGCAACTACGTAGGGTTACTTCGCTGGCTGTAGCTTCAATCTGCAGTCTGCAGTTCAGGATCCTGGCCGAAGTGGATCGATCGTCTGTTGCAGGCCGCGGCGGATGTGTTTGACCCCCTGCGTGGCTGCGTGCACGCGATACAGATCGTAGTTTGAGTCCCAAGTCAAGTGGCTCCAGTCTGTACATGGCGTGTGTCAAGGAGTCAGCGCTAACGGTGCGCATAGCCATAGATGTTATGTGTTTACACTCAGTACCGTGCCCATGCCATGCATGGGTTCCCCCATATGGCCATGTAATAATGAGCCTGATGATGAGGGGATTTTTGTATCTTCCTAGGCTAGATCCTCAGACTCAGCGCAGTAGATCTACGTTGGTCTACATGACTGTACTTCACAGTAGAGACGATCCACGACTGGAACGGAAGCTTTCCAGTTGCTGTCCTGTTTTGTTCGTCTAGCGCTGAAACTTGAAAGGACACAGTCCAACCCTGCTGTAGTATCTGTTGCAGTGTTGGTCTCTTGGCGCGAGCTGCTGGGGATTACGTTATCTTGAAGCCGGCGGAGCGCCTTTGTATCAGTTGCAAGGTAAGGTTCATCTCCACAGTAGAGTGTCAATACCTAGGCTGAAGGGCACAGCAAGTGTTCTTTCATTTCAGTCTAACCCCATCGCTAGTACTAGTGTTAGTTCGAATTCTCGTACGATGGCGATGGCGATTCCCCACGCTCTGAATGTGTGAACAGCGTGGCCGTTTGAGCGTGTGCCGGCCGGTCATTTGAAGCTTGACTGTCTGTGCTAGGTCGTGTTGCATGCAGCGCATGGCTGTGCATGAGAATGTGGCGCTAGCGCTACACAGCCTACAGTAATGGCAGTGTCATGTACAATGTAGGTACGTGACGTAAGTCGTTTGTCCAGCACTGGCGGGCCCCTGGAAAACCCATGGGCAGTGTGCCCCGCGTTGTCCATACCACGTCGTTTAATTAGTACAGTGCGACTTTGCGAAGTAAAATAAAGAATACAATAGAATACAATGTAAAAGACGGTGGGGGTGGTGAGAAGGAGAGCTCTGTGCCAGAACTTTGCAGCCTAGAGAGCATGTGTGGGCAGGCGTGTGTTTGCCGCCATATTGCCAAGTGTGTCTTTACCACCATATTTATCAACCTATAGAATACAAAAACACAATAACTTTGGCAAGTCCGGCCTCGGGGGCCATGCAAACAAGATCCAAGAGGATTGCCAGCATTGGTTTACTTGCGCGGCGGTTTTGGTGCACTTGGATTGTGCAGCTGGCAGGGTGATGGCAGAAGTTCGTCAGGTGCCACAGAAAGTGGAGACAGCTGCGTTTATCACTGTGCAGTATGCAGTGTGCCTTACCATTATAGATTCTTTTAATAAACTCTTCAAATCAAAGGTGGTTGGAGTTGAGAAGTGAAGTTTGCTAAATCAAAGGTGGTTGGAGTTGAGAAGTGAAGTTTGCTAAATCAAAGGTGGTTGGAGTTGAGAAGTGAAGTTTGCTAAATCAAAGGTGGTTGGAGTTGAGAAGTGAAGTTTTTGCTAAATCAAAGGTCCTGTGAACATATGTTTGTAACCTTGTTGTAAAATTGAACTCGGATAATGAGCCAGTATGAAATGTACTGACCTTGGATTATCTTGTTACATTCGTGGATCGATAGTTGCTTCATAACTCGTTTCCATGTATTTGCTTCTTCTATTTAACCTTGGTGTACATAAACTTAGTTTTTCACTACATTGTATCTTGTCTTTGAGCCCCCAAGCGGTCGCAAATCTTGCAGCAACCGAAATTTTGTTTTGCATGGTTCAGTGTGACAGTGTGTACAGGCTTCAGCAGTACAGGCCAAAGTGTGTGTTTAGCCCTGGGAGGCCGACATTTGAATGGGCCGAACATTTGTGGACGTGCAGTAGATGACTACATCCGTGCTACAGACATTGCGGAGTTTTCACTCTACAGTTTAAAAGACTATTCAGTGTGCGTTCTAGGATTTCAAACCATCTGGGTACACGTGTGCCTGGCAGAACCATTGCAACCGG
Organism: Sycon ciliatum; assembly: GCF_964019385.1. Lineage (NCBI taxonomy): Eukaryota > Metazoa > Porifera > Calcarea > Leucosolenida > Sycettidae > Sycon > Sycon ciliatum. The sequence continues at coordinate 1,846,606 of NC_088654.1, read as the reverse complement.
GTCAGAGCCGGGTCAGAGCCGGGTCAGAGGCGGGTCAGAGCCGGGTCAGAGGCGGGTCAGAGCCGGGTCAGAGCCGGGTCAGAGCCGGGTCAGAGCCGGGTCAGAGCCGAGTCAGAGCCGGGTCAGAGCCGGGTCAGAGCCAGGTCAGAGCCGGATCCGTTCAAGTGCGGCTACTGCATGTACGTCAGCCAATGATCAGGGAGTTGTAAATATTTTTGGCCTCCCTGATGTATATTCAAATTGTACATGTACATTGTATTCCCAACCGGGTCACAGGCAACCCAGTGTTCCTTTTCTAAACGGGTCCAAGTACCCCAAAAACGGGTCACAGTACCCCACAACCGGGTCGCTGACCCCGCTGACCCGGCTCTGGAGCAGACTCTGCCGTTATGTATGAAAATCAGTACGTCGCACACACCGGGTAGTGAAGACACTAATCATATGTAACTCTATCTACGGATTTCTGTTGGAAAGCGTTTTCGTATGTTCCTTTCTCTGTAGGGCGTTTGAATTACTTTGTCAGGTTCCCGATTTTATCCATGGATGCAAACGTGAACCTTGGCCTTACTCTGTTGCCATGGAAATGGAGGACTGATAGAAGCAGTTTTTGATTGGTCCAGGAGTAACATAGCCTTGCACAATGAATGTATGATACGGCGGTGCTGCATAATAAGTCATTTGCCTTATTCGGTGTACAGTCAACTTCGCTAATACCGACTGCGGATATAACGACAATTCGCGAATAACGACACAATTTCCATGCCCAGAGCAAAGTCACATCCAACTGTAATACTGTAATGGGACTTCGGGTATAACGACACTTCGCGAATAAGGACACTTTTCTGATGCCCCGCCGAGTGTCCTTATAAGCCAAGTTCACTGTAACTGTAATTTAGGTAATTTAGGTAGAGAAGACATGCACCCATATATAGATTACACGTAAAAATAAAACGCTGGTGTAAGGAATCCATGGGCGCGTTTGGTTGGTACGACGTAGAACAGGATTCACCAGGACAGCGCGTTTGGTTGTTGTTGTTGTTGTTTGGCTTTATTTAAAGTGGAGTTCCAAAACAGGCCTAAACCTAATGACAATGGTCCCACTGATAATAAGAGAAAAGAAAATATAATAATAAGCGGACAAACAGAACCAAGAAGAAGATACAGCTGTAGTTAGATAACTAATATGAGCACGGCAGCAGGGGAAAAAAAGTCACAAGCACGGCAACCGGGAAGAAAGGAGTGAGTGAGTGAGAGAGAGAGAGAGAGAGAGAGAGAGAGAGAGAGAGAGAGAGAGAGAGAGAGAGAGAGAGAGAGAGAGAGAGAGAGAGAGAGAGAGAGAGAGAGAGAGAGAGAGAGAGAGAGAGAGAGAGAGAGAGAGAGAGGTAGTGAAGCAGATGAGTTCATCCTAGTTGACGGTACTGCCTAACAGAAAGGCCAGGCTTAGCGATTTGAAAGTGGAGCGCTTTCTTTCGAGGCGTGCTGTGTCTGGGAGCTGGTTCCACAGGATAGCTCCAGCATGGCTAATGCGCTTAGCTGAGGATGCAGTGGGGGAGACAGGAATGATGAGTAACTTGCTGTTCCCTCCTCGTGTTCGGAGAGAGGGACTACGGGTGAAAAAGCTTGCAAACAGAGTACTTGAAGATTTGTTCAGGCAGCGCCAAATGAATACAAGGATGTGCATGTGGGTGTATATGCTGAGGGTATGGGCATTCATGCGTTCAAGTAAGGGAGCCGTGTGAGTGCGAGGGGCTGCCCTGCACACCGAGCGAGCCGCACGTTTGAACAAACTATTTAGGCGCTTATCCTGATAAGACGATAAGAAAGGGGCATAGGCAGCAGATGCATAGTCAAATTCTGATAGTATAAAGGACCTGAAAAACTGAACACGGCAAGAAAAAGGCAAACATGCTGCACTTCGATTTAGTAGCCCAATCTTAGCGGCAACGCGGCGTGCAACATGGCTTGTCATGGTGTTCCAGCTCATGTCTGAGTCGAAATGTAGGCCAAGATACTTGGCCGTTTTCACAACAGGCAGCGTCTGCTGGTTGGGACTGCACTTGTTCTGGGTCGGCCAGAACATGTTCTGCTTGCTCCGGCCTCGAGGCCGGAGCAGACCGAGCAGTTTCACTTTTTCACAGCGAAACCTGGCGGGAACATCGATTTTGGTCCCAAATGATCACGTGCATACGCTTTTGGGTTGGACACGTCGTCCCGTACACAGTGACCATGATAACGCATACACATTTTGAAGAATGCACCAAGTTTGGCATATTTTTCACAAAACTGTGCTCTGTTTCTGGAGTAGCGTTTGGTTGACATTAGGCTGCTCCATGTGCACCAGCTGTTCGATCCTGTTCTAGATCGTACCAACCAAACGAACTCTATGTGAAGGGTAGGGTGGTCACCTAATTGTACATTACGCTTGAAACTTGACAGGTCCCTGACCCCGATATATGAGTGCATCGACAAGTACATAATTATAGAAAACTCATGCCCTAGCTAGCAGTAAACACATGCGCTGGTGGCCAATCAGCTGGGCTGGCAATGAGGTAACCAACTAGACCGACTCCGGTGGGTCTGCAATATTCCAGTATTGTCCGACACTAGGCCGATTAGAATCGATGGGCATCCGTGTAGGGAAAAATGTGTTTGAGCATTTCATTGACCGTATTTCCGGGATGTAAGCCGCACTGGAGTATTGTAAATATACAAAATTTCGGCCCTGCAAAATTTCGGCACTTCACGATTTTTGACATTTCGGCGGCAATTTATTTTTGGCGTGGGGTAGAGAGCATGGTATTGTGTGACAGATGCTGTGAAAAATTTCATCGGCGTATTAACCCTTTACTGTCCGCACATACAAGCATCGATCCAATGGGATCGATGGGGTAGGCATTTTGAAATTATCGTGACTTGCTCAAATCTAGGTCTTTTGGAGAGATCGAAATATGTACAATGTAGGTCGAAGAGAAAAGTCTCAGCTGTCGCCTCGAACAATCCCCGAAGCGATACGAAGAGCGGTTGCTGAGTTATCGCACTCGTAATTCAGGTCCCGGGAAATGCGCGTTCAGAGCGCGACGCGCATGTCGACGGCTGGGATTTTCCCTGTTTACGTCACCTGTTGGCAAGGCTACACCGATTCAAATTCAAAAGTAGGTTCCCGGGAGTCTCTACGAAAATATTTGAGCTCGATACGAGCAACAGGGGTGACATGGTGGATTGAGATCGATCTCGAGCGTGAGCTCAGCGCTTTTGCGCGTTCCCTGGCTTGCAGCGCTGGACCAATGCATCCTGTGGCGCCGAGTGTGGGCTCATTGCGTTCGTCTCGTCAAGACCTTTTCAGGATGCCCAAGATCGTGGAAATCGTCAAATTCAAACCAAAGTTACGTCTAATTTTAGTTTCAGATTTTGTGGTTGCGTGGGCTCGTATACATTTTAATCGGACAGTAAAGGGTTAATTTAGGCGTTTTGGGTCGGTGCCGAATATAGCCGAAATTAAATAGCTGCCGAAAATTTGTATATTTACAGTATTTGATTGTAGTCATAAAACACAGGTAGAGATCGGCTATAGAGTTGGTCTTTGAATGAGAGAAAAGTGATCACTATAAACAATTATCACTACATACGATCATCCTGGTTTGGGTGAGAGTAATAACTTTACGACGTAAGTCATGACGTCATGTATATGGGACGCCCGCCCGTGAGACCTTGAGCGTGATGTAGAGGCGACGGTTCGATACCGGAACGGCTTGACAGCCAAATTTGTATAGACCCAAACCGTTCATCAGCGTTGATTGTTCACTCGAAATATGTTTGTGGAAGGAAACTGGCATGTTGAAGTTTGCTCTGAGACCAGAGTCAATCGAACTGAGCCACTCTTTTGTGTTGACCCATTGCCTCCAATTTGCCCAATTTTTCGCTTCAAATCAGAGGTGGCTCCAAACCGGACAGGTTTTAGAGTGCACGTCAAATTCACTCTGGGTCTGAAATTAGGTAATTGCTATCGCTCCACGACGGCCAGTACAGAGTAACAATAAGTCTTGTGTGTGCTTCCATTAGTTTTGATTGGTATGCGGTGCTTTATTGGCGAGAGGCGAGCCGCTGTTTACCTACTACAAGAAGTTGATTTTTCGAAAGTCGTAAAACTCAAGTCGCAGAAAGCAACACGTCAAAAACTCACCTGCTTGGTATGGCGCTTCTGGTCATCGCAGAGCCATGAAATTTTGGCTCGGACTATAACACATCGTAGTCTCACTGTGACAAATGTTTTCGAATCAAAATACCAAGAGAGAAAGTGAATATTGAGTCCATTCCGGTTTGCAACCTGTGTCCTATTTGAAACCGTCACCTCTACAGTGCAGTACACGCACAAGCGCTACTGAAAAATACCTATTATTTTGCATTGTACTTGGTGCGAAAAGAAACATGTACGTATCGTAAGTATGGGGGAAACTTGCAGAGACTTGACTGTGACTTTGCAAGAGACCATTGTATGTATTACGATAAACGATCAGAAATGTGTGCAGTTAGTAACATTACTATAACCGCCAATGCTTTAACCGATCTCTACCTGCATACACATCTACCCCCGCTGACCGCTGGAACTCAGTTCCGGCATCGGTCCGCCTTGCTGCTTCACCAAGTCAATTTCGTATCGCAATCCTAGATTGGCTAGGGTACCCCGTAAGAAGACCATAGGTCTGTGGGGACTGCCCTAGAGAAATATGAATAAATACTAAAATACTATGCAATACCCCGTTTATCACCATTCATTTGATCAAGCCACACCGCCTTTTTTTGTAGGGGGGGGGGGGGGATTACTGGTGTTTATAATGTGGCTGTTACTCCGGAAGATACGGTACTGAGCTCTCTGATTTCTCGAAATGCTTGCCATCCATGCCTTCCACTTTCTATCTGCTTGTTAGGTCGACTTTTCATAAGCAATCTCGGAACCCTCGACACCTGTGAGCTGCAATCAGCATGTCAGGTAAGACTGTAGCAATACGCCGTGTTCCATGCGACCATGCACATGTGTACTGTGAGTGCTGGACTAGTGCTGGCACACGGACAGACGAGCACTACGAGTGCTGACCTAGCACTGGTAGATGGACAGACGTGCACCACGAGTGCTGACCTAGCACTGGTATATGGACAGACGTGCACTGGCAAGACGTGGAAGATCTACGCCGTGCAGACCCCGAGTTCAATAGATCAAATAAGGTGCAACTAGACTTGGAAGGGCATTGCACACCAGTTGCATACAAATCGTACTACAATGTGTACACGGTAGGCCCTGAGCTCTGCAGGAGCCCAAGTCACAGGTTACTGTACTGCTTTGAGGGCCTAAACCAGCAAAAACAGCCCTCAGGGCCTCAATTTTCAAAATTCCTTTTTAGTTAGAATTTTTTTGAAACACATCTACCGTAAAGTTCGCAGCAAACGCCCACTTCGCAGCAAACGCCCACTTCGCAGCAAACGCCCACTTCGCAGCAAACGCCCACTTCGCAGCAAACGCCCACTTCGCAGCAAACGCCCACTTCGCAGCAAACGCCCACTTCGCAGCAAACGCCCACTTCGCAGCAAACGCCCACTTCGCAGCAAACGCCCACTTCGCAGCAAACGCCCATCCCAGCGGGTCCATACTATTTTCGTCTTTTTCAGGTCAATATAGTTGTAGAAACCTGGCATGAAGGTCGAATGCGTACGAAAACGGCTGTAATGCCTACAAACTGCCTATGTCTTACCAGGAGGCTCTGCAAAAGCTATTGTCATCATCTTGCTGCAAAGAAATCTTCTGTCGATACTTCCTTTCATTCGATAAATGAGTCGTCTTTATGGTAGTTCGCTGTCTATGTGGTAATAGAATCTTGTTTTCATGAAATTTCTGCAGTGCCACAATGTGGCACTTTCACAATGGAATGGTGATTGTTCTGACGAAGCGTCATTCAACGACTTGACCGCTCGCAGTATTACAGTTGCAAGTCGAACAGGGTATGTCACAGAACCTAGTGGAAGCTACACCTACAAAAGAGCTGCTGACTTGTTGAAAACTCTGAAGTGCTCGAGAAAAGCCCTTGCGTTTGACTGTTGATTTGGAAATCATCAGAAGTGTATTTGGTTCCTGCAGTACTCTGTTCTTTGCTATCTTGTTATTCGGAAGAAACTCCCGTTCGGATATGCGAAATAAGGCAACCACCATCATAAAATCACTGCTAGCTACATGTAGCTCGTACCACTCGTAGCTAGTGCCCAAAGAGATTTTGAAACCAGGAAAGTGGACATAGTTTACCGTAGCAAAGCGCTCTTCCTGCTACGGTATGAGATACACGTTTGTACAGTAGAGGTGACAGTGCATGGGGTCAGTGTGTACAGGCCAGCAGATCTTGCAAAAATGGGGTGGGCGTTTGCAGCGGACTTTACGGTACATGTACTAAAGGACCTCAGCCAAGAAAAAGTTCAATATTCCGATCTAAAAGCCAATATACAATATGTACTCCCAATTGGTGCGATATATGCATAAAATGTACATTTTACCATGACTTCTCAGCATTCCAAGGTGGATGGGCTGATTGAATACCTTTGAAACAGTGCAGTGAGCAGCTAGAATGACAAAGAATAGCTGAAGAGTGCGGAGAAATGATCGACATATTCGCAGCTGCATCTAGAGTGTGATCGTCCTGCAATCTCATCTTCCATGTCTTCCTCTTCAGCTGAAGAAACGACTTCACTGCAGTCTTAGACAGAGATGTGATCTCAGAGGACGTCTCCTCGTATTCCGACTCTCACGAGTCAGCCGCCACCTTGAGCCGCTTCGCAGCAAAAGATGTGGGCTGCGATTCCGCCTCGCTGTCGACATCGATGTCGGAACCAAAGAACTTCTCATCCTGATTCTGACCTTCAGCGTCTACTTCAGCATCCACTCCTGACCAGGCTCGAGCTGTACACAATGACCGCCACACGAACTCTGCGAGCAGACCTGACGCCTGCACCCATCACCACATGGTCAAGGAGCACTTGAGTCGACACTCGACACCATTTCAACTTCAAAAATAATTTCTTGCGGCAAGGCCTTCAAGAAGTAAAGAACGCGTCGCGCTGCTCGCAGCGCTATCAAAAATCTTTGAATATCACAAATCTACCTTTTTCTCGAAGAAAATTACGAAACCTCTAAGGGTCGTTTTCGCTGATTGCGGCCCATAATTATCATCTATTGGCTCCAATTCGAAGCCGATAATAGCACCTCCTGCATTGTTGCCGATTTGAAACACAGTAAAAAGAAAAAATACAAAAAATACATACAAATCCGTTGATCCCCGAGCTGCAGAGAGTGCTCAATGTCAGAGACAGAGCTTAGTACATAGCAGACTCAGCGGAGGACGTTCAGGTTGGTTGTAACTCTGAGTTTCATGCCGTTAGGCAATCATCAGCCAACTGATACTCGGGTCTACCCAACAGTTTGCTTATAAACACATAGGGCCACAAACATAAACAAATCTAGCGCTAAATCTGGTGTGAGGTATGGCTAGAAAGCTGGCGTGGGCCAAGGCGCGACAGAAGAAGTGCTAGGAGGGTGGCGGGCACAGGCAGGTGTGAGCATGAAAGCGCGGAGAGAGGCGATGATACATACATATAAAAGCAATTGGCCTGCCTGCAGCGATTTCACAAACGTGACTTTCACTGCATCATTGGTCTTCTTACCCGAAAATGGCCAAGTGCCGAAACACGTTAAAGTAACCTGGTGGATGTGCGATGTTGGGGGAATGGAATTGTCCACCCAAAATATCTTTCTTTACACATTGTGCAAAAGCTTCTTTGCTCCCAGCATTTTACTCCATTTGATGGTGGGTATTTGAAGTAGAGCCGATTTCAAACCCATACTATACAGATAGGGTTTGTGTGTTATAACGTAGGCTCTGTTCCATCTGAGATTCTGTGTTTGTATCCACAAAATCATTAGGCAAAGTGAAGACCTGTGAAATTCTCAGTAGGAA
>NC_088654.1:1831115-1836115 GCF_964019385.1 Sycon ciliatum | reverse complement strand
TGCTGCTGGTGCTGCTGCAGCAGCTTCAGACAACTGGCCACAAGGGTAAGTAGCTGGCTGTGTGTTGATCGGTTTGGATGGCAACATTGCATACCTGCCAGCTATCCCGATTTGGCCCCGTGACCGTCCCGATATCGAGGGTGGTAATAGGCACCAAAAAGTGTATTTGTCGCATGCATTTTGTCATTATCCCCCATTTCAGGTTTCCAAGGGCTGGCAGGTATGGCATTGCCTACACACATATGTCTCAATTCATCTACAGACTTGACCTCTAGTTCTCGCTCCACTGTCATACTGACGTACAAAGAGGCATAGGTAACAATGGCACCAACACACACATTGAAGGGTACGATACTGTCGGTTGCCGTAGAACGGAGTGCCGTAGAAAGAACAATGCTAGAATATCACCAAGCACAGTAGACCAACGTATAAACAGGGGCGTGGGAAGGTATTTTAGTGTGGTACGGTCAGCCATCTGAAGTACAATTTACTCGTGAGGGAGTGGTGGCTGAGCCGAAACTCTTGGAATTTCGGATCCCAGATCAGTGCATCTTTTTGATTCACGGGGTATCTGGAGCAAAAAGTGGTACGGTCGAAACGTGATGACCATACCGTGTGCGACGTCCCTGATAAACAATGACTCGAATGTGCCTAAACTTTAGCAAGTAAACATAAATTTAATTACCCGGTCCGTTCCTGAAGGGAACTAAGGGCCAGGCAGGCAGGCAGCCCAGGATCAGGCAGGCAGACAGCCCAGGATCAGGCAGGCAGGCAGCCCAGGATCAGGCAGGTAGGCAGCCCAGGATCAGGCAGGCAGGCAGCCCAGGATCAGGCAGGCAGACAGCCCAGGATCAGGCAGGCAGGCAGCCCAGGATCAGGCAGGAACAGTGGGCTAGTTACTGAATATGATTGAGATAGACTGTTGTACAGTCAGACCTCGCTTAACGGCACGCATCCATTTTCCACAAAACAATCTCTGGATACTAGTAGGCGAGGGCGAGGGAACCGGATAATTGAACACCGGTTACTGTATAGCAGGAAACCTTCGGAATTTATTTTCGTACGACTTCGTACACGGCCTCTTTTGTACTAAAATTAATTCCGTGCTAAGATTTGTTCCTGTGAAGTTACGTACACTGTGCACTATACATGCGTACTGCATGCCAACACCACGGCTGTTTGCAGTGCATGAACTCTGGCCAGTCGTCCCCGTACGCAAAATGCGTACGCATTTGGATCTACCGTACATTTCCTCGTGTTTTGGGCGAATCTGAGCGGTACCACGCTGTCGAATTGGGCCTGCGTTTGCCCGGAACCAGCCGCTATCGAAGTAAAATTAGGTGTTTTGAAGGCCACACGGGAACACTGCGGCCATGTCTTCTTTTCTGCGCCGTTTGTTTGAAAATCGGAGTGTTTTTGAGTTCGAAGTTTCGTCTTCGTTGTGGAATGGCCGTGCGTACATTCTCCTTGGAATTACCAAAGTCACACCCCCGTTTCTTACATTACTAGAAGTTTTGCAGTCAGCCACGATAGTTATTATACCTGCTTCCATACATCCTTTCATTGAACAGCCAAACGAAACTTTGTGGCGCGCCTTAGTTTTTTGTGGCGCGGGGGGTCACAAGTTTGTCACTTCGAGTTGTACACAACAACCACATCATCCCAAAGGACCAAAAAAACCAATTGAGCAAAGTATTTCAACGTTGCGACTTTGCCTGGCCTACTGTGAAGATGGAGACTTCTACTCGGTTGCAGATACTCGTATCAAGAAGATAGGAGGGAAAGCGTGGTGAGTAAAATGTTGGGATGAAAAGAGCCACATTCTCTCTCAGAAAAGGTTGTCGTTCCCACACACGTACACTATTTGCTCTACCCAGATCTGCAGAAGGCTAGATTCGCATCCGCCGCGCACATAGGCAGAGTCGAAATTTTTGTACTCTCAGATTTGCCGCCATCTTGACGAGTGGCCGCTGCGAAACACCCGTGACACGTGCATTTAGCATCCAGCACTGTACGAAAATAAAATGCGTGCGAAAGGTCGAAATTCGGCTTTTTCGGAAAATATTTCCGTCCGCAAATTTCCTGCTATACAGTATGTTGGATGCACGACGCATGCTGTAAACCTGTAACCTGGTATTTTCATCCGGATGACGAGGGATCGGGATGAAAGAGGGGGGACCGGAAAAGCAAGGTCTGACTGAACATGAAAATATGAATGGTGTACAGTACTGTAGAACGCCAAAGAACTGGCCGGTCAGGGTTCTAACCTAGCACGGTATTATATTTTAGAGAACGCAACAGCCATGTTCTTATTTGATGGTACAGTCTTACATGTACATTTATGCAGAGTTATACGTCTGAGCGTACATTAAACTGTTCATTGCAGTTTCCGTTCTTATGTGCAAAACATACAGCCTTCATCATTCTTGAAAATTGTTGAAATTCTAGTCTGGCCGTTCTTCGGCGGTCCGTTCTTCGGCGCTCCGTTCTTCGGCGCTCCGTTCTTCGGCGCTCCGTTCTTCGACACCCGACAATACTGTAGGCTAGGAGGCTGACCCACCAGTTTATCAGCACCCGGCAGTGCAATACTGTAGTCGGTCAGAGCAGATGTGACTAAACGGTGAGACTCGAAACTGACCGAGGAGGCCAGGAAAAAAAACAAAGAAAAACAACAAATCAGATGCCATGTTTGCAAGTGAAACATTTTGTGCGAGAAAACATTTCTTTCTTATCTCGCTGCACTCACCCGGTCAGAAGCATAGCCTCTCTTTCTTGTTCTCCTCTCTTTCTGTTGCAAATAGCTGCACATAACACCAGGCACCCGTACTGTTTTCTCCATCCGATTCTCTCTTGACTAAAAGCCGCGGAGACAACAATTTTCATCACAATGAATGGAACTAAGTCTGCCGTCATCACCATGCATCAACGAAGTCAAATGTTTTCCAGAATCGATTTTCAGGTCACTATCTTCAGTTGAGTATCATGCTGACTTCGTTCATGCATGGTGATTATCCCAGAGTTTTTGTTCTATGTTTTGCTTCATTAAATTATCTCTTTTCTTTTTGTCTTCTGACCCGCCATGATTAACATGAAAGTACATGTCGCTTTCATATGTTCTGTCCTTCTTTCAGGCAGAAATGCCTGTCCCATGTGACCGACTGGAAGGGATTCAGCAAATGCTTGGAAAAGTGTGTTAGCCCCCTGAACCGTGGTAAGCATGTTGTTGCCTATCTGTGTAGAATCAAAGATGAAACACCTACCGTATTGTCCGGAATATAAGCCGCACCCTGATATTTTGTCACCAAACACAATCGTGAAGAAAGCTTCTGCCCCGAACGTCGAAGCTCGCGCTTCCTGCCAACTGACTTGACAATTGAGCCCGCCAAACCTTCCACTCGGCAAACCTGCAAAAAAGCACCACTCCCTGTTTAATGCACAGTGTTGAGGGGAATTAACCCCCGTTCATTGAGCTTGAATAAGCTAATGAACTTTCTGCTCCGAGAGCACTGCATTATGTGGTGCTCTCCGAGCCAATACATCACTTGGGATACCAACTGACAGTGATGCTCCGCTTCCAGCGCGACAAACACCTGGTGAGCACCAGGAAGCAGCTGTGTGAGTCGGTGTTGTGCATGAAGTAGGGAAAACAGTTAGTTAGTCAGGCAAGTCAGTCGGCAGGAAGTGCGAACTCCAACATTCGGAGCAGACACTTCCTTCACCAATCACCGCCGATGTCGCAATATCTTCCGTACAAAACACATCATTCGTTGTTAGTGCTGAAACGATTATATCGATTACTCGTTACTTACTCGATAAAAAATAGATCGAACGGTTATTTCGATTTTATCGGCTAAACAAGTTGAATGGTACTTACGCTCGGTACGGGATTTCCCCCTTTGGGGGGTCCCATGAAGTGTGCATGCACCAAAGATGTTGCGAGTACGACACGATGGTACATGATGTCGACTGTACATTTGCAACATCGATGTACATGTAAAAATACAAGCGCGATCTTAGAAACATCGACGCGATCACCGTTGCCGTATTTTCAGCTGACTACCTTTCTTACATACAGCATGCAGGACTGGCCGGCTCAGTATGTGTCTACACTAGCTGCAGGGGCTGGAGTTCCCTTCACGTGCGAGTTGTCTTGAGCCAAAGACAGTAAAGTGGTTTTCAGTTTCGCGTTTTCCGTTCTATCGACGGTTCCCGAACCAGTTTGCTCCACGACGAGCTAGGCTTGGCGTCTGGTCCAATTTTGAGCATAGACAGGAAAAGCAACTACTGTTGTAGACATGGGCATCCAGTCACATGTCTAGCAGCCCCAGGGCGCTGGTTATGCAGCCGTGGATATGCTGTACACCCGTGCATTTATTCGCTGCAGCCCGCTAGCACTGGTCGCATCGGATCAACAAGTAATTACATGCGAACTGCACTGCACCCAGCGTACTGTATGTGCTGAGCGCGCCGGCCCCGGTCAATCCACTGGATTTCCATGTGCGCTGCAGTAGTTACTTGTTGGCGCGCCTCACGTCAGCTTATCCGTTGAAATCTGCCGATCTGCTCCCCCCCCCCCCCCCCTGGCCGGCTTCTCTGACTTCATCGTCGGATACAGCAAAGTCACAGGCGAAGGGCACAATCAGTTCTTAGGTGCAACTAGTGCGTCACCTCTGTCTTGTCTGTATATGTCTGGTCAGTCCGAACACTTGACAAAGTCTGTATATGTCTGGTCAGTCCGAACACTTGACAAACTTTTTGCGGGATCATCGGATCTATACGCCCGATTTCCGTCGTTGGCGCTGTACGCCTCGTAAAATGTTTGCAACTCACAGAATGTACAGTCATGTACCGATGTGACTACAATAATAATCGTTTAGCCGATAAGCCGATCGTGATGATGTCAGCTATGCCACTAAGGAAAAACGTAATCGTTTCAGCACTATGAATCGTTGCTATTTTAGCTCTTCTTCCTTGCACTGTTCCTATCACCTCTTTTTTCG
>NC_088654.1:1766115-1826115 GCF_964019385.1 Sycon ciliatum | reverse complement strand
TGTCTATCTGTCATTTTCTGTCTGCCTATCTCCCCCTCCTCTCTATCCATCTCTCCCCCTCTCTGTGTCCATCTCTCCCCCTCTCTCTGTCCATCTCTCCCCCTCTCTCTGTCCATCTATCCTAACTGTTAAGGCCACAACCGCATTCAGGTTACTGCTTATCTACCTGATGTTCGGGCCCAGCATAACTGCGTTCAAGCGTATTCACTCGTGCTTGACTGCATGTGCTATTATGGTGTGTGAACACCATGCTTTGCGCTTGCTGATGAAGAAAACGGATTGGGAGTATTTGTCTGCAACCCCTGTTTGAACTTGGCAATCCCTTCATCAACTTGGAACAGCTCCATTAGGCGATGAGTTGAGCAATCCTTCCTTCGTTAAAGAAACCCGGCCTAGCACACCCAGGATGGTCTGTCAGAGAAGGGGGTACGGGGAAGGTGGTTAGACCCTGGAGGGGAAGGTGATTTGACCCTTGAGGGGAAGGGTTTTAGACCCTTGAAGGGGAGGAGGTTTGTCCCTTGAGGGGAAGGAGGTTAGATCCTTGAGGGAAGGGGGTTTGACCCTTGAGGGGAAGGGGGTTTGACCCTTGAGGGGAAGGGGGTTTGACCCTCGAGGGGAAGGGGGTTAGATCCTTGAAGGGAGGGGGTTGACCCTTGAGGGGAAGGGGGTTTGACCATTGAGGGGAAGGGGTTAGACCCTTGAGGGGAAGGGGGTTAGACCCTTGAGGGGAAGGGGGTTAGACCCTTGAGGGGAAGGGGGTTAGATCCTTGAGGGGAACGGGGTTAGACCCTTGAGGGGAGGGGGTTTGACCCTTGAGGGAAAGGGGTTTGACCCTTGAGGGGAGGGGGTTTGACCCTTGAGGGAAAGGGGTTGGACCCTTGAGAGGCAGGGGATTTGACCATTGAGGGGAAGGGGGTTCGACCCTTGAGGGGAAGGGAGTTTGACCCTTGAGGGGAAGGAGGTTAGACCCTTGAAGGGAAGGTGGCTTGACCATTGAGGGGAAGGGGGGTTAGACCCTTGAGGGGAAGGGGGTTTGACTCTTGAGGGGAAGGGGGTCTGACCCTTGAGGGGAAGGGGTTAGACCCTTGAGGGGAGCGGGGTTTGACCATTGAGGGGAAGGGGGTCAGACCCTTGAAGGGAAGGTAGTTTGACCATTGAGGGGAAGGGGGTTAGAACCGTGAGGGGAAGGGGGTTAGACCCTTGAGGGGAAGGGGGTTAGACCCTTGAGGGGAAGGGGGTTAGACCCTTGAGGGGAGGGGTTTGACCCTTGAGGGAAAGGGGTTTGACCCTTGAGGGGAGGGGGTTTGACCCTTGAGGGAAAGGGGTTGGACCTTTGAGAGGCAGGGGGTTAGACTATTGAGGGGAAGGGGAATTGAACTGTAGACTGGACAGGGAGGGATAGGTGGCGCCCGAGCCTGGGTCGGGAGAGGCAGGGGGACAAGAGCCTGGGGGTGGAGGCGTCAGTGGCACAGCCCGGAGCTAGGATTAGAGTCATGAATTGGCTGGAGGGAAGGGGAATGGGGGGAGGGGTAAGGGGTGGGGAAGGTAAACTATCAAAGCTTTAATTAAACAAATCACTGAAGGTTCAATGGATATGTACTTGTACACGCACAGGCACAGATATTATGTCCAATAGGTGGGGAGGAGGGGGGCATTCGTTGCGTTCCTGGACAGAAGGTTAGCAGCACGCAAGCGAAAGTAAAGAAAAAGAAAAATATATATTTTTATTTAAAATCGTGAAACATGAGGGGAAGAAGTGTGAAACAAGCAAGTGGATAGATTTAGTGTACTGGTACTTGAATTGGCCCATGGCGGGTAACCGTATTGCTAGAAGAAAACAAGGCGTAATTTGGTACAATCGAGTATTATTCTTAGCGATGCTTGCTCGTCGGCTGTGATTCCAAAACGTTGAGCTGTGCTCGGATTAGCCTCGCCATCCACACCAGCAAGGAGCCCCCCCCCTCCTCCACCCCGTCCACCCTCCTTGTCTTGTTGTCCAGTGACACTTCTCTTGTCCTCTTTCCGTAATTGTTAGTAGGGCAGTGTGTTTGTTGAGAAAGTAATAATTGTTAGTAGGGCAGTGTGTTTGTTGAGAAAGTAATTGTTAGTAGGGCAGTGTGTTTGTTGAGAAAGTAATTATTAGTAGGGCAGTGTGTTTGTTGAGAAAGGAATTGTTAGTAGGGCAGTGTGTTTGTTGAGAAAGTAATAATTGTTAGTAGGGCAGTGTGTTTGTTGAGAAAGTAATTGTTAGTAGGGCAGTGTGTTTGTTGAGAAAGTAATTGTTAGTAGGGCAGTGTGTTTGTTGAGAAAGTAATTGTTAGGAGGGCGGTGTGTTTGTTGAGAAAGTAATTGTTAGGAGGGCAGTGTGTTTGTTGAGAAAGTAATTGTTAGTAGGGCAGTGTGTTTGTTGAGAAAGTTATTGTTAGTAGGGCAGTGTGTTTGTTGAGAAAAAACTCTAAAGGACAGCCTACAACATTTCAGTTTTGTAAGTTCTAATTATTGTAGATATAGACAAAGTGTCTCAAGTCCTTGCTGCAACATAGTGCTCAATACCTTAACAAGGGCAGATCTAACTACACAAGGCAGAACAACAGAGGCCAAAAAGCTTTTCTCGTAACTCCGAATTTCGTGTTATAAAAACTCTCATCAGAAGAGACACGAAACTTGGAGTTACCAGAAAGCTTTTTGGTCTCTGTTGTTCTGCCTTGTGAAGTTAAATGTATATGTACCTACATGTACATAACCATGTACATGGTCATGTACATGGTTATGTACATCGTCATGTTCATTATACTTATACATTGTATATGGATGAAGAACAGAAGCAGAATTCCAAGTCGGGACTCACTACTAGTCCTTGGCGGATTACATAACAGATAAAATTGCAGAATAATTTGCTACTTTTTCTGTTCACTTGTTTGAGGAAGGAGCCAAACGAGAAACGTCTGAAGAAAAAGTTAACTGTCACCAACAGGACTCGAACCAGGGACCCTCGCTTGTAGCCAGCGATGCTCTAACCACTGAACCATGTAGGGGCCATCACTGTAGAAACCGTTCCACATTTTCTTCAGACTTCGTAACTCACACTTCCTGTGAATCCACACAGGCGGGTGGGACGCAGCCCTCACTGTCACCAACACACTTCACGTAGAAAATAGCACGCTACATTTTCTGAGCTAGTTTTTTTCCCCGAAACACTGTGTATTGAGCAGGGAGTGGTGCTTTCTTGCAGGTTTGCCGAGTCGAAGGTTCAATGGACTTCTCCTGTTCTCTGGATGGCAGTCGTGAGTCAGTCAAGTGTCAAGTCGTCGGAGGAATACCGCGAGCTCCAGTGTGGGAGCAAAACCATTCCTAGTTTTTTTGTATCGGCATTGCATGCATGCTTGGTAGATCTACACTGTATGTGGATAAAGTAAGGTAGAGACATTCATGCTAGTGCCTGCCATCATGTTTGTTCTACCAACTCCACTGCTTCTCGAGCACAATCTGCCAATTTTTCGAGCATTGTTCCCATCGGCATTGGCTTAAACATTTGCGGTAAGTCTGCTGAGGGGATGTGTGTGTGTGTGGGGGGGGGGGGGGGTGGGGGGGGGGGGGGGGATAGTGCTTCGAGTGTGGGGCACGAAACGTGGTGCAAAGAAAATCGAGTGGTATCAGCTGGCACCTGGCGGGTACTAATTCAGTCATGTAGACTCGACACAAAGTTTTTATCACAATCAGCAAAATGTGAGAACAACTATGGACAGAGAACTCAACGGATTCAATTGTAATCAAGGCTTGTTATTACGATCAGAAGTCATGTATACTATTAACCCTAGAACAGCCAACCGTGTCATTTGACACCGCGCGAGTCAAACTTTTATAATTACCGAAATATGGCTAATCAGAATAAGCTCAAATCTTGTGACTATTCCTAATTTTTCTTCCTATTTCGTCTGCCATAAACCTTTGATTTGTTATTGATGAGGTACCATAATGGCGAGTACGTATACCTAGAACGGCCAACCAGTGTCATTTGACACCTGCACTATAAAAAGCCATTATTGCAGCTAGATGGAAACAATATGAACACATTTCGAAGGTGTCGGCCATATCGAGTTGCTCGTATGCCAACCAGACAAAAGAAGGGTGCATGGGCAGGAAAATCGCTGAATACAGGACGAAATTATATGATCAACATACAACCGTCGGGCGAGAATCGCGAATTTGGGGCGGGTAACCATTAGTGCACAAATTACACAAACACTCTTCAGCTAATGTCCTTGATACTGCTCAATCCCTTTCATTTTCCTGTAAATTGCCCCAGAGGAGCCATCGCGGTCTGACGGCCAAGGAAATACTGGAACGGATGTAGCCTATTACCATGCATGAATCTGATGACCATGAAAGCGAAATTGCCCATTTTATCTTCATTTGATGGGTGGTCAAGTGTAGTGACCATTGGAAGTGGTGGATTTGTTCTGTCATATGAAGGCGAATCGTGCGGTGACAACACCTGAGTACCACCTGTGGATTCAGAATGTGTTGAGGTTCACGAGCCTCCAGAGAGCGGACGAGGGTTGCGGGATAGTCCAGACAAGGAATTGTCAGAAACAGTTGCAGGAGTGGTGGAGACCCGAAATGGATAGTGTTGAGGAAGAGAAATCGCAACTCTACAACCTGGAGATGGTACACCGCATTATCGCAAGGATGGTGCTGTGTAGATAATCCTTTCTAACTACTCGCCGAGCTAATAAGGCTCTTGAACTTTTTTTTTTTTTTTTAATGCAACCCAATTATTGTGGAAAGGTCACAACAATAAGAGACAAGATCAAAAGGAAAGCTTTACAATAATATAGCAATGAAAAATATCAATTGTGCACTCATAATCATGTATAAACAATTAAAATGAAACAATTCCAGAACGTTTTCGTGTGACCATCATCAGTGGAACATCGTCACATAGTAAGAATCACTAAAACAACCAGTTATATAGCTAGAGTAACATGAAAAGAAGCGTGAGAATGCAGCACAGCTAGCGGTTATGCATAACGCGTGTAGTGTGAACCTTTGCAGTGTATCTGAGAATGGTAGCAGTAGATGAATGTGGCAGCTGTGAGTGCGTGTGAACAAAAACTGGTGATGCATAACCGCTAGCTGTGCTGCATTCTCACGCTTCTTTTCATGTTACTCTAGCTATATAACTGGTTGTTTTAGTGATTCTTACTATGTGACGATGTTCCACTGATGATGGTCACACGAAAACGTTCTGGAATTGTTTCATTTTAATTGTTTATACATGATTATGAGTGCACAATTGATATTTTTCATTGCTATTTTACGACTGTTGTCTCCTCGTCGGTTATTTACAATAATAATAACAATAACAATAAAACGTAGCCTGTAAAATGTAAAAAGTCACTGAGTACAGTTTAATTCAATATCCATGTCCAGTATTTATAATAAAAATAATCTGCTGCAATTTATAGATTCTCACATGCGAGCAACCTGGGCCTCAGCAACAACCAGCTCAGCAGACTCCGGATGCCGAACCGATCGCTCACGGAAAAGACCCCGTGAACCCCGCAAACACATGATGCATGATCGCAACAGGGCAAATGAGAGACGGCATCTGATGTAAGATATTACGTGGGAGTACTGCTCCTTCCTCCTTTCCGCTCTCAATAACGCGATTCGGCGATAGAGTGATGTCGCCCCTCTTCCCATGCCACCACTTGCCGACAGCACAACAGGCATGAACGTCGCATGCTCCACCTCTCTCACTCTCTCTTCATAACATCGTCGCTTTTCTTTTTCATGGCGCCGATAGACAGTGGTGTGTGGTGCAGATCGATTTGAGCGTGCATGAGGATTAAAAACCCGTATATCAAGTAAAGTACGCTCAAAACGACTGCCCCACAAACCACTGACCGCTACATCAAGCCGCGCATGCTCCTCCACAATAGCAGACCTGTATCTCATTCTCTCTCCAGTGAGTGGCTGCAGCAGTGGCTCGATGGAGACATTGTGACAGGTCTCTTGAAGGAGGGAGGCCAAACCTCTTCCTCCTCCGCTTCAGGCTAAACGGGTAGGCAGCCGCTGGGATGCCTCCTCTCTCTTTATTGGCCCCGGATGCTGCAGAAGGTGATTGCTAAGTCATAACTGATAACTTCATCATCAGTGCATTACTGGTCCAGAAACTGTTGGAGAATAAAGAGTTGCAGTATGAACCACTTTGATAAATTGAAGTGAACTACCATCTAACTTCATCGCCAATAATCGCGGATTGCATTTTGTTTTTCAAGCTTACATTGTAGGATGCAAAAATGGTAGACATAGAAGGTAGAAGTAGCAAGAATTATCAATGGTTCGCCTAGTGTAGACCACCTAGAGCCATATGTTTTACATGGTGAGAGTAGGAAGCCCCACATTGTCCAATTCTCGTAAAATACGAGATATGTCCTTGACCGTTTCAATGGAATGTGGTGGATCTACTCAACAAAGACTATTCCAGAGGATGTCCCCCTGCAAGGCGGTTACATAAATGAATAGATGTGACAGGAATCGACGCCTTCACAATATCCCAGACCTTTGCTAGTTCATGCGCATCCAGAAAACGCTCATTCCTGCACTGGTCAATAAACTTGTAGATAGTTATGGCATCTGGTTGCTAAGTGCCAGCCAAGGAGAAGAGAAGGGTATACCTCTTGAAAGAGTCTAAAATGCAATCGTTACTAGCCTAAACCATCTCTAGCAGCATATGTGTCAGCTTGGGGAAAAAATGATGCTCATAGTTAGTCCATGTTTGTACTTGTTACTGTGTGTCATTCATCGTGACGGTCGAGTAATCCGATTATGCCAAAGCACATATTCCCGAAAAACAGTTACTCATGTGCCCGGTGACGTTGACACATTGCTTGTTATTGTAACTCTGTGATTATAAGAAATTCCTATGCAATTAATTGAAGTTTTGCCAGTAATTGAGTTTATTCTTCGCAATTGCCGTTACTCGTACATTGTATTTTAGTTGCGTATAGCCAACAATAGTGTCTGGGTGAATCCTAAATTGTTGTGTACATCATAAATGCCGATAGTGATAGCCAGCACTGAAAACAAAAACCATAATAACCTATATCATAGGTCTTAGACATGGAAATGTATGCAGTTGTCAAATGACACCGTTTGGCCGTTCTAGTAGTACTGAAAGTGGTGGCCGTCCTAGGGTTAAGTACACACACTTGAGAGGGACGAAAAGAGTTTCTTCTGTAACTCTGAGTTTCATCAGACAGCAACATCAGTTGCTGTCTGATGATCGGTTAAAACCGTGAAACTCAGAGTTACAGAAGAAACGCTTTTCGTCCCTCTCAAGTGTGTGTACTAGGCTCTGCACCTTGGTGTATTGAGCACCCTCACGAGCAACCACAACTCCCTCCGAGTATACTATTAAAGGGGAAGTTAAGGCAAAAATTAAAATTTCACCAGTTGTAGTCTTCGGGGTGCTGAGTCGAATGGTCTTGGTCCGAGAAAGCTGAGACGCTCCCTTCCTACTTGAATCCCAATCGAACTCGCGCACTTCCACCAAAACTGGGTGACTGCGCCCTACTAGATGGGGATTTGTATGCAAAAGGTCACTAAAAGCGCCATTTCGTTCTTATAAAAGCACGGATGACCGCGATTGGCCCATATGTTGTAGTCTTTTGGACGCTGAGTCGACTGGTTTTGGTCCGAAAAGGCTGCGATGCAGCGTTCCTCCTTTATTCCCAATCGAACATGGTTGAACAAGTGGTCACGTGCTCCTGGGTGCCCAAATCACCTGGTCACCACGCCAGCAGGCGACAACTTTCACACCAAGGTTCAACTCGAGTGACAGGACTGCACCCAAAAAGGTCAAACAGGCTTTCAGATGAAGACATTATTCACAGAGTGGACGCAGTGACAGCTTGTCTGCAGGCAGGAATACTATTTTCCAAGATTAACTTCATCCCAACAATTAATGGCTACCTGCAATAATGGTTTCATCTCTCACTACATGGATAATTAGGGGAAAGATTTGATACACCGACTATTCTGCCAGAACCCTGCATCAAAGTTGTAGTGGAGAGCAATCAATGGAGAAGCGATCATGTCTTATAGGGCTAAGAAGTGGCGGAGCTCGTGAGAGATAAGGTGGCAGCTTCAGATGCAGATCGACGATACATGTATGTATAATTTCCTGGAAGTTTGACAATGTGCAGACTTTCTTCCATTTTTGTCCCAAACCAAGAGCATTATATCCCTTGCTGAAGCATTATAATCAGCATTATAAGGCAGTTTTTGGAGCATTATGGTTAGCATTATACGAACATTTTCGGAGCATTATCCGCTGGACCCTAGCCATAATCCCCCCTGAAAAGGGTGGTTTAATAGTATGGATGTGTGTGTGTGTGTGTGTGTGTGTGTGTGTGTATTATTTATTTATGGTGCATTGGTATGTGCAGCGATTTCCAATCGATAGGTTGCGGGTTCGATTTCCGACGATTGTGGTCACACACGTCTTTCTTCTCTTTCTCAGACTCTTCCTGACTTTTCTTTCATTCTCCTGGGTGGTTACCAACAGCCAGTGTATGCCAGAGTATGTGGTGTGGTGTGTGTGTGTGTGCGGGAAAAAAAAGAAAGAAAAAAAGAGAAAAAAGACCAAAAAGTAGGGATTCACTGGCCAGAAAAAGCCACTTCATAGCTGTGTGGTGTAGACCAGGCTGAATAGTGGCGGTCAATTCTTCAGCCTTGCAAGCTGTTGAATGGTGCAATCCCAGCATAAGCTGCTATGGCTTCTGCTGTAGCATCGCTATCATCGCTTCCGGCGATGGGCGTCCAATGGTCCAATGGTGTGTGTGAGTGTGTGTTAGGCACCGGCGGATTATGCCCGCAAAATCATGGAATTATGCTTTCATGGATTCTCGCATTATGCTCGCAAAATCATCATAATTATAATGGTTTGAGAAGACGAGTTCGAGCACACAAAATGTATTTCCATGATTTCTACCCTGCTTTTCATTGAAAACACTATCTGCATGACCTCCGAGCCCATTACCATGCAGACCACCAGCACTGATCAGGTGCATTGTACACAATAGTGTAGCCTACATACATGTACTAGAACTGTGATACAATCATGCAGTTATCCTCCTACCTCCGAAAGGATGCCAAATTATGCTCCAAATTTTCAACCACCAAATTATGCCAATAATTATGCCGGCATAATCCGCCGGTGCATTAGTGTGTGTGTGTGTGTGTGTGAGTATGTGTGCAGGTGTGTATATAGCACTTCTGTACTGACTCGTGAGTGAGAAAAGAACAAGGGTTGGCGGTTGTACATGTTAGCTAATTTAATATTATGGTACAAAAGGAGAAGAAAAACATGTTACCAGTTACATGTACACATGTACACATGTACATAATTATGACTAACTGACCACCAACGTAACCAGATCATAATTTTACAATCAGCGAGTGCGACAAAATGGCACAAAACTGACCAGGAGTACTGTACTGAGACATTCAGAGACCTGACACTTGATGAGAAGGGAACGAAAACGTTCAGTTTAACCAAATTGGCAGCTTCATGCATGACACCGTTGTCGACCGACAATTATGCTTGTAATGCCAATTTTGCATGCGAAATGCTGTTATAATGCCAGCATTATGCCACCTGGAAAAACGGGACTATAATGCCAGCCATAAATTAATGCTAGCATTACCCGCCAATGCCTATGGATCGTATATTTACTAAAACGATTCAAGTAGCCTATGAAGAGTAAAAGAAATTGAACCAATGACAACAAATACTCGTCCAGCACAAGAGTTGTCATAGCAACACAAATAACAGCGGTCCACTAATTTTGTTGTTGGAGATAGTATTGTATTGTATTTATTTAAAAGGATTCTCCAAAAGCAAATGGATGCTTATCGCGGAAGTCTCCCACATAAATATCGCAAGAAAAATGGGGAAATGGGGGAGAGGAGAGTGGAAGATGAAGCATGGGAAGAAGGGAAACAAGTACCTAAATAAAAAATAAATAAAAAAAAAAAAGTAAATTATCGTGTCCGTTCCCGAAGGGAACTCACGACGGCCGCTAACACCCGATAAACCCTAGCGGCAGATGCAGCGCAGCGCCTAAGCGCCTAAATAGCGAGGTATAAAAGCAGGAAAGAAATTGACGAGGGAAGAAATCACCTCTGCAGATAATAGCGGGACATTTAGATGAATAAAAACCCAGCAAGGATTAATTTCAAGGAAAACAAATTTCTCAAACGGAAAAGTTCGGAATTCCAGTCAGGGAATATCTATGCTGTGAGTAATGAGCCTTTAGAGCAATGCGAAAATTGACAGAGGACTGAACGCAGCGGATGTGTTCTGGAAGTTTGTTCCATTCCACAGATAAACTGAAGAGAGGGGACTTAAGGAAATGGGCGCCAGAACGAGGTAAAACTATAGAGGACGGGTGACGACAACTAAGGGATACATTGAATTTGAAACGAATTAGCAAAGACGGAAACTGGTAAAAGACATGATGAAAATACAGCAAGGACAGAATCTGACGACGCCACTTCAGGGATGACCAGTCACAAGTACGATTAAGAATCTGTTTCGGGGTTTCCCACTCAGGAGGGTGCCGGGTCTTACAAAGCAGATATGAACGAGCAGCAACGGCTTGCAGTCGGTCTAACGTAAGCGAATCTGAATGGGATACGGCGAATGACCAGACAGGGACTGCGTATTCTAACAGTGGTCGTACGTAACACTTGTAGAGCAAATTCACGGTTGAAGCAGAAAGGAAATGGGCCATATGGCGCAACAGAAAAACACGACTGCGAAACTTATGGGTGATAGATTTTATATGGTCAGAAAAATTTAGTGAAGGAGTGATAGTCACGCCGAGATGACAGCGGCTATCACCTTTCTGAATAGGCACACCGTTCATTGTCAAGGGGGATCACGGGCCGGGGGCTAATGCATATTTTTGAAAGGGTAGGTGGACGCATTTACTGGTGTTAAACGAGTAGGAGTTGTTACTGGTTGATTCTAAATACAATAAATGAGGAGGCCGAGGGTTTATGACCAATAAAAACTATTATAAAAACCTCGGTCCCACATGTACAACCAGTAAAAACTCCTACTCAATCTCCAACAACAAAATTTGTGGACCGCTGTTATTTGTGTTGCTATGACAACTCTTGTGCTGGACGAGTATTTGTTGTCATTGGTTCAATTTCTTTTACTCTTCATAGGCTATCAGATTATTTTCCTTATTCGGTCTATTTATAACCAGTACGTGAGTTCCCTTCGGGAACGGACACGATAATTTATTTACTTTTTACAGTGTGTCTATAATGAGAGTGCGGGCTGTCTCCATGGTTACCGGTGTTCATTTCATAACTATAGTCTATAGCCACTTCTCCTTGTGAGACCTTATCTGGAAGGCCCATTCTTGCATACTCCAACAGCAGCCAAGGGAGCTAGCTCTCTTGGTTATGCGGTCTGCGTCCGATCCTAAAAGTTTTATGAACTTTTTTTATGAACTGTTTTTATGAACTGTTTTTATTGGATAGGATATGATTTATGTTGAATAAACGAGGTTTGTGTCAATGGGAGATTGACTTAGAGTTTTTACGAGTTGATTCTAAGTAATAATAATATTAATATTTTAATAACCGACGAGGAGACAACAGTCGTAAAATAGCAATGAAAAATATCAATTGTGCACTCATAATCATGTATAAACAATTAAAATGAAACAATTCCAGAACGTTTTCGTGTGACCATCATCAGTGGAACATCGTCACATAGCAAGAATCACTAAAACAACCAGTTATATAGCTAGAGTAACATGAAAAGAAGCGTGAGAATGCAGCACAGCTAGCGGTTATGCATAACGCGTGTAGTGTGAACCTTTGCAGTGTATCTGAGAATGGTAGCAGTAGATGAATGTGGCAGCTGTGAGTGCGTGTGAACAAAAACTGGTGAGATACACTGCAAAGGTTCACACTACACGCGTTATGCATAACCGCTAGCTGTGCTACATTCTCACGCTTCTTTTCATGTTACTCTAGCTATATAACTGGTTGTTTTAGTGATTCTTGCTATGTGACGATGTTCCACTGATGATGGTCACACGAAAACGTTCTGGAATTGTTTCATTTTAATTGTTTATACATGATTATGAGTGCACAATTGATATTTTTCATTGCTATTAATATTTTAGTGCTCTAATAGCAAGAGTACATAACCCCCCAGAGTGTGCAACGCCTGATCCAGCTCTGTATACAGGTATAGGGTCTTGGTCGAGCGGAATCGGATCTTTGCGTCATAATACCGTACACATCTGAGGGGAACCCGGGGAGTCGCGGGTACTCTTGGATCAAAAACAATGGTGCCCTGCCTCGAGACCGGCCTTGAGCTGGTGTGGAGTGTACGCATGACATCAGAAGATCCGATTCCGCTCGACCAAGACCCTATGCAGAGCTGGATCGGCGTTGCACACTCTGGGGGGTTATGTACTCTTGCTAATAGGGCTTGAAAGTGATGACGTCAAAACGGCCAGGGAGTAGTAAGTTGACATCAGATTTCTATTTTTGGATCCACTAAGGTGTGACTTTGCTATTGCCTAAGTATGTGGGTGCATAGCAACCCCCTCGTGTCGCATGCAGGTGTGACTTTTATTTCGCCACCAGTTGTAACCCCGCCCCCAGTAGCCAAATCAGTCAGTTTCACTGGTAACATCACCTTGCTGAGAGTAAGACGGCTTGAAATGTGCTTGGATCCATACAAAAACTGGATCCAAGTGGATCCAATTTTTGAAATTTTGAAATTGTTGCTATGCTGTGACGTAGCACTTTCAAGCCCTATAGTACTCTTGGCTAGCATGCCACGCGAGCGTGACTCCTGGCATGGTGACTGCTCGCTATATAGTCGATTTATAGTAGTCACGGGACGGCGCGTGTAGGGACTTGCAGGGGAAATCCCGGGGAGATCATTACGCTGAGCTGAAAACTGGCCCCAAACCTAGTCTAGCTAGAATCAGTACTACTGACTAGTAGTACACTCGTGTACTAATCTTACTACTACTACCGGTACTCAAGTCAAGGCGAAGAGGCGTTCTTGAATCTTGTACTGTAAGTAATTTAGTTGTAGATGTACCACAAGAAAAAATTTCGGCTTTCCCGCCGTAGCCTTTGCGTACCTGACATGATTGTATTCTCCTCCACAACAGTGAAAATATCCGATCAGTATCACAGTCATAATCTACAGACAAGCGATTTAGGAGGCGCTCGAGGATTGAGTAAATATTATTATGTCAGGGGCCGCAGCTACCGGCGGGGAGGAGAAGGTCTTCAATGCCGAAGATAGGAGGGTTCGAGTCCTGAATCCTAGGAAAACTCCCGCCGGGGCCGGGGGTCACCCAGTTCACGCCTCCATTTTCCAAGTACGTTCAGCGTGCCAAGCTTGCAACCAGGTAGCGCCTGCCACGTGCTTCATGGTCGAACAGCTCAACAAAGGCGCTCATCCCTGCTACTATTTCACGACTGCCGCACACGTTATTTGTTGCAGCGATTGTGGAGAGTATTGTTGGATTCAGATTGTGTACGAATGGGATCCCAAGGATTCCAAACCCAGTAGCACGTTCCTGCCGGATGAAACCTTTGTCGAGGAAAACAATGACCGAGGATGGCTGCGGGTGCCCGAAGACTACGTAAAGAACTGCGGAGAAGGCAAGGGAGACTGGGATCGCTATCTGTATGATTATGGCATTATTGCTCTGCGCAAGGACAACTTGGAACAGAGACTAAAGGATGAGCTTGACAAGCTGAGCGGTGCAAATGCAATGGTGCGCAAACCAATGGCTCAACAGCCGCGTATGGAGTCTGTTGACCAGGCGTTCCTGTGTGGGTTTCCTGGAGAGGTCAAAAAAGAGGCTGTGCGAGGTCACATGTACTGGATGCCCGTTGACAAAGCCAAGAAAGCTGAACCGCTACTGGATGACATCGGCTTTAAAAAGCGCAGAGGCCAGGAGAGAGAGACCTCTGCACTGTTCGCTATGCCGCAACGTCATACGAATGACGGTGACGGCGACGGAAACAACAAAAGCAGCAGCAACCAGGATATTGTTGTCAAGCGACTCTACCGTCACTACATTGATTCAAGCGGTGGACAGAGCGGCTCGCCCATATACTCCTACAACGATGAAGAAAAGGAGTACGTCGTTTACGGCATTCATGCCGGATACTGGCGCTTTGACGATGCCAAGTCAAATTTGTACTGCAATGTAGCAGTGCGGATCCAGGAGGTCTACAAAGACATGAGTGAGTGGATCGAACGGAAGGAGGCCGACAAGCACACTGCCAAGCCAGCTCAGAAACATTCCACAGAAGGTAAGGTTCATTCCGTGAGACATGAGACTACTACTAAGTAGTTCAAAAAGCTAGGACCGTTCTACAGTAGAAATCAATTAAAAAAACCACAATTACCACAAAAGACGGCAAGGATGACTGCGAAAGAGACGGCAGGAACAGTAAAATAGCAACAGCAACGACCACGACAACCACGACGACGACGACGACAACAACAACAACAACAACAATAACAACAACAGCAACAACAACAACTACAAAAAGAAAAATTCACGGTTCGCGTGAGACTCGGCTGGAAGCCGGGCTTTCCGCATACGTAGGAACGCCACCACCCTTCAAGGATCAAGACGCAGATTCAGCTCCTAAAGCGGTGGGAGGTGAGTAGATCAGCTCACCAGCAAGTGGTCAAAGACCGAAAATCCCATTCACTGCATCCATATTTTCCTCGTGCCAGGCCACGAGTTCCCAATTAACTGTGGGTCGCAGCACGGCTGGAAAAATGCTTCCGCTTCCAAGCAGGACTTGAACCTGGTACCCTCTGTTTCTCAATCATGATCTTAGACCATCACACTATGCCTGCCTGCACAACAACTACAAAAACTACAACAAACGTGCAGCCACAATCTCACCCTCTTACCCAATAATTCCGGATTCCCACTAGGCCGATTTTGCAGCAGACATGGAATTGTATGACAAAATCGTGAAGACCGGTGCGAAAATTTGCATGGTGTAAGGTTTCGACCAATCTGCGGCGAGTCTCTTAGTGCTTGGATATGGTGGTGCGAGCCTCTGACCAATCACTATTGGCTTGTCACCATGACAGCAGAGAGTGTCGGTGCAGATCCTTAACTGGCTGCACTTGATCGCTACTTGACGCCAGCCCTTCACGCTGTTGACTTTGCAGCTCGTGTAAAAACGATCTCATTTCCGCTCTGGCGTCTACTACGGTCTAGCATGGCTGCCTACCATGCGTACGTGTGTCCACAGAGCGCCACAGGCCAGCAAGAACAATCGCTTGTCATTCGTTGTGTGTGAACCGGTAGTCCGAATTATCCGACTTAGACAGCCGATTTCATGTTGAAGTCCATATCATGCCTGGTCTCTGCTAGGTCGAGATTTTGGCCGATCGTGGTTTATCGATTATGGAATCATACAAAAATTCCTCAAGATTGGTGCGAAAATAACCTGGGGTGGACGGTGATGTCGCATGCGTTTTCGACAAATGTGCGTGGGTTTGTGTGTATAGGTCAGATCCAGTTGGCCGATCTCATGTGGAAGTCGGTATCGGAGCGTCGACCAAAATATCGGACAGTGTGGACCAGGCATAAGAGCATCGGCCGAAAATTTAGCCTAGTGGGAACCTGATATTACCCTTTTCCCATTGCGATTAAAATTATACATGCCATAAAAGCCCCTGTATACGCCCACTCGAAATTACGCCCACCCTCCGTGTACACGCCCAGTCAGGGGAAGTCAACACTTTTGTTTCAAAATAGCGCCCATGCCCATGTATACGCCCAGGTATGCTGGAAACACCAGTACATGTACAGGTACTGATACCCAATTCTTACGGCTAACCTCATTCCAAGTATACGCCCGGTTCCAAAATAATGCCCGTGCCCTTGTATACGCCCAGGGAATCGAGGCTGCTATTCTATACGCCCGGGGCCAATGCGCGGGCTTTTACGGTGTTTCTATTGGCTACAAATTTTTCCAAAAATAATTTTAAAATAAACATTTTTGTAAGAATTTTTAGCCAAGAGACCGTTTTGGGGAGTGGTGTATAACTGTGTGAAACATGAACTCTGGCTACAGTGGAGTCTGCATACCCTTACGAACTATACATGTAACAAGCATAAACCATGACTTTCTTCCCAGTGCATAATATCTAGGCCCGCTCGCGAAACCAATTTAATACAGTCGTCCCTCTCTAATCCGGCACCTTTTGCTACGGCGTTTTCTGCTGGATTAACGAGGGTGCTGGATTAAGAAATCCTGCCCTCTGACCCGGCCCTACCCAATTGCATGCATGTATCATACATGTACGTCAAAACGCAGGGTTTTCCGTGTCGACCCAAGTATTTGGTGCACGGCTTTATATTCTCAATTGTTCTCCGGGAATATACACAGTGATAAAGTGATAAAGTAAAACAGAGAACATGTTCACATGTACTCTTGCACACGCACGCACACACACACACACACACACACACACCTGAAAATTGGCAGGACACTACTCCTTGCTAAAATAAGAAAGTATGGTTGACTGCTTAGCCGTTGTCTCCTGGACAACATTGACCAGACTGGCCCAGCCTGGCCTGGCAAGGAGTGCACCTAGTACTGTACGATCGTACTGCCGGATTATGAAATCAAACTACGTGCAGTTTGAGTGATTCGTTTCAAAAAGTCACTGCCGGAGGCGGAATTCAAGTGCCGGAATAAGATGTAGGAATTGAACGAAAAAAATCTGTTTCGTCAGAAAGTGCGCCGGTTGGCAAGGGTTCCGGATAAACAAGTGCCGGATTAGAGAGGGACGACTGTACTGAATACCGCTGTTTGAAGATCTCTAGGATGCAAGAAACGTGAACTTACAGCTATGTAATGTAGACAGACCTTAGCGTTCAGTGTGGGCATATTGCTCTGCACATAATTTGTGCGTGAAGCACTTGGCTTGAGCTGCTCTGATTGGCACTGTGTGTGTATATGTGTGTGTGTATATGTGTGTATGTTGTGTGTGTATGTGTGTATGTGTGTATGTGTGTGTGTGTGTGTGTGTGTGTGTGTGTATGTGCGTGTGTGTGTGTGTGCATGTGTGGGTATGTGCCTGTCCAATGTACTGGCTGTGTTGTTTGAAGGATTCGTTGAGAAGAAACAACCTAGCTATCTGTTTGGCACTGGAATCGAAGGAATGAAGAAATCGAAGTCAGGAACGTAAGTGTATGCACTGTGTAATGTGTGTGTGTGTGTGTGTTCATGCGTGTGTGTGTGGGTGTGTTTGTGTGTTCATGCGTGTGTGTGTGTGTGCGTGTGTGCGCCCGTGTGTGTGTGTGTGTGTGTGTGTGTGTGTGTGTGCGTGTGTACATGTGTGCGTGCACGTTGCGTGCCCCCGCGTTACTGCGAGGTTTGTGTGTATGTCCTGTTGTGGACATGAAAATCCAGTTGGATGACCGGGGCCGGCACCTTCAATGCGTACAGAACATTACGTGCAGTGCACATGTTGATCCGAAGCGACTAGCGCGCTGCAATGCATAAATGCATGTGTGTACCGTGTACACACGGCTGCATGGCCAGTGCCCTGGAGCCGCTAGATGTGCGATCTGATTCCCATGTCCACGACAGTAGCTTGGTGGACATGATTATTTGTATGTACAGTACATGTTCGTGAGAATATGTGCATGTGTACGCGTGGGCGGGTGTGTGTGCACTTATGCAGTCATGGCAACAGGTGTATGCATTTCGGTGTCCACTATTCATACATGCCAATACACGCGCTCGTGCATGCAAAAACTAGTATTTAGTGCAGAGCATGTGAAAACGGCGCAGGCAGGCAGGCATAGTGGGATGGTCTAAAACCATGATTGAGAAACAGAGGGTACCAGGTTAAAGTCCTGCTTGGAAGCGGAAGGAATTTTCCAGCCGTGCTGCGACCCACAGTTAATTGGGAACTCGTGGCCTGGCACGAGAGTAACATGGATGCAGCTAATGGGATTTCGGTCTTTGACCACTTGGTGGTGGGTCTGATCTACTCACCTAGCTAGCCTTAGCTCTAACTTTCATAGAAAAAACTAGTGGAAATCCATAAACAACATTTTAATTTTAATTTAACCATGCCGTGGTGGGTCGATTTTTAGTTCACAGGTTTCAGCCACAAATGATGTCAAGTTCGAACTTCGAAAGCGATTTTGTCCGTTAGAGTCAAACACAGCTGAGCGCCCTTTCACGTGAGCTGCAGCATTTATTTATCCTTTCAGATTCTATTTGCCATGAATAGCTGATAGATAACACATTTTCATGTCTGTCTCTTCTCCTTTGCTGTGTGTTTTCAGTGAGGATGCCGGTGAACCTGACGAAGGTAAGGTATCTTTTAAATCACTTGGCATGGCTGTATGTATGTATGTGTGTGTGCGTGTGTGCAAGTATTCCCAGTTGCCTTGTGTGTGTATGTGTGTGTCTGTCTGTCTGTGTGCCGGTGTCACGGTATGAATGTGTATGTTCGTGTGGAGTGGCCCTGGGTGCACATCTAGTGCATTTGCAGATTTGCATGCTTCTCTTGTGACGGGCGTATACATGGGACATGGTACATGGGATTTGTGTGCTTCTCTTGTGATGGGCGTATACATGGGGCATGGCACATGGTATGCGGGTGAGGGGGGGGGGGGGAGGGGGGGGGGTGCATGTTTCTGTGTGCTTGTAACAGTACCATGTGACCTAGTCTACTGAAAAGTCACGATTCACTGCATTTTGCACAACATAACCATTCTAAAAGGAAGTTTCTGCTCCGAACATCGGAGCTCGTGCTTCCTGCCAAATGACGAGCTGTGATGCGAGCTCTAGCTCCGAGCTCCGGCGTTTGGACCAGACACTTTCTTTAGCAATTACCACCAAAATCGTAACAGCTTTGTTCAGACGCCCATTCTCAGTAGCGCACACGCATAGCATACCCTGACGATGACGAAGATGTGAACTTTTAGTCACATATCACTGTGTGTTACTTATCACTGTGTGTTACTATGTCATTTGCTGCACAGTGTACCTGGCTAACCCCTTTGACGCACCGCTGTTCGTCAGTGAGATCCAACCATGGCTTCAAAGCGTGCCCGCCGCAGGTCTACGTCAGAAGTGCCAGCGACAGGGTCTCCTCAGTATGTCTGATATTCAAGATCTACAGCTGACTGAGAGAAACCGAGGCGGTCCTGCGCACAATCACGATCTAATCTTTATGATATTGGCTCACGGGCGTGAAGGCTATATCAAGCTCTGCCATGCTGTCAAGGAGATGCGATATGAAACAAGGCTCGGTCAGATGAACTTACTCCTGCCCCCGGATAAGCGTGTCTAAGCCCACGCGGTGAGGCAAAGAATGAAACAGATTTCTTGGCATAGCACCACGCTGTATTGTCTGCGAGTATTTTCCTGTACTTCTTGCTTTCTAGAAGTAAGCTAGCAAATCTCTCTCTCATGCACTCTCTCTCTCTCTCTCACTCTCTCTCTCTCTCTCTCTCTCTCTCTCTCTCTCTCTCTCTCTCTCTCTCTCTCTCTCTGTCTCACTCTCTCTCTCTCTCTCTCACTCGCTCACTCTCTCTCTCTCTCTCTCTCTCTCTCTCACTCTCTCTCGCTCTCTCTCTCTCTCTCTCTCTCTCTCTCTCTCTCTCTCTCTCTCATTTTCTCTCTCTCTCTCTCTCATCTCTCTCTATCTATCTATCTTCTCTTTCTAGTATGATCATCCTCAATTTCCATCTGTACACTTTTCTAGTCTTTCGCACTTCACCTTCATTCCTCCCATTATCTTTCACATAGTGCATTTCGTATTCTTCCACGTACATATTGTTGTTTTTTGCTAGATTTCATTATTCAGACGTATTTCTCTGATGAATGTCTGTAGAAATCGTGTTAGGAATTTTTATTATCCATCTTTTATTTTTGTTGATTACTACGTCCAATGTCCGCCTCGCTGATTCTGCTGATTGCCATAACGAAAGAGCTTGGAAGCTCAGGGCCCTACGCTATGCTATTTTGCCTTGATGACCTAGGCAAAAAAAGCATTGAGATGTTATAAATTTTGCATTTCTCCTATTATTATTTCAAGACATAACCTGGGATATGAACCCGCACTATCGCCCTGCATGCATCCCCCGATACACTTCGCAAACATACTAATTCTTCCAAGTTGCTTCACGTTATGATCTTGCATTTGAAAGCCCTATTTGAATATTGTGGCCAGCTGTTTGTGGCAAGCCGTCTTTGATGGTACGGACGGTACGGGACAGGTACGGTCGAGGGTAATACGACAATGTCTACCACCTTGATGACCTAGGCTGTGTTTACATGACGCATTACGCTTGACCCGGGTTGAAATTTCGCCCCGGGTCAACAAAATCGTTCTAACGTACTTCTGTTCGTATCTCGTGCCAGGTTTGAACAGCACTGCATAAATTATGCGGATTCACGTGACTATACAGGACTATAGAAGTGGACTTTTGGCGGCATATCAGTATTTGACCCGGGTCCACTGTCTTCATGTAAACGCTCACCTATTTTGTCTATCGTTCAGACTTTCAACCCGGGCTGAACTCGACCCGGGTTGAAATTTCTCATGTAAACACAGCCCTAGGCAAAAAAAGCATAGGGATGTTATAAATTGTTCAACTCTCCTATTTCTTTTTCAAGGCATAACCTGGGATTTGAACCCGCACAATAGCCGTACATGCATTACCCGATACACTTCACATTCATACTCACTAGAGAGTTTCCGGGGTACGATTTTGCGCGCCAAAATCCGGATGGGCGCTACGGATATTTTCCCGGCGTGCTCCACATGATTTTTCGGGGCGGAGAATCCGTGTGGACTGGCTTTCATACGAACCATGTTTCGTATGGAGATCTTGCGTCATCGGGTGCAGAAAGATTTTTCGCGTACAAATTTGGTACGAGAAACATCGATTTTCGGCGGGAAGTTTTGATTTCGGTACAAATTGTCAAAATAAAAAGGCATAGCGCGGGAATGTGACGTGTTTGCGATCGTAACCTAGGCAATGACGGCAAACACACGAAAAATCGTACTCTGGAACCTCCCTCCACGTTATGATCTTGCATTTGAAAGCCCTATTTGAATATTGTGGCCAGCTGTTTGTGACCAGCTGTCTTTGATGGTACGGGACAGATACGGGACAGCGCGCTTTTAATTTAAGCCTAGTTCACATTCGACGCAACGCCGACGGTACGTAAGGGCTTGTCGGGAGGGCTGGGGTGAGCTTTAAAATCCTGTACGATTCGTACGACACGACATGCGGCAGTCGTTGCGACGTTCAACGTCGAACGGCGCGAGTCATAAGGCACGGTCCGTGACGGGATGACTTTCAGACTTAATTTCTCATTTTTCGGGACTTCTTTCCAATTATTTCTCCTTGAAAGAAGCGGAATCAAGTTCACAATACCGGTTTTTCATTAAGACCAAAAAATTAGCCCTGAAAGTTGTGGCATTCAAATAATAGCCCCAGGAAATGATAGAATAGTTCGTCTGTCACGCTTCTGAACTATCCCTAAATACAAAAAGTGACATGAGATCTTATGTTGCTAAAATTCAACTCAAGTCGTGCTAGCCATTCTGTGAGTTATCATGGGAAGCGCAGTGTTCGAAATGCTAAAAATTTCTAAGTACGAATTGGGAGTAGTCGGCGCACGACGCCGTCTCCTGTTCACACTCGAATTGCAGCCGTTTTGTACGCTTGCGTCCCCGTCTACGCCCGTCTACGGTATGAAAAGTTGGATCGATCCAACTCTTCCCGTCGCTTCCCGATCTGGACGGTAGAACGGTTGCGTTCCCGTTCCTGGTGTTCACATTGGACGCCGTCAGACCGTCCTGTCGCTTGCCGTTGATCCTTACGTCGCGTCCTGCCGCGCCCCGTCGAATGTGAACTAGGCTTAAGAATCGCTATCACGTACGTGGACCCAACCTCTCTAGAAGCATATACGGCGTGTCGATTGATTCCGCTTGACAAAAAACCCTGGAGTTTGACCTATTGGCATCGGTGAGGTTGTAAGACGGATCGCAGGGAAGGCTTTCCTGCAGGTCATTGGCTCAACCATCACGCAAGCCCTTGGCTGCCGGCAACTTTGTGGAGGCCAGGAAAGTGGTATGGAAGCCGCCATCCATGCTATGGGAGTGAAGTTTTTCGAAGAGGACACTGATGCCGTGCTATTCGCCGACGCTTCAGACGCATTCAACCGGCTGAACAGGGCCACCCGCATGCGGAACATTCGTCAACTGTGCCCGGACTTTGCTGCTACTATTTATTTATTTATTTATTTATTTATTTATTTATTTATTTATTTATTTATTTATTTATTTCTGCACCTCGTGGCATGTCAAGACAGCCAATTGAATTGAGGAGAGGGTGAGACCAACCACGGAAGAGAGAAAAAAAGAAAATGAGGAGCACGTACACAAAGTGGGAAGGGATTAGCAACTTACAAAGCAATGGGATGCTCATCATCAACACCATCCATCACAACTCACCAGTATCCTTCCTTCTCAGTCACGAAACAGCACGCTCCGCTCATTTCCCCACTCCCTCATCGCAACGTGGAATGAGCTCCCATCTACCCTGCTGCAGTCTCCCCCTTCTCGCAGAGGTATGCAAACCTTCAAGAAAAATGTCAACGACCACTTGCGGCGCAGCAAGTGGGAGTGGGCCACAGACAGGTTATGGTCTCTCCATCGCAGCCAACACACCAGCCTAATTATACCGACGCAGTCCAGCTCCCTTCTACCCCTCTTTGATCCCCTTTTTATTTTATTTTTTTATTTGTTAATTTTTCTTATGAAAGTGCACATGCCTACATGTAGAATGGAAGAGAACAACAACATCAAGAGAACATAGGGGACTACAAAGGGCGTGTAGGTGCTATTGAGCTGTGCCGGTGAGGTGAAGTGCGCTCCCCCGACCAATGGTCTCGGGATCAAGGCGCACAACCTTCGCTCAGCCTTAATAATAAGCGATTACCAGTTCTCTCCATCTTCCTACGGTGCACTGCTTTTACTATTGTTATGTCCTATCTCAATCTCAAAATCTCCCCAATATCGTTTGCAAAGCCGTCCAGAACTAAAAAATATGAAATTACATGTACATGTACATGTATGTCTTTGGACCTTGGGAAATCCTCAAATACAGGTACATGTATATGTACATGTACATGTACACTGGAAATATACACTGTAAATAATTTAAAATTGTGTAAAGAGAAGAGGTCATTAGTTCACCACCATGAATTCACTTGCAAACATCTACACACGCACATGTGTAGAATGCAGCATGAGCACGTCCCTCGGTTCCTGGTGTCGTCCATAGTCGTCCCTGGTGTTTTCCCCACCACAGCCAAGACTTCGCTGTTGTGGGGAAAACACCACTGCATGCATGCTGGGCACTTCACCAGGCCAGGGCGCAACTCATGACATGTGTAGATCTACCAGGTGTACATGGTGTACAGACAAGTCAAACCACTTCTAATACAATCATGTACTAGTACCGTACTACTGTTGTAGACATGGAAATCCGGTCGCACGTTTAGCAGCCCCAGGGCGCTGGCCATGCAGCCGGGCCGTGGGTAAGCGGTACACACACATATGCGTACGCATTTACATGTATGCACTGCAGCGCACTGGTCCCAGTGGATCAACATGTGCACTGCACGCAGCGTTCTGTACGCGCTGAGGGCGCCGGGGCCCGGGAGTCCGGGACTGGATTTCCATGTCCGCTACACTAGTAGTAGTAGTTCTATCACAGGTACTGAGTAGACCTCTACTACATGTAGGTGCTCAGTCCCCTGTCCGATGGACGCGGGTGACACTCTAGTCAGGGCGCGCTGGGGCCGGCTGGGAACTTGTGGGAAGCCCATTTCGCTGGTCAGTCACATCATGACTAGACATGGTCATGGGGTTCGCGAGTCGCGACCCGTGTCACCGGAGCTACGGTCTCAGTCTATCTACCCTGCACAACAGAAACTCGAACGGCATCCGACCGCACTACACATCGTGCTCCTAGATTCTGTTCTCTTGCCATGGTACTGGTAGATCTACTACTACTACTACTGTACTACTACTGTACTACAATCTCTACATACTACCAGTGCCGGCTCATGTAGATGACAATAATAAACGTCCAGAGCGCTGCATTCTTGAAAGCATCGATCACTCGGCAGTAACAGTTTTTTTGTTGTGATCCAAGGCTTGATTGTTTTCACGTTGTCCCTGAAGTGAAGAGCAGGCATCTCAATGCAAAGCCTCTACAAATAACCTAGCTTGGCCAGTCTGCTGCTGTCCCTTGGATTTAGCTAACGCGCGTGATATGATCCGGAGTTCACCTATGAAGTAACGTAAGTCGTTGCTCGATCTGGACACGCTACGCTGCATTACGTAAGATTACGGAAATCAATCCTCCAGCAGCAGGGCAGGCCTCTCACTCAGAGTCTGATCAATGCATTCGTAGCACAGTCATGTACTTGTACTAGCAAAGGCCTGCACATTTCGACCAACCGGCTCTCAGCTGTACCGAATTGTTGAAGGGGTTGCAAGTAATCAGTCGCCAATTAGAAATAGGCCACACGTCGCCAGTATGCCGTGAAAACACAGCCAGTAAAATAATTGATTAGTCCCATTCAGTGTCTATGTAGAGATAACATCGACAAGTGTTTGAATGCCGTCGAAAAGGCCATTGAATGCTCGTATAACACTCGTGGGTTGTATCTCTACGCAGACACTGGCTTGGAGTAGTTGGAGCGCTAATACCAGCTACCCACCAATGACATTAATTGTAAGTTCATTCTAACTGGCGATGCATAGTTAGATTATTAGTAGGAGTATGAGCAACAGAACCAATCAGGGTATGCAGCTACTCGCAGTCAAGTGGGGACACATTGCCCAGTAGAGTGTAGAGGGGGGTAGGCTAAAAATGTGGCCAGTGTAGTTTGGGGTAGAACTGGTGTTAGAGAAATCAAGTTGGGTAAGGTTGCGCTCGCAAGTCACGTAAAAGAGACTCGCCAGACAAAGTGACTGTGGTGATTTGGTTACCGGCCAAGAAAAACAAAATCACAGTCATGACTTCAGGAGGGTAAAACTTATTCTCGCTGGTTTTGTCTGTTTTTCTGCTCGAGTGAAGTCAGCTTGGAGTTGAGCAGTGAATGACAAGGGGCTTGTAATTTGTAGTTTCTGTCTGCACAATGCCGAAGATAGAGTTTCTTCTGAAGCCTATGTTTCTATGCCAGGCTGCTGTAAAAGCAGGGAAGCATCACTAGCTGCACTGACCGGACCGGCCTTAATTTGAAGCACAAAGGAGAGGCGCAGATCTTTCCTTCATCTGGAGAGATGAAATAGAGATCTGCATTGCTCTCGGCGAGGCAGTAAGAAGTCTGCACAAGAAGAACACGTGTGCATCGTGTAGGTCATCCATGATCTTCTCTACACCAACAAAATACACTCAACGGCGATCCACACAAATGTTCTATTTTGTTCGTGGACCTGTTTAAAAAATATGTGTGACGGCGCCCGAAAATACTGTACACGGTTATAATACTAAAATTATTACTCGATCTACGGACAGAACTGTTTCGTCCTTTGTGGACTCATCAGCGCAGCACAGAAAAAAATAAGCCTGAACCTGATAGCAATGAAAATTATGCCAACTTCAAACTAGGCCCGGACGTACCTTGCCAGAGTGCTCAAACTGACAAGTCAGTGAGTTCTGCATAATGCAAACAGCAAAGGCACTACCCCACATGAGAGTGCTCAACTACTACAAGAGCGGGAGCGAAATACTCAATCTGCGGACAAAACTGTTCCGTCCTTTGTGAATTCATCAGGGCAGCACAGGGGAAATGGGGCTTAACCTGATAGCATTGAACATCGAGTAGAGTACTGGCGGGCACCAGATAAATGGAGTGCCGAAGAACAGCCAGGACAGAATTTCACCATTTTTTAAGAAAGGTTTGGGCTAGATTTTTCAGACACGAACGGAAACCGTAATAAACACTATAGGGTTAAGTAAAAAAATGAATGTTTAATGTCCCCGCACGCCCTGATTTTCACCCTCCCGGCCAAATTATTTTATTTTCTAGTTCGGGCAAATGCACTGTACGTACTGCGATCTACGCCTACACGGCCTCTAATCAGCGTGGCTGTAGATCTTGGAAGGCGAAGTCCGCAGATTGAAAGCGTGCGTGCGTGTGTGTGTGTGTGTGTTTTGTGTGTTCCTGTCTGCTTCAGGTTTCCTCCTGGAACATCTGCAGACTGCTTTTAAAGGCCGGGAAGCTACGCATCAACTCACGCTTATCCTGGGACACTCTCTCTGTCTCTTTGTGAGCATACAGTTAATCCATTTTGGAGTGACAGCTGTTCGCCATGCCCCAAGCCTGTAAGTGTATAGTTGATCATAATTAGTTGAATAGACTCTGATGGCGAACCAAGGATAAATATAATATTATAGCATAGAAAAAAGGACATAATTATAATTTAGAACCGTCCAACTTGGAAGGGTGTTTGGAGTGCGCATCCAAGATATGCTAGAGCTGTTAGGCCCCATTCACACACGGTACAAAACCGCATACAAGCATCATGTTCTTTGAAGTGGGCATGGAAACATGCCCGAAAAGTGAAAAATCACATCAACGTTCAAAGCCATCCCGGAGCGGCTTTGAAAGCGGATTTCGGCTTTTAGTTTTCAGGCAAGTCGAAACAAGTGGTTTGGTGTGTCGAGTTTTTGTTAGTTTTTGGAGAGTCCGGTAGTACCATGCCTCGAGTTGTCTTTTCTGCCGAGGCGGAGCTACGGCTGATAGAACTATGGGGAAAATACAAGCGAGAAAAGTGAAACTATGATGAAAAGAGCTGTTGCCGAGAAGAGGATTGCAGATGAGCTGAATCTGTGCGCAAAGCAGCTACCCGGAGTGATCAGGAAATGATATACACGGCCTACCCACGGCCGCTATCGTTCACAACTCCAGCACACTCAGAGGAATACACCAGTTGTGGAGGCGTTCCACCGAGATCATACTAGCGGACCAAGAAATAGTATTTTTGAAATGTTTAGCCGTACCGGTGCGCTCAGCTCATGCAGAAATCAAAATATTTTAATTCCGCTATCGTTCACAACTCCAGCACACTCAGAGGAATACACCGGTTGTGGAGGCGTTCCACCAAGATCATACTAGCGGACCAAGAAATAGTATTTTTGAAATGTTTAGCCGTACCGGTACCGGTACGGTGCGCTCAGCTCATGCAGAAATCAAAATTCCGGCTCTTCGCTATGGCCTATAGTATGGGAGTATGGGTCACGCGGGTCACTTTTTACGTGTTAGGCATGCACTGCATTTGACTGTGTGAATGCACAGGCGTTGCAAGTGGCTTCTACCGTCATGTAAACGCGAATTTTTGTACCGTGTGTGAATGCAGCCTTAGCCAGTTAGTTGTAGAACGTGACGACCGTCAATCAGTGCAGTGCAATGTTATCACATGACTAGCTGATTGTTTAGTCACTAGTTGTGTTAGTCGAGATTTAGTTTAACTTGTAGTTTCTTTGAAAGGAATTCGGGTGGACACACCCATTCCCATAGCGCTGCTCTCATTTTTGCCAAAAAATCACCAAGGGTGATTTTAGATTTCTGGCCATATATTGGTGAGACTGGCCGCTTCCTGGAAACTCGCCTGGAAAAAAAATAATGGTGAGGCAAGATGACAGGAACTCGACAAGCCATGGGGCCAACATTTTCGTGTCACTCACCCTGGATCCAAGCTCAACTATGGGCAAAGTGCATTCTCTGCAGTTGAAGTAATCGGGAGAGAGCCTGATCGAGCCCGTCGCAAAATGCGCGAGGCGATTGAGATTCGTGATGCTAAGCCCCATGTCAACATAAGCACCGGTTGGGATTATTGTGCATTTTCGCAGTTTCCCCTGCTGCTACTCTTTTTTTATCAATATCACTGAATATAATATGAGGCGGGTCACTCAAATCCATTCTGTTCTTGATGCCTCGTAGTGTCCCCGGTGGTAACAGTTTGGCATGGAAGTGTGGGATCTCCCAGTTGTCTGCTTTTCTCACACATTCTGTGATTAACCTCATAGTGCATTGGCGCATGGGCCTCGGTGCTTCCCTCCTGTAATGTGCTAGAATTAACACCATAACTATTACTTTGCCTGTCGCTGCAAATTCTTTATTATTGTTTTGATGTTGAAGTTCGGATTGAGGTCCTTTCCCTTCTTCCTTTTCCTACCCCTATTTCTTGTCCCTTTGGTTTTTAGCTTTTTATTTTTTCACTTTTTTTGCTGTCCCACCCATGGAAATATTTCCCGGTGGGTTTGGCTTATCGCCTTCGAAAGAAGTGAATAAAGGAGACATAATAGTAGAAACGAGTTAAGAGTAACTCTCCACCACTGTAACTACATGTAGATACTATATACAGTCAGAAAGTGCAACAACTAGGCACAAAACTGACAGAGTACTGAGACATTCGACGTCCTGACACCTAGCTTCAACACATCTCCGTAGCGCTAACCTTGAACCTTCCAAGTTGGAACGCTGTCGGCTAGCGCTATGGAGATGTGTCAAAGCTAGGTGTCAGGACGTCGAATGTCTCAGTACTCTGTCAGTTTTGTGCCTAGTTGTTGCACTTTCTGACTGTATATACTATCTACATGCAGGGCATAGATTAACGGCCGGACATCGGACATCGGACATTTCCCGCCATTTTCGGCCACTGACCGGACGTTTTCAATTTCACCGGACATAGTGTCCGGTCAACAAAGGAAAAAAAGAGCAGCGACCTTTCGACCTTGTATGCAGAGTTGGGCTTTCTTCGGAGCTTCGTGCCAACTGCGACTTGCATATCGTACAACTAACACGTCTACACCGTAGCCTCAGGCGTAGACTTCACCGTATTTACTTGATCCGCCTGTAGCAACGCGGTTGCTACAGTCAATTCACACTTTCGACCTTTGGTACATGGTGTCGACTTCGCACTTGAATCGATGGGTTGAACTGCAGTGCTGTTGTTCGCTCTTGAGAGGAAGATGTCATCTTTTATTTTTCACTCTTTCACTGACCAAGAATGCAGATAGTCTTTTAGAATGTCTTCTGGAAAGCGAAAGGGAGATTCAGAGGACTTGCCGCCGGGCAAAAAGTCCGTGGTGTGAAGGCCGCTACTTGCGATAAGTGGATCTCGGACAACGATGCCTTCCCCCTGGCTGATTTATGACCGGCAGAAGAACGATCGGCTGTTAGCAGAATGTTTGAAGTGTTCCGTGTGCATCAAGTTTGTAGACAGAGTCCGCAGTTGTAAAAACGTCAGCGAGGCTTTCATAACCGGATCCAAGAACCTGAGAACATCAGCATTCAAGGATCATGCTGGAACGGAGATGCATAAACGAGCAATGAATCGTTTCCACAGGCAAGAGTGTCCCGCTCGAAACGCCCTCGAATTCGCTCCAATTGCGAAGGCACTGTGCAAGATGGACGATGGTGCTGCCGCTATTGCACGACTCAAATTCGAACTGACTTACCTTCTCTGCAAGGAGCATATCGCGTTCGCAAAATTCGAGTTGTAATGTGTGAGATACGTCCACATAATGAGTCATTGTGAATGTACTTCAGTACTACTAAAAAAATAGAAGAAGAAACACCCAGAAAATGTGTTGTGGAAAATGTCCGGGCATGTCCGGACAGATTTCGAAACGGAAGGACATATGTCCGAGCTAAATGAAATCCTTAAGCTATGCCCTGATGTAACATGTAGTTACAGTGGTGGAGAGTTACTCTTAACTCGTTTCCACATGTCCTTTTCCATTCTACTTTTATTATTGGCTCAATACCCGAGTTTCAAATAATAATAGTGGTGAAACGAATATTCGAATATTCGAACATTCGTTCGCTTGATCACATTCGAATATTCTTTAAGTCGCATTCGAGTATTCGTGACGTCACTTCGAATGCAGTGCATGTACATACATGCACGCCAAGCACAGTACAGTGCAGTGCGTACAGCCTGCCTGTGACTTTGTACTGCATGTTTGCACATGTATGTGCATACTGGACTGCCAATGTAGCAAACAACATGTATAAACTTCGAAGTAGCCTTATGTGGCAGAGCATTTTATGTGGCACTACTGTTTGTCATACCTAATAACAACGACAACATCCATCAAATGACTGAGAGGAGGTCATGTGATGTCATCTGTGTTACCAAAAGAATATTCGTTCGTTCGTTCGTTAAGCCAAAGAATATTCGACTACTAGGTTTTGACATTCGTTTCACCACTAAATATTATAATAATAATACCACAGCACGCGTACAAAGGCCAAAGAACAATGCATGATAATACACTGAAATTAAGCCAGGCCCGCTTCTGGTTCCAGTCAACAAAAACTCATCCATAAACAATGTCTGATCTCCATTGCGACTTGTCTGCAGCAAATGCTCGTGCTCCTTCTAGGTCGCTGGCATTCTTCAAAGGGATGTCGTGCCCTGCCAGGTCCTTCATGACGGTGGTAGGGAGAGTAGTCACGTGACGGCCCCTTCATCCACGTGACCCTGCTTGAAAATAGCAGGACATCGCAAGGCAAGGGGGTGACTGCTCACTCATCCTCAGCACATGGCCAGTGAGGCTACGACTTCGTTTGGCAACAAGCTCCGACAGTACAGGGATCGATTTACTTTGATTTTTTTGCATAGCAGTCACTGCTACACAGTTTTACAATTGACTAGCAACTCCCAGTATTGATTAGCAGTTTTCCTTCATCAAAAGTTTACATGTATAGCTGTACAATAGCAGGATTTCGTAAAGAAGAGGACAATAGCTGCAGTTGCTATTTGCTTTTCCAAGCGAATGTTCAACCTGAATATTTACGTTAGAGTTTTCGCTTGGGCACGTTACATGTTCAGCGTCCATCCGTCTTCGAGTTCTTCACAACACAATGTCTTTCAACAGGGCAGTTCCACTGATTCCTTCGACAAAGAAACCTCAGGAAAGCGCTCAAACG
Organism: Sycon ciliatum; assembly: GCF_964019385.1. Lineage (NCBI taxonomy): Eukaryota > Metazoa > Porifera > Calcarea > Leucosolenida > Sycettidae > Sycon > Sycon ciliatum. The sequence goes on along the minus strand of NC_088654.1, from coordinate 1,795,008 downwards.
ATCGGGACATTTCGTGCAAAGCGCATCGAATTTCGCTTTTCTCCTTTTCTTCATCGAAACGAATCGACATTCCTGGCGCGTCCAGTTCTTTGTCCCTCTTCTGGGCAGTGAATCACTGATCAGATTCACTGACATGTTGGCTACATGAGACTAAGAACCATCTGCTTCAACTGTGCCTTGTCGAACAGAAACAAACTGAGCTTGACAGTGAAAGAAGAACATCAGGAAAAGTCACCGCCGTGTACAAAACTTCAGAAGACTGCAGTCATGTACGACCAGTGCTAGTGCAGTGTCCAAAATCGAAAGAGCGCGATCCGCGAGTCCGCGACCCGCGCGGACTGAGCAGGACAGGCCAGTTGGTTGGAGTAGTAAAATACTACTCCCTAGTCAGCAGTGTGTACATCAGTCGCATGTAGACTGCACACAACTGGTCTTTGTAGTGCATCGCAGTTTTGGGCGATAAAAAACGAAAAGCGAATCGCAGCCAGTGAATTTTGATTCGCAAACTGCGATGCGAACCCGGATAAATCGATCCCTACAGTAGCTGCGAGTCACATCTGGAATACAGATCATCATTTGTAATTCTGTCTGTGTATCGCACTCCCAATGGCACAAAAAATTCCGCCGTGGGCTGGGGAATAGTCGAGTTGCACACTCTTGGTTATAATTATACTCTTGCCGTTAGTGTTGGACAAAACAGATAATTTATAAACTTATGGTCCTCTTTTTTTAAGATGAACAGGTTTCATATTTTTGCCGCATAAACAAATCATACAGGGGTCATGCATCTGTCAATGATCGTTATCCAGAGTTGCTTGTTGGTGGCAAGGTTGAGGCATTCCTGAATCAGCACATTCAGAGGCTGGAGGTCTTCTTTGATGTTGTCGACCTATCTATTGTGGGGTCGTCTAAGGGGGGGGGGGGGGGGGGCTTGATGTCCGAAGTATAAAATGTATGGGTAGTAATTTAAATAAAATGGGGTTTGTATTTTTTGTAATTTTCGACATCACTAATAAAGAATTCTCGTCCACCGCATGCGCCAAGAGTGAATTGCAACTAAATAGAGCGGTTGTCAGTTGACAACCCTCATTCTCATTCTTAACTCATTCTCAACTCATTCTCAACTCATTCTCATTCTCAACTCATTCTCAACTCATTCTCAACTCATTCTCAACTCATTCTGCACCTCCCGTAGTGGCTAGTAGTGGTACTACAGTCGTGTCCATGCAGCCCTTAATGTAACAGTACATGTCTATGCAGCCCATGATGTAACAGTACATGTCTATGCAGCCCATGATGTAATAGTACATGTCCATGCAGCCCATGATGTAATAGTACATGTCTATGCAGCCCATGATGTAATAGTACATGTCTATGCAGCCCATGATGTAATAGTACATGTCTATGCAGCCCATGATGTAATAGTACATGTCCATGCAGCCCATGATGTAATAGTACATGCCTATGCAGCCCATGATGTAATAGTACATGTCCATGCAGCCCATGATGTAATAGTACATGTCTATGCAGCCCATGATGTAAAAGTACATGTCTATGCAGCCCATGATGTAATAGTACATGTCTATGCAGCCCATGATGTAATAGTACATGTCTATGCAGCCCATGATGTAATAGTACATGTCTATGCAGCCCATAATGTACCCTAAAGATAACAGAGTATTGGCCGGGTTTGTTTGTTTGGCGACAACTGCAGAAGATATTGTCAGTCTCCTCCCTGTGTTTTTCCAGATAACCCATTTAAACACACCACGTTTGTGTCTGATTATCAACCCTGGATTTACGACTTGGACGAATCTGGACTGCGAATGGCCCTTCAGGAGCGGAAAGCTTTTACCGCTGCCAATGTCAAAGCACTGCAACGCCTTCAAGGAAAGGAAGAGCATAACCAAGAAATACTCAACATTCTAACGTCAGGTGGTGTTGAGGCTTACCCAGTCCTGTGTGATGCAATTGAAAGCATGAGTCCCTTTTACAAATCAAAATGCGACGGCATGAGGAAGCTTCTAGCTGAGCCAGCACCCGGTATGTCTCTTGGGATCTTGTAATCTTTGAATTTCAGAGTCCATTCACTTGGAACAGCGAGCACTTAACCGCTGTTGTCATCTGCTGAGGTTTGGCGGTGAAAGGGATCATACAATTTAAACGGCGTATGTGCTTTTAGCTGCCCTAGCACTGTGTGTGGGCAGATGGCTTCTCTAGTACAACGCATGTACATAGTGGCCTCCCTACCGCCACCACTATAGATAATATAATAGAACAGAGAGGTTCCAGGCTGGCCAATGCAGTGCTAAATGGCAAAAGGCAGAGCTGGTTCAAAGATGAATAAGAAGATTAAAATGAACTCGGATGGAGAGCCAAGGATTATTTATAAAAAGTAAAAAGAACCAAGGAAATACAAATTACACTATAATGTCCACTAACACCACCAGGTACTAAAAAATCAGCTCATGCCAGTTGTAGAAAGTCGGTACCGTTGGTCAGAGTCGTGCGATGTTATCGCAGTTCTCTGTTTTTTATTCATTGCTTAGCGCGTGGAACTCGGAGTTAGAACAATTTGTCATCCTTTATCCTTGTCAGTACAGATAACATGTCACCTCCTACCCTCCGCAACAGTATTCTTAGAGGTAGTGGCTTGGAAGAAAGGTTCTAATTCTGAACATGCACAGGCTTGCATGCACAACTGGCTAGTGAGACAGTGACATGCCGCAAGGCTTCAGAGAACTACAATATTTCCTAGTCGATTTGCATTTGAGATTGAACTTGTAGAGCTGGTGTATGTGCAGGTATCGAAATTCCTCGGTATAAGTCGCACCTTTTGACACTTACCATTTCGTGCAAAGAAGTGCTCGCCTTACAATCGAGTGGGACACCCTACATTACATGAGGATATATTAAAACAGTATGGCTAAAACCGAGAAGCTGCTGCGGTGTGACTTGTAATGGAGTGCGACTTAAATTAGAGGAATTGAAATATTACCGCATGTGTTCATTTATAATCTTGTAAAACTGCATGCCCCATCTCCTGCTATCCCAGGCGCAACAACGCTACCTCCATCCACTGGAGTTGCAGCCTCGCCGCCTACCTCTGTTCACGCTCCTGCAAAAGTAAAGGCTACGCCAGCAGAAGCGCCAGCATCAGCAGCAGGAGCAACAGTAGCTGCAGCGGCAGTGCCGGGGACATTGGTCCCCACAGCTAATCTTCAGGTGGACAGTCCACTGGGCGAGATGATAGGGTAAGGCCACTTCAAACTCTACATATCACACTTGTGCTGAATAAGTTACTGGAATTGTATATCTGAACGAGTTGAAAACGGAACGGTTTGAAGAAAGAATCGTCCCCAGCAGCACTCAAACCAGAAACCCTAGGCTACGGGCAGTGATGCTTTATGAGTACATGTAAGCCATGGTTTAGTTAGCTTCCCAACAGCGACCGCTGAGAAAACAAAATTTCTTTATAATTATAATAAGTATATCAATCAAAGTGACTACGACTTGATTGTCCTTGTTGTTCTGTGCAACAATTATATACTGGTGTTCACCAGTTAGCAGCATCTTAGCAAACGAAGATTCTCCCCGGACCCCAACCGCTCCATTGAGATCATGAAGACAGACTCTTTCAAATTCGGTTTTAAAATGGCAATAAATAAGATAAATTGTGCACTCATAACAACAGCCAAATGAAGAAAGTCAAGTTCCGTAACGTTTTCTTGTGACTGTCATCAGTGGAACGCCGTCACATAAAAATGTAATAACTAAAACACACACTTATATACATGTAGCTAATATGGTTTCAGGTAGAAATACAGCAGCTAACAAGTACAAAAAGCGAAGTTTGCACCTTTGCAATGTGTGAATATAGTGTATGTGAGAAAGGTAGTGGCAGATGAATGTGATACTGTGTGAATGAATGTAATGGTGCGTGTGTATTACTTGAAGAGTGTGAGTGATACAACGTTTTCTTTCTTTTCTTTTATCTCACTGTACGAAAATACAATCCGTGCGAAAGGTCGAAATTCGGCTTTTTCGGATTAAAAGGTCCGTCCGCAAATTTTCTGCTGTACAGTATGTTGGATGCACGACGCATGCTGTAAACCTGTAACCTGTTATTTTCATCCGGATGGCGAGGGATCGGGATGAAAGAGGGGGGACCGGAAAAGCAAGGTCTGACTGAACATGAAAATAAGAATGGTGTACAGTACTGTAGGATGCCAAAGAACTGGCCGGTCAGGGTTCTAACCTAGCACGGTATTATTGTTTAGTGAACGCAGCAGTCACGTTTATTATTTTGATTGTACAGTCTTACATGTACGTTATACGTCTGAGTGTACATTAAACTGTTCATTGCGGTTTCCGTTCTTATGTGAAGTCTAATGTTTTCCAGAATCAATTTTCAGGTCACTGTCATCAGTGGAATATCATGCTGACTTCGTTGATGCATGGTGATTATCCCAGAGTTAGTTCTCTTTTCTTGCTGTCTTCTGACCCGCCATGATTAACATGAAAGTACATGTCGCTTTCATATGTTCTGTCCGTCTTTCAGACAGAAACTCCTCGATGTGAAGGACTGGAAGGGATTCAGCGACAGCTTGGAAAAGTGTGTTAGTCGCGAGAACCGTGGTAAGCATGTTCCTGCCTATCTGTGTAGAATTGAAGATGAAACACCTACCGTATTGTCCGGAATATAAGCCACACCCTGATATTTTGTCACCAAGCAGAATCATGAAGAAAGTGTCTGCTCCGAAAGTCGAAGCTCGCGCTTCCTGCCGACTGACTTGACGTTTGGGCCCGTCAAACCTTCCACTCGGCAAACCTGCAAAAAGCACCACTCCCTGTTTAATGCACAGTGTTGAGGGAAATTAACCCCGGTTCATTGACCTTGAATAAGCTAATGAACTTTCTGCTCCGAGAGCACTGCATTATGTAGTGCTCTCCGAGCCAATACATCACTAGGGATACCACTTGACAGTGATGCTCCGCTTCCAGCGCGACAAACACCTGGTGATCACCAGGCAGCAGCAGCAGCGTGAGTCAGTGTTGCACATGAAGTAGGGAAAACAGTTAGTTAGTCAGTAAAGTGTCAAGTCAGTCGGCAGGAAGTGCGAACTCCAACATTTGGAGCCGACACTTCCTTCACCAATCACCACCGATGTGGCAATATCTTCCTTACAAAACACCTTATTCGTTGACAGAATCGTTGTTATTTTAACTCTTCTTCCTTGCACTGTTCCTATCACCTCTTTCTTTCCTACCGAATAAAGACTTCCCTGATTATAAACGTTAAATTGACCGTCTCAGTTTTAACGCATCGCCTTTTTGGGTAAAATACTGGTGCTCAATGTGTGCCTGTTGCGACGAGCTTTCCAGGAAGAACAATAATTATTGAAAAAAAACGTCAAAAGAAGACCAAAGTTATAAACCGGAGAATTATGGAATTTGAGGTTAGTCGAGATCAAGTTCCGTCTGCGTACATTTTTCCGTACATAAAAAACGGGTTACAGTACCGGTTAATGGTATACTCCGGGGAATGCACTATATGCATACATGTACATTGTACATCATACATACAGCAGTGGTTCACATCTACCGTATCACCATGGTCCTACCTGGAGACGGCCATGTTGGCTCCAACAGCAGTGAGCTTCTGTATGAATGAGTCACACGATGCTAGCCATGCTGTCCCAACTGTCTACCTGTCTTGTGCACGTCATGCATAACAGCAGTCACGTGACCCAGAAGTGAAAACACTGCAAATATTATGTACTGAGTTTTCCGGAGTATAAGCCGCACTTTGAACAGCATAAAGTCATCCAAAACAGTCAGTGGGGCGTGTATTGCGATGGTCCATTTCACGATGATAAACAGGATATATGGCTGTATTTAGTGACAAATAATCTGGGTGGGGTTTATACTCCAGTGTGGCTTATACTCCAGTGTGGCTTATACTCCAGTGTGGCTTATACTCCAGGAAATACGGTACACCATAGTTATAGAAGTATGGCATACATAACGCTCACGTGGACGTTTAAAATATTCCCTTTTCACTCCCTGAGACTTTATGGATCGTGAACATGTGTCTGTTTTATTTTATGCGTTACTATGGTGATGATAATATACATACAGGGTCATGTGACCAAAGAAAAGTATCATGTAGTTTAGTGCGGTTTGGGATGGAGGGCATGTCTGCCAGCCATCCCGATTTGGCCAGCACTGTCCCGATATCGCAGGGTGGTGCTAGGCACCCAAAAGTGCATTCGTCGCATGCCTGGACTAGACAATCATCATACCTGTTCATGCCTACGTACAGGTTTGGCGAATTGTCCCAATCTCCGGTTTGCAAAAGTTGACAGGTATGACAAGTGATGTGCTCAGATTTGCTGTGCTCTGTAGAAAGGATATATACTGTAAAGTCGCGGAACATCCGGGCTTATAAGCATATAAGCCGCTTTCTGCATCAGGCTTTAATGCAAACCATGCTTATATGCACCACTGATATTTTTGCCAGGCTTGTATGCACATGCCTCTACGCGTGACACGCGTAGATCTACCACTGACTACCGGTATGGCGGCAGTTTTACTATGCACCGTACATAGCGCATGCACTCTTGACCTACCCGATCCACGCTTGCATAGAAGCCAAGCTTCTACTATGTACGACAGGGTTATATGCATTTGACTCGTTTGATTTTCAGGCTTCTATCCGCGATGTACTTGTATGCATACCTGGTTTGGGGGAACGTGAATAGGCTACCGACATGTCTCTGAGAAATGCTGCATTTCTTTCTGTTTCCTCCTTGTTCTCGTGTGTGTCCAGACGACTTTGCCCAAGCCGTTGCGGTACTGATTGATCCGGAGAACGCCAACGATTTCAGAGATACCATCCAGGACTTTATTAGGAAGAATAAACTTGGAGATTTAGACCTAAAAGACAATCTGTTTGGTGTTATGAGATGGGCGGTGGGCCAATCTAGAAAGTACGAAGTCACGCTGGCCGACTTGGAGAAGATAGCGCGAGACCTCAATCCTGATAGGAAGAACAGGATACGAAACACATTCCAGTGAGTTTTACAGGAATGATTGATCTTCTTGTCATCCAGTATTTCAGTAGGATGGGCTGGGTCGGTGGCGAGGAGAAGGAATGTTTATGTGTGTGTGTGTGTGTGTGTGTGTGGCAGAAGGGGGATGGGGGGGGGGGGGGGGATGATAGTCTAATCTAATTATATGAGAAAGTGATGGACGTCCTGCACTGGGATCCTGACTGCTCTCTAGCTTGGTGTCTGAGCATTCTTTCCCAGTAGCAAAGTCCAGGGTTTGCAATCTCGGACACTGAGCCAGAGTCCAGGGTTTGCAAGCTCGGACACTGAGCCAGAGTCCATGGTTTGCAAGCTCGGACACTGGCCCAGAGTCCACGGTTTGCAAGCTCGGACACTGGCCCAGAGTCCATGGTTTGCAAGCTCGGACACTGGCGGAGAGTCCATGGTTTGCAAGCTCGGACACTGGCCCAGAGTCCATGGTTTGCAAGCTCGGGCACTTTTTGAGTCATGTTGCTTGTGCTAACATCCTGCCAAAACATTCTCTTAGCAAACTGGTGCATCTTCTTGGAGTGTGAAATCTGGTCAAACTTGTGTACAAAGTTTGTGATATTTCCCCTCTCTCTGTGAAACTCTCTCTCCCTCTATCTTATTCTCTCCCCCCCCCCCCCTCTCTCTCCCTACCTCTCTGTTGTTGCAAAATACAATGTATGTCTTTCTCTTACCCTCTATCTCTCTGTATCACACACACACACACACGCACACGCACCCACACACACACACACACACACACACACACACACACACACACTGCCTCTCTTTCTCTCTCTCTCTCTCTCTCTTTCTCTCTCTCTCTCTCTCACACACACACACACTCTCTCTCTGTCTCTCTCTCTTTCTCACTCTCTCTCTCTCACACACACACACACACACACACACACACACACTCTCTCTCTCTCTCTCTCTCTCGCTTTTTCTCTCTTGTTGTGTGTCCTTGGTACAGTGTTGAAAAATGGTGAGGCGTCATCTTGAAGCTGTCTTGCTCTCCTGCCAAGCCGTGGCCTCCAGTCGTTCCTGGCTTAGCTGTCGACTGTCTACGTTACACCACTGCAGCAAGTGTTTTGTGAGACGAGTATGTATGTCGGGACACTGCGTGCCTATGGGCGTGTGCTTGCCTGAAGAAGATCTTCATCAGCATTTTCTCCCTCTTCACTTCTTTCTAGCCTTTTCTGTCTCTCTGGTTTTATCCCTACCCAACGTACACACACACACACACACACATATACACGCACACACACACACACACACACACACACACACACACACACACACACACACACACACACGCAAACACCCATCACCTTGGACCATGGACCTTGGACGCCCATCGCTAGTGCGATGATAGCGTGTGAACTGACCAATATTGGGAATGACGCTTCAAGTCACCCGTCCGGCGAAATGTTCGTCCACTTGCACTGAAAGCGCTTCACTGGCTCTTCCAGGGGCCATGACCCCCCCCCCCCCCACACACACACACGGACTTACACAGGTTCTCTCTCTCTCCCTCTCTCTATCTAACTATCTCTCTCTCTTTCTTTCTTTCTTTCTCTCGTTTTGTGTCAATTTCTAAGGTCTCTCAGTTCCAAAGTTGTTATTTTCTTAATTGCATCACCCCCTGTCAGTAGATCTCCTATTCTCGTCCTTCACCTTACTGTAGTCATGGTAACTAACTGCATATGTTCTTCTCCTTTCTTATCTTAGAATGACGTAATGTGAACTGTACACATCTATTACTGGTATCACCAGTTTAAGGTATTGTCCTGTTGGATTTGGAGCACGAAATACACAAGTCCTACTCATCCGTTCCTCTTCTTTTTTAGATGATTTCCAATTTCTATTCCTTTTCTGAGATTCTATTTTAGCTGCACACTCATAGTGCGAGATTCTTGTAGGTGCTATTGTTCTAGAAAACAATTTCAGCTGCAGTGTCGTGTTCTCCACTGGAGGCATTCCCCAGCAACTAATGCGGTTCAACTGGCCGCTGACCACCGCACGTTAGCTGCAAGTGGCATTGGTCCGCTGTATCCATAAATCCCCCTCCCCTCCTCTCTGTCTCCCCCTCCTCTCTGTCTATCTCCCCCTCAACTCTGTCTATTCTCCCTTTGTCTCTGTCTATCTGTCATTTTCTGTCTGCCAATCTCCCCCTCCTCTCTATCCAACTCTCCCCCTCTCTCAGCATGTCCATCTCTCCCCCTCTCTGTGTCCATCTCTTTCCCTCTCTCTGTCCATCTGTCCTAACTGTTAAGGCCACAACCGCATTCAGGTTACTGCTGATCTACCTGATGTTCGGGGCCAGCATAACTGCCCTCAAGCGTGTTCACTCGTGCTTCACTGCATGTGCTGATGAAGAAAACGGATTAGGAGAATTGATCTGCAACCCCTGTCTGAACTTGGCAATGCCTTCATCAACTTGGAACATCTCCATTAGGCGACGTGTTGAGCAATCCTTCCTTCGTTAACGAAACCCGGCCTAGCACACCCAGGATGGTCTGTCAGAGAAGGAGGTACGGGGATGGTGGTTTGACCCTTGAGGGGAAGGTGGTTATACCCTTCAGGGGAAGGGGGTTTGACCCTTGAGGGGAAGGTGGTTTGACCCTTCAAGGGAAGGGGGTTTGATCCTTGAGGGGAAGGTGGTTTGACCCTTCAAGGAAGGGGGTTTGACCCTTGAGGGGAAGGTGGTTTGACTCTTGAGGGGAAAAGGGTTTGACCCTTGAGGGGAACGGGGTTAGACTGACCCTTGAGGGGTAGGGGGTTAGACCCTTGAGGGGTAGGGGGTTAGACCCTTGAGGGGAAGGGGAATGGAACTGTAGACTGGACAGGGAGGGATAGATGGCGCCCGAGCCTGGGTTGGGAGAGGCAGGGGGACTAGAGCCTGGGGATGGAGGCGTCAGTGGCACATGCCAGAGCTAAGATTGGAGTCATGAGTGGCTGGGGGGAGGGGAATGGGGTGGGGGGAGGGTATGAGGGTTGGGGGAAGGGGTATGAGGGGGTGGGGAAGGGGTATGAGAGGGTGGGGGAGGGTGGGGGAGGGGTAGTAGGGGGTCGGGGGAGGGGTATGAGGGGGTGGAGGAAGCGGTATGAGGGGGTGGGGGAGGGTATGAGGGGTGGGGGAAGGGGTATAGGTCTAATGAAGTAATTCACTTTGTTAACTTCATTTAAAACTATCAACGCTTTAATGAAGTTAAACAATTCACTGCACGTTCAATGCATACATGTATGTACTTGTACACGCACAGGCACAGGTTTTTCTAGTATGTGCGATACATATATGTGGGGGGGAGGGGGGGGGGGGCATTCGTTGCGTTCCTGGAAAAAAAAGGTGAGCAGCACGCAAGCGAATGTAAAGAAAAAGAAAAAACATATTTTTTTAAATCGTGAAACATGCGTGGAAGAAGTGTCAGGTGGGTTCAGGTGCTGAAGGGTTCTTCCTACATATCGCCTATCAAAATGCCGACATTCGCCATGATACCGTATTATCTCTAATATAAGCACAGTCTCCAATAATAGCACGTCTCCAATAATAGAACACCTTGGGGCGGCATTCAAAAAATAAAGTGCTCAGTCTCCATTATAGGCACACTGTGTAAATTCATTATCTGTACCGGCGAAAAAACCCTGAAATGTGTGTGTCTGACATGAATTTGGCATGGCAACATGCCTCTGAAATGAGGTTGAAATAATAATGGAACAGTCTCCAATAAAGGAACGTCTCCATTAATAGCACGGGACGGAGGTACATTGAAAAAATAAGGGACCGTGCTTATATTAGAGATAATACGGTAGATTACAATCATGGCTAATTAGTTGGGTAGGAAGAACATCCTTCTTCACCGTGAACGCACCTCCCCTAGTAAAGACCGTTGTGAATGCTGTAGCAAAATAAGTTTGTCTGAACACAGGCCTCACGGCACGGGCCATAACGAGCGAAATTTCACTTTTCCAGGGAAGTCGTACAACCACATGACATGGGTCAGGTCCGAATTCCGGCGTGGCAGCCTGAACATCAGGTTCGCTAAACAGTTTACTCAGAAGCTGAACAGGATATTCATTCTGACTGATTACCTTTTTCTAGAACACAAAGCTCTTCCTGAAGCTTATCAGGCGAGAAAACTCGACTAGCGCGCATGATCAAATTTCCTTTAAGAGTAATAAATATAGTAATAATAATAAAGCTATGAATAGGATGCAGTAATACATGTCAAACAAGTAACGTAGTTGCGTGATGTTTGCGGCCTTCATCCTATTCATAGCTATATTAAAATTATTATCTCCACGTAGGCTATTGATAATAATAAAGTCGAACAATAAGAATCGTATACACCACTATCCTCCACATGTACATAGTATAGTATTTATTGAATTTTATTCATATTTCTCTAGGGCAGTCCCCACAGACCTATGGTCTCCTTACGGGGTACCCTAGCCAATCTAGGATTGCGATACGAAATTGACTTGGTGAAGCAGCAAGGCGGACGGACCGTAATATACGTTAGTTCGTTTCCCCGCATAGCTTCTGTTGTGAGACGACTTTTCCCTGATGATTGTCTCAAGAAAATCGATCAGGAACATCAATTTTAACTCCTTTTGTTCTTTGCGTAATGTTTGCTTCACTGATACTACACGTACAATTTTATCGAAATCGTGTGAGTGTAGTGACAGATTTTTTCTGAATACATACAAGTACATGTACATGTCATCTACACGTACTAGTACTTGCTTTCTTTCTGTGCCTGTCCCCGCAGTTGTTTATTCTGTGATGAGTGTGTATGTATATGATATTGCCCGGTTCCGAGGGGATTCTTTTTCAAATCCCCAAGGCGCGCAGCGCCGCGGGGATTATGAAAAATTATCCTCGCGGACACTGTGCAATATCCTGTATAGACCACACTTTTCGGGTGATCAGCAGCATGCTAGCACTAACCAGTGCAGTGTTTTTTGTTTTGTTTTGTTTTTCTTTCTTTTTTTACTAGAGCCACGTAAACCCGTCATGTGTGAGCCATGAATAAGGGGAGTGGTGGCGTGGTCTGGGATGCTCTGCCGACCTTGGGTCTCAGCTTCATCACAACCAGGCGCGCCAATAGCAGAGAGGGAAAGAGAGGGGGAGAGAGAGAGAGAGAGAGATAGAGAGAGAGAGAGAGAGATAGAAAGAGAGATATAGAGAGATAGAGAGAGAGCGGGGAGGGTTTGGGAGCAAGAGAACTAAATAAGAGAACTAAATAAAGTATAAAAAAATAAAAAAATGAGAGAGAGAGAGAGAGAGAGAGAGAGAGAGAGAGAGAGAGAGAGAGAGAGAGAGAGAGAGAGAGAGAGAGAGAGAGAGAGAGAGAGAGAGAGAGAGAGAGAGAGAGAGAGAGAGAGAGAGAGAGAGAGAGAGAGAGAGAGAGAGAGAGCAAGAGAGAGAGAGAGCGGGGAGGGTTGGGGGCAAGAGAGGGGGAGAGAACTAAATAAAGTGTAATTATATAATGCGTAAGAGGTGCACATTCAGATCCAGAGAAAAGAGTAAGCAGGGCACGAGGCGTATGGCAATATGCAGCAGTGTGTGGGAAGATGGGCATACATCTTACAAAGTGTCAGTGGCCCAGTGCCATTGCTGGGCACGGAGGTGCCGGAAGACAGACACTTTGAAACTTTGCAGCCGTTTCCGGTCAGGTGGCTGGCTGAGGACGGCGGGTGGCAGGGCATTCCATACAGGGACAGCACAGGTGGGGAAAGCTCTACGGCAACTTTCCCGGCTATTGTCTTGACAGGTAGCCCTGTCTCAAGCTGGTAGTTATGCATGTCGAGACGGACGAGAGAGAGACGAGTGGGTCGAACATGGGCTGGTCGGGGGCTTGAGAGGGAGGCAAGAGCTGACGAAGTGGGCTGGTAGGATTGGAGCACAGTAGCTTGTAAATGTAGGTACACGCAGCTACCATGTGCCGGATAGACAGGCTTTGCAGGCTCTGCTGCGCCCATCCAGACCAATGGGCAGTACTCCATTACTGGGCGTACAAACCCACGGTACACTGTAGCTCGGCTGCGAGAATCCAGGAGCGGCGAGGCCTTCCGCAGGAGCCCGAGACGCTGGCGTGCTCTGATGGCGATGGTACGGAGGTGGTTGCGGTGGGAAAGTTGGCTGTCCAGGGTAACCCCAAGAAGCTTGAGGTTACTCTCTCCATTCAGGGGGACACCCGCAAACTGTACTGCTGGGAGGTCCCAGGCGGGGCGGTGATGGTCAAAAGTCATGGCCTGGGACTTGGCTGGCTATAACGCAATTCTCCAGCTGGTGCCCCAATTCACAAGGGCATCGAGAGCATTTTGCAGGACTGTCGAGCTGTGGTCAATGGTATCCATTGTGGACAGGCACTGAAACAGCGTTGTGTCGTCGGCATAAGCGGCCAGATCTACACCTGGTGTGAACGGAACACTGAAGTGAGTTCTGACATAGTCATTTGCTCGTCGCCTCTCCGGATTTTTTCTCCAGATTTTTCCAACCGTGCTGCGACCCACAGTTAATTGGGAACTCGTGGCCTGGCATGAGTAAACATGGATGTGGCTAATTGGAACTAGGCCTTTGGCCTCTGGTTGGTGGATCTGATCATCTATCCTCTCGCACCGTTTAGGAAGCCGCATCTTATGCCTGATCATGGGGTGGTGGCGTCCCACGGAAGCGGAAAGGTGGTCCTTGACCAGGGAGTTGTATGAATCCTTGTTCTTGATCTGCCCAATACGCGAACCCGTCGAATTTTTGTTTCTCCGGGTTTTGATCCACTTGTTGGTTTGACTGAGGCGAGTGCGGAATGTAACACACTTTCTTTGGTTTGTCGCCCAAGACGAAGCCTCGTGAACTCCGCTGCTTGTTGGTAGCTGACCAGACCGTGAGAAAAAGCGGTGCTGATAATGATCAAGGCAAGACGACGAAATAGGTATATGTTATCGCATGGTTGCAAGGGCCTTATGGCATATTATTGCCCCGAGAGGTTAGCCCAAGGGCCGTAGGCCCGAGGGCTAACCTCGAGGGGCAATAATATGCCATAAGGCCCGCAGCAACCATGCGATAACAAATTTATCACATGGCCCACAGAGCAGACCATTGGGCTGCTGTTGAAATTAGCCTAAATGCCAACACATTATGACCACAATGTATATTGATGTGCTATCATTATCAAAACAGGAAAAATGAAGATATTTCTCCTACACCCTAACAAAAAGTCTGCTACAGGCCATCAGAGAGTATACAGTACTAAAGACGGAGACAGAAAAAAGTGCCGGCACCGCATCGTCATAGCAATAGACATGGCAACGACAATAAATACAGCAGAATCATAATTTCAGTTGAAAAATTAAGAGTGCTACCACAAAGGGTTTCTTCATGTTTACATGTGTATCAGGAAGTCGTCAGATACAGTACTGCAACAAGTGCAAGTATTTGACGACTCCCTGGTGTGCAATTCTGAGGACAATTTTTCTTCTTCTTTTTTTCAGCTCCAGATAGCTGTATTTTTCATTGCAAAACATTCCTGACTTGTTGTGTTTGTTGTTCAAGCAAAGGTGAAGGCAGAGGACAGATGAGCCTGGTAAGAGTTTTGCGTGGCACATGAAGACCACACACAGGCAGAGATTGGGAGGATCTGAAAACGCACGACGCCGAGTTGAATTTGTGTTATTTCAAATAATTGTTTGTGATCACAGTACCACTTCGAGCAGAACTGAATCTTATCCAAAAGCTTACCGACGGTCAGGCTGGCAACATGACTGAACAAATGATCCCTGCAAGCACCACACGGCAGACGTCCGAGGCCATGTCCATTGCCGGGATGTCCATCTCCAAAAAGAATTCCATCTTCGTCTCAATGCTACACTGCGATTCGTCGTAGAGTCGTACATTCTACAGAGTCGTCGTAGTCACGCGAGGAAAGCTGAGATCGCCACTTTCGACCACGCGTTCACATGTCACCCTGCGCCGTACAGTCACCATGCCCACCATGTTCACATCCCGTAGATTTCACGCGTACAGTCTCAGTCAGGGTTGTCACTGACGACGGGCTTTGGACGCGGGCGTTGGACTGATTTATTGCCCGCTCATACAGACCAGTGATTGGCCCGATCCAAGGAAACACTCACGTGACATGTGATAATAGATATTATTGTATTTAATAGATTTTTGGTCGGAGGAAAGCACACGAAGCACAGAAGCCATATACATGTAATTTCGACTAGGCCTTTCGTTGCATTACTCTTCAAGTCGAATACAATGGTGATTAACAAGGTAGCAAGTAAAAGTGCCTGTTACATGTATAAAGACTTACTTGCTAGCTCAAATTTGGAATTCACGGGGAATTTCAAAGTTTTAGGAAATTAGAGGCCACATGCCACGTACTGCCCTTTTCTCTCCGAAACTCAACACTTGCAAGCCAGATATGAAAGCTACCTTGTTAACTTCATCAACATTGTATTCGACTTGAAGAGTAATGCCAATGGAACAAAAGGCCTAGTCGAATTATGGCTTCTGTGCTTCGTGTGCTGATTATTGTATTTGTAATTATTTGAACAAATTTTGAGGTGCTTTGTTCGTCTGACCGTGACCTACAAAATATGCTGCGTGGAATCGATTTATTCCCTACAAATCAAAGCCTACAATGAAGAATTGTCAGACACTGACGTCCGTCCCATGGCTTAGTCTAATGTTGTAAGAGCATCCGAAATAAGATGGATTGTTTGTGATCGTGTGGAACAAATTTGACAAGACCAGTAGAGCGTGAATGGGTACATCTACACGTACATGTAGAACCAATGACATTGAGTTAGTAGTAGGCTAACTGCTGCAAAGACTTATCTTTCAGGTCTGTGAAAGAAGGAAAACTCCAAATACTGTACTAGAAACCAATTTTGCATTGAACGGCGATGCTCTTTACTAGATGCGTCTTTGTCATTTCGTTCAATGTTTCTATGACAACTCGTGTGCTGGACGAGCATTTGTTGTCATTGATTCAATTTCTTTTACTCTCCCTAGGCTATAGGATTATTTTCCTTACTCGGTCTGTTACTAAATCGTAACCAGCTCAAACTCTAGCGCCCACAAAGCACTCACACATCTACAACAAGACACTCTTTCTTGATGTTATTATAGTTTCATACAACAATGGAGGAATAGAAGAAGAGGGAAGAGAAGGTCATAGTTACAGTACTTGAACAGTAGCCAGCAGCAGCTCACGACGTCATCAGGACCCGAAGAGAAAGAGGATGAAATGAGGAGAAACCACTGCCTTCATACCAGGGCTAGGCACTGGCGCCTAGCAACAGCCAATCAGAGAAGCTCATGTGACTACTCTATCTACTACAAAGAGTAATGAGTAACGATTACATCATTGGCATAAATGGGAAAAAACACAAAAAGGTAACACACGCAATTGGGGGATTCGAACCGGCAACAGTCATTCCAAAGGCCAAGGAATTAGCAGTAACTTCTTTTAAGGCCTCACTGAGTGTCACCATGCATTGTCACTACTACTACAGGTCTATTTATAATCAGTATCTACCGTATTTTTCGGAGTATAGTGCGCACCTTTGTATAACGCGCACCCCCAATCTTCATTGGAGGTGCGCACTTCAATCTGCATTGAAGTACATGCATTCAAGAGTCATATTCGGAGCATAGTGCGCACCTGCGGTTTAGGGCCTAAAATAGCACATCTAAAGTGCGCACTATACTCCGAAAAATACGGTATATGAGAGTGTGGTCTGTCTCTATGGTTACCGGTGGTCGGCACACCCGGTTCATGTAGTAAGTTGCAAACTAAGATGCTCTTGTTTGTTGTTGATAGAAAAATTGCCACTTCCCCAATTTTGTTTCACCAATATGCTTTTCTTTTGGCAACTATAGCCACTTTTCCTTGTTAGCCCTTATCTGGAAGGCCCATTTTTGCTTATTCAAACAGCAGCCAAGGGAGCTAGCTCCCTGGTGGAAGGACTGGGTCCAACGGGATCTGAGGGGATCCATAGGATTGCCCTCGGATATGAGATCCCCTCGTTTGAGGGGATTGTGAGCCATAATCCGCTCAAACGAGGGGAGATATCCGTAGATCACCTGAAAAGGGTGGTGTGTGTGTGTGTGTGTGTGTGCCAGCTATAGTCTGTTTCAAAAAGATTAACAATCAGGTGTGGGTCTTAAAAAGTATGAAGATAAGGGAAATTTGGACAACAAAGTACATTGAATGGCTTGTTAAGACACGGCAAATTGTTCTGTGAAGGTTTCGGAACAATTCGACCAACCGTTAAGGAGTTCAAATTTCGGCCAGGTTTCCGGCCTTTTCTCATGGTTTACAATTTGCCCAGGAAGCCAGTATCGATTTTTTATCTAAACCCACGATTTATCCTTTCCTTTTTGGCTTTGTGGTTATGAATGCTGTCTGCTGACCATGTAGTTATGAGTTCAAATCCCAACCTATCCTCAAGTCAAACTTTTTTTCATTGTTTTGGTGATCAAGCTGGTACAAGACAAAGAAGGTGGCTGCACCAAACGACTTGTTGGAGCTCGCGCTTCCTGCCGAACTGACTGACACTTGAATTGACTGGCTCACGCCATGTGAACACACCCACAACACTGCAATGGTGTGAGTGAATTATAATGAAAGTCATCGCGCTGTAGCTTTTTGAGATTTATTTTAGTATTTCAAGATCGCCAATTTATTTGAATTTAGCAGTCAACGCCGTTTTCTATCAGCGTTCACAAGCGTTTGCTTTTCTCGTCGAAGTCACACGGATAGCTTTGCCAAGTCATGGCCTTGGGAATGAGTCCGTGTCGATGTCGTTTTCGTCACACGGTGAGTAAATTGCATCGCAGCTCAAAGAAACTATTTTGGTCACAAAACGAATTGGGACCCATGCCGCTCGTCAACATTTACAACACTTTCGTTTCGACGTTTCCTCTCTGACTCCATTATCGATACGAGGAAGAACTCGTTTGTTGTAAACCAGACGTCCATGGCTGCGTCAACGTGAGTGAGTTGTCATTTTTCTTGCTTTCGCGCGGAATATTTCTTCGAGTTCACAGTGAGTTTTTCCAGGCAGCGCTCGCGTGCTCATACGGTAAGACGCCAAACTCCGCGGGCGATCGCCAGGATTGTAAATCTTTTTGAAACGGACTGTAGTTCGGTTGGTAGGTACACTTATGCCTGATTGTGTAGGGTATGTTGCCAACAGGCTCGGCTGCTTGAAGGTGTAATGTTGTACCCACCACCTTTCTTGGTTCCAGGGTTCATACACTTTCTATTTGAAGTATACATACCTGTTAACCATGGACTGCTTCTGGCTAGATTAACTCTTGTGTAATCAATGGTGCTAGTGAAGCTTTTATCAGATCCACTCTGATTTAGCCAATCACACTAGTAGCAAGTATTACCTTCACTGGGGGCAGGGGTAACTGCAGTTGGATCCCGGGACGGATACCCTGATGCCGTCCATCCTTTTTCTGCACCTTGTCCTCACCCACTTACTGAGGTGTGGTGAGCCCATAAGTGGGATCATTTTCAAGTCCACCCAGAGGTTTGGGGATTTCAGGGGGTGTCGGCCGTTGGGCAGTTCAATAACCAATTGAGTCATCTTTCCAAGATTCCTTTTGAGTCTCTCTCCCCTCTCCCGGGGAGACTCACGTGACCAGTTTTGGCAGTGAGCAACAAGTACAGTACAGTACAGTCAAGAGTACATAACCCCCCAGAGTGTGCAACGCCGATCCAGCTCTGTGTAGGGTCTTGGTCGAGCGGAATCGGATCTTCTGATGTCATGCGTACACTTCACACCCGCGCAAGGCCGGTCTCGAGGCAGGGCACCATTGTTTTTGATCCAAGAGTACCCGCGACTCCCCGGGTTTCCCTCAGATGTGTACGGTATTATGACGCAAAGATCCGATTCCGCTCGACCAAGATGTACTCTTGGTACAGTGTGTGTGTGAGTATGTGTGCAGGTGTGTACATGTACATGTACGTGTATATAGTACTGACTTGTGAGTGAGAAAAGAACAAGGGTTGGCGGTTATACATGTTAGCTAATTTAATTATGGTACAAAAGGAGAAGAAAAACATGTTACCAGTTACCAGTTACATGTACAGGTACATTATAATAATAATTACTCAGTAAGACTATGCCTGCAGAAAAAGTGCTCAATATTCCAATTTCTTGGGGGGAACAATGACACATGTCAACAAACAATGGAATCTCTCGTAATGTTTTGCTACTCAGAGTTTCATGCACTGTGTGCAATCATCAATATTGTTTGCCTGATGATTGCACACGGTGCACGAAACTCAGAGTAGCAAAACATTACGAGAGATTCCATTGTTTGTTGACATGATTGTATACTAATAACATGTACACATGTACATGTACATTTTATGACTAACTGTCCACCAACGTAACCAGATCATAATTTTACAGTCAGCGAGTGCGACAAAATGGCACAAAACTGTTCAGCAAACATTTCAAAACATACGACATTATTTTGTTCGCTAATTACCGCTACCCGTCGTCTCACGTGGCTTCAGAATAGGTTACGAGAGATAGGAGAATCTCCAGCAGGCAGCGCATCCATCGTCAGGAAGTGGAAAGAGCAAACCGCATGGTCCTTGGTTGAGGTAAATGCTGAACGTTTGATTTGTCCCAACCAAGATTTCAGCACTTGGTTCGTCACGATTTTCGCTTGCCAGCTAACGTCTCCGCACTCCAGCTTTCTCCTGTCGGTGTCACGTCCCAGTACACAACGGAGAGGACTACTAATAAACAGTTCACGGCACTGACAGCATTGAACACAGCATTTCTTTCACTTCGTGAATACAATAAGACAACTGAAAATGACACAATTCTGCAGTGATCGACCTTCTCCCTCACGGAGCTAAGCAGAATGTGCGTCATCACCTGTAGTCGCCATGGAAACGCAATCAGAAAATCGGCGATATGGCAAGTTTGCAATATCGTACGGAGGCGAGAGATATACCATCGGAACCGATATGAAATTGTCTTTCATCTGAGCCCTACTTGACAAATCGATGCACTTCCCCTTTAATAATAGACATGAGAGAGGTTGTGCATAACGAAAATTCGTAACTTAGACGTAGTCTGGGCACGAGTAACGAAAAAGGAAAGGAACTTTCGCAAGGAGGGCCGCGAAACTTGAAGATCTTACGTTTTGAACTTTCGCTACTTTCTCGCAAGCTTCTGTATACATGTAGCTGTGTTGATGCACGTGGTGTGAAGATTTTTTCGCCATAGCCTTTTCAAGTCGTTCTGCGAGTTCTTCTAGTCCGTGAGCCAAATCTCAGAATCGGCCGTTTTAGCATCGACCGTTGCACCCAGAGAGGGACAAATCGTCCTTCAGCACACCGCTTCACGATGGTATCCTGAAGCGATTTCCACTTGTTGGACATTTCGAAACTGATCCAGGGAGGTCACAGAAGACGCCTAACATCCAACTTTGCTCACTGACAGCAGCGGCCATTTTCGCCTTCTTCGCTTGATTATTTTGCGCTTGTTCACGGATTCTCTTTTCTTGAAGCCATGAGCAGATACCACGAGTGCACATAACGCGAAAACCAGTGCACAAAACTAGATTCGAATTTTTTTGCCGCTGAGAATTATGAATCGGGATGCATACTGCATGCAGCAAAGTCCCTACTGTTTGTAGTTACAATGCAATCGTTCAGAACTGACTTCCAAGAATGTCCTAAATATCTCTCGACATATTTGTTCACCACTTCCTAGGCCAACTCCAGAATACTCCAGTATTATAATGATATGAACACTGAAGGTATTGTGACATTACGGTAGTACAATAGGAAGTACGTCACCACTGTTGTAAATGCACGCGCTGATCCTATCCAACCTGACGGCCAATGCAAGAGGTTAGAATTGGCTATTGATTTCCTAACACACTCATACAGCACCAAAAGCTATCTGTCATTGCTCATTTTCAACTCAACATAACACAGTTGCAAATCACCAGGTACACATCTTGGCACATAATGTGTGCTGTCGCAATCCACCGCAGAACATAGTAATCCACAGATAACTACGATATAAGATGATGTCACATACATACATGCATGCATGCGCGCGCACCCACACCCACACGCGTGCGCACACACACACACACACACACACACACACATGAAGCAGCTGAAGAATCCGACTATGCAGTCTCCCAGGCACGCGCACACACACGAACCAGCTGCCGAATCCAACTATACAGTCTCCCAGGCATGCACGCTCGCACACACACACACACACATGAACCAGCTGCCGAATCCACACAAACACGCGCGCGCGTGCGCACACACACACACACATGAACCAGCTGCCGAATCTGACTATGCAGTCTCCCAGGCACGCGCGCACAAACACGCTTATGCGCACGCGTGTGTGCGCGCACACACACATGAACCAGCTGCCGAATGCGACTATGCAGTCTCCCAGGCACGCGCGCGCAAGCGCGTGCGTGTGCACACACACATGAACCAGCTGCCGAATCCAACTATGTCAGTCTGCCATGACTGCGAAACCAGCGAAGACATACGGTGCATTGGCTGCTGCCAGACTGGTCTGCTACAGGTTTGCGACGCTCTTGAGTACACTTGTGGCATGGCAGGCCGCTCTTCGAAAAGGAAATGTTACAAATACTACACTGAATCCGATCACGGGAGGCCGGCTAGCTGTGGTGGTGAAGCAATTCTGAATGCTGTGCGCCACTCTCCTCGCTGCTGTGCAGTGTCGAACCAATGTCCTTCAAGATGTAAGTGATGGATGTCTCTTCGGACAACATCACACCAATGCTGTCGGGTTTCACACACACACACACACACACACACACACACACACACACACACACACACACACACACACACACACACGGCGCACACCATGTCGACAATTTCGGAATCTAAAACCCACCAACGACCTGAAACACGGATCGCAATGGCCGCAGTGGCTGTGGCAACACCGTGCCCCAACACCAGTAGTAGCCTGGGGTGGTGTCACCAACAAAGGAAAACGCCTAGCACGCACATGCACGCGCGCGCACACACATGCACGCTCGCACACACATGCACACTCGCACACACACGCGCACACACACACATGCATGCGCACACACACACATGCACGCGCCCACACACACAAACACGCGCACACATGCACGCTCGCACACATGCACGCTCGCACACATGCACGCGCGCGCACACACACAAACACACGCACACCCAGAAATGTGCACACACAAACACGTGCGCACACACACATACACAGCTAATGGTATACAGTAGTATGTTGCCCGCAAAGCAGCCAGGTGCTCTGGCTTGGACCTCCAGCAGCGCTGGTTTCGCCCTCGCTACTTGTCGTCTTGCCCTCTCCAGTGCTGCCTGCAACAAAACATTCCCTTCCGGAAACTCTGGGTGGACCAGTTCTCCGTGTTGTGTTTACACCGTGCTCTGCCTTCATAATTACCAGATTACCGGTATGGCATTCGTTGTTCGTATCAACCACTAAGCTCCTGGTAGGTGGCCCCTTACTGGCCTTAGGATGTGGCTCTGGGTTCACTACTATATGCACATCACTGTCAGGAAGTATACACAAAGCAAAATCAGAGGCACTGGTCTTCTCCAGGTTTGCAATTATTGCTATGGGTGCAATTGGTGTAGCACTTTCCATGATACCAGCCACACCATTTACTCCTCCCTGAGCTCTTGTGCTGGCAGAGAAAAGCCCAGATATGGTCGTCCTTCTCTCGAGCAGCGCTGACGATGCGACACCAACTTGTAGTCTCGATATTACTCACTGCAGGCTTCTCGTTTTTACTAAATTGGGCGCTGTGACACAGACACAAAGTTCCAGCAATATTACTCCGCTGGGCTGTCATTTGCCACTTCGTTGCCGTCAGCTGCCTCATCCAGCACCTCGCTGCCACTAGAAACGTCTTCCTCTTCTTCCATTGTTGTCAAAACAATATCAATGTACACGAAAGGAATAAACTTCAATAAAGTGATCACAATATCCCAAGTCGATATTGTCGTCAACGTCGTCATCTTCTAAAAAATAAATTATTTTTCCTCACTCCACGCGAACTCGTGTTTTGCGCTTGCTCATACGACGCACACCTCACCACTCGCGTAAAAATATTTGTTCTCACGGTGGAATTTGGTCGAGAAAAGAAGCCCTCGCGAAGGTCTCTGGATCGGTTCTGGAACGGCCAACAAGCGAAAACGTATCCTTTGTGATGTCCTTGACCAACACTGTAAGCGGCGATTTGTCCATCCGAGAGTGCAACGGCACTTGTGATTTTGAGTTTTGGCTCACGGACTATTCCTACTCGGCATCCTGTGGAGCTGATGGATCTCTTTCCCGCTCTCTCAGCGATCCTCTGTCACTTGGACAGCGCTTGGCTAGTTCTGTCAGATCTGGAAGTCCTGTCAGTGCTCGCCCTGTGACAAATTATTCTGCCGAATCCCCGCAGCAGAATTCTGCCACTTCGCCGTCTTCGTCTTCCCCTGCGACGTCTCAGTGAAGGACATTTGATCTCGCGAAGGACCTGGCCCTTCTCAGGCAGCTTCGTTCTCACGACCAACCGTTTTGACGAGGGTCTCCAGCCATGGAGATCGTTGCCTGTGAGCTGGAAAACTTGAGCCCAACTCAGTTCGGTGGTGTGACGAAGAAAGCTATTCGCGACAGAGTGATGAAGCTGCTGGAGCTGTTCGCCAAAGGCGACGACTGGAAGAGAAGGATGTAAGTTCCTATACGAACTGGCTTTGCATGCAGCCCAACTCTGTTTGCTTCGTATACATGTACATGTACATGCATGTCGATCTGATTACTGCTGTGTGTGATTCACATGCATGTCGATCTGATTACTGCTGTGTCTAATTCACATGCATGTCGATCTGATTACTGCTGTGTGTGATTCACATGCATGCAATTTTCAAGCTTCACTTTGTCCATGTTACCAATTCCATGTACTATTACTATGTACTGAAGTAGTAGTTACCAAGCCTCTCTTCCTGTGCGTATGTGCCTGCGCTTGCCCATGCACCCGCACGTGTGTGTGTTTGTATGTGTGTGTGTGTTCGCGCGCTTCTCCCTCTCCGCTTGCTGTATGTGTTGCATAGGTCTGGTACGAATGAAGATATAACAGAGAAAGAGCAACTGCTGCAAGAGCTGCAAGATATCTACGCTGAGAAAGATACGCCCATGCAGCGACGTGCGGAGGCTACGCAAGCCAAGCGCCACCTAGCTGCTGAAGCGCGCGATGACGCATGCCTGACGCTCGGAGAAAAGTCAGACGTTTGCAAAGCTGGCCATGCTGAGCCTAAAGCCAAGCGAAAGCTGCAAGGGACGGAGGTTGTCCTGGATTATCTTGAGTCAAAGCACAAGGATGATATCACAATGTGCCGCCAGGAGGTCGAGGTTTGAAAAGGAAAAAGCAAAAGCACAGCAGCAGCAAGAAAATGAGAAGTTGAAATTGGAGCGGGAGAAAATGGAGCTGGAGCGGGAGAAATTGGCTGCAGATAAATGAGAAAGAGAGCACGGCAGAGTGATGGAGCGGGCAGACAAAGCAAGGGGCGACAAGCGTGAGGAAGACATGGCGGGAGAGAGAAGAGCGTTCATGGACGTCATGAAAGCACTGGCCCATAAGCTATCATAGCGCTTGTCAACGCATACACATGCAATACTTCAGCTGTTTTGAACTTATGATGTGAATACAAATCGATGCATATTTATTTTACTGAGTGCGTTGCCGTGTCAGTGCCAGGCTGCAAGTAAAAGGCACACTCGCAAGGATCAGGTCATGCTTACATGTTCACTGCAAGTAGTGAAGAAGGGTAGGTGGCTGCAATCCGAAATATCTGGACGTCTTGTTCCCACCTCTGATTATGGTTCGGCAATTAGTCAGTAGAGCTGCTACTCGGTAGTAGATGCCCACAGGCTGGAGGAGAACTTTCAAGTTCTTGTTCAAGTCCACAAAGGCCCAGTACAGTGAAACTTCTCCAAATGAACATTCCACACACTGCCGCACTGAGCTCATTCGGCCATTGAACAATTGTTGCTGGGGCATGGCAGCTGCACCGACATATCCCTTCTGGATATAGGGGCTTAGCGGATAAGCTGTGTCACCATAGAGTGCGTATGGTGGGCCATGCGGCAGCTGCATATGCTGCTGGAGCTGCGCCAGTAATCCACTTTCACCAAGTACTCCAGCATCGTGACGACTGCCGACAACGGGCCCATACAAATGCGCAATCAAGCCGTCGGGCGTTGTAAGGCCCCTTGCACACTACGTACAAGTAAAAAGTTGCTTTTTAGCGTATGCGTCACTTTCAAGCAAGTCCCAATCAGTTCCATTGCACACTTGAAAAGACATTTTCGTTTTAATAAAATACTCATAAAATTTTCTATGGCAACTGCCGCCTCACCAGTGCTGCATGGAGATAGTGCGGGAAATTTTAAAAATTTTAAACTTTTCTCTCCGAGCTTGGTCTACAGAAATGTTTGTCGAGTGTTGGTGAAATGCTATCACTTCGACATGGATCTGCGACTTCCCATCGAATGCCATGTCCAGGCCAACACTCCTAGCATACAGATTGAGGTCTTCAGTGATCTCTTTCTCCTTCTGTGACCTCTTCTTCATCGTTCTACTTTTCTCCCGCTGGTAGTGTGCCCACAGCTCTATCAACTTCCCCTCCATCTCATCATTGAACACAACTTTCGGCATGCTGAACTTCATCTTCTCAAACTAGCTTCAACGCGACAGAAGGAAACAAACAACGTGCAACTACTCAAAACAAGGAACAAATCGAAAGGAAAAAAGAGCTGACGACAAGAGTCAAGAAGTCTCACGGAAGGACAGGTGCAAAGCAAACTAAGGTCCAGAAATGCAAATAAAACATAAACGTACCTTTGTATACCCGTCTGGAGTTTGCTGAATACGTTTGCGCAACATTTTAGGTTTCCCGCGAAAAGCAGACCGTTTGCATGGTAACTTTTACAGGAACGCAACAAAAATGGGATTTTCTATGTAGTGTGCAAGGGGCCTAACTGCTTAAAATTTAAGTGCATGAACACGTTTGTGTCCATTATAATACATCCGTTGCTCCTAGCCTGGTCGGCAGATTGGTCGGACTGTACCGTCGATGAAGCCCCAAATCCGTAAGTCGACCTCGGACTTGTTGCGGATGGCCGTATGGTAAGACTCTAGGAGTGCTGCAGTGAGGTGCGGCTTGGTGAAAGGGTCCTCAAGAAGGCGCCCCCAATTTCGCCAAATCCAAATCAAGGTTGTGTTGAAAATTCTGCTGAGATCAGGAGAGCTTCTGCCAAACTCATCGGACAGCTCACAAAGGCGACAAGGATAGGCCAGGCGACGCAAGACTACCATCAAACCTTCCAGCCCTGTCCATGCCGTACGTGATGGTCCTACAAACTTCTGCGGCAGGCGGAGAGCGTGATTCAACTCCCTTATTTCCGCATTGGAGAAGTGGAACCTCAGCTCACATGTTTCGTCATCCAACGATCCCAGGCAAATTCGAGGGCCGAGAACACGGCGTTGCGAAAGCTGCCGGTCCTCTTCTGCTGCCATAAGCAATAAAATAAGTTCCTCATCATCAACATCGCCCTCAGAGTGGGCGAGAAGCAGGATAGCCGTAAGGCTTTCGTACTCTTCCAAGTCCATGAAGATTAGAATAGTCAACACTGCAACAACAAAGTACAATTGATAAAAACGTCTTCCTCTACTCTACCCTACAGGCACACGTGTGCTGACACGTGTGCCTACACGTGTGCCTACACGTGGGCCGGAGTACACACTTGATTCAAAAAATTGTTCACCAAGAGCGCAAACAGCGGAAAAAGTACTCGAAAGGGTCACACTACGTGTTTCGTTGAGCACAACAGATTGTCTTTATGAATTTTCGTCACTTCCAGACGGCTCAGATTCCGAAAGATCTTTACGAATTTTCGTTATGCACAACCTCTCTATGGTTAGCATTAATATTTTTACCGTTCACGCTATTTTTGGGTTTGGTACCGTTTCGACGATAGAAAGCTCTTTTTAGCGGGAGAACGAAACGGTAAGATTCCAACTAGAGTTACCTCACACGTCTATCGTTGCGTCAGGAGTCAGGACTCAGAAGCCGAACTGCTAACCGTGCCTCGAAAACACATCAAAAACAATAGACTCGCCCTCTACACGCCGACCGTCGAAATGGCGTGAACGGTAAAATGCTAACCATGTCTAATAACTTGTATCTAATATTGACTGAGTACGAGGTCAATATAGGAAATAAAAGCCGAGGTCTTTTACGAGGTTTTTATTTCCTAGGCTTTACTGACCAAGTACGAAGTCAATATTAGATTTATCACGACAAACAGTCCGTATTTCAAATTCCAGAACGGTAACCTCATGAATCCCGGTTTTATGATTGCACAACCGTTGCACCACCACCTACTCATGCAGTGACAATGCTGCACTAGGCACCGTTCAACTGCACGACCCCTGAGCAGTCAAATGTAAGCAGTCAATATAGCCCAAAGGAGTGAAATATGCAGGAAAATTTGACTGCTTAGGTATGGCAAAAATCTATGTGAGTCAATACTAAGGGAGTGATAATACAGTTTACTAAAACGATTCAAGTAAGTTAGTTAGTGCTCTACATGTACATGTACCGGTAATACTACTACCATGACTACACGTCGCCAAAAAAATCCGGCCAATGCCAAGTATACGCGTACATACATGTGCATGTACATGTAGGTATGGTAGGTCGAGATCTACGCGGTACTTCATCGCGGGTTCATGCACTGGAGTGGCACATGCACTAGAGTCTAGACTCTACAATTATGTCGTCTAGTCTCGGCCACTGGCACTGAGCTGGGTAAGGGTTGTCTCGCGTTCCAAGGAGCTAGGCTCTGGAATGCGTTGCCCAGCGAGGTGCGGCCATACCGTACCCGGCCCAATTTCGCACTGCTGCTGTTCCACACAGCATGAACCCTTGAGGTCAGACGGATCACTATCGCCATATTTTCATTATATGCCTGCCTGCTGGCCTGCCTGCCCGTCTCTCTCCCTGTTCTCTGACAACTTGCTTGTTAATTCGTGCGGTTGTTTTCAGACGTAAAGCCCTGTTGTAGAGGTCTCAGCCCTCATTTGTTAGTCTCTCTTCTCTCTCTCCTCCTCGGATCTCTCTCTCTTTCTCTCTTCTCTCTCTCTCTCTCTCTCTCTCTCTCTCCTCTCTCTCTCTCTCTCTCTCTCTCTCTCTCTCTCTCTCTCTCTCTCTCTCTCTCTCTCTCTCTCTCTCTCTCCTCTCTCTCTCTCTCTCTCTCTCTCTCTCTCTCTCTCTCTCTCTCTCTCTCTCTCTCTCTCTCTCTCTCTCCTTCTTCTCTCTCTCTCTCTCTCTGTCTCTCTCTCTCTCTCTCTCTGTCTCTCTCTCTCTCTCTCTCCCTCTCTCTCTCTCTCTCTGTCTCTCTCTCTCTCTCTCTCTCTCTCTCTCTCTCTCTCTCTCTCTCTCTCTCTCTCTCTCTTCTTCTCTCTCTCTCTCTCTCTCTCTCTCTCTCTCTCTCTCTCTCTCTCTCTCCTCTCCTCTCTCTCTCTCTCTCTCTCTCTCTCTCTCTCTCTCTCTCTCTCTCTCTCTCTCTCTCTCTCTCTCTCTCCTCTCTCTCCCTCTCTCCTCTTCCTCTCTCTCTCTCTCCCCTCTCTCTCTCTCCTCTCTCTCTCTCTCCTCTCTCTCTCTCTCTCCCTCGTCTCTCTCATATCTCTCTCTCTCTCTCTCTCTCTCTC
>NC_088654.1:1702800-1765915 GCF_964019385.1 Sycon ciliatum | reverse complement strand
GCAAATGGCTGGAGGCCAGTCTGCCTATACTATCGGACACTCTCGGTACGTGGTCCGTAAATGTCAACCAATCGAAGACTGAGTGGATACATCTGACAGCGGACTCACACGATTGGAAGACTTCGAAGCAACTTGGATCATTGATTGGGGAGGAGGAAGACTGTGGCAGACGAATGAGTCAAGCGTCAACATCCTTCGGACGGATGTATACGGTGTGGCTGAGGAGAGAGCACATCGCAGAGACGAGAAGGTTACGTCTGTACAGTGCCTTTGTCCTCCCGAGTCTCCTATACAACTGTGAGGCGTGGGGATTGACCGCGGGAAACCTCTCCAAGGTTGACGTGCTCCACAGAAAGCAACTTCGATGCATCCTGGGTATCAAGCTGCAAGACAAAGTCAGCAATGAACGCCTGTATGAACGTTGTGAAACCTGCCCAGTATCCACCCTGATTAAACAGCGAAGGAGGAGAATGACAGGACACATCCTGAGAATGTCCCCCAACACGCCCGCCCGCAAAGCCATGAATATCTACTTGACCCAAGACTCCCGAGGCCGGCCAGGGCGCCCAAGGAAGACGTTGGCAACCAGCGTTGCGGAGGACATGAGAGAGGCCGGAATGACTTTCACCACAGTGCGGGATCTCGGCCTGGCGACTGAGCGGGGCAAGGGACAAACCGGCATGGAGAGCGATGGTCTACAACTAATGATACTGAACTAGAACAACGGAAAGATTCATCAAGAGACAGCAACCGGACCGAACATTAGTGTTGCACAATATTAATGTTCCATTACGCGCAACTGTGTTATTATTATTATTATTATTATTATTATTGTCATTTGAACCGCGCAATTGAGTCCCACATTTATTATGTTGGGTCCAGATTTCCAAACTCGTGAAGTTCGAGGCGAAAAGCAGGCCGATGAAGGGACGCCAGTAATTCAGTCTAGTCCGGTGTCATGGAGAGGGACCGATGAACCGGCAACAAGAGAATTCAATACGCATGCTACTCTTCAGTTCATTGCTGGGGAAGACTACTCAAGGCCACGTCACTCCGGCAATTCAATGCACAAATCAGCAGCAACACTTGCAAACGTATTCCTACCAGTTGACCAGCAAGTTACCAGCCATCAGCTGTTCAAATAATTCCAACTAAACAAAGAGAGGAGATGGACAGATCGGAAAGTATCGTGGCAAGCTCAGGACAACACACGCCCGGCCCTATGTAACAACAGTGGAAAGTGCGTGCCATGGTATATTTTCGAAGGCATATCAAGAACCAGGTAATGTGGACTGGGAGTCATTTGAATCGTCCGATCAGCTGCTACAAGTGCCGTGAGCCAATGGCAAACACGTTTGACAGAGACTACTACCTCTACTGAATGCAACTTTGGCATGGCAGAGATCTACAAGCACGTTATCTTATCTATCAATAGAGTTGTATCCTCGTATGACTATGTGAAGTGTGAGGTCGTACTGTACTGCAGACGCGTCTACGACCTGGTTGGAAATGTACGCAACAGTTCCCACCCTCTTGACCAGAGATCGCACACACCCTAGGGTTTTGATGGGTTTGTACGACTCCCAGCTCTTGACTTTTGTTGGGTGTACGCACGCACGCATAGTTTTCATGTAGTACTGAATGCGGCAAGCAGGACTCGCCCATCCGCCCCTCCCCAAATGGATCTACTCGAATGGTTGCGGAGGTAGGGGTGCTCTGGCGGGATTTTACGACATACATAAGCGCGCACACACGCACACAATATACGCACGCACACACATACACACGAACGCACGCTATGTCGCACGTCTTGGGCATGGCTTCGTGAATACAAATAATAATTTAATGTTATAATTTACAGAAGTCACAGAAAAACCACGCGTCTTGATTAAGTAAGTAAGTAAGTAAATTATCGTATCCGTTCCCGAAGGGAACTCATCTTGATTGTCGTAACTTAAAGTTTCATGCCATTATAGCAATCTTCAGACAACTGATTACAGTGATGCACAGCTAGTATGGTATTTATACAGCAGCATAGGAAGGAATCTGTGAAGGTTTGAGGTCTGGTGGGTGCAAAAAGTCCTGAATGGAAAATGTGCCAAACTCACGTGGTCCGTGAGTGAGAAAAGTAGAGAGAAGTAACGTCGGTCGGAAGTAACGTCGGACAGTGCCCTGAAGACATACACCGGAATGTCGGCACCGGATTTCAAGTCCAGGTATGGAATTCGTGGACTTCGAGGTATTTCAACTGCTCAGGGTTGTCCTTAATGTTGTTATATCGGAACAACTGAGACTTCAGCAGTACGACATCAGCCCTGAGGACTTCGCAGCGCTTCTCCAGCACGCTTGTTTTCTTCTTCAACTCGGATACCTCTAAGGCCAGCTGGCTCTCACGCTCGGTCTCTCCCCTCTTCCCTTTCAGTGGCTTGGACTTCAACTGCTCGGAGCGTTTCTGGCCCATGCGTAGTCTCTCCTCGCGAGAGGGTCGCTCTGGAGCTGGTGCAGCACTAAAACTAAACTTAGACGGAACCGAGTCCTTTCTCAGGCGTCGACAAACTCGCTTCGCGCTGGACTCTGCTTCCACTGCGGGAAAGTAGTCAAGGTTTACGAAGTGCTTATTGCAGACTACAGTATTTCCTGTGATAGTAAAAACTCCGCCCTTTTCTTCTCGACGTATAGCATGAATCCATTTCTTTCTCCGTTCGGGTTCGGAAGGGAACGTATGGAACGAGTGGCTCGGTTCCTTCTCTCGTCGACTGGTGCACTCAGGAACGCAACAGTGGTCATGCTTTGGCATGGCGATACAACCAAACAACGCAACGCTTGCCGAAAAGTAAACTGTATCACGGTTCGTCAAGCAAAACTAAATAATAGAAAAAAGGCGAAAGTCTCAAAGGTCAGAGCTGAGAAGGCCGACCTCGCGGACCACTTGCCCCGTCTCGAACCCAGACAATCTTTGTGCAAGTCATCTATTTGTATAGGCCCAAACCATGCAAACCTATCATCAGCGTTGATTGTTCACTCGAAATCTGTTTGTTGAAGGAAACTGGCATGTTGAAGTTTGATCTGAGGCCAGAGTCAATCGAACTGAGCCACTCCTTTGTGTTGACCCATTGCCTCCAAGTTGCCCAATTTTTCGCTTCCAAACAGAGGTGGCTCCAAATCGGAAAGGTTTTAGAGTGCACGTCAAATTCACTCTTAGTCTGAAATTAGGTAATTGCTATCGCTCCACGACGGCCAGTACAGAATAACAATACGGAGGATAAGCAAGACGAAATTCGCGTTCGCGTTCCGTCGCGGAATTCTCGTTATGAGAAGGATTAGCAAACAGAATTCGCACATGCATGACGTTGA
This sequence comes from Sycon ciliatum, assembly GCF_964019385.1. Lineage (NCBI taxonomy): Eukaryota > Metazoa > Porifera > Calcarea > Leucosolenida > Sycettidae > Sycon > Sycon ciliatum. The sequence goes on along the minus strand of NC_088654.1, from coordinate 1,762,561 downwards.
CACGACGTACATTGTGTACAGACAGTACAGCGTGGTAAATTTATGACTGCCCTGACACGAATCCGCGATTCGTGTTCCGACTACTTTTCCGAACGAAAAATGCGAAAGTTCGCAATCCAGTTCCTGAACTGAAAAATGTTTGCGAACGCGAACGCGAATTTCGTCTTGCTAATCCTCCGTACTAAGCCTTGTGTGTGCTTTTCCATTATTTTCGATTGGTATGCGGTGCTTTATTGGCGAGAGGCGAGCCGCTGTTTACCTGCGACAAAAAGTTGATTTTTCGAAAGTCGTAAAACTCAACACGTCAAAAACTCACCTGCTTGGTGTGGCGCTTCTGGTCATCGCAGAGCCATGGAATTTTGGCTCGGAGTATAAGTTATAACACATCGTAGTCTCACTGTGACATATGTTTTCTAATCAAAATACTAAGAGAGAAAGTGAATATTGAGTCCGTTCCGGTTTGCAACCTACCGGTATGTCCTATTTTGAAACCGTCCCCTTCTACACTCACTCAGACTCAGAGTCAGACTCATAGCTCGGCGCAGTGGTCAACCCGACTGCAGCAGGCAGAGTGCGGCGCAGACTGTTCAGTGCATGCTGGCACTGGCACTGGCTCTGGCACTGGCACTGGCACTGGCACTGGCACTGGCAGTGCCAGTGGCCGAAACTAGACGACATGACTGTAGCGTCTAGAGTCTAGTGCATGTGCCACTCCAGTGCATGAACCCGCGATGAAGTACAGCGTAGATCTCGACCTACCATACCTACATGTATGTCCGCGGATACTTGGCATTGGCCGGATTTTGTGGCGACGTGCAGTCATGGTAGTAGTACTCCCGGTACATGTACATGTAGAGCACTAACTAACTTACTTGAATCGTTTTAGTAAACTGTCACTCCTGGCCTTAGTATTGACTCGCAAAATTTTTGCCATACCTAAGCAGTCAAATAATCCTGCATATTTCACTCCTTTGGGCTATAATAATAATAATAATAATAATAAACACAGCTCGCATCTTCCCTGAACCTGTTAGACAGGAGCAGAGTCGACGCATCTGTCAACAGTGTCAAGCCAAGTTAGTCTATCTCCTGCAGCTTGGAGAGCGCTCTCCACGGAGAGATCCGCTGCCTTCAGGTCGTGCCGAATCGTATCTATCCACCGCAATGGCGGACGGCCACGGGTTTTTTATGTCGTTTGTGTTGATTGATAGCTCCAGTGCTTGGAACGAGGCGGATTCCGGACCCTCTCGCACCACATGGCCAAACCACAGCAGCCTGCGTCGCCGGCATGTGGCACGAACTGGAGATTGTTTTGTTTCTGTGTATAAGTTGTTATTGGTGATGCGTTGCGGGTAGACAATCTGCAGCAGTACGCGTAGCTTCCTCCGTTGCCATTTGTCCAGTTTGTCGTTCAGCAATTTGGGCTATATTGACTGCTTAAATTTGACTGCTTAGGGGTCGCGCAGTTGGACGGTGCCTAGTGCAGCATTGTCACTGCATGAGTAGGTGGTGGTGCAACGGTTGTGCAATCATAAAACCGGGATTCATGAGGTTACCGTTCTGGAATTTGAAATACGGACTGTTTGTTGTGATAAATCTAATATTGACTTCGTACTTGGCCAGTATAGGAAATATGAACCTCGTATTAAAAAAGACCTCGGCTTTTATTTCCTATATTGACCTCGTACTCAGTCAATATTAGATACAAGTTATTAGACATGGTTAGCATTTTACCGTTCACGCTATTTCGACGGTCGGCGTGTAGAGGGCGAGTCTACTGTTTTAGATGTGTTTTCGAGGCACGGTTAGCAGTTCGGCTTCTGAGTCCTGACTCCTGACGCAACGATAGACGTGTGAGGTAACTCTAGTTGGAATCTTACCGTTTCGTTCTCCCGCTAAAAAGAGCTTTCTATCGTCGAAACGGTACCAAACCGACGGTATTTTGGGTTTGGGGTACGAGTACCGTTGGATCTAGCGCGTGAACTGTAAAATGCCATGTCTACACACACAAAAAACGGTGCCGGCCTACCGCCGAAAATAGCGTGAACGGTAAAATGCTAACCATGAGAGAGGCTGTGCACAACGAAAATTTGTAAAGATCTTTCGGAATCTGAGCCGTCTGGAATTGACAAAAATTCATAAAGAAAATCTGTTGTGCTTAAAGGAAAAACGTAGTGTGACCCTTTCGAGTACTTTTTCCGCTGTTTGCGCTCTTGGTGAGCAATTTTTTGAATCAAGTGAGGTACTCCGGCCCACGTGTAGGCACACGTGTAGGCACACGTGTAGGCACACGTGTAGGCACACGTGTAGGCACACGTGTAGGCTAGAGTAGAGGCTAGAGTAGAGGAAGAAATTTTTATCAATTGTACTTTGTAGTTGCAGTGTTGACTATTCTAATCTTCATGGACTTGGAAGAGTACGATAGCCTTACGGCTATCCTGCTTCTCGCCCACTCTGAGGGCGATGTTGATGATGAGGAACTTATGTTATTGCTTATGGCAGCAGAAGAGGACTGGCAGCTTTCGCAACGCCGTGTTCTCGGCCCTCGAATTTGCCTGGGATCGTTGGATGACGAAACATGTGAGCTGAGGCTCCGCTTCACCAATGCGAAGATAAGGGAGTTGAATCACGCTCTCCGCCTGCCGCAGAAGTTTGTAGGACCATCACGTACGGCATGGACAGGGCTGGAAGGTTTGATGGTAGTCTTGCGTCGCCTGGCCTATCCTTGTCGCCTTTGTGAGCTGTCCGATGAGTTTGGCAGAAGCTCTCCTGATCTCAGCAGAATTTTCAACACAACCTTGATTTGGATTTGGCGAAATTGGGGGGGGGGGGGGGGCTTCTTGAGGACCCTTTCACCAAGCCGAACTTCACTGCAGCACTCCTAGAGTCGTACCATACGGCCATTCGCAACAAGTCCGAGGTCGACTTACGGATCTGCAGCTTCATCGACGGTACAGTCAGACCAATCTGCCGACCAGGCGAGGAGCAACGGATACGGATGTATTACAATGGACACAAACGTGTTCATGCACTTAAATTTCAAGCAGTTACAACGCCCGACGGCTGATTGCGCATTCGTATGGGCCCGTTGTCGGCAGTCGTCACGATGCTGGAGTACTTGGTGAAAGTGGATTACTGGCGCAGCTCCAGCAGCATTTGCAGCTGCCACATGGCCCGCCATACGCACTCTATGGTGACCCAGCTTATCCGCTAAGCCGCTTTATCCAGAAGGGATATGTCGGTGCAGCTGCCACGCCCCAGCAACAATTGTTCAATGCCCGAATGAGCTCAGTGCGGCAGTGTGTGGAATGTTCATTTAGAGAAGGTTCACTGTACTGGGCCTTTGTGGACTTGAAGAAGAACTTGAAAGTTCTCCTCCAGCCTGTGGGCATCTACTACCGAGTAGCAGCTCTACTGACTAATTGCCGAACCATAATCAGAGGTGGGAACAATACGTCCAGATATTTCGGATTGCAACCACCTACCCTTCTTCACTACTTGCAGTGAACATGGAAGCATGACCTGATCCCTGCGAGTGTGCCTTTTACTTGCAGCCTGGTACTGACACGGCAACGCACTCAGTAAAATAAATATGCATCGATTTGTATTCACATCATAAGTTCAAAACAGCTGAAGTATTGCCTGTGTATACGTGGACAAGCGCTATGATAGCTTATGGGCCAGTGCTTTCATGACGTCCATGAACGCTCTTCTCTCTCTCGCCATGTCTTCCTCACGCTTGTCGCCCCTTGCTCTGTCTGCCCGCTCCATTACTCTGCCGTGCTCTCTTTCTCTTTTATCTGCAGCCAATTTCTCCCGCTCCAATTTCAACTTCTCATTTTCTTGCTGCTGCTGTGCTTTTTCTTTTTTCTTTTCAAACTCGAGCTCCTGGCGGCGCATTGTGATATCATCCTTGTGCTTTGACTCAAGATAATCCAGGACAACCTCCGTCCCTTGCAGCTTTCGCTTGGCTTTAGGCTCAGCATGGCCAGCTTTGGCAGCGTCTGACTTTTCTCCGAGCGTCAGGCATGCGTCATCGCGCGCTTCAGCAGCTAGGTGGCGCTTGGCTTGCGTAGCCTCTGCACGTCGCTGCATGGGCGTATCTTTCTCAGCGTAGATATCTTGCAGCTCTTGCAGCAGTTGCTCTTTCTTTGTTATATCTTCATTCGTACCAGACCTATGCAACACATACAGCAAGCGGAGAGGGAGAAGCGCGCGCGCACACACACACACACAAACACACACACGTGCGCATGCATGGGCGAGCGCAGACACATACGCACAGGAAGAGAGGCTTGGTAACTACTACTTCAGTACATAGTTATAGTACATGGAATTCGTAACATGGACAAAGTGAAGCTTTAAAATTGCTTGCATGTGAATCAGACACAGCAGTAATCAGATCGACATGCATGTGAATCACACACAGCAGTAATCAGATCGACATGCATGTACATGTACATGCATACAGAGCAAACAGAGTTGGGCTGCATGCAAAGCCAGTTCGTATAGGAACTTACATCCTTCTCTTCCAGTCGTCGCCTTTGGCGAACAGCTCCAGCAGATTCATCACTCTGTCGCGAATAGCTTTCTTCGTCACACCACCGAACTGAGTTGGGCTCAAGTTTTCCAGCTCACAGGCAACGATCTCCATGGCTGGAGACCCTCGTCAAAACGGTTGGTCGTGAGAACGAAGCTGCCTGAGAAGGGCCAGGTCCTTCGCGAGATCAAATGTCCTTCACTGAGACGTCGCAGGGGAAGACGAAGACGGCGAAGTGGCAGAATTCTGCTGCGGGGATTCGGCAGAATAATTTGTCACAGGGCGAGCACTGACAGGACTTCCAGATCTGACAGAACTAGCCAAGCGCTGTCCAAGTGACAGAGGATCGCTGAGAGAGCGGGAAAGAGATCCATCAGCTCCACAGGATGCCGAGTAGGAAGAACTCGCAGAACGACTTGAAAAGGCTATGGCGAAAAAATCTTCACACCACGTGCATCAACACAGCTACATGTATACAGAAGCTTGCGAGAAAGTAGCGAAAGTTCAAAACGTAAGATCTTCAAGTTTCGCGGCCCTCCTTGCGAAAGTTCCTTTCCTTTTTCGTTACTCGTGCCCAGACTACGTCTAAGTTACGAATTTTCGTTATGCACAACCTCTCTCATGTCTATTATTAAAGGGGAAGTGCATCGATTTGTCAAGTAGGGCTCAGATGAAAGACAATTTCATATCGGTTCCGATGGTATATCTCTCGCCTCCGTACGATATTGCAAACTTGCCATATCGCCGATTTTCTGATTGCGTTTCCATGGCGACTACAGGTGATGACGCACATTCTGCTTAGCTCCGTGAGGGAGAAGGTCGATCACTGCAGAATTGTGTCATTTTCAGTTTTCTTATTGTATTCACGAAGTGAAAGAAATGCTGTGTTCAATGCTGTTAGTGCCGTGAACTGTTTATTAGTAGTCCTCTCCGTTGTGTACTGGGACGTGACACCGACAGGAGAAAGCTGGAGTGCGGAGACGTTAGCTGGCAAGCGAAAATCGTGACGAACCAAGTGCTGAAATCTTGGTTGGGACAAATCAAACGTTCAGCATTTACCTCAACCAAGGACCATGCGGTTTGCTCTTTCCACTTCCTGACGATGGATGCGCTGCCTGCTGGAGATTCTCCTATCTCTGGTAACCTATTCTGAAGCCACGTGAGACGACGGGTAGCGGTAATTAGCGAACGAAAAAATGTCGTATGTTTTGAAATGTTTGCTGAACAGTTTTGTGCCATTTTGTCGCACTCGCTGACTGTAAAATTATGATCTGGTTGCGTTGGTGGACAGTTAGTCATAACATGTACATGTACATGTATACATGTTATTAGTATACATGTCAACAAACAATGGATCACTCGTAATGTTTTGCTACTCTGAGTTTCGTGCACCGTGTGCAATCATCAGGCAAACAATATTGATGATTTCACACGGTGCATGAAACTCTGAGTAGCAAAACATTACGAGAGATTCCATTGTTTGTTGACATGTGTCATTGCTCCCCCCAAGAAATTGGAATAATGAGCACTTTTTCTGCAGCCATAGTCTTACTGAGTAATTATTATTATAATGTACCTGTACATGTAACTGGTAACTGGTAACATGTTTTTCTTCTCCTTTTGTACCATAATTATATTAGCTAACATGTCTAACCGCCAACCCTTGTTCTTTTCTCACTCACAAGTCAGTACTATATACACGTACATGTACATGTACACACCTGCACACATACTCACACACACACATACACACACACACACACTGTACCAAGAGTACATCTTGGTCGAGCGGAATCGGATCTTTGCGTCATAATACCGTACACATCTGAGGGAAACCCGGGGAGTCGCGGGTACTCTTGGATCAAAAACAATGGTGCCCTGCCTCGAGACCGGCCTTGCGCGGGTGTGAAGTGTACGCATGACATCAGAAGATCCGATTCCGCTCGACCAAGACCCTACACAGAGCTGGATCGGCGTTGCACACTCTGGGGGTTATGTACTCTTGACTGTACTGTACTGTACTTGTTGCTCACTGCCAAAACTGGTCACGTGAGTCTCCCCGGGAGAGGGGAGAGAGACTCAAAAGGAATCTTGGAAAGATGACTCAATTGGTTATTGAACCGCCCAACGGCCGACACCCCCTGAAATCCCCAAACCTCTGGGTGGACTTGAAAATGATCCCACTTATGGGCTCACCACACCTCAGTAAGTGGGTGAGGACAAGGTGCAGAAAAAGGATTGACGGCATCAGGGTATCCGTCCCGGGATCCAACTGCAGTTACCCCTGCCCCCAGTGAAGGTAATACTTGCTACTAGTGTGAGTGGCTAAATCAGAGTGGATCTGATAAAAGCTTCACTAGCACCATTGATTACACAAGAGTTAATCTAGCCAGAAGCAGTCCATGGTTAACAGGTATGTATACTTCAAATAGAAAGTGTATGAACCCTGGAACCAAGAAAGGTGGTGGGTACAACATTACACCTTCAAGCAGCCGAGCCTGTTGGCAACATACCCTACACAATCAGGCATAAGTGTACCTACCAACCGAACTACAGTCCGTTTCAAAAAGATTTACAATCCTGGCGATCGCCCGCGGAGTTTGGCGTCTTACCGTATGAGCACTCGAGCGCTGCCTGGAAAAACTCACTGTGAACTCGAAGAAATATTCCGCGCGAAAGCAAGAAAAATGACAACTCACTCACGTTGACACAGCCATGGACGTCTGGTTTACAACAAACGAGTTCTTCCTCGTATCGATAATGGAGTCAGAGAGGAAACGTCGAAACGAAAGTGTTGTAAATGTTGACGAGCGGCATGGGTCCCAATTCGTTTTGTGACCAAAATAGTTTCTTTGAGCTGCGATGCAATTTACTCACCGTGTGACGAAAACGACATCGACACGGACTCATTCCCAAGGCCATGACTTGGCAAAGCTATCCGTGTGACTTCGACGAGAAAAGCAAACGCTTGTGAACGCTGATAGAAGACGGCGTTGACTGCTAAATTCAAATAAATTGGCGATCTTGAAATACTAAAATAAATCTCAAAAAGCTACAGCGCGTTGACTTCCATTATAATTCACTCACACCATTGCAGTGTTGTGGGTGTGTTCACATGGCGTGAGCCAGTCAATTCAAGTGTCAGTCAGTTCGGCAGGAAGCGCGAGCTCCAACAAGTCGTTTGGTGCAGCCACCTTCTTTGTCTTGTACCAGCTTGATCACCAAAACAATGAAAAAAAGTTTGACTTGAGGATAGGTTGGGATTTGAACTCACAACTACATGGTCAGCAGACAGCATTCATAACCACAAAGCCAAAAAGGAAAGGATAAATCGTGGGTTTAGATAAAAAATCGATACTGGCTTCCTGGGCAAATTGTAAACCATGAGAAAAGGCCGGAAACCTGGCCGAAATTCTAACTCCTTAACGGTTGGTCGAATTGTTCCGAAACCTTCACAGAACAATTTGCCATGTCTTAACAAGCCATTCTATGTACTTTGTTGTCCAAATTTCCCTTATCTTCATACTTTTTAAGACCCAAACCTGATTGTAAATCTTTTTGAAACAGACTATAGCTGGCACACACACACACACACACACCACCCTTTTCAGGTGATCTACGGATATCTCCCCTCGTTTGAGTGGATTATGGCTCACAATCCCCTCAAACGAGGGGATCTCATATCCGAGGGCAATCCTATGGATCCCCTCAGATCCCGTTGGACCCAGTCCTTCCACCAGGGAGCTAGCTCCCTTGGCTGCTGTTTGAATAAGCAAAATGGGCCATCCAGATAAGGTCTAACAAGGAAAAGTGGCTATAGTTGCCAAAAGAAAAGCATATTGGTGAAACAAAATTGGGGAAGTGGCAATTTTTCTATCAGCAACAAACAAGAGCATCTTAGTTTGCAACTTACTACATGAACCGGGTGTGCCGACCACCGGTAACCATAGAGACAGACCACACTCTCATATACCGTATTTTTCGGAGTATAGTGCGCACTTTAGATGTGCTATTTTAGGCCCTAAACCGCAGGTGCGCACTATGCTCCGAATATGACTCTTGAATGCATGTACTTCAATGCAGATTGAAGTGCGCACCTCCAATGAAGATTGGGGGTGCGCGTTATACAAAGGTGCGCACTATACTCCGAAAAATACGGCAGATACTGATTATAAATAGACCTGTAGTAGTAGTGACAATGCATGGTGACACTCAGTTAGACCTTGATAGAAGTTACTGCTAATTCCTTGGCCTTTGGAATGACTGTTGCCGGTTCGAATCCCCCAATTGCGTGTGTTACCTTTTTGTGTCTTTTCCCATTTATGCCAATGATGAAGTAATCGTTACTCATTACTCTTTTTAGTAGATAGAGTAGTCACATGAGCTTCTCTGATTGGCTGTTGCTAGGCGCCAGTGCCTAGCCCTGGTATAAAGGCAGTGGTTTCTCCTCATTTCATCCTCTTTCTCTTCGGGTCCTGATGGCGTCGTGAGCTGCTGCTGGCTACTGTTCAAGTACTGTAACTATGACCTTCTCTTCCCTCTTCTTCTATTCCTCCATTGTTGTATGAAACTATAATAACATCAAGAAAGAGTGTCTTGTTGTAGATGTGTGAGTGCTTTGTGGGCGCTAGAGTTTGAGCTGGTTACGATTTAGTAACAGACCGAGTAAGGAAAATAATCCTATAGCCTAGGGAGAGTAAAAGAAATTGAATCAATGACAACAAATGCTCGTCCAGCACACGAGTTGTCATAGAAACATTGAACGAAATGACAAAGACGCATATAGTAAAGAGCATCGCCGTTCAATGCAAAATTGGTTTCTAGTACAGTATTTGGAAGTTTCCTTCTTTCACAGACCTGAAAGATAAGTCTTTACAGCAGTAAGCCTACTGCTAACCCAATGTCATTGGTTATACATGTACATGTAGATGTACCCATTCACGCTCTACTGGTCTTGTCAATTTTGTTCCACACGATCACAAACAATCCATCTTATTTCGGATGCTCTTACAACATTAGACTAAGCCATGGGACGGACGTCAGTGTCTGACAATTCTTCATTGTAGGCGGTCAGACGAACAAAGCACCTCAAAATTTGTTCAAATAATTACAAAATAATCAGCACACGAAGCACAGAACCCATATAATTTCGACTAGGCCTTTTGTTCCATTGGCATTACTCTTCAAGTCGAATACAATGGTGATGAAGTTACCAAGGTAGCTTTAATATCTGGCTTGCAAGTGTTGAGTTTCGGAGAGAAAAGAGCAGTACGTGGCATGTGGCCTCTAATTTCCTAAAACTTTGAAATTCTCCGTGAAGTCCAAATTTGAGGTGGCAAGTAAGTCCTTATAACCGGCACTTTTACTTGCTACCTTGTTAATCACCATTGTATTCGACTTGAAGAGTAATGCAACGAAAGGCCTAGTCGAGATTACATGTATATGACTTCTGTGCTTCGTGTGCTTTCCTCCGACCAAAAATCTATTAAATACAATAATATCTACTATTTCGTAGTCTTGACTTGATCATTATCAGCACCGCTTTTTCTCACGGTCTGGTCAGCTACCAACAAGCAGCGGAGTTCACGAGGCTTCGTCTTGGGCGACAAACCAAAGAAAGTGTGTAACATTCCGCACTCGCCTCAGTCAAACCAACCAGTGGATCAAACCCGGAGAAACAAAAATTCGACGGGTTGGCGTACCGGGCAGATTCCTAAACGGTGCGAGAGGATAGATCAGATCCACCAACCAGAGGCCAAAGGCCTAAATCCAATTAGCCACATCCATGTTTACTCATGCCAGGCCACGAGTTCCCAATTAACTGTGGGTCGCAGCACGGTTGGAAAAATCCGGAGAAAAAATCCGGAGAGGCGACGAGCAAATGACTATGTCAGAACTCACTTCTGTGTTCCGTTCACACCAGGTGTAGATCTGGCCGCTTATGCCGACGACACAACGCTGTTTCAGTACCTGTCCACCATGGATACCATTGACCACCACTCGACAATCCTGCAAAATGCTCTCGATGCCCTTGTGAATTGGGGCACCAGCTGGAGAATTGCGTTCGAGCCAGCCAAGTCCCAGGCCATGACTATTGACCATCACCGCCCCGCCTGGAACCTCCCAGAAGTACAGTTTGCGGGTGTCCCCCTGAATGGAGATAGTAACCTCAGGCTTCTTGGGGTAACCCTGGACAGCCAACTTTCCCACCGCAACCACCTCCGTACCATCGCCATCAGAGCACGCCAGCGTCTTGGGCTCCTGCGGAAGGCCTCGCCGCTCCTGGATTCTCGCAGCCGAGCTACAGTGTACCGTGGGTTTGTACGCCCAGTAATGGAGTACTGCCCATTGGTCTGGATGGGCGCAGCAAATTGTCACTTGCAGCGACTTGACCAGACGCAGCGCTCAGCCCTCCACTTGATTGGCCCCGGCGCAATGCTGCAAAGCCTGTCTATCCGGCGTATGGTAGCTGCGTGTACCTACATTTACAAGCTACTGTGCTGCAATCCTACCAGCCCACTTCGTCAGCTCTTGCCTCCCTCTCAAGCCCCCCCCCCCGACCAGCCCATGTTCGACCCACTCGTCTCTCTCTCGTCCGTCTCGACATGCATAACTACCAGCTTGAGACAGGGCTACCTGTCAATAGCCGGGAAAGTTGCCGTAGAGCTTTCCCCGCCTGTGCTGTCCCTGTATGGAATGCCCTGCCACCCGCCGTCCTCAGCCAGCCACCTGACCGGAAACGGCTGCAAAGTTTCAAAGTGTCTGTCTTCCGGCACCTCCGTGCCCAGCAATGGCACTGGGCCACTGACACTTTGTAAGATGTATGCACATCTGCCCACACACTGCTGCATATTGCCATACGCCTCGTGCCCTGCTTACTCTTTTCTCTGGATCTGAATGTGCACCTCTTACGCATTATATAATTATACTTTATTTAGTTCTCTTCCCCTCTCTTGCCCCCAACCCTCCCCGCTCGCTCGCTCTCTCTCTCTCTCTCTCTCTCCCTCCCTCTCTATCTATCTATCTATCTCTCTCTCTCTCTATCTATCTCTCTCTGTCTACGTCTCTCTCTCTCTCTCTCTCTCTCTCTCTCTCTATCTCTCTCTCTCTCCCTCTCTTTCTCTCTCTGCAATTGGCGCGCCTGGTTGCGATGAAGCTGAGACCCAAGGTCGGCAGAGCATCCCAGACCACGCCACCACTCCCCTTATTCATGGCTCACATATGACGGGTTTACGTGGCTCTAGTAAAAAAAGAAAAAAACCCAAAAAACACTGCACTGGTTAGTGCTAGCATGCTGCTGATCACCCGAAAAGTGTGGTCTATACAGGATATTGCACAGTGTCCGCGAGGATAATTTTTCATAATCCCCGCGGCGCTGCGCGCCTTGGGGATTTGAAAAAGAATCCCCTCGGAACCGTGCAATATCCTAAACATACACACTCATCACAGAATAAACAACTGTGGGGACAGGCACAGAAAGAAAGCAAGTACTAGACTAGTACGTGTAGATGACATGTACATGTACTTGTATGTATTCAGAAAGAATCTGTCACTACACTCACACGATTTCGATAAAATTGTACGTGTAGTATCAGTGAAGCAAACATTACGCAAAGAACAAAAGGAGTTAAAATTGATGTTCCTGATCGATTTTCTTAAGACAATTATCAGGGAAAAGTCGTCTCACAACAGAAGCTATGCTGGGAAACAAACTAACGTATATGTACGGTCCGTCCGCCTTGCTGCTTCACCAAGTCAATTTCGTATGGCAATCCTAGATTGCCTAGGGTACCCCGTAAGGAGACCATAGGTCTGTGGGGACTGCCCTAGAGAAATATGAATAACTATACTATACTATGTACGTGTAGAGGATAGTGGTGTATACGATTCTTATTGTTCGACTTTATAATTACTCTTGTAGGAAATTTGATCATGCGCGCTAGGCGGGTTTGCTCGCCTGATAAGCTTCAGGAAGAGCTTTGTGTTGTAGAAAAAGGTAATCAGTCAGAATGGATATCCTGTTCAGCTTCTGAGTAAACTGTTTAGCGAACCTGATGTTCAGGCTGCCGCGCCGGAATTTGGACCTGACCCATGTCGTGTGGTTGTACGACTTCCCTGGAAAAGTGAAATTTCGCTCGTTATGGCCCGTGCCGTGGGGCCTGTGTTCAGACAAACTTATGTTGCTACAGCATTCACAACGGTCTTTACTAGGGGAGGTGCGTTCACGGTGAAGAAGGATGTTCTTCCTACCCAACTAATTAGCCATGATTGTAATCTACCGTATTATCTCTAATATAAGCACGGTCCCTTATTTTTTCAATGTACCTCCGTCCCGTGCTATTAATGGAGACGTTCCTTTATTGGAGACTGTTCCATTATTATTTCAACCTCATTTCAGAGGCATGTTGCCTTGCCAAATTCATGTCAGACACACACATTTCAGGGTTTTTTCGCCGGTACAGATAATGAATTTACACAGTGTGCCTATAATGGAGACTGAGCACTTTATTTTTTGAATGCCGCCCCAAGGTGTTCTATTATTGGAGACGTGCTATTATTGGAGACTGTGCTTATATTAGAGATAATACGGTATCATGGCGAATGTCGGCATTTTGATAAGCGATATGTAGGAAGAACCTGTCAGCACCTGAACCCACCTGACACTTCTTCCACGCATGTTTCACGATTTAAAAAAATATGTTTTTTCTTTTTCTTTACAATCGCTTGCGTGCTGCTCACCTTTTTTTCCAGGAACGCAACGAATGCCCCCCCCCCCCCCCCTCCTCCCCACACTCATGTACATGTATGGCACATACTAGTAAAAACCTGTGCCTGTGCGTGTACAAGTACATACATGTATGCATTGAACGTGCAGTGATTTGTTTAACTTAATTAAAGCGTTGATAGTTTAATGAAGTTAACAAAGTGAATTACTTCATTAGACCTATACCCCTTCCCCCACCCCTCATACCCTCCCCCACCCCTCATACCGCTTCCTCCACCCCCTCATACCCCTTCCCCGACCCCCTAATACCCCTCCCCTACCCTCTCATACCCCTTCCCCACCCCCTCATACCCCTTCCCCAACCCTCATACCCTCCCCCCCACCCCATTCCCCTCCCCCCAGCCACTCATGACTCCAATCTTAGCCCTGGCATGTGCCACTGACGCCTCCATCCCCAGGCTCTAGTCCCCCAGCCTCTCCCAACCCAGGCTTGGGCGCCACCTATCCCTCCCTGTCCAGTATACAGTTCCATTCCCCTTCCCCTCAAGGGTCTAACCCCCTTCCCCTCAAGGGTCAAACCACCTTCCCCTCAAGGGTCAAATCCCCTTCCCTTGAAGGGTCAAACCACCTTCCCCTCAAGGGTCAAACCCCCTTCCCTGGAAGGGTCAAACCAGGGTCAGTCTAACCCCCTTCCCCTCAAGGGTCAAACCCCCTTCCCCTCAAGAGTCAAACCACCTTCCCCTCAAGGGTCAAACCCCCTTCCCTTGAAGGGTCAAACCACCTTCCCCTCAAGGGTCAAACCGCCTTCCCTTGAAGGGTCAAACCACCTTCCCCTCAAGGGTCAAACCCCCTTCCCCTGAAGGGTCTAACCACCTTCCCCTCAAGGGTCAAACCACCATCCCCGTACCCCCTTCTCTGACAGACCATCCTGGGTGTGCTAGGCCGGGTTTCGTTAACGAAGGAAGGATTACTCAACACATCGCCTAATGGAGATGTTCCAAGTTGATGAAGGCATTACCAAGTTCAGACAGGGGTTGCAGATCAATACTCCTAATCCATTTTCTTCATCAGCACATGCAGTCAAGCACGAGTGAACACACTTGAGCGCAGGTATGCTGGCCCCGAACATCAGGTAGATAAGCAGTAACCTGAATGCGGTTGTGGCCAACAGTTAGGACAGATAGACAGAGAGAGGGAAAGAGATGGACACAGAGAGGGGGAGAGATGGAGAGAGAGAGGGGGAGCACATGACAGCACACAGCCATGACAACACACAGCCAATCCAACACACAACCATGACAACACACGGCCATGACAACACACAGCCATAACAACACGCTGTCATGATAACACACAGCCATGACAGCACACAGCCATGGCAACACGCAGTCATGATAACACACCCCAGAAGTAAATGGTCAAAGACATAATAATCCTTTTCGCCTCATCCATGTTTCGCTCGTGTCACACACGCCCATGATAGAAGGAAAAGGATTTTTTTCTTTCTAAGTCCACTATGCTCCCGAATGAATGCGGAAAGTAGTGGCGGGGCCCTGCTGCTCAGCCGACCTTGGTGGTCTCGGCGTCTGCACAGACAAAGCGCGCCAAGAAAAATAGAGAAGGTCATAAGAGAGAGAGAGAAAAGACAAGACGAGAGCAAGACATGTAGCATTATGATACGCAGGACATAGAGAGGCGAGGTACGACAGCGCAACATCAAACACCGATACTTAGCGAAGGCATGTGCAGGCGAAAGGAGAGTATTCAGCATGCACGTGTCACGGAAGGCATAATAACATTATGTAAGCAAAGAAATGCATGCACAGTTTCCTTGGAGACAAGAGCGCAAACACTTCTTCCTCCTCAGTATGGAAGAAATGCACGTAGCAGATAAACACACGGGCAGCAAACCATGCTTCCCAGCAGGCAGACCTGGCCCAAGGCAACTTATTTAAAATCAGAGAAAACATCGTCATACTCACTAGCTGAGGGAAGGGCAAAGAGAAAAATCTGTAGAAAAATTGAATGTCACCACCAGGACAAGAACCAGGGACCCTCGGCCCTCGCTTGTGGCCAGCGATGCTCTAACCACTGAGCTATGGTGTAGCCGTCATCCCAGCATAGACCGTTCAACATTTTCTTCCGACTTCGAACATAGAATGGCAAAGAGATAACAGTCACATGTATTCTACTAGGTATGCAGAGTAATGCAGAGTAATGCAGAGCAATGCAGAGCAATGCAGAGCAATGCAGAGTAATGCAGAGTAATGCAGAGCAATGCAGCGCGCAGTTTTGCAAGAACAAACCGCAGAAGACGACTATGCCGCAGACATCTGGTGACCTTCGCGTAGTGCACCTGGGTAGTTGCCATGGTGACTTCACGACACTGCTCAGTTGTACGAAGCCGCCCTTAAATGACAATAATGAGAAAACACACATACATACATGCGCACACACACACACACACACACACACATACACACGCGCGCACGCACACACACACACACACACACAAACATGCATGCATGCACACACGCATGCAAACGCGTACGCACAAACACATACACCCGCATGCATGCACACACACATACACAAATACAACGTATGCAGGTGGAATGAATGCAACGACATTGGAGTACAGTTAGATGGCGAGCACTGCAATCGTCAAAGATCTGCACAGATGCCAGCAAAGATGCCAGCACAGATGCCAGTGTTGATGCCAGCACAGATGCCAGCAAAGATGCCAGCAGAGATGCCAAGAGAGATGCCAGCAGAGATGCAGGGACACGAACCAATACATCATTATTATGGAAATCGCACGGGGTGCATGCAAGCCAGTTTGGAAAAGGTGGTAGGAGGCAATATACGGGAGGAGGTACATAGGGGCATGTTTGAGTGGAAGGATCGGGATCCTGATCAACCGGATCCACTGGATTCGCACAATTTCAATTGATCGAATCCGGATCCGGATCCTTTGGATTGGGGTCGAGGTGAACCCACCTCGGGGAGCAGGGTTGACCGGATCCAACAGATCCAAATGTGACCTTTGTGCGTATATGGCGGGTAAAAATCACTTTTGTACACTTTGTGGTGCGCACACACGTCGCTCGAGATACTCTTGTTGACTTTTCGTACGACACGTGCGCCACGAATACGACTTTCACCCTTCTGGGTGACCCGTGAGTGCCACTTTATTACTTCACCAACATGGCAAGAGTCAAGGACCAAAACAAAGTGTTCAGTGGACTCTGAAGGATTCGACGGATCTGAGATCTGGATCCCACCAATCGAACATGCCCTAACACAAGCATTTCTCATACTCACATCAGCTTTTTCTTTATTTTTTCTGTGTTCTGACTTGCACATGGTGTGAGCATCTCAAACAAAGCAGGTATAGTCATCTCTGTCTTGTTGACGATCAGATAGTAGATGATGCACATCAAGTTATCTTGGCCCTTCACTTTGCCGCCATCTAATCGTCCTTCGTGGTCGTCATGAAATTGTTCCAGCACGACATACGAGTCGTTCTTAAGGTCTGGGTCCACAGCCTCGACTGCTTTGCGACCCAAGTCTCCTGTGAGATTTGTAGCCACACACACAAAGAACAACAGGTTATCCTTCAAACCACAAAACTCAAACAGAATTACTGCCGATGTCGCAAAATCCTAGTTCGAATTCTGAAACAACTTTTCAAACTTAAACTCGGATGGTGAGCCAATGTATCATACATGTACTGTACTTCAAGTATTACAAAAATAATTGAGAGACTTTGAATCGTTTTTATCACAATCGAAATATTTGCCGGGTTGGAAGGTGGGAATCAAAAAAAATCATCATCATCATCATCCAGTAACCATTGTCATTTTTTGTTGCTGAGGGTCGTAGCTGGTTCTAATTTTGGCGTTACGCTTTCCTTCCTCTCATTGAGCGATTCCTAACCTGAGCTGTCCAAGTTGGAAGGTGATTAGTTTGCATGTTGTAGAATGTGTTGTAGCTATGTTAGGTGTCAAGTTGGTAAATGTCTCTCTACAGTACTACTACATGTACATGTCAGTTTTAAGCCTTGTTGTCGTCTAGCTAACATCGTATTATCTGGTTACTATGCGCCGTAGTTGCTCATAACTCATAACATATTCTCCTTACATTTTTCTACAACCAAACAAACATCCTCCTGTCCCTTCATGTAAGACCAGGTGTTTGTTTCTTCCTTTGCACTCATGCATTTGGCAGGTTTAGACTTGAGATCTGGGAATGTTCCAGCTTGGAAAGCTCAAGGTTATGCTAGGATCAAAGATGGGAAGGTCAGCACAGCGAAAATTGTGTGCAGGCTATGTCCCATGGTAACAACGAATATCGACTGTTACAGGAAGATGACGAGACCAGTCAATAACTTGACAATGCGGTCCACCTACAATTCGAAGCGGCAAAGTAACACACCACCCAACTTTGGTGGGTCAGATATATATTTTTTACCGGCTCAGTATCCGAGTTCTTTAAATTACTTCCGTTTGTCAAACATTTTGTTAGCATACTCAAAATCCTCTTGTATGGGCAAAAACCCAAATGGATTACAATGCATTACAAAACTGGAGAAGAAATCAAGGAAAAAATGCAATAAAAACAGAAGAAATCACATGGAAACGAGTTATGAAGCAACTATCCACGACTGTAACAAGATAACACGCAGTCAGAAAGTGCGATAACATAACAAAACCTGCTGACTGCGTATCATCTTGTGACGGTCGCGGATACTTCTTAACTCGTTTCCATGAGATTTCTTCTATTTCAATTATATTTGCTGGCTCAGTATCCAAGGTAAATTTTCAAAGTACTTACTCTTTTCTTTCTTGTCGAAGAAAGGTTGAAGACTCTGAGCAAATGTTGTGTGGTTGTCGATATCTTTAAGGCGTTTCGAACTACATAGAGAAGCAGGATGAACACACAGCATACAGTGTAATCAGCAGTATCACCTTCTCTTCACCATCTCTCCTCCCTGCGCTTTCAGCCAACACGTACTTACACTCGTCAGCCATTAGCATACACACCTGTAAAACCTCTCTGCACCATGCCGCCGGGCATTGCTCTGAGCCGCCATATCCACCATACTGTAAGACCAGTAGTGTTAACGAGCATTTAGTTTTAATTCCAAAGATTTAACGAATTTAAAGGGGAAGTCCGGTGAAAATTTTAAATTTCACAGTCCGTAGAGTTCGGGGCGCTGAGTCGAATGGTCTTTGTCCGAGGAGGCTGCGGCCTATGGTTCGTCAGATACGCCCAATCGAACATGTGCGGATTTGAGCGCGCCTCACCCAGATCCAGGTGATGACGTCACAGCGTGCAGCCAGGTGGCCACACCATCTAGATGTGTACAAAAACGGCCATATTCGGAGCGCGTTCGATTGGGGAACCGTTTGTCGCAGCTTCTTCGGACCAAGACCATTCGATTCAGTGTTACAAACACTACGTACCCTGTGATTTTCAGCTCGGTAAACCTCGAGGTTATACCGTATTTTAGCCGTTTCCGAGTTGGACTTTTTCCGTCGACATGCACTGGCCTCTATCTACGGCTCTAGCAATGCGCTGCGTGCATGCTACCTGTAGTGTAGTCAACAAACTCATCACACACGGAACTACTCCCGCACTAGGTACAACAAGACTCGAGTCACAAGACTCAGAAAACTAGTCAACACACGGACTTGTCATGTACTACACTCGTATCAGTCGTGTAGTCAGAGAACGAGCGTTTCTCCTTGCCGGCGGTGGTTGTGCTTTGAGAAAGAAAATTTTAGTTTTCCGCTCCCGCCTCATTATTTTATGCTACAGCGATGAGTGCACAACCGTGACAAGTGACAAAACAGCGAACAGCTCCCGGACCTAGAACTTTCAGATCCCGTAGCGTTGCGAGCGAAGAGTCGTGCCCGTAGTTCAAAGAGCCTGCACTGTTCTCCAATTGAGTGTCCGAAATACGCCAAGTTCGCACCAAAACATCACCATGTGGCAGGTTACTGGAGTCTAAGCGAATCGGTATGGAACAACATTTAGTCTTAGAGCACTCGCATCACTCTTCTCCATTTTGGCGACTCTGCTCTCCAGCGAGCTGATAATTATATCAGCTTCGTCTGCAATAGCTGCTGCTTCTTCACCAGTCGGAAACTCAGTAGCGCTCACTCTTGACCGGCCCGCGCGGCCATTTCTTCAGCTGAATACCGAGGTTCTCAGCCCCAGACCGAACTCATGAAGGTCAGCCATGGCTGCATCCTCACTCTCACAAGGAGTTACGTCTTCGGAGTCGCTTGCACCACCTACTATGGGTCGCCAAATCATTTGAAATAGCACTGACACTATTGCTTTCACGCACTCCTTTTGACCTAGCTGCACGCTATGACGTTGCGGAGGGTGTGGCGCGGCCGCATGACGTCATGGCGCAGCCCCCGAAACTCAGTTTTTCAAACGGAAATATCTCGAGAACGCTTTGTCGGGGACATGTGGGACCAACACCATTCGACTCAGCGGCCGAAACTCTACCAACCCTGAAATTTAAATTTTTCACCGGATTTCCCCTTTAAGAAAATCATTTTAACATTTGAAGTCGTTATGTGCAAAACGATACGTACATGTACAATCATCTGCTTGTTTTGAGAGAGAATTAGCTAGAACTTCACCTCGCTAACCCACAAAAAATCCGGAGATCGTAAACTTTAATTGACGTTAAAAGATCTGGTCTTACAGTACATATATTACTGTGCAGACAACGTAAATCTTCATCAAGCACAGGCTACTGTTTGGCCACTGAACACAGTGCTTACATCTCTCAATACCCTACGCTGTAGGTAGCAATCTACCCTTACTTTTATTTATCGCCGTGGTTGGCAATCACCCACTCTCTTAACATTGGCCGGTGTTTCCACCGAGTCTTGAGATGTTGTACTTGGTCCGGCTCATCGCAATTGTCGCTTATCTATCGCCACTAAGAACAGGAGTTTTTTCACCGCTCTGTGAAATTTCCAACAGGCATAGTGAGGAAGCATGATACATGAATACTCTCCGCCACAAGAAAAAATTTCAAAATTTCAGCAATGGAATCAGGTGAAGCGAGTCGAAGAAAGGAAGCAAGGTAAGCAAAATGCACGAAATAAATCAGCGAAGAAGCGCGTTCTTGCACTCACACTAGTAATACAGGTCCAGAGTTCACTCAACTCTGCATCTCTAGAGCCATGCCGTTACATGAGCTGACATTTGCTGGTTTCTAGATGCTAGCTGGCGTAGACTGGTAGAGTATCTCTTGCGTTCTCAGCCTTTCGTATTTATATGGCAGCAATGGGAAAGAAACAGTTGTGGCTGTCACTTCGGTGCTTAAAGGAACCGTGGGCAGTGTGACCTGTGTGTCACCACAGTGTGTTTCAACAAAGTCTTCGAATGAGGCATACAGGCCTCTCCAGACAGCTGTCATACGCTCCGCTGGATATGCTGGCCACGACTCTTGTAATGCGGCTGCTACGTCCACCAAGCGAAGGAACAACCAACACGTCGGCCGGGCGCATCCCATCAAAACACCTTTCTTCTTCAGCATGACGCTCATACTCCTCTTCCGTGCACGCGTGCCTGTCACGCTCTCCAGGCCAGGATGTCAGTTGCCCCTGCTACAGTTCCGGTCTTCGGGTCGCTGCGTTTGGCTTTTGCAAGTTTTGGCAACACAGACAGTGAATGGCCAGATTCCCACTTCCCAAAAAAAGTCGCATACATCGCGATTCAAAGCGCTAGTCGCGATCATTTTTCTTTGGTGCTTCCTTTGATCTTGCCATCACGATCTCCCACGCAAACGTAAGTTAGATATCGTGATTGGACTGGGTTTTACCTGTCAAAAAGTGCTTGGGGGATAAGCGACAATTGCGATGAGCCGGACCAAGTAATAAATATAAATATAAAAGCTGTTTCGGCCAGAAAGGCCAAATCGGTACAGCTACGAGCTTTAAGCAGGCCGAGCTATCAGCCACGGTGCAAAGGAGGCACCACAGACATTAAGATAGCTTGTCGCTCTAGCGCCAGAGTGCTCCAAATAGGAAAAGTAGCGGGCATTGCGTGATGCAGCAGCATTAGAGAACTCAGTACTAGTGAGAGTGCAAAACAAGACGAATGCCGAGGAGTGTAGTACCCAATGCTGTAGACAGCAAGCTGTTTCAGCCATATCTCTCAATACAGTATGGAGAACTTTCAAATACCCTGTTCTCCATACATGTACTGCGAAAAACTAAGAAAATGACCTCTTTACGACCCTGCATCCTGACTCCCACACGGAGGTCTGTCTTCGGGGTCGCTTGCACCACCTACTATCGGTCGCCAAATCATTCGAAATAGCATCGACACTATTGCTTTCACGCACTCCTTTTGACCTAGATGCATGCTATGACGTTGGAGAGGGTGCGGCGCGGCCGCATGACGTCATGGCGCAGCCCCTGAAACTCAGATTTTCAAACGGAAGCATCTCAAGAATGCTTTGTCGGAGACTCGTGGGACCAACACCGTCCGACTCATCGCCTGAAACTCTACGGACTCTGATATTAAAAAAATTCATCAGACTTCCCCTTCAAAGGGGAAGTATAGCCTAAAATCAAATTTTCACCAGTTCCAGGTGCTGAGGCCAATGGTCTTGGTCCGAGGAAGCTGAGACGTTCCCTTTTTTGCATGCAAAATGTCACTAAAAGCGCCATTAATTTCGTTCTTAAAAAGCACGGATGACCGCGATTGCCCATATGGTGTAGTCTTTTGAACGCTGAGTTGACTGGCTTTGGTCCGAAAAGGCTGCAATGCAGCGCAGCGTCCGGCCCTTATTCCCAATCGAACACGGGTGACTAAGCGGGCACGTGCTCTTGTGTACACCAATCACCTGGTCACCGTCTCTGCAGGCTAAAACTTTCACATCAAGGTTCAACTCAAAGGTTGTAAGGTTTAACTTGAGTGACACGAACCTGCCCAAACAGGCTGTAAGTTGTAGCCTGCAGGTGACTGATGCACGCACGAGCACGTGACCGCGCTTCCTCAACCGTGTTCGATTGGGAATAAGGGCCGAACGCTGCATCGCAAGGTGACATTTTGCATACAAATCCCCATCTAGTAGGGCACAGTTACCCAGTTTCGGTGGAAGTGGCGAGTTGGATTGGGAATAAAGGAGGAAGGGAGCGTCTCAGCTTCCTCGGACCAAGACCATTCGACTCAGCAACCCGAAGACCACAACTGGTGAAAATTTGATTTTAGGCTATACTTACCCTCAAAGTTGGACTTACCCTATGGGGCCCAGTGGGCTGGCAACGGGGAGAGCTGTTGTCGGATCTGAGTACAGATGTGCACACAAACACATCACCTCCGCTTGCTCAATATCAAACGTCACTCTAATGAGTCACAACTCAGTCACAACTCAGAATTATAGAACTACGGAATGTGCATGAGTGTGCACAAACGTGCACGCACCCCCCCCCCCCCCACACACACACACGCACACACACACGTGCTCGCTTGCTCCAATCGTGTTCAGTGAAGTAGCAATGCATGTACGCCTGCAGACACACACACACACACGCACACACACACACACACACACACACACACACACACACACACACACACGCACACACACGCACACATACACGCACACACACACGCACACACACACACACACACACACGCACACACACACACACACACGCGCGTACACACACGCACACACGCACACACACACACACACACACACACACGCACACACACACACACACACACACACACACCATTTGACCATTTGACGCCCATCGCCGGAGGCGATGATAGCGATGCTACAGCAGAAGCCATAGCAACTTGTGCCAGGGCTGCCACTTGCTCCGATTTTTCGGAAATCAACCGATTTTTGATCGCCTGTCCGACAAACTGACCGATTTTGTTCCCAAAGAGGGACAACCGATTATTTTATTTTGAGCGCTTTTTAGTCCAGTTGGCCTTAATTCGGCGCTTCCAGGTCGCGTTTGGCCGGTCTGCATAATTGACATGGTTGTAGTGCGTGTGCTGGACAGTTAAAAATGTGTTCTGTGGCCCCAACAGCAGGCCATTTTCCTAAAAAAATTCATCGCGCGGGGCCCTGCCCCCTGCATCCCGCCGGGGGACACCCCCTGACCCCCGTCAGATTTTTCTCCCTCCGAGTGTGGCAGCCCTGTTGTGCTGGGATTGCAACATTCAACAGCTTGCAAGGCTGAGGAATTGACCGCCACTATTCAGCCTGGTCTACACCACACAGCTACGAAGTGGCTTTTTGGGCAGTGAATCCCTACTTTTTGGTCCTTTACATTTTTTTCCCGCACACACATCACACCACATACTCCGGCATGCACTGGCTGTTGGTAACCACCCAGTAGAATGAAAGAAAAGTCATGAGGACGGGCGTATACATGGTACATGGTACATTTTTGCCAGTTTATTGGCCCTTTTTCAAGGACTGGGACGTTATACCCTCCACTAAGGAATGTTTACATGATTTCGTGTTGTGTTAGTAGAAGGGAGTGGTTAGTAGTGCTTCTTTGGGTGAAAAATTTAAAACGCAGAATTGAGACCTCCGGATAACGGGAGTCGACCTACATGTACATGTATAACCGGGGTCGACTTACAACCGGTAAAATACAGTATGCGGGTGGGGGGGGGGGGGATGCGTGTGTCTGTGTGCTTGTAACAGTACCATGTGACCTAGTCTACTGAAAAGTCACGATTCACTGCATTTTTCCACAACTAACCATTCTTAAAGAAAGTGTGCTCCGAACATCGGAGCTCGTGCTTCCTGCCAAATGACGACCTATGACGCGAGCTCTAGCTCCGACCTCCGACGTTCGCACCAGACACTTTCTTTAGCAATTACCGCCGAAGTCGCAACAGCTTTGTTCGTACGCCCATTCTCAGTAGCGTACACGCATAGCATATCCTGACGATGACGAAGATGTGAACTTTTAGTCACATATCACTGTGTGTTACTATGTTACTTATCACTGTGTGTTACTTATCACTGTGTGTTACTATGTCATTTGCTGCTCAGTGTACCTGGATGACCCCTTTGACGCACCGCTGTTCGTCAGTGAGATCCTACCATGGCTTAATCGCATGCTAGCCAATCGTCCACTTGACAAGTGTCAGCGACAGGGTCTCCTCAGTTTCTCTGATCTTCAAGATCTACAGCTCACTGAGAGAAACCAAGGCGGACAAGAGAACCACACAAATACCATGTACCATGTATACGGCCGTCGCCAGAGAAGCATGCAAATCTGCAAATGCACTAGATGTGCACCCAGGGCCACTCCACACGAACATACACATTCATACCGTGACACTGGCACGCAGACAGACAGACACACACACATACATACATACAGACAGACAGAGAGCCACATACACACACACATACAGACACACACACACACACACACACACACATGCACACACAAGGCAACTGGGAATACTTGCACACACGCACACAGATACATACAGACATGCCAAGTGATTTAAAAGATACCTCACCTTCGTCAGGTTTACCGACATCCTCACTGAAAACACACAGCAAAGGAGAAGAGACAGACATGAAAATGTGTTATCTATCAGCTATTCATGACAAATAGAATCTGAAAGGATTAATAAATGCTGCAGCTCACGTGAAAGGGCACTCAGCTGTGTTTGACTGAAACGGACAAAATCGCTTTCGAAGTTGGAACTTGACATCATTTGTGGCTGAAAACTGTGAACGAAAAATCCATACCACGGCATCGGTAAATTAAAAAAATAATTCTGTTAAAAATGGATTTCCACTAGGTTTTGTTTTTTTCTATGAAAGTTAGAGCTAAGACCAGCTACCAACAGGGCATGATAACTCAAAAACCTCAAATTTAGACGATAAGCACCGTTTTCACATAATATAAAAATATATTCACGGTTCGCGTGAGACTCGCCTGGAAGCCGGGTTTTCACCATCCGCCGTGGGAACGCCACCACCCTCTAGGATCAAGGCGCCGATGCAGTGCCTAAAGCGGTGGGAGGTGAGTAGATCAGACTCACCACCAAGTGGTCAAAGACCGAAATCCCATTAGCTGCATCTATGTTACCCTCGTGCCAGGCCACGAATTCCCAATTATCTGTGGGTCGCAGCACGGCTGGAAAAATTCCTTCCGCTTCCAAGCAGGACTTGAACCTGGTACCCTCTGTTTCTCAATCATGGTCTTAGACCATCCCACTATGCCTGCCTGCCTGCGCCGTTTTCACATGCTCTGCACCAAATACTAGTGTGTGCATGCAAGAGCGCGCGTATTGGCATGTATGAATAGTGGACACCGAAATGCATACACCTGTTGCCATGACTGCATAAGTGCACGCACACCCGCCCACGCGTACACATGCACATTATTCTCACGAACATGTACAGTACATACAAATAATCATGTCCACCAAGCTACTGTCGTGGACATGGGAATCAGATCGCACATCTAGCGGCCCCAGGGCACTGGCCATGCAGCCGTGTGTACACGGTACACACATGCATTTATGCGCTGCAGCGCGCTAGTCGCATCGGATCAACATGTGCACTGCACGCAACGTTCTGTACGCATTGAAGGTGCCGGCCCCGGTCATTCAACTGGATTTTCATGTCCACAACAGGACATACACACAAGCCTCACAGTAACGTGTGGGCATGCAACGTGCACACACACACACACACACACACACACACACGCATGAACACACAAACACACACGCGCGCACACGCGCGCACACACACACACATTACACAGTGCATACACTTACGTTCCTGGCTTCGAATTCTTCATTCCTTCGATTCCAGTGCCAAACAGATAGCTACGTTGTTTCTTCTCAACGAATCCTTCAAACAACACAGCCAGTACATTGGACAGGCACATACCCACACATGCACATGCACACACACAACATACACGCACTCACACACACACACATACACACATACACACACACAACACACACACACACACACGCACACACACACATGCACACACACAACATACACATGCACACATACACATACACACACACACACACACACACATACATTTACACACGCAGTGCCAATCAGAGCAGCTTAAGCAAAGTGCTCCACATACAGATTATGTACAGAGCAATATGCCCACACTGAACACTGAACACTAAACACTGAAGGCTAAGGTCTGTCTACATAACATAGCTGTAACATCACGTTTCACGCATCCTAGAGATCTTCAAACAGCGGTATCCACTATTAAATTGGTTTCGCGAGCGCGCCTAGATATTAGGCACTGGGAAGAAAGTCATGGTTTATGCTTGTTACATGTATAGTTCCTAAGGGTATGCAGACTCCACTGTAGCCACAGTTCATGTTTCACACAGTTATACACCACTACCCAAAAACGGTCTCTTGGCTACAAATTCTTCCAAAAATAATAAAATTTATAATATTTGGAAGAGTTTGTAGCCAATAGAAACATGCATAATTGTAATAGCAATGGGAAAAGGGTAATATCGGGTTCCCACTAGGCTGAATTTCCCCCGATGCTCTTATGCCTGGTCCACACTGTCCGATATTTTGGTCGACGCTCCGATACCGACTTCCACATGAGATCGGCCAACTGGATCGGACCTATACACACACCCACGCAAATTTGTCGGAAACGCCGCATCCACCCCAGGTAGTTTTCGCGCCGATCTTTAGGATTTTTGTATGATTCCATAATCGATAAACCACGATCGGCCAAAAACTCGACCTAGCGGAGACCAGGCATGATATGGACTTTAACATGAAATCGGCTGTCTAAGTCGGATAATTCGGACTACCCGTTCAC
This sequence comes from Sycon ciliatum, assembly GCF_964019385.1. NCBI lineage: Eukaryota > Metazoa > Porifera > Calcarea > Leucosolenida > Sycettidae > Sycon > Sycon ciliatum. The sequence goes on along the minus strand of NC_088654.1, from coordinate 1,735,431 downwards.
ACACAACGAACGACAAGCGATTGTTCTTGCTGGCCTGTGGCGCTCTGTGGACACACGTACGCATGGTAGGCAGACATACTAGACCGTAGTAGACGCCAGAGCAGAAATGAGATCGTTTTTACACGAGCTGCAAAGTCAACGACGTGAAGGGCTGGCGTCAAGTAGCGATCCAGTGCAGCCAGTTCAGGATCTGCACCGACACTCTCTGCTGTCATGGTGACAAGCCAATAGTGATTGGTCAGAGGCTCGCACCACCATGTCCAACCACTAAGAAAACTCGCCGCAGATTGGTCGGAAACTGGTCCGACAACACTGGTTACCCCAGGGAAATTTTCGCACCGATCTTCACGATTTTGTCATACAATTCCATGTCGGCTGTAAAATCGGCCTAGTGGGAATCCGGAATTATTGGGTAAGAGGGTGAGATTGTGGCTGCAGGTTTGTAGTAGTAGTAGTAGTAGTAGTAGTAGTAGTAGTAGTAGTAGTAGTAGTAGTTGTTGTTGTTGTTGTCGTCGTCGTCGTGGTTGTTGCTGTTGCTATTTTACTGTTTGTGCCGTCTCTTTCGCAGTCATCCTCGCCGTCTTTTGTGGTAATTGTGGTTTTTTTAATTGATTTCCACTGTAGAACGGTCCTAGCTTTTTGAACTACTTAGTAGTAGTCTCAAGTTTCACGGAATGAACCTTACCTTCTGTGGAATGTTTCTGAGCTGGCTTGGCCGTGTGCTTGTCATCCTCCTTCCCTTTGATCCACTCACTCATGTCTTTGTAGACCTCCTGCATCCGCACTGCTACATTGCAGTACAAATTGGACTTGGCATCCTCAAAGCGCCAGTATCCGGCATGAATGCCGTAAACGATGTACTCGTCTTCTTCATCGTCGTAGGAGTATACGGGTGAGCCGCTCTGTCCACCGCTTGAATCAATGTAGTGACGGTAGAGTCGCTGGACAACAAGTTCCTGGTTGCTGCTGCTTTTGTTGTTTCCGTCGCCGTCACCGTCATTCGTATGACGTTGCGGCATGGCGAACAGTGCAGAGGTCTCTCTCTCCTGGCCTCTGCGCTTTTGAAAGCCGATGGCATCCAGTAGCGGTTCAGCTTTCTTGGCTTTGTCAACGGGCATCCAGTACATGTGACCTCGAACCGCCTCCTTCTTGACCTCTCCAGGAAACCCACACAGGAACGCCTGGTCAACAGACTCCATACGCGCCTTTTGGGCCCTTGGTTTGCGGACCATTGCATTTTCACCGCTCAGCATTGCAAGCTCATTCTTTAGTCCCTTTTCCAAGTTGTCCTTGCGCAGAGCAATAACGCCATAATCATACAGATAGCGATCCCAGTCTTCCTTGCCCTTTCCGCAGTTCTTTATGTAGTCTTCGGGCACCCGCAGCCATCCTCGGTCATTGTTTTCCTCGACAAAGGTTTTATCCGGCAGGAACGTGCTACTGGGTTCGGGAAACTTGGGATCCCATTCGTACACAATCTGAATCCAACAATACTCTCCACAATCGCTGCAACAAATAACGTGTGCGGCAGTCGTGAAATAGTAGCAGGGATGAGCGCCTTTGTTGAGCTGTTCGACCATGAAGCACGTGGCAGGCGCTACCTGCTTGCAAGTTTTGCACGCTGAACGTACTTGGAAAATGGAGGCGTGAACTGGGTGACCCCCGGCGGGAGGTTTCCGAGGATTCAGGACTCGAACCCTCCTATCTTCGGCATTGAAGACCATTTCCTCCCCGCCGGTAGCTGCGGCCCCTGACATAATAATATTATTTACTCAATCCTCGAGCGCCTCCTAAATCGCTTGTCTTTAGATTATGACTGTGATACTGATGATATGTTCACTGTTCAAACTCCCTCCATTCAGGCAAAGGCCAGTGGAGAATACAATCATGTCAGGCTCCTCCGCGTAGGCTACGGCAGGAAAGGTGAAATTTTTTCTTGTGCTACAAGAACGCCTCTTCGCCTTAGCATAGTATAGGCCTTGACTTGAGTCAGGCTTGACTTGGCTCAGTACTAGTACAGTAGTAGATCTACTACTAGTACTACACTATACTGTACTATACTGGTGTACTAGTTCTAGTACTAGTACGATTGTTGTGGACATGGAATTCCGGTCGAAAGTCTTACGGCCCCAGGGCGCTGGTCATGCAGCCGAGGATGAGCGCGCTGGTATTTAGAAAAGCGATCCTGTCAGCTTTTCTATTATTGTGTTCACATGGCAAGAAAAACGACATCGCTATGCTACGTAAGTTTCTACGTAAGGTGCTCGGTATTTCACTTAGGCTACGTAAGTCTCTACGTAAGGTGCTCGGTATTAGATCTACCAACGGGTGGTAGCCGCGTGCTGTGCACTTGCACGGCTGCAGCCGGCAGACATTGTGTTGCAGTGCAGTCCGTGTTCGGATGTGCATGCGCGAGGAACTTCCTTCTTTGGAACTGCTTCTTGCATGAGCTGTTTCGGATATTTCGTCTCCTGGCTGGCTTATTTCGTTTCGGCGCTGCTGAGACCTCCTTTCGCGGAATATTACTCAATGACAGGTGAGTTGACCAGTTCCCGTTGATTCATTTGCTTGTGTTGACTCTTACATTTACGAAAAGTGTGCTGATTTTGGGCGGAATGCAATAAATAAAGGAAAAGCTGACAGGATCTCTTTTCTAAATTTAGCTTTTCCGCTGCCGAGGCCTCCTTTTACGGAATACTCGATGACAGGTGATCTCTGAGTTGACCGGTTTCCTTCGATTCATTTGCTTATGCTCACCCTTTCATTTACGGAAACGTGTGCTGATTTTATTCAGATTTAGATCCATTTTTATCTCTTTGCCCTTGTCTACAGTGTGCGAAGAACGCGAGTTCACCTTCTTGACGGTAAGGCTCATGTTAGATGTGTTGTCGAAATACTCATATTCATTGTACATTGGTACGTTACAAGCAAGGCACTGGTCAGTGGCATACTATCATTGGCAGTTCCCAATCTGGAGGGAAAGGTTCAAGGACCCATTGACCGAGTTTGCAAAATAAATTCGCATACGGTATCAGGGAAAATCTCCATTGTGGAGAGGTTCAGTAAACTTGTTTGCTTCATACGAAACAAGCCAATCGGTGCAATCTCGTCTCATGAAGATCTCGTACTTGTGTGATTGGATTTGTTTACTCGAGTCTGGGCTGTTTGATTTATTATTTGTGAGTACCGCCGAGATTGCACTGCTTAGAATAAAGTTTCGTGCCGCCAAAGCAAGAATTACGATCTGCAATCTGTTTGTAGTACCTGCAAGAATGTGCTGTACATGTATCGTACTTTCTCTATTGCTGTTTCAGTTGCCGTCATGTTGCTAAAGAAACGTTCAGTACTAGAGAAGTTCTGCAAAACGAAAATTCGAACGAAGTTTCGCGACAGTCCTTGCGAAAGTGTGTACGAATTATTGCACGAACTTTGCGTTCTGCACATTTTCGTAGTTTGCGCGGGCCAAGTGCACGTACGCCATGACCCGATCTCACGAAATTTCCTACGACAGTTCATTTCGTGTTCCCTGCATGTTTCGCGTCCAAAATTGCGAAAGTTCGTGCGAAGTTTCGCACTTCATGACGTAGAACGAAAGTTTGTACGCATTTTCGTTTTGCAGAACCTCTCTAGTGACTCATTTGTTTCATACGAGACAAGTCAATGAGTTGGTGTGGCTTAGAATCTTTCGCTGTAGAAGAAATCTATTCGTATGTCTATTGGAGAAATAATTGTATTCACTGGTTATACATGTATTTATAAAATAGGTTAAGACAAACTCACAGAATAAATACCCTTGGTGTTCGTCCTAAAGAGGTTCGACTGGATATCATTTACACTCACCAAAAGATGTAAGATTTTATTATCTATGGAGTGCCTTGTTTATCTCTCAGTACCTCCAAGCATAGCCTTGCCCCTTTTATCATCATCAGTGTAGTTGTTGGAACGAGGTGTCGGACTCAGCAATGTATTTGTTTACATTTTAATACATGTTTATTGTTCCTCCTTTGCTGTGTTGTTTTAGAAAATCGTGGACTAACAGTTTGAAGTCATTGAAGTACTTCCAAAAGTTGTATCGACATCAACAGGATTACGATTTCAGTGCAATATGATGCAGGATGACCTTATCACGATAACCCATGATTATAAACCATTATAAACACAGAATCAACAAAAACATCTGCGACACGCACCTGGTTACATTTCTCAAATAAATCTGATCCAGGGTGGGGAAATCTGAAATATCTGAAAGGCTAGATTATTATTATGACAGAGTCATGAAATTCTGCTACAGCAACATGCACAGAATGACCTCTGTATAAAAAATGTATCACCACGGTCCATCACTACTCACATGTTTAATAATAATAATAATAATATCTTTATTAGGATGACCCAGAGGCTTGTCGCCTATCAAGGGGTTCACCGCTTTGAAGGATGTACATGTACACGTATGAGCTAAAGTGAAAGTAGTGAAAAGTTTCCCCGCAGAAGAACATGCTAGCCTAGTGCCATTTTCGGCAAGAAAAGGCTTGCACCTCAATGCGTATAATACGGTATTGATATGATATGAAGGCCATCATTTACATATTGATATAGGGCATTCCATTGATTGGTGACAGAAAAAAACAAAAGAAATTATAGCAATAAAAACTGCTTTATGGCAGTTTTCTAAAAAAAGTTATTGTGTTCTAGTCCATGGACCCCGTCTAAAAAGTAAGAAATTAACGAAATGTGATAGCCGAAAATTAAAATTTCACACAAAACCTCACAATAATCACACACAGAATGAAAAGCTACATGTAGAAGACCTTTTCCCCTCGTGATCCACTTTCCTATGCATGCATGACATGCATGTTGCCAATTGTTGGTCCAGTACAAGTTTAGTGTTGAAAGCAGCATTTCAAGTATTGTGATTATTGTGAGGTTTTGTGTGAAATTTTAATTTTCGGCTATCACATTTCGTTAATTTCTTACTTTTTAGACGGGGTCCATGGACTAGAACACAATAACTTTTTTTAGAAAACTGCCATAAAGCAGTTTTTATTGCTATAATGCCGTATGGTCCCATCAGATCAACTAGTTACTTGTACTTGTAACAATCATGTGCACTGTACGCGCGCAGCGTTCCGTAGATCTACGCGATGAGGGCGCGGGTCCCGGTCAATCGACTGGATTTCCATGTCCGCCACAGTCACAGCAATAAAAACTGCTTTTAATATGGCAGTTTTCTAAAAAACGTTATTGTGTTCTAGTCCATGGACCCCGTCTAAAAAGTAATGTGATAGCCGAAAATTAAAAATACTGCTTTCAACACTTGTTTAGTCCGACCAAGAGTCCATCTGACACTTCACGGGTGACTTGTAGGAGTACTGCGCCAACATGCATGAATAGGAAAGAGGACCACGAGGGGAAAAGGTCTTCTAGCTTTTTATCCTGTGTGTGATTATTGTGAGGTTTTGTGTGAAATTTTAATTTTCGGCTATCACATTTCGTTAATTTCTTACTTTTTAGACGGGGTCCATGGACTAGATCAGAACACAATAACTTTTTTAGAAAACTGCCATAAAGCAGTTTTTATTGCTACATATAATAGACAGCAGCAGTACTGATTCTAGTAGAATAGGTTCGGGTCTACTTCGAAGTACAACTACTGTATAACACCTTTATTTCGGTGTAATTTAAATTTCGGTAACTTCGGTACTGGTCCTGGATCACCTAATTTAACATTACACCTAAATTTTCCGAAATCCAAAAATATGTAAAAATCATGAAAATCACTGTCAAAAAATCAACTTGTATACAGTCATATTATTACAGGGTGCGACAATCGTCATGTACATACCGGTATACATAATGATAAGTACGAGCCTAGCCGGAGATATTAGTGCAAGAGCCGTTTTTTTGGTGCCATGCATGCATACCGAATTTATCCTTCCACCGAAAGGTCAGGGGTTGGCTTTTACCGAAATTATTTTACAACACCGAAAATAAGGTGATATACAGTATTACTTTACAAGTACAAGTGCTCAGCTCAGCTCATGCTCAGCGAAAAATTATCTCCCCGGGATTTCCCCTGTAAGTCCCTACACGCGCCGTCCAGTGACTAGCGAGCAGTCACTACTGGCAGTACTGCAGGTAAAGTCTACTGCAGTACTGGACAGTGCCAGTCAGTGCAGTCACCATGCCAGCCTTGCCAGGTCCAGGATCGATCTAGGACTCAGTAGGAGTCAAGCTCGCGTGGCATGCTAGCCAAGACTAAAGACTAAAGCAAGAGTAGATCTACACAATCATTCACTTCAACTTCAAAAATTAAATTTGTACGTATGTATGTATTACTGCACAAGGACCAGTGCAATACCGGCCGATATCTGCACGAACGGCGAAGCCGTAAGTGCAGATATCGACGTCGGTATTGCACGCGTCCGAGTGCAGTAATACATTTATCGCACCCCTGCCACCACATGCACACAGTCTGTCACCACACACTTGACACAGTCTGGTGCATGCAACCCTAGCATGCTGCATGCAACCCTGCTATCATTTCACAGTCAATGAGTCATACAACACAGCACAACCAGTCGCGTTCATTTTTAGAGGAACACTTCTTTCGAGTAGCTGCTGTCTATCACGGGAGATCCTGGAAGTAGCAGGACAGCTTGCTCATGTCGTCGTCGTTGATGGGGTGTTTGTGCTCCACCGCTTTGACTTCTTTCTTTGGCTTCATGAGGAAGGCCATCAATGCAATGTTTGCGTCCTTGAACGCTGGGTCACTGTGGACGTTCATGGGCCGCTTCAACTCGACTAGCTTTCGATGTATTGCGGAACGGAAACCGAGCAAGCTTGATGCAGAGTAGAACTTCACTCCAGCTTTTTTCGGACGCAATTCGACGTATGCATGTCGCAGAATGTAAGCTAGGTCGCTTGCCGTAACCGTACTCAGGTCACAGCGACGTCCTGTGTCTTTACTACTCGTCGAATAAGCGGAGCCATTTGTCAGTTGCCTGCTCTGTGTTTTTGTTTTTCTGCTCAGAAACGAGGCAGTTCGATGGCGGCGTCGGACAGTTTCTCAAATCGGCTGTCGACAGTCTTCTCCAATACTTGGGCGTCCGCTGTCTCGACTCTCACGGAGCTTGTGAAGTAGTTGACTTGGCGGACGCAAGCCGGGTCCACATTCGCTTCCGCGACATCGACAGCGTCCTCGACCAATTATTTTGGTGTGCTGCAGCAAGTCAGCAGCGACTCCCTGGCCTGGCGGAGCGACTCGCAATATTCCCAGTACTCGGACACCGCCAGCCAATGACTATGTGGATGCACTGCAGTGCGATATTGCACTCCGGCGAGTGAGCGTGCAAATAACCATGATAACATTTTTTTTTTTTTTTTTTTACTGAATACCACAGTACCATCAGATGCTGCACAGCGGGGGCGGTGGCATATTGGATGGAAGTGGGGGCGGGGCAAAAGTAACTCCTCCGACCAAAGGTCTCGGAATCATTGTTACTCCTGTGCGCCGATACATAGGAGAAAAGAAACATGTGCATCCAAGAGGGGAGCACTGGCTTTGCAAACGATAATGGGGAGAATTTGAGATTGGGATAGGACAAAACAATAGTAAAAGCAGTGCACCGTAGGAAGATGGAGTGAACTGATAAGCGGGTTTTAAGGCTGAGCGAAGGGGATCAAAGAGGGGTAGAAGGGAGCTGGAGTGCGGTCAGTATAATTAGGCTGGTGTGTTGGCAGAGATCATAGCCTGTCTGTGGCCCACTCCCACTTGCTGCGCCGCAAGTGGTCGTTGACGTTTTTCTTGAACGTGTGCATGCCTCTGCGAGAAGGGGGAGACTGCAGAAGGGTAGGTGGGAGCTGATTCCACGTTTCGATGAGGGAGTGGGGAAATGAGCGGAGCGTGTTGTTTCTTGCCTGAGGGGGAAGGATACTGGTGAGTTGCGATGGATGATGTGTTGCAGATCTGGTTGTCGCTCGAGTAGGCATGCGGTGTTGCGGTGCGGCTGCTGATGGTGGCAGAATGGCTTTCACCATTTCCGGACCCTCCACAAAGTGCAGCTTGTACAGAAAGCAGAGCCCTGCTACGGTACGGCGAATGTCGAGGCTCGGGAGGTATGCTCCATCTCCAATTATGTGCAGGGCACGGCACTGGATGGCAGTGAGGCGGGCCAAGGTGGTGGGGGCTGCGCTCATCCACACCAGCATGCCATACTCTAGCACGGGGCGGACAAAGCCACGGTACACGATTGCCCGGTGCTTTGGGTCTAGCACAGCCGATGCCTTACGGAGGAAGCCGAGCCGCTGGGCTCCGCGTACTGCAAGCTGTCGGATATGGCTGCGGAATGCCAGCTGCCTGTCGAAGGTGACGCCAAGAAGCTTGAGCTCCTCTACTTCTGGCACGACTGCTCCTTGGAAGCGTATTGCGTTCGGGGGGGTTGGCGAGCGGTGGTGGCTGATGGTCAATGCCTGCGACTTTGTGGGCTCGAACTTGATCCTCCACCTGCTTCCCCATGCTGCCAGTGAGTCTACTGCCTGCTGGAGGATTGCTGTCTCTTCTGGCAGTCTGAGTCGGGTGGTGATGCACTTGTAGAGAGTTGTGTCGTCGGCGTATACAGCCAGCTTCGCCCCATCAGGCAGGTGGTCTTCTGCGTCGTTGACGTACAGAAGGAAGAGGGTGGGGCCGAGGATGCCCTGTGGCACGCCAGATTGGATTCGGTGGGTCGGTGAAGACTGGCCACCTATGACGACCCGGATGTGGCGGTCTGTCAGGTAACTCCGGAGCCAGGCAAGGAGGAGGCCACTTATGCCGCACCGCTCAGCCTTGTGGAGGACGCCGTTGTGCGAGACCTTGTCGAAGGCCCCGGCAATATCTACTGCGAGTACCCTGACGAGGCCTCCACTGGCAGCTGCAAGGCTCCACTCATGCTGAAGAGCAATCAGCAGATCAGAGGTTCCCAGTCCAGTGCGAAAGCCAAACTGCCTGTGAGAAAGGATGTCATTCTTCTTCAGGAAGTTGGACAGGCTGCGGTTCACGATGGACTCCATACACTTAGACATTATGGGCAGTAGTGATATCGGTCGGTAGTTTCTGGGGTTCGACTTGGGGCCTTTCTTGTGTACCGGTACGACGTTGGCAACTTTCCACATGGCAGGTTGATGACCACTGCAGAAGCACAGGGTAAACAGCTTGGATAGGGGCAGGGCCAGAGAGTCGGCACATTTTCTCAGCACTCTAGCAGGTACTGCATCAGGCCCTGTGGCTTTACTTGGGTTCAGGGCTCGGAGTGTCCGGCGTACGGTGGCTTGGCGGAAGTGGACTGTTGCAAGCGTATTTGCGGTGCGCTGGCGGACATGCGGGAACGGCCCCGACTGTTCTGCAAAGTCATCGTCTAGGCTGCACTTCTGGGCAAAGTACTTCCCGATGACGTTAGCCTTGTCGTGGCTTTTGGTGCATTCCATGCCATCGGGGTCAACCAGGACTGGGATGGAGCTGTCCCGGCCATGCCCTCCAACTCGTTTAATCACGCTCCACCACTCTCTGTCCTGCAGGCTGCCCGTCCGGAGCCGTTGCTTGACATGGTCGAGATGTCTGGCTTTGGCTCTTGCTAGACATCTTGTTGAGTCAAGGGATGCTAGCTTGTACGTACACTGGAGCGCTCCATTTCTGGGGTCATCGCGGAATTTCCGCCAGGCATTGCGCTTTCTGTCAACTGCTGCAGAGCATTCTGGCGTCCACCAGATTGGGTCCTGCGGTCTGGTCTTGAAGACCTTGGATGGTATAAAGCGTTGCATTCCCTCAGTGATTCGCATGGTCAGAAGCTCACATGATATGTTAGGGTCGTCGCCGATTATTGTGTCCCAGTCAGTAGTCCGGAGGAAGGCAGAGAGGCGGGGCCAGTCAGCCCGCTGGTATCGCCATACTGTACGAGTGGTGGGTTGGTCTACGGATGCAGTAAGCTGGAAGTCGGCTATGACAACAGCATGGTCTGATCTGCCAAGAGGTGGTTGGGTGGTGGTAGACACAGCTCCAGGCACATCTGACATGACGAGGTCAAGGATGTTTTCTCCACGAGTGGCTGAGGTGACGTGTTGTCGGAGACCATGTACACAGCACATGTCTTCTGCAGCTTCTCCAGCAGCCGAGGTGCGTGGACTTCCAAGCCATTCCCGGTTGTGGGCATTGAAGTCCCCTGCCACAATAATGTGTGAGCAGGACTGCCGGGCTTTGTCGATGTCAGATTCCAGCTGGGTGAAGATACTGCAGTCGCTGTCTGCACTCGTCCCAGGTCTGTAGGCAGCACAGATGCCAAATTTCATGCCTGACGGTGCAGCAACACTAATCCAAAGAGTTTCACACTCAGAGTTGATGTCCAGTTGTTTGTACGCCATCCCTTCTTTCAGCCATATGGCGACTCCGCCGCCTTGCGCTGTCCGGTCTCGACGTATTGGGGGGTAATAGCCAGGGATTGAGACTTCCGCAACTGAAGCCTTGTCGGGCGATAGTTTGGTCTCGGTGACGACAGCGATGTCTACATGCAGGCTTTTCAGAGTATGCTGAAGCTCATCCATTTTGTTGTAAATGCTGAATGCATTCGTGAGCAGAAGACGGAGTGAGGGGGCCTTAGTTTTCATTGTGACCGTTGGCGTTGTTTGGGTTGGTGCATGGCCTACATTGGGTGGTGGGCTCGTGGGTCTGTGTATCCTGCTGGGGTGGTTGTGCATCATGCTGGTCAGCTCGCTTTGCATCCTGCGGCAGCGAATCTGGTGACCGTTCTGCAGAGGAACGTTTGTGGCTGTGAAGGGGGGTTACAGGTGTGCCGGCAGCGGCAGCGGACAGGCCACGACTCGCGCTCAGGAAGTCGTTAATTGTGGCGCCAATCCCAAGTTGCTGTTGCTCTTGATCATGCTGCTGTGCTTCCAACTGGTTGGTGCTACTGTCGCTACTGCTGCTGCGGCGACTGCTGGTGCTGCTGCGGTGACCACTGGTGCTGCTGCGGCGACTGCTGGTGCTGGTGCTGCTGCTGGTGTTGTTGTTGGCGTTGTTGCTGCTGCTGCTGTTGTTGTGCTTGTTGTGGCTGCTGCTCTTGCTGCTGCTGATGCTTTTGGCCGCGACTGACTGGGTGCTCGACTCCGATACACTGGGGACCCACCGCGTTTTGCGCAGAGGAGTGCTTACGGCCAGCGTCAACTTCCATGGCCTGCAGTACAGTGGCCGGGGCCAGAATTCCGGGTCAGTCAGGAGATTCACAAGAGATGCATCCACGGCTACTCGTGCTGACACCCGGCCATGTGGAGAGGTATACATACTGCACGTGAGCACTGAGATGGACTGTGGCTCGGGAAGAGCAGCTGCTGTGACTTGAATGTATTCTTTCAGACTGGATTCGGTGCAGGATGTGCTCAGGTTACCAATGTACACCACGGCACGCTTTGTCTGTGGTGGCTCTGCTGCAACTAGCTTCCATGCGTCACTGTGGTTCCGGGGTGTTGTCCGCTGCCGCAAAACTCGTTTGGACACGACCTCCCGGAAACCGTCACTGTCGCATTCAGTACTCAAATTGCTGCTTGTCTCTGCATCAGCAGGAGGGTTCGGGGTGTCAGGCTCCATGTCGACAACTTGCTCGGCATCAGCAGATGTAGCATTTTGATTTTTTTCATGTTTTTTTAATTTTTTGATGTTTTCGAGTTTTCCTTGGCCTTGTTGATCCCAATCGGATGCCTGACATCTTGAGTAGTCCTGGGCCAGTTTGCGGACACCAAGCAGTTCGTCTTTCAGATGGCAAATGCTGTCAGTAAGGTCGCTTATCCGAGAGAGCAAGCGGGCCTCCCATGCCTTTGCTCTCCTCAACCTCAGCACGCAGCGCGTCCACAAGAAACTGGAGTTTGTCGTCCATGGCGGAGAGGAGCTCATTACTTCGGGTACTGTTGCCCTGACCACTTGTGTCCCCTGAAGGCACGACTGAATCTTGTTCGCCGTCCGGCATGGCTGTATGCCGCCTGGGCAGACAAGGACCTCCGGGAGACAAAAATACTCAGCTTTTCGAAAAATTCAAAAAGTACCGTGCGAGTGATTTCAACCCTGCCGAAAGGCCTGTTGCTAGTCTCTAACTACTACTAGTACTACCTAATTAACTACCTACCAGTAACTGCCCCTCTCCAGACCGGCCTGCTGCCGGCTGGCTACACAACCTGCGAAAGCTACGGAGCTCGAAAAAACTGTAACTGTTCCTTGCTGTGAATGTCAATCATATATCTGCACGCTCACTTCGAATATAGGTTATTTGCACGCTCACTCGCCGGGGTGCAACATCGCACTGCAGTGCATCCACATAATCATTGGCTGGCGGTGTACTGGGGAATATTGCACGCTCAGTAAGGCCGCTGATTGGCTCAAACCATGGAAACATTCACGTGGGGTGCGATAAATGTACTATACTACCAGGACTACAGTATATCGACGCCGGTATTGCACGCGTCCGAGTGCAGTAATACATTTATGGCACCCCTGCCACCACACAGTCTGTCACCACACACTTGACACAGTCTGGTGCAACCCTACATTAGGCTACAATGCAACCCTGCTATCATTTCACAGTCAGTCATACAACACAGCACAACCAGTCGCGTTCATTTTTAGAGGAACACTTCTTTCGAGCAGCTGCTGTATACGTATATAATATTACCTGAAGCCGAGTGAATATGGGCGAATATTCACTAGTATACAAACCGAGGCGAAGCCGAGGTTTGTATAACTAGTGAATATTCGCCCATATTCACGAGGCTGAAGGTAATATTAGACTTATACCTCTCCATATTCACCCTCTCGTCCCTAAAACCCAACAAACCAGTCCTGTTGGTCATACATGTACGTACATGTACATGTACACAGAACTAACGTAAGTCGTTGTTGCTTCACTGAGCCTTCAGACCGACTGGCGTGTTCTTGCCTGAATCGGAGGGCGGCGTGTTCAGAATCTTGTTCAATCGATCGTGTACACGTACTGGTGCATGTGGCATGGGAGGTGACGACCTTGGAGAACACGCTCGTGCCAATCACCATGGAGAACACGCTCGTGCAGCTTTGTGGCGGAAGCCAATCATTAGAGAGGTTTCGTTTCACGCGAAGATTTGATCAATCAGGGAGAGGTTTCGTTTCGGCGAAGATTTGACCAATCAGAGAGAGGTTTCGTTTCACGCGAAGATTTGACCAATCCGCGACCATCGCGCCAATTCGGGAGTCGGTTTATAACAGCGAGCCAAGCGGTTCTACTCTCACTTCTTTTCTTTTTAGGCAGCGCTTCGGAGCTGTTGTGTGCCCTAGGAAAATTCTACGCTAACGTCCTTGAACAGGGCTGTTCTGAGTACAAACGAAATTCCTGGCTTGCCGCTTGATCCGCAATCATCGGGCCATTGACATGTTGAGCGTCCAAAACCTTGTTTTCTCGCTGAAACGCTCCGTCTGTGAAGATGCTCACTGTCAGCACCTGGTCACATGCGGATCCAGCGGCAATGGCAAGCAAGGAATTATTTCGTTTGTACTCAGAAAAGTCCTGTCTAAGAAAGTTAGGGTCGACATTTTCTAGGGCACTCGACAGCTCCGGTGCGCTGACTGAAGAGGAATCAAGCGCAGCACCGAGTACTGCTCTCTTTACAGTACAATGTAAGTATCGAAAAGTGGTGAATATAAGTGGTGAATATGAGGTAAGTGGTGAATATAAGCGGTGAATATTCAGCAATATTCACCACTTATGTAGATGGACAATTGTATGTGGGTGAATATGGAGTGAGGTATAACATGGTATACACGGGAGATCCTGGAAGTAGCGGGACAGCTTGCTCATGTCGTCGTCGTTGATGGGGTGTTTGTGCTCCACCGCTTTGACTTCTCCCGCTTTCTTTGGCTTCATGAGGAAAGCCTTCAATGCAATGTTTGCGTCCTTGAACGCTGGGTCACTGTGGACGTTCATGGGCCGCTTCAACTCGACTAGCTTGCGATGTATTGCGGAACGGAAACCGAGCAAGCTTGATGCAGACTTCACTCCAGCTTTCTTCGGACGGAATTCGACGTATGCATGTCGCAGAATGTAAGCTAGGTCGCATGCCGTAACCGTACTCAGGTCACAGCGCCGTCCTGTGTCTTTACAATACTCGTCGAATAAGCGGAGCCATTTGTCAGTTGCCTGCTCTGTGTTTTTGTTTTTCTGCTCAGAAACGAGGCAGTTCGATGGCGGCGTCGGACAGTTTCTCAAATCGGCTGTCGACAGTCTTCTCTTGGGCGTCTGCTTTCTCGACTCTCACGGAGCTTGTGAAGTTGACTTGGCGGACGCAAGCCGGATCCACATTCGCTTCCGCGACAGCGTCCTCGACCAATTATTATTTTGGTGTGCTGCAGCAAGTCGGCAGCGACTGCTTGGCGGAGCGACTCGCAATATTCCCCAGTACACCGCCAGCCAATGACCAGATGACTATGTGGATGCACTGCATGCAGTGCGATATTGCACCCCGGCGAGTGAGCGTGCAAATAACCTATATCTGCACGCTCACTTCGAAGCGAGCGTGCAAATAACCTATATTTGCACGCTCGCTTCGAAGTGAGCGTGCAAATATACTTGTAGGTTATTTCAACTTATTTGCACGCTCACTCGCCGGGGTGCAATATCGCACTGCAGTGCATCCACATTTAGAAAAGCGATCCTGTCAGCTTTTCTATTATTGTGTTCACATGGCGCTACCTAACGACACCGCTATTCAGACACGTTGTCTACGTAGCTACGTAAGTTTCTACGTAAGATGCTCGGTACCTGGTCCTGGACCAGGGAGCTGCTCCATGGCCTACGCTCGTACCATCGCGCGGCCGGCTGGCCGCATGCGTGTGCATTGCAGACTTTTTGTTGTTGGCTTTTCGGATGTGCATGCACGAGGAACTACAAACAACTGTACTACTTCCTTCTTTGGAACTGCTTCTTGCATGAGCTGTTTCGGATATTTCGTCTCCTGGCCTGGCTTATTTCGTTTCGGCGCTGCTGAGACATCCTTTCGCGGAATATTACTCAATGACAGGTGAGTTGACCAGTTCCCTTTGATTCATTTGCTTGTGTTGACTCTTTCATTTACGAAAAGTGTGCTTTTTGGGCGGAATGCAATAAATAATGGAAAAGCTGACAGGATCTCCTTTCTAAATTTAGCTTTTCCGCTGCCGAGGCCTCCTTTTACGGAATACTTGATGACAGGTGATCTCTGAGTTGACCAGTTTCCTTCGATTCATTATTTTGCTTATGCTCACCCTTTCATTTACGGAAACGTGTGCTGATGTTATTCGGATTTAGATCCATTTTTATCTCTTTGCCCTTGCCTACAGTGTGCGAAGAACGCGAGTTCACCTTCTTGACGGTAAGGCTTATGTTGCTGCTGAGGCTTAGATATGTTGTCGAAATACTCATGTTCATTGTACATTGGTACGTTACAAGTAAGGCACTGGTCAGTGGCATACTATCGTTGGCAGTTCCCAATCTGGAGGGAAAGGTTCAAGGACCCATTGACCGAGTATGCAAAATAAATTCGCATATCAGGGAAAATCTCCATTATGGAGAAGTTCAGTGACTTGTTTGATTCATAAGAAACAAGCCAATGGGTGCAGTCTCGTGAAAATCTCGTACTTGTATGATTGGATTTGTCTACTCGAGTCTGGGCTGTTTGATTTGTGAGTACCGCCGAGATTGCACTGCCCCAAATAAAGTTGCGTGCCGCCAAAGCAAAAATTACGATCTGCAATCTGTTTGTAGTACCTGCAAGAATGTGCTGTACATGTATCGTACTTTCTCTGTTGCTGTTTCAGTTGTCGTCATGTTGCTAAAGAAAGGTTCAGTGACTCATTTGTTCCATACGAGACGAGTCGGTGTGGCTTAGAATCTTTCGCTGTAGAAAAAATCTATTCGTATGTCTATTGGAGAAATGTATTCACTGGTTATAAAATAGGTTAAGACAAACTCACAGAATAAATACCATCGGTCCCTTGGTGTTCGTCCTAAAGAGGTTCGACTGGATATCATTCATACTCACGCCAAAAAGATGTGTAACATTTTATTATTATGGAGTGCCTTGTTTATCTCTCAGTACCTCCAGGGTACCCTGTAAGAAGGCCTTAGGCCTGCGGGATTGCCCTATCAAAAATTTGACAATTTGATAATAATGACCTCCAACCTCCAATGGCCTTGCCCCTGTTATCCTCAGGATCAGTGTAGTTGTTGGAACGAGGTACCGGACTCAACAATGTATTTGTTTACATTTTAATACATGTTTATTGTTCCTCCTTTGCTGTGTTGTTTTAGAAAATCGTGGACTAACAGTTTGAAGTCATTGAACTACTTCCAAAAGTTGTATCGACATCAACAGGATTACGATTTCAGTGCAATATGATGCAGGATGACCTTATCACGATAACCCATGATTATTATTATTATTATGAAATGACCCAAAGGCAATATGCCTATCGAAGGGTTCATTTGATTGAAAGAACAGTACTACTACTAGTATGTACAAAGACAAGTAGGGATTGATGAGGAGAGAAATGGGGAAAATCAACTGCAAGGTGGCGGAATCCCGTTGATTGCATAAGCATGGTTAGCTGTAAATAAACAATTATAAACACAGAATCAACAAAAAACATCTGCGACACGCACCTGGCTACATTTCACAAGTAAATCTGATCGAGGGTGGGGAAATCTGAAATATCTGGAAGGCAAGACAATTTTGTGACGGTCATGAAATGCTGCAACAGCAACATGCACAGAATGACCTGCGTATAAAAAAAGTATCACCACCACTAACCACATGTTTCCCCAGCAGAATTATAATGCTACAATAGTGCCATTTTCTGCAAGAAAAGGCTGCACATCAATGCGTATAATACGGTATTGATATGATATGAAGGCCATCATTTACATAAGGGCATTCCATTGATTGGTGACAGAAAAAACAAAAGAAATTATAGCAATAAAAACTGCTTTATGGCAGCTTTCTAAAAAAAGTTATTGTGTTCTAGTCCTGGGTCCGGCATAGGCTATAGAAAATTTATAAAATTGCTTCCAAATTGGCTTGGACTCCGTCTAAAAAGTAAGAAATTAACGAAATGTGATTGCCGAAAATTAAAATTTCACACAAAACCTCACAATAATCACACACAGGATGAAAAGCTAGAAGACCTTTTCCCTTCGTGATCCTCTTTCCCATGCATGCGTGTTGGTGCAGTACAAGTACAGTGGTCAGACTAAACAAGTGTTGAAAGCAGTATCTAATAATAATAATATCTTTATTAGGATGACCCAGAGGCTTGTCGCCTATTTGATTGTCAAGTGTTGTGATTATTGTGAGGTTTTGTGTGAAATTTTAATTTTCGGCAATCACATTTCGTTAATTTCTTACTTTTTAGACGGAGTCCAAGCCAGTTTGGAAGCAATTTTATAAATTTTCTATAGCCTATGCCGGACCCAGGACTAGAACACAATAACTTTTTTTAGAAAGCTGCCATAAAGCAGTTTTTATTGCTATAATAATCATTGGCTGGCGGTGTACTGGGGAATATTGCACGCTCAGTAAGGCCGCTGATTGGCTCAAACCATGGAGACACTCACGTGGGGTGCGATAACTACACTTACGGCTTCGCCGTTCGTGCAGATATGCACTGGTCCTTGTGCAGTAGTGGCAGTAATACATACGTACTACTAGTACTAGTAGATCTACACAGTAGTCGCTAAAAAAATTCGGCCAAATGCAATGCTAGCTACAGTACAGGTACATGTAGCTGTACTGCTGCACTGGGCCATGGGCCAGGGCCGCATGCACTGAGTCTGTATGAGGGAGTACTTCTCCCTGACTGTGTCATACTTCATACTAGTGCAGTGGTAGACCGGGTCTGCATGTAGTGCTTACTTCACTGTTCACATGCTGAAAGGTTAGGCCCGCATACACCATGTAGAGGCGACGGTTCGATATCGGAACGGCTTGACAGGTCAGCCAAATTTTAGGCCCAAACCTTGCAAACCTATCAATAGTATCATCAGCGTTGATTGTTCACTCGAAATATGTTTGTGGAAGGAAACTGGCATGTTGAAGTTTGATCTGAGGCCAGAGTCAATCGAACTGAGCCACTCCTTTGTGTTGACCCATTGTTGTTGTTGTTGTTGTTTTCTTTATTTGAATTCGCTAAAACCAAACGGACAGAACTGTCCAGTGACAAGGGAGCGAATGATGAGCATCATAATCACTATGCATCAAAACATCTCAGGACAAAATGAGACAGACTATATTAAAGGGGAAGTTAAGGCAAAAATCAAAATTTCACCAGTTGTAGTCTTCGGGGTGCTGGCTCTGCTGAGTCGAATGGTCTTGGTCCGAGTAAGCTGAGACGCTCCCTTCCTACTTGAATCCCAATCGAACTCGCGCACTTCTACCGAAACTGGGTGACTGCGCCCTACTAGATGGGGATTTGTATGCAAAATGTCACTAAAAGCGCCATTTCGTTGTTATAAAAGCATGGATGACCGCGATTGGCCCATATGTTGTAGTCCTTTGGACGCTGAGTCGACTGGTTTTGGTCCGAAAAGGCTGCGATGCAGCGTTCCTCCTTTATTCCCAATCGAACATGGTTGAACAAGCGGTCACGTGCTCCTGCGTACGCCAGTCACCTGGTCACCGTGCCTGCAGGGTACAACTGACTAGCCTGTTTGACCTTTTTTGGGTGCAGTCATGTCACTCGAGTTGAACCTTGGTGTGAAAGTTGTCGCCTGCTGGCGTGGTGACCAGGTGATTTGGGCACCCAGGAGCACGTGACGCTTGTTCAACCATGTTCGATTGGGAATAAAGGCGGAACGCTGCATCGCAGCCTTTTCGGACCAAAACCAGTCGACTCAGCGTCCAAAAGACTACAACATACAATGTATGGGCCAATCGCGGTCATCCGTGCTTTTATAAGAACGAAATGGCGCTTTTAGTGACATTTTGCATACAAACCCCCATCTAGTAGGGCGCAGTCACCCAGTTTCGGTGGAGGTGCGCGAGTTCGATTGGGATTCAAGTAGGAAGGGGGCGTCTCAGCTTTCTCGGACCAAGACCATTCGACTTAGCACCCCGAAGACTACAACTGGTGAAATTTTAATTTTTGCCTTAAATTAAGCCTTCGCGGACCGGCATCGGCAAACGGGACGTAACTTCAGTCTCCCTCATTGGAATTGCACAAAATTTTCTGTGCTTTCTTCTAACATATCACACCGCACTCTGAGCACATGCCAATGAACCAAACTGGTCACTCTGTGTACAAATTAGAAATTCTTCGAAAAATCACGCATACTGAGCTCTAACCGCAAAATGAAGAAAACCATGTAGAGAAGAGAGGAACAAGTTGCAAAACACAATTGCTACTATATAACTTGAGGTGCTAAACCAAAGAAAGGATTGATCTGTTGACAAGGAGAAACACAGTACCCAGAGCAAGAGATATACAAATTCGCGCACATTGACAACGCCTCCTTCAATGAGGTAAAAACATCATAAAACTTGCAGTAATGCATGGAACAATTGGTTTAGCACCTAGCCAAACATGTCACAGAGTTCAGAATATATACATTGTGGGGTGTGGCATGCACTGGCATCCTGCAATCGTGGTTAGAAGCTGCGGAACACCCCTAAAATAGGAGAAAAAAGGCACTCCAAATCTCAGCATTTCACAGCATGATGATGTATTAGTGACCACCTGCCACATAGGGAGTGCCTTCTATCTCTTCTGCTGCATCCTGTCCACCCTTCCTCAACCTCCTGCGCTTTTTCCTGGACAGCTTGATGTGCCCCAACTGCTTTCTGGCTGCACCTGACCTTCTCTTGGCATCCAACAGCACACTGGTGGAGGCGGTGTATTTGCCTACGGGTAGACCCATCTTGCAGAATAGCATCTCAATGCTTGCAGCACCATCGTTGAACCAGCTTGCTGCAATGTAGACTGCAGTTTCTACAGTCAGAGCGGAGCAGAAGCTTGTCTTGGGGCAGAGCTGCCACACAATTCCGTTGAAGCATTCGTTCTGGTTTTGTGTGGCGCCACGCATACAGCGCTCGAGTAGTGGGCGTGCGGACAGGTCC
The DNA here is from genome assembly GCF_964019385.1 of Sycon ciliatum. Classification (NCBI taxonomy): domain Eukaryota; kingdom Metazoa; phylum Porifera; class Calcarea; order Leucosolenida; family Sycettidae; genus Sycon; species Sycon ciliatum. Next base: position 1,715,301 of record NC_088654.1, on the reverse strand, counting down.
ATGAAGATCGGCTTGATTACAGAGAAGATTGCTTCAGGTATGACGTTGTGGTGCTCGTAAGACGGTCCACCAGCTTGCTGTTGCTGCCACTTGCACCAGCTCTCCAGTCCCGGTGGGCAGTGCAGATGTTGGGGCTTCTCATCAGTTGACACTCGGTGCATCACGGAAGCCCATATGGCTTTGGCCATGGACTGTAGGTCGCCCTTGTTGCTGCGCACAGCCATACCATAGTAGGCTTGTAGTTTGTCTATAAGTTGGTCTGTGAGACGACCACGACCACTGATCCTGCCACCATCAGCCAACTTCTTCCCAGAGAGGTCCTTCTTCAGCTTCCGCAACCGATGTCCAACGCGTTTTTGAACATGGCCCACGCATTCTTCTTTTGTGATCTCCACGTCTTCGCCGTATGGATATGAGTCATGCACTGCCTTGAAACTCTTTGTATCTCCGTCCCTTATAAAGACACTGTACCGAAGCTTCCTCGTTTCTCTGGATCTCCTCCATATCTTCAGGGCAGCTTCACATTCCATTGCGGGTGCTGAGCTCTGGGTGTTGGCACGGCATTCATGGTTGTCCAGCTTGTCCTGCAGTTCAGCATTTGTCAACTCTTTCTTTGCATGCTGGTTCTTGAAGTGGGCGCACTGGTGGCAGAATCGGGATAGAACTTCAACGTCAAGGACTTTGCCTGTGCCCCATGCCATGGCCACAAAAACACCATACAGCGATGCATAGCCTCTGCGCATCCAGGTTCCGTCATACGTAACGGCAGTGTCGGCAATAACGACATCTCCAGGTGCATTGTCCAAGACTTGTGTCGCTGCCGCACTCATGCTATGCTCAGCAACAACCTTGGCCGATTTGTGTAGAGCCTTGGCATGTCCTTGGTATGCGGAGAAGGTCATGGGCACAGGCATATTCAAAGCAGCTCCCAACTTCAGCATTGCTCCGTGCCCGCGACCGATCCAGCGCATGCCAAACACAGCTCGTCGGTTTACATCCCAAACACGCTTATGTTTGTCTGACATATACTGCGATGTGTGAGCTTCACAGGTTTGACAGGTCAGCTCCAGGCAGGATGCAAGCCCTTGCCTCTTCGGCTCACTCAGAGTGACTGGTGCATGAACATTTTTGCAACACACAGAAGCCAACAAAAGAGTTTGAAGGCACACCAAGTCGACGAGCCTGAATCCATGAGGTAGTTCTGCATCATTGTCATCGTCCGAGTCTGAACTGGATCCCGAACTCGAATCGCTTGTGCTCAGGTCATCCTCGGAAGAAATCTCAGCATCATCAGAACTAGAAGACAAATAATCGTTGAAATTTGGCAGAGAATCGTCAAGATTTTCTGGCGCACATGCTGCAGCTTCATCTTCCGATTCGGCTCTCAGCGCCGGTTGATTTCCATGAAATTTTCTCTTTCTGGGTCTGCCTGGTCGGCCTTGAGCTCGCTTCTTCCCCATCGCAATAGAAAAACAACGCCTGCAAGCTTGTACCACAGCTAGTACCATGAGTACAGAACGAAACAACAAAGACGTTTCCATCAAATAATTATTTATTTGAATCAAATTTGAATTTGCGCATGCGCAATCACTCTGACGGCTGTCATGGTAACCAAACCCATGCGCAGAGGTCGCCAAATCACTCCGCGCACTGCTCCTGAGATTTCCACAAAATTTGAACTATATCAAGGAAGGTTTTTATCATAACACGATTGATTGCGTTCAAAAACGAAAAGAACCAATTGCAAAATCAAAATTGTGAAATTTGCAGGTCTATCTCGATCTTTGAAATGCTCTATCTCTGAAGTCCTTTGAGCGAATCCCCTCAAATCTTCAGGAGTCGTGCTTCAGCACAAGAGCTATCGTTTGAGATAGTTTTCGACGCTTTCTGAGAGATTTTCATTTTTGACCTTCTGAAGGCATAGTGCCACCTTAGTCTCAGCTTTCTCGAACCAAGACCATTCGACTTAGCACCCCGAAGACTACAACTGGTGAAATTTTAATTTTTGCCTTAACTTGGTGGCAGACTACCCAAAAATTCGCTGAAAAATCGAATTTGTAAATTCATAATTGAGTGCTACGTCAGTTGAAAGAGCATGAATAGCTGCAAATTCTCTGAAAATTGTGTCCCGATCTGACCGGCCGTTCAAGAGTTATGGCCGAAAATGTGCCCTTGTGTAGTATCCCTGCCCGACCAATACGGAAGCAGTACGGAACTAATACGGAGCTTTGCCTGATGTATATTTAGTGTATCTCCGTATGTAAGCGTACGGCGTCTGCTGCATAAAAGCGGCTGCGCATTTCTGTTTTGATAAAGAGAAGATTAGATTAGATTGGATAGCAATGAAAACTAACTCGAAGAATAAGGATTCAGCCTCTAGGTGAGCACTGGAGAGAAAGTCAGTTATTTTGCCGCTTCTTCTTTCACGAACGATTATATCTCAGGTGTGTACCTGAAAGTAGAATAAAAGTAATTATTGTTAATTTCACCGCGCCTACCACTCGGCTACTATTACATTGGTGGCAGCGGTGTGTTTTTGTAAAATAAAACAACGTGATTCGACCCCAGACCCCCATGGCTCAACCCGCTGCAGCTCCGTGCGACGAATCAAGATGAGAATCATGTTTCTTGCCTTCCTGGGCTTGGCCCTGATTGTTAATATTACTATTAGCCTGCAGCACAGTCAGGGTGCTAGCGTAGATCACCCTTCCCTCCGCATGGCACTCACTGGAGACTCCGATGGCGATTCCAAGCGACCCGCTACCTACATGTATACTACCGGTGGTGATGGCGAAGCTGATGAGGACGACGACATGCAGGCTGCTGACCAAGACAAGGAGGGTATTCCCCAAGACCAGCAGCGTTTGATTTTCGCCGGCACGCAGTTGGCAGACGGCCGAACCCTGAGTGACTACAACGTTCAGCAGGAGTCCACTATTCACTTGGTACTTCGTCTCCGTGGTGGGATGCAGATTTTCGTCAACACTCTTCCTGGCTAGACCATCACTCTTTACGTCGCGCAAAGCGATGTTCTCGACAATGTGAAGACCATGATTCAAGACGAGGAGGGAGGTTCTTTGTCTGACGCCGACCTAGCCGCTCTGAGTGCCCGGCTCAACCAAGACGAAGATAAAACCTGGCTCGCCCTCCGCTGTAGCTCCAGCCGCCGCCGTGGTTACTAACGCTGATTCCAGGTATGGCATTTTCTTTCCTGTCTTCCTTCAGTCTCCCTGTTCTTTTCAGTCTTCCTTTATGCGAGTGTGTGAATCCAGTTTAGTTTGGTAGGCGTCTGATCATGGTGAGCCACGGTTTACCCAGCTAACGTGGGACAATGTGTGTGACAACGCCCCTTATAGTTATAGTGTATTCAGTTCGGTTTTTGAACTCCGATGTTCCTGGCGGGTTGTGCCAGCGTTGTGCAGCAAGAGTGCTGTGGATTTTCAGGTCCTATTTGGAGGACAGTTCTTTCCCCTTTTGACCCCGTGAGATCGTGTGAACCTGGTGTACTTCTACTTTATGATTTGTTATCAGTTCATTTCTTCTGTCTACTCTAAACGTATCATTTCCGATATAATTTGCCATCTTCCGGTTGACGCTGTGTTCGTAACTCTTCACTAATTTTTTGAAAATCACGAGGGCGTGATTATCTGTAGGAAGGGAGGGTGTAGTATCCCTGCCCGACCAATACGGAAGCAGTACGGAACTAATACGGAGCTTTGCCTGATGTATATTTAGTGTATCTCCGTATGTAAGCGTACGGCGTCTGCTGCATAAAAGCGGCTGCGCATTTCTGTTTTGATAAAGAGAAGATTAGATTAGATTGGATAGCAATGAAAGCTAACTCGAAGAATAAGGATTCAGCCTCTAGGTGAGCACCGGAGAGAAAGTCAGTTATTTTGCCGCTTCTTCTTTCACGAACGATTATATCTCAGGTGTGTACCTGAAAGTAGAATAAAAGTAATTATTGTTGATTTCACCGCGCCTACCACTCGGCTACCTATTACACTTGCAAGGAAAGATTTTTTTTTGTTGCACGCTGTCATTTGTTGGCAGCACTGTATTTGAATGTGAGCAGACCGTGCGCAACTTGTTGTATCATGGAAGCACGTGAAAGTGTGCAGAATTTTGCTCCAAGTCCAAAAAATCAGGTTTTTGAGCCACGTATTGTGCAGCAGAACTTTTGCCAGCACCCTCGTGACGTTGCAGATACATGTATGTGGCTTGATTATTGTAGTTGACGTTGATTTAGTGACTTTGGCAAGTTTGAGTCGTGTCAAGAAGTCAGGTAGGATTCAGTACTAGGCAGTAGTGAAACGTGAGTGGTAGTCTTTGCCGGTTTCTGGGGGTATCCTGGATTAGGTGTGCAGCGCTGTGGAAATGGCTTGCTGTGGAGGTCCCAGCACTGGATGTTGTATCAAAGGTACGACCTCGTAGCACGTGCTACACCTAAAAAAATTCAAACATTGACTTGGGTCTGTGGGAGTGTGTGAGAGAACGCCAACTCGTTCCGTTGTGACAGATTCCAGGGCCTCGTTGAGGGGCCCTACCCCATCACCCATGGCTGCTTCTGGACTTGTTCTAGGTTTGAGTCCCGCGCACGAACAGAATGAGCACGAAAATGTGAAAAAATTGTAAATGCATTTGTTTGGCTCCTGGGTGGCTCGCACACCGTGGCACTATGCGGGAAATTTGAGTTTTTCCGGCCTGGAAAGCCTGTCAGTGAGGCGCAAGAACTTGTAAATCATGTCCTGAGGGCCAGCATTAGGGCTTGGCGGATAATGCCGGCAGAAAAATTGGCAGAATTCGGTACTTTTTCTGGTAAGTTTCATGCATGTTTAGTATGTGGATAAAGAAATGGAGCAGAATTCGAGGAATTGCCCGCCATAAGGTTTGTATGGTTCTGCCAATTTCGGTGCAAAAAAAGCAGAATCTGCCACCTTTTCAAGCATTATCCGCCAAGGCCTAGCCAGCATAGTGGCAGGAGTGTGTGGTCAAAATTTCACTCAAATCCATTGAGAAACACCAAAGTTACTTTCAATTGAATGCCATATGAAATTTATGGGTAGGCTGCCCCCTTAAGGGAGGGTCTGCACAACACTTGTACATAAAGGGGAGTACGAGAACAAAGGCGCGGCAGAAGTCGAGGCAAGAAAGCAGTCAACGCCAGAGATATATTTGTCCACCAAAAACAGAGAGAGAGAGAGAGAGAGAGAGAGAGAGAGAGAGAGAGAGAGAGAAGAGAGAGAGAGAGAGAGAGAGAGAGAGAGAGAGAGAGAGAGAGAAAGAAAGAGAGAGAGAGAGAAAGAGAAGAGAGAGAGAGAGAGAGAGAGAGAGAGAGAAGAGAAAGGGAAAGAGAGAGAGAGAGAGAGAGAGAGAGAGAGAGAGAGAAAGAGAGAGAGAGAGAGAGAGAAGAGAGAGAGAGAGATGCGAGAGCGAGAGCGAGAGACAGAGAGACTAACAAATGAGGGCTGAGACCTCTACAACAGGGCTTTACGTCTGAAAACAACCGCACGAATTAACAAGCAAGTTGTCAGAGAACAGGGAGAGAGACGGGCAGGCAGGCCAGCAGGCAGGCATATAATGAAAATATGGCGATAGTGATCCGTCTGACCTCAAGGGTTCATGCTGTGTGGAACAGCAGCAGTGCGAAATTGGGCCGGGTACGGTATGGCCCGCACCTCGCTGGGCAACGCATTCCAGAGCCTAGCTCCTTGGAACGCGAGACAACCCTTACCCAGCTCAGTGCCAGTGGCCGAGACTAGACGACATATTGTAGAGTCTAGACTCTAGTGCATTGTGCCACTCCAGTGCATGAACCCGCGATGAAGTACCGCGTAGATCTCGACCTACCATACCTACATGTACATGTACATGTATGTACGCGTATACTTGGCATTGGCCGGAATTTTTTGGCGACGTGTAGTCATGGTAGTAGTATTACCGGTACATGTACATGTACATGTAGAGCACTAACTAACTTACTTGAATCGTTTTAGTAAACTGTATTATCACTCCCTTAGTATTGACTCACATAGATTTTTGCCATACCTAAGCAGTCAAATATTCCTGCATATTTCACTCCTTAGGGCTATATTGACTGCTTATATTTGACTGCTTAGGGGTTGCGCAGTTGAACGGTGCCTAGTGCGGCATTGTCACTGCATGAGTAGGTGGTGGTGCAACTGTTGTGCAATCATAAAACCGGGATTCATGAGGTTATCGTTCTGGAATTTGAAATACGGACTGTTTGTCGTGATAAATCTAATATTGACTTCGTACTTGGTCAGTATAGGAAATAAAAACCTCGTAAAAGACCTCGGCTTCGCCTCGGTCTTTTACTCGGCTTTTATTTCCTATATTGACCTCGTACTCAGTCAATATTAGATACTTATCACTCCTTAGTATTGACTCGCAAATTTTTTGCCATACCTAAGCAGTCAAATATTCCTGCATATTTCACTCCTTTGGGCTATATTGACTGCTTATATTTGACTGCTCAGGGGTCGCGCAGTTGAACGGTGCCTAGTGCAGCATTGTCACTGCATGAGTAGGTGGTGGTGCAACGGTTGTGCAATCATGAAACCGGGATTCATGAGGTTACCGTTCTGGAATTTGAAATACGGACTGTTTGTCGTGATAAATCTAATATTGACTTCGTACTTGGTCAGTATAGCCTAGGAAATAACAACCTCGTAAAAGACATCTTCTTTTATTTCCTATATTGACCTCGTACTCAGTCAATATTAGATCCAAGTTATTAGACATGGTTAGCATTTTACCGTTCACGCTATTTCGACGGTCGGCGTGTAGAGGGCGAGTCTACTGTTTTTGATGTGTTTTCGTGGCACGGTTAGCAGTTCGGCTTCTGAGTCCTGACTCCTGACGCAACGATAGACGTGTGAGGTAACTCTAGTTGGAATCTTACCGTTTCGTTCTCCCGCTAAAAAGAGCTTTCTATCGTCGAAACGGTACCAAACCGACGGTATTTTGGGTTTGGGGTACGAGAACCGTTGGATCTAGCCCGTGAACTGTAAAATGCCATGTCTACACACACAAAAAAAAGGTGCCGGCCTACCGCCGAAAATAGCGTGAACGGTAAAATGCTAACAATTGTTCAATGGCCGAATGAGCTCAGTGCGGCAGTGTGTGGAATGGTCATTTGGAGAAGTTTCACTGTACTGGGCCTTTGTGGACTTGAAGAAGAACTTGAAAGTTCTCCTCCAGCCTGTGGGCATCTACTACCGAGTAGCAGCTCTACTGACTAATTGCCGAACCATAATCAGAGGTGGGAACAAGACGTCCAGATATTTCGGATTGCAACCACCTACCCTTCTTCACTACTTGCAGTGAACATGGAAGCATGACCTGATCCCTGCGAGTGTGCCTTTTACTTGCAGCCTGGCACTGACACGGCAACGCACTCAGTAAAATAAATATGCATCGATTTGTATTCACATCATAAGTTCAAAACAGCTGAAGTATTGCATGTGTATACGTTGACAAGCGCTATGATAGCTTATGGGCCAGTGCTTTCATGACGTCCATGAACGCTCTTCTCTCTCCCGCCATGTCTTCCTCACGCTTGTCGCCCCTTGCTCTGTCTGCCCGCTCCATTACTCTGCCGTGCTCTCTTTCTCTTTTATCTGCAGCCAATTTCTCCCGCTCCAGCTCCATTTTCTCCCGCTCCAATTTCAACTTCTCATTTTCTTGCTGCTTCTGTGCTTTTGCTTTTTCCTTTTCAAACTCGAGCTCCTGGCGGCGCATTGTGATATCATCCTTGTGCTTTGACTCAAGATAATCCAGGACAACCTCTGTCCCTTGCAGCTTTCGCTTGGCTTTAGGCTCAGCATGGCCAGCTTTGGCAGCGTCTGACTTTTCTCCGAGCGTCAGGCATGCGTCATCGCGCGCTTCAGCAGCTAGGTGGCGCTTGGCTTGCGTAGCCTCCGCACGTCGCTGCATGGGCGTATCTTTCTCAGCGTAGATATCTTGCAGCTCTTGCAGCAGTTGCTCTTTCTCTGTTATATCTTCATTCGTACCAGACCTATGCAACACGTACAGCAAGCGGAGAGGGAGAAGCGCGCGCGCACACACACACACATACCAACACACACACGTGCGCGTGCATGGGCGAGCTCAGACACATACGCACAGGATGAGAGGCTTCGTAACTACTACTTCAGTACATAGTTATAGTACATGGAATTCGTAACATAGACAAAGTGAAGCTTTAAAATGGCTTGCATGTGAATCAGACACAGCAGTAATCAGACACAGCAGTAATCAGATCGACATGCATGTACATGTACATGTATACGGAGCAAACAGAGTTGGGCTGCATGCAAAGCCAGTTCGTATAGGAACTTACATCCTTCTCTTCCAGTCATCGCCTTTGGCGAACAGCTCCAGCAGCTTCATCACTCTGTCGCGAATAGCTTTCTTCGTCACACCACCGAACTGAGTTGGGCTCAAGTTTTCCAGCTCACAGGCAACGATCTCCATGGCTGGAGACCCTCGTCAAAACGGTTGGTCGTGAGAACGAAGCTGCCTGAGAAGGGCCAGGTCCTTCGCGAGATCAAATGTCCTTCACTGAGACGTCGCAGGGGAAGACGAAGACCGCGAAGTGGCAGAATTCTGCTGCGGGGATTCGGCAGAATAATTTGTCACAGGGCGAGCACTGACAGGACTTCCAGATCTGACAGAACTAGCCGAGCGCTGTCCAAGTGACAGAGGATCGCTGAGAGAGCGGGAAAGAGATCCATCAGCTCCACAGGATGCCGAGTAGGAAGAACTCGCAGAACGACTTGAAAAGGCTATGGCGAAAAAATCTTCACACCACGTGCATCAACGCAGCTACATGTATACAGAAGCTTGCGAGAAAGTAGCGAAAGTTCAAAACGTAAGATCTTCAAGTTTCGCGGCCCTCCTTGCGAAAGTTCCTTTCCTTTTTCGTTACTCGTGCCCAGACTACGTCTAAGTTACGAATTTTCGTTATGCACAACCTCTCTCATGTCTATTATTAAAGGGGAAGTGCATCGATTTGTCAAGTAGGGCTCAGATGAAAGACAATTTCATATCGGTTCCGATGGTATATCTCTCGCCTCCGTACGATATTGCAAACTTGCCATATCGCCGATTTTCTGATTGCGTTTCCATGGCGACTACAGGTGATGACGCACATTCTGCTTAGTTCCGTGAGGGAGAAGGTCGATCACTGCAGAATTGTGTCATTTTCAGTTGTCTTATTGTATTCACGAAGTGAAAGAAATGCTGTGTTCAATGCTGTTAGTGCCGTGAACTGTTTATTAGTAGTCCTCTCCGTTGTGTACTGGGACGTGACACCGACAGGAGAAAGCCGGAGTGCGGAGACGTTAGCTGGCAAGCGAAAATCGTGACGAACCAAGTGCTGAAATATTGGTTGGGACAAATCAAACGTTCAGCATTTACCTCAACCAAGGACCATGCGGTTTGCTCTTTCCACTTCCTGACGATGGATGCGCTGCCTGCTGGAGATTCTCCTATCTCTCGTAACCTATTCTGAAGCCACGTGAGACGACGGGTAGCGGTAATTAGCGAACGAAATAATGTCGTATGTTTTGAAATGTTTGCTGAACAGTTTTGTGCCATTTTGTCGCACTCGCTGACTGTAAAATTATGATCTGGTTGCGTTGGTGGACAGTTAGTCATAACATGTACATGTACATGTATACATGTTATTAGTATACATGTCAACAAACAATGGATCACTCGTAATGTTTTGCTACTCTGAGTTTCGTGCACCGTGTGCAATCATCAGGCAAAACAATATTGATGATTGCACACGGTGCATGAAACTCAGAGTAGCAAAACATTACGAGAGATCCATTGTTTGTTGACATGTGTCATTGCTCCCCCCAAGAAATTGGAATATTGAGCACTTTTTCTGCAGCCATAGTCTTACTGAGTACTTGGTAATTATTATTATAATGTACCTGTACATGTGTACATGTAACTGGTAACATGTTTTTCTTCTCCTTTTGTACCATAATTATATTAGCTAACATGTATAACCGCCAACCCTTGTTCTTTTCTCACTCACAAGTCAGTACTATATACACGTACATGTACATGTACACACCTGCACACATACTCACACACCTACACACACACACACTGTACTGTACTGTACTTGTTGCTCACTGCCAAAACTGGTCACGTGAGTCTCCCCGGGAGAGGGGAGAGAGACTCAAAAGGAATCTTGGAAAGATGACTCAATTGGTTATTGAACCGCCCAACGGCCGACACCCCCTGAAATCCCCAAACCTCTGGGTGGACTTGAAAATGATCCCACTTATGGGCTCACCACACCTCAGTAAGTGGGTGAGGACAAGGTGCAGAAAAAGGATTGACGGCATCAGGGTATCCGTCCCGGGATCCAACTGCAGTTACCCCTGCCCCCAGTGAAGGTAATACTTGCTACTAGTGTGAGTGGCTAAATCAGAGTGGATCTGATAAAAGCTTCACTAGCACCATTGATTACACAAGAGTTAATCTAGCCAGAAGCAGTCCATGGTTAACAAGTATGTATACTTCAAATAGAAAGTGTATGAACCCTGGAACCAAGAAAGATGGTGGGTACAACATTACACCTTCAAGCAGCCGAGCCTGTTGGCAACATACCCTACACAATCAGGCATAAGTGTACCTACCAACCGAACTACAGTCCGTTTCAAAAAGATTTACAATCCTGGCGATCGCCCGCGGAGTTTGGCGTCTTACCGTATGAGCACTCGAGCGCTGCCTGGAAAAACTCACTGTGAACTCGAAGAAATATTCCGCGCGAAAGCAAGAAAAATGACAACTCACTCACGTTGACACAGCCATGGACGTCTGGTTTACAACAAACGAGTTCTTCCTCGTATCGATAATGGAGTCAGAGAGGAAACGTCGAAACGAAAGTGTTGTAAATGTTGACGAGCGGCATGGGTCCCAATTCGTTTTGTGACCAAAATAGTTTCTTTGAGCTGCGATGCAATTTACTCACCTTGTGACGAAAACGACATCGACACGGCCTCATTCCCAAGGCCATGACTTGGCAAAGCTATCCGTGTGACTTCGACGAGAAAAGCAAACGCTTGTGAACGCTGATAGAAGACGGCGTTGACTGCTAAATTCAAATAAATTGGCGATCTTGAAATACTAAAATAAATCTCAAAAAGCTACAGCGCGATGACTTCCATTATAATTCACTCACACCATTGCAGTGTTGTGGGTGTGTTCACATTTTTTTTTTTTTTTTTTTTTACGAGAAACCACGAACCTCGAGAACAGAATACTGCATGGTAGAGGTGGTTGCAGACGCAACTGTGGTGGTGAAAACTGGAGCATCTCCGCCGACCTGAGGTCTCGGCTTCAGCGACACTTCAGAGCACCAAAAACTGGGGAGGAGTAGGCACAGGGGGAGGGGAGGGGGGGGGGGGTACATTTATATAGAGGAAGGAAAAACGGAAAGATGATACATGTGAAAGAGGAACATGGCATGAGCCAGTCAATTCAAGTGTCAGTCAGTTCGGCAGGAAGCGCGAGCTCCAACAAGTCGTTTGGTGCAGCCACCTTCTTTGTCTTGTACCAGCTTGATCACCAAAACAATGAAAAAAAGTTTGACTTGAGGATAGTTGGGATTTGAACTCACAACTACATGGTCAGCAGACAGCATTCATAACCACAAAGCCAAAAAAGAAAGGATAAATCGTGGGTTTAGATAAAAAATCGATACTGGCTTCCTGGGCAAATTGTAAACCATGAGAAAAGGCCGGAAACCTGGCCGAAATTCTAACTCCTTAACCTTAATTTGGCCATCACAAGAATTCAGCGTATTCTTGGAGTTTTTTTCTTTTGTTTCGGCTTGTATTGGACCAATTAAGCATGTTTATAAGTTTGAACTGAATATGTCCATGCGTTATGGAAATATTTATATGTTCCCAAAAGGGAACGTTGGCCGGATCGCGTACCAAAATGACCATGGTTTTTATGAAGGGAAGATGCAATATGATATAATGGATTATGTTGTCTTCTAAGTGTTTGTTGAGCAATGCAAACATGAACAAGCAGTAATGGAGAAGAAAAAAATATGTAATAGTCGTCAAAGAGTGTCCAGCAATGTTTCTTAGTGTTTTCGGCTGCTACCGTTCGCGTCTCGTATACACCGTGGCATTCGATCCTCGATCGAAATGCAGTCGAACTCCACACTGAGAACAGTAACATATGGTGGTTTGTCTGCACCATTTACAACGACATTGTGTTGTCCACATTCTTGTTGTCAAACGCGCTTGTATTGCACATCAACAGCAAGACACTGGTGCTTCTCGGCTATAATAAAATAGGACGGCGATCTCATTATAATAAAATAGGACGGCGATCTCGGGATGAGCCTGGATGTAGGACATTGGCTTGGGGCTCACCGCTGCTTGAAAAATTGGCACTCTCAGATCAGTTGTAGGAATGTGGAGCCAGACAAAAAGAATT
>NC_088654.1:1476600-1702600 GCF_964019385.1 Sycon ciliatum | reverse complement strand
TATCTCTGGCGTTGATTGCTTTCTTGCCTCGACTTCTGCCGCGCCTTTGTTCTCGTACTCCCCTTTATGTACAAGTGTTGTGCACACCCTCCCTTAAGGGGGCAGCCTACCCATAAATTTCATATGGCATTCAATTGACCGTAACTTTGGTGTTTCTCAATGGATTTGAGTGAAATTTTGACCACACACTCCTGCCACTATGCTGGCCCTCAGGACATGATTTACAAGTTCTTGCGCCTCACTGACAGGCTTTCCAGGCCGTAAAAACTCAAATTCCCGGCATAGTGCCACGGTGTGCGAGTCACCCAGGAGCCAAACAAATGCATTTACAATTTTTTCACATTTTCGTGCTCATTCTGTTCGTGCGCGGGACTCAAACCTAGAACAAGTCCAGAAGCAGCCATGGGTGATGGGGTAGGCCCCTCAACGAGGCCCTGGAATCTGTCACAACGGAACGAGTTGGCGTTCTCTCACACACTCCCACAGACCCAAGTCAATTTTTGAATTTTTTTAGGTTTTAGCACGTGCTACGAGGTCGTACCTTTGATACAACATCCAGTGCTGGGACCTCCACAGCAAGCCATTTCCACAGCGCTGCACACCTAATCCAGGATACCCCCAGAAACAGTGCCTAAAGCGGTGGGAGGTGAGTAGATCAGACTCACCACCAACATTTTGCATACAAATCCCCATCTAGTAGGGCGCAGTCACCCAGTTTCGGTGGAAGTGCGCGAGTTCGATTGGGATTCAAGTAGGAAGGGAGCGTCTCAGCTTACTCGGACCAAGACCATTCGACTCAGCAGTCAGCACCCCGAAGACTACAACTGGTGAAATTTTGATTTTTGCCTTAACTTCCCCTTTAATATAGTCTGTCTCATTTTGTGCTGAGATGTTTTGATGCATAGTGATTATGATGCTCATCATTCGCTCCCTTGTCACTGGACAGTTCTGTCCGTTTGGTTTTAGCGAATTCAAATAAAGAAAACAACAACAACAACAACAACAACAACAACAACAACAACAATGGGTCAACACAAAGGAGTGGCTCAGTTCGATTGACTCTTGCCTCAGATCAAACTTCAACATGCCAGTTTCCTTCCACAAACATATTTCGAGTGAACAATCAACGCTGATGATAGGTTTGCAAGGTTTGGGCCTAACATTTGGCTGACCTGTCAACGAACCGTCGCCTCTACAATGTCATGGTGTATGCGGGCCTAGCCTGTTAGCATGTGAACAGTGAAGTCAGCACTACCTGCAGACCCGGTCTACCACTGCACTATGAAGTATGACACAGTCAGGGAGAAGTACTCCCTCATACAGACTCAGTGCATGCGGCCCTGGCCCATGGCCCAGTGCAGTACAGCTACCTGTACTAGCTAGCATTGCATTTGGCCGAATTTTTTTAGCGACTACTGTGTACTAGTAGTACACTATCATGGTAGTACAATGATTGTGTAGATCTACTCTTGCTTTAGCCTTTATAATTACTTAGTCTTGGCTAGCATGCCACGCGAGCTTGACTCCTACTGAGTCCTAGATCCTGGACCTGGCAAGGCTGGCATGGTGACTGCACTGACTGGCACCGTCCAGTACTGCAGTAGACTTTACCTGCAGTAGTGACTGCTCGCTAGTCACTAGTGCACTGGACGGCGCGTGTAGGGACTTACAGGGGAAATCCCGGGGAAATAATTTTTCGCTGAGCATGAGCTGAGCTGAGCTGAGCACTTGTACTTGTAAAGTTGTACTTCGAAGTAGACCCGAACCTATTCTACTAGAATCAGTACTGCTGCTGTCTATTATATGTAGCAATAAAAACTGCTTTATGGCAGTTTTCTAAAAAAAGTTGTTGTGTTCTGATCTAGTCCATGGACCCCGTCTAAAAAGTAAGAAATTAACGAAATGTGATAGCCGAAAATTAAAATTTCACACAAAACCTCACAATAATCACACACAGGATAAAAAGCTAGAAGACCTTTTCCCCTCCACGGCTGTCAAGAAGCGGCAACTTAGAAAGATGGCGTCGGTTCGAGATGGCATGGTAACCGCGCACGTGCCGGGGTCCGTGACTTGCTCATGTATGCACGCCAATGCAAGTCACAAACTCACAAAGATCGTCTTTGCATTTGGAGAAAATATCTTCGACTCTCTTTGGAGGTTGGCGAGGTTTGCCTAATCTTTACTTGATTGCGATGCCGGTATGTCCTCTCAATAATTAGAACAAAGAGAGCTGATGATCGCTTCATTGCTGAGCAGAAGTAACAATCAACTCTCCTCATGTCCTCAGTGCCAAAGGCAGACGACTGCAATTCCACAACACTCATTTCACGATGATGGAAACAATAATCGTGTACTAGTACACACTTGGACCATTCGGTCATCCCTATTCTAGCCGCTAGTCCGTCCAGCAAGCAGATATTGACTATTACGATAAGTACAACTGCGTGAACGAGGGCTCACCCATCAAATTCAATTCAAGACGTGACTCCAGTCAAGAATTAGGGTCTTTACTCGAGAACTTCACAAATACAGGTCAAGGCACCCCACAAAACTGATAGATGGCACGAACGAAAGACAAATTGGCTAGACAAAGTGTCCCAAGTGATTGAAAACAGCAGATCTACCAAATAAGACAGCTACATGTGCCTAAACAACGATTCCCATACAGTAGAGAGTAGTATCAGGCAGAATGAAAGCCTTGGAAGTGCACAAATACAGCCACGACCGCCACAAAAATTGGACGACCGCCACAAAAAAATTCTCATTGCTCTACTTCCTTGAAGGATGAAAGTTACCAGTTATCCTATAGCGATGTCAGTTTATGCCTGTTGGAACCCCCCACAGCCCGCACGAAATACCTTTCAAATAATTCCAGGATGCAATTGCAGCTCCAGACAGGAGGAAGAAGAACACCGTGAAAAATAACGGCAACGATGCCCAACCTCTCGGGAAACGGCTGAAGTCTTCCTGAAGATGTTAACATTGAATAGCCATCGATTACCAGCGTGGTTTGGTGACTTTAGAACTGTTTTGAGACTTAGAACGAAGCGATATCTCAAATTTGATGGAATTGTTACCTGTCAAATGCGTGGGCGAGCAGGCCAGCTGACTGGTTATGCATGAACATGCATGAGCATGCATTGATTTTTCATGGTTCACGTGCAGAAAACTAAGTTGCCGCGATCCAAGTGCAGCTAACAGCCGTGCCTCGTGGTCCTCTTTCCTATTCATGCATGTTGGCGCAGGACTCCTACAAGTCACCCGTGAAGTGTCAGATGGACTCTTGGTCGGACTAAACAAGTGTTGAAAGCAGTATTTTTAATTTTCGGCTATCACATTACTTTTTAGACGGGGTCCATGGACTAGAACACAATAACGTTTTTTAGAAAACTGCCATAAAGCAGTTTTTATTGCTGTAACTGTGGCGGACATGGAAATCCAGTCGATTGACCGCGCCGGGGCCCGCGCCCTCATCGCGTAGATCTACGGAACGCTGCGCGCGTGCAGTGCACATGTAACAAGTACATTAGCGGTAATTATAGTAACTGTTGATCTGATGGGACCATACGGCATACCAGCGCGCTTATCCTCGGCTGCATGACCAGCGCCCTGCGGCCGCAAGACTTTCGACCGGAATTCCATGTCCACTACAATCGTACTAGAACTAGAACTAGTACACCAGTATAGTACAGTATAGTGTAGTACTAGTAGTAGTAGATCTACTAGTACTGAGCCAAGTCAAGCCTGACTCAAGTCAAGGCCTATAGCCGAGTATAGGCTAAGGCGAAGAGGCGTTCTTGTAGCACAAGAAAAAATTTCACCTTTCCCGCCGTAGCCTACGCGGAGGAGCCTGACATGATAGTATTCTCCACTGGCCTTTGCCTGAATGGAGGGAGTTTGAACAGTGAACATATCATCAGTATCACAGTCATAATCTAAAGACAAGCGATTTAGGAGGCGCTCAAGGATTGAGTAAATATTATTATGTCAGGGGCCGCAGCTACCGGCGGGGAGGAAATGGTCTTCAATGCCGAAGATAGGAGGGTTCGAGTCCTGAATCCTCGGAAATCTCCCGCCGGGGGTCACCCAGTTCACGCCTCCATTTTCCAAGTACGTTCAGCGTGCAAAACTTGCAAGCAGGTAGCGCCCGCCACGTGCTTCATGGTCGAACAGCTCAACAAAGGCCGCGATCATCCCTGCTACTATTTCACGACTGCCGCACACGTTCTTTGTTGCAGCGATTGTGGAGAGTATTGTTGGATTCAGATTGTGTACGAATGGGATCCCAAGAAGCCCAAACCCAGTAGCACGTTCCTGCCGGATGAAACCTTTGTCGAGGAAAACAATGACCGAGGATGGCTGCGGGTGCCCGAAGACTACGTAAAGAACTGCGGAGAAGGCAAGGGAGACTGGGATCGCTATCTGTATGATTATGGCATTATTGCTCTGCGCAAGGACAACTTGGAACAGAGACTAAAGGATGAGCTTGACAAGCTGAGCGGTGAAAATGCAATGGTGCGCAAACCAATGGCTCAACAGCCG
Organism: Sycon ciliatum; assembly: GCF_964019385.1. Taxonomy (NCBI): domain Eukaryota; kingdom Metazoa; phylum Porifera; class Calcarea; order Leucosolenida; family Sycettidae; genus Sycon; species Sycon ciliatum. Next base: position 1,698,058 of record NC_088654.1, on the reverse strand, counting down.
CGTATGGAGTCTGTTGACCAGGCGTTCCTGTGTGGGTTTCCTGGAGAGGTCAAAAAAGAGGCGGTGCGAGGTCACATGTACTGGATGCCCGTTGACAAAGCCAAGAAAGCTGAACCGCTACTGGATGACATCGGCTTTAAAAAGCGCAGTGGCCAGGAGAGAGAGACATCGGCACTGTTTGCCATGCCGCAACGTCATACGAATGACGGTGACGGCGACGGAAACAACAAAAGCAGCAGCAACCAGGATCTTGTTGTCAAGCGACTCTACCGTCACTACATTGATTCAAGCGGTGGACAGAGCGGCTCACCCGTATACTCCTACGACGATGAAGAAGACGAGTACATCGTTTACGGCATTCATGCCGGATACTGGCGCTTTGAGGATGCCAAGTCCAATTTGTACTGCAATGTAGCAGTGCGGATGCAGGAGGTCTACAAAGACATGAGTGAGTGGATCAAAGGGAAGGAGGATGACAAGCACACGGCCAAGCCAGCTCAGAAACATTCCACAGAAGGTAAGGTTCATTCCGTGAGACTTGAGACTACTACTAAGTAGTTTAAAAAGCTAGGACCGTTCTACAGTGGAAATCAATTAAAAAAACCACAATTACCACAAAAGACGGCAAGGATGACTGCGAAAAAGACGGCACGAACAGTAAAATAGCAACAGCAACAACCACGACAACCACGACGACGACAACAACAACAACAACTACTACTACTACTACTACTACTACTACTACTACTACTACTACTACTACTACTACAAACCTGCAGCCACAATCTCACCCTCTTACCCAATAATTCCGGATTCCCACTAGGCCGATTTTACAGCCGACATGGAATTGTATGACAAAATCGTGAAGATCGGTGCGAAAATTTCCCTGGGGTAACCAGTGTTGTCGGACCAGTTTCCGACCAATCTGCGGCGAGTTTTCTTAGTGGTTGGACATGGTGGTGCGAGCCTCTGACCAATCACTATTGGCTTGTCACCATGACAGCAGAGAGTGTCGGTGCAGATCCTGAACTGGCTGCACTGGATCGCTACTTGACGCCAGCCCTTCACGTCGTTGACTTTGCAGCTCGTGTAAAAACGATCTCATTTCCGCTCTGGCGTCTACTACGGTCTAGTATGGCTGCCTACCATGCGTACGTGTGTCCACAGAGCGCCACAGGCCAGCAAGAACAATCGCTTGTCGTTCGTTGTGTGTGAACCGGTAGTCCGAATTATCCGACTTAGACAGCCGATTTCATGTTAAAGTCCATATCATGCCTGGTCTCCGCTAGGTCGAGTTTTTGGCCGATCGTGGTTTATCGATTATGGAATCATACAAAATTCCTAAAGATCGGCGCGAAAACTACCTGGGGTGGATGCGGCGTTTCCGACAAATTTGCGTGGGTGTGTGTATAGGTCCGATCCAGTTGGCCGATCTCATGTGGAAGTCGGTATCGGAGCGTCGACCAAAATATCGGACAGTGTGGACCAGGCATAAGAGCATCGGGGGGAAATTCAGCCTAGTGGGAACCCGATATTACCCTTTTCCCATTGCTATTACAATTATGCATGTTTCTATTGGCTACAAACTCTTCCAAATATTATAAATTTTATTATTTTTGGAAGAATTTGTAGCCAAGAGACCGTTTTTGGGTAGTGGTGTATAACTGTGTGAAACATGAACTGTGGCTACAGTGGAGTCTGCATACCCTTAGGAACTATACATGTAACAAGCATAAACCATGACTTTCTTCCCAGTGCCTAATATCTAGGCGCGCTCGCGAAACCAATTTAATAGTGGACACCGCTGTTTGAAGATCTCTAGGATGCGTGAAACGTGATGTTACAGCTATGTTATGTAGACAGACCTTAGCCTTCAGTGTTTAGTGTTCAGTGTTCAGTGTGGGCATTATTGCTCTGTACATAATCTGTATGTGGAGCACTTTGCTTAAGCTGCTCTGATTGGCACTGCGTGTGTAAATGTATGTGTGTGTGTATGTGTATGTGTGTATGATTGTGTGTGTGTGTGTGTATGTGTGTGTGTGCGTGTGTGTGTGTGTTGTGTGTGTATGTGTGTATGTGTGTGTGTGAGTGCGTGTATGTTGTGTGTGTGCATGTGCATGTGTGGGTATGTGCCTGTCCAATGTACTGGCTGTGTTGTTTGAAGGATTCGTTGAGAAGAAACAACGTAGCTATCTGTTTGGCACTGGAATCGAAGGAATGAAGAATTCGAAGCCAGGAACGTAAGTGTATGCACTGTGTAATGTGTGTGTGTGTGCGCGCGTGTGCGCGCGTGTGTGTTTGTGTGTTCATGCGTGTGTGTGTGTGTGTGTGTGTGTGTGTGCACATTGCATGCCCACACGTTACTGTGAGGCTTGTGTGTATGTCCTGTTGTGGACATGAAAATCCAGTTGAATGACCGGGGCCGGCACCTTCAATGCGTACAGAACGTTGCGTGCAGTGCACATGTTGATCCGATGCGACTAGCGCGCTGCAGCGCATAAATGCATGTGTGTACCGTGTACACACGGCTGCATGGCCAGTGCCCTGGGGCCGCTAGATGTGCGATCTGATTCCCATGTCCACGACAGTAGCTTGGTGGACATGATTATTTGTATGTACTGTACATGTTCGTGAGAATATGTGCATGTGTACGCGTGGGCGGGTGTGCGTGCACTTATGCAGTCATGGCAACAGGTGTATGCATTTCGGTGTCCACTATTCATACATGCCAATACGCGCGCTCGTGCATGCACACACTAGTATTTGGTGCAGAGCATGTGAAAACGGCGCAGGCAGGCAGGCATAGTGGGATGGTCTAAGACCATGATTGAGAAACAGAGGGTACCAGGTTCAAGTCCTGCTTGGAAGCGGAAGGAATTTTTCCAGCCGTGCTGCGACCCACAGATAATTGGGAATTCGTGGCCTGGCACGAGGGTAACATAGATGCAGCTAATGGGATTTCGGTCTTTGACCACTTGGTGGTGAGTCTGATCTACTCACCTCCCACCGCTTTAGGCACTGCATCGGCGCCTTGATCCTAGAGGGTGGTGGCGTTCCCACGGCGGATGGTGAAAACCCGGCTTCCAGGCGAGTCTCACGCGAACCGTGAATATATTTTTATATTATGTGAAAACGGTGCTTATCGTCTAAATTTGAGGTTTTTGAGTTATCATGCCCTGTTGGTAGCTGGTCTTAGCTCTAACTTTCATAGAAAAAAACAAAACCTAGTGGAAATCCATTTTTAACAGAATTATTTTTTTAATTTACCGATGCCGTGGTATGGATTTTTCGTTCACAGTTTTCAGCCACAAATGATGTCAAGTTCCAACTTCGAAAGCGATTTTGTCCGTTTCAGTCAAACACAGCTGAGTGCCCTTTCACGTGAGCTGCAGCATTTATTAATCCTTTCAGATTCTATTTGTCATGAATAGCTGATAGATAACACATTTTCATGTCTGTCTCTTCTCCTTTGCTGTGTGTTTTCAGTGAGGATGTCGGTAAACCTGACGAAGGTGAGGTATCTTTTAAATCACTTGGCATGTCTGTATGTATGTGTGTGCGTGTGTGCAAGTATTCCCAGTTGCCTTGTGTGTGAATGTGTGTGTGTGTATGTGTGTGTGTCTGTATGTGTGTGTGTATGTGGCTCTCTGTCTGTCTGTATGTATATATGTGTGTGTGTCTGTCTGTCTGCGTGCCAGTGTCACGGTATGAATGTGTATGTTCGTGTGGAGTGGCCCTGGGTGCACATCTAGTGCATTTGCAGATTTGCATGCTTCTCTGGCGACGGCCGTATACATGGTACATGGTATTTGTGTGGTTCTCTTGTCCACCTTGGTTTCTCTCAGTGAGCTGTAGATCTTGAAGATCAGAGAAACTGAGGAGACCCTGTCGCTGACACTTGTCAAGTGGACGATTGGCTAGCATGCGATTAAGCCATGGTAGGATCTCACTGACGAACAGCGGTGCGTCAAAGGGGTCATCCAGGTACACTGAGCAGCAAATGACATAGTAACACACAGTGATAAGTAACACACAGTGATAAGTAACATAGTAACACACAGTGATATGTGACTAAAAGTTCACATCTTCGTCATCGTCAGGATATGCTATGCGTGTACGCTACTGAGAATGGGCGTACGAACAAAGCTGTTGCGACTTCGGCGGTAATTGCTAAAGAAAGTGTCTGGTGCGAACGTCGGAGCTCGGAGCTAGAGCTCGCGTCATAGGTCGTCATTTGGCAGGAAGCACGAGCTCCGATGTTCGGAGCACACTTTCTTTAAGAATGGTTAGTTGTGGAAAAATGCAGTGAATCGTGACTTTTCAGTAGACTAGGTCACATGGTACTGTTACAAGCACACAGACACACGCATCCCCCCCCCCCCCCCCCACCCGCATACTGTATTTTACCGGTTGTAAGTCGACCCCGGTTATACATGTAGGTCGACTCCCGTTATCCGGAGGTCTCAATTCTGCGTTTTTAAATTTTTCACCCAAAGAAGCACTACTAACCACTCCCTTCTACTAACACAACACGAAATCATGTAATCATTCCTTAGTGGAGGGTATAACGTCCCAATCCTTGAAAAAGGGCCAATAAACTGGCAAAAATGTACCATGTACCATGTATACGCCCGTCCTCATGACTTTTCTTTCATTCTCCTGGGTGGTTACTAACAGCCAGTGCATGCCGGAGTATGTGGTGTGATGTGTGTGCGGGAAAAAAATGAAAAGGACCAAAAAGTAGGGATTCACTGCCCAAAAAGCCACTTCGTAGCTGTGTGGTGTAGACCAGGCTGAATAGTGGCGGTCAATTCCTCAGCCTTGCAAGCTGTTGAATGGTGCAATCCCAGCACAACAGGGCTGCCACACTCGGAGAGAGAAAAATCTGACGGGGGTCAGGGGTGTCCCCCGGCGGTGATGCATGGGGCAGGGCCCCGCGCGATGAATTTATTTAGGAAAATGGCTTGCTGTTGGGGTCCCAGAACACATTTTTAACTGTCCAGCACACGCGCTACAACCATGTCAATTATGCAGACCGGTCAAACGCGACCTGGAAGCGCCGAATTAAGGCCAACTGGACTAAAAAGCGCTCAAAATAAAATAATCGGTTGTCCCTCTTTGGGAGCAAAATCGGTCGGTTTGTCGGACAGGCGATCAAAAATCGGACGATTTCTGAAAAATCGGAGCAGGTGGCAGCCCTTGCACAAGTTGCTATGGCTTCTGCTGTAGCATCGCTATCATCGCCTCCGGCGATGGGCGTCAAATGGTCAAATGGTGTGTGTGTGTGTGTGTGTGTGTGTGTGCGCGCGCGCGCGCGTGTGTGTGTGTGTGTGCGTGTGTGTGTCTGTGTGTGTGCGTGTGTGTGTGCGTGTGTGTGTGTGTGTGTGCGTGCATGTGTGTGCGTGTGTGTGTGTGAGAGTGTGTGTGTGTGCATGTGTGTGTGTGTGTGTGTGTGTGTGTGTGTGTGTGTGTGTGTGTGTGTGTGTGTGTGTGTGTGTGTGTGTGTGTGTGTGTGCGTGTATGTGTGTGTGTGTGTGTGTGTCTGCAGGCGTACATGCATTGCTACTTCACTGAACACGATTGGAGCAAGCGAGCACGTGTGTGTCTGCGTGTGTGTGTGTGGGGGGGGGGGGGGGGGGTGCGTGCATGTTTGTGCACACTCATGCACATTCCGTAGTTCTACAATTCTGATTTGTGACTGAGTTGTGACTAAATAGAGCGACGTTTGATATTGAGCAAGCGGAGGTGATGTGTTTGTGTGCACATCTGAACTCAGATCCGACAACAGCTCTCCCCGTTGACAGCCCACTGGGCCCCATAGGGTAAGTCCACCTTTGAGGGTAAGTATAGCCTAAAATCAAATTTTCACCAGTTGTGGTCTTCGGGGTGCTGAGTCGAATGGTCTTGGTCCGAGGAAGCTGAGACGCTCCCTTCCTCCTTTATTCCCAATCCAACTCGCCACTTCTACCAAAACTGGGTAACTGGGCCCTACTAGATGGGGATTTGTATGCAAAATGTCACGTTGCGATGCAGCGTTCGGCCCTTATTCCCAATCAAACAAGATGGAGGAAGCGGTCACGTGCTCGTGCGCGCATCAGTCACCTGCAGGCTACAACTTACATCCTGTTTGGGCGGGTTCCTGTCACTCAAGTTAAACCTTACAACCTTTGAGGTGAACCTTGATGTGAAAGTTTTAGCCTGCAGGGACGGTGACCAGGTGATTGGTGAACACAAGAGCACATGCCCGGTTAGTCACCCGTGTTTGATTAGGAATAATGGCCGGACGCTGCATAGCAGCCTTTTCGGACCAAAGCCAGTCAACTCAGCGTCCAAAAGGCTACACCATATGGGCCAATCGCCGTCATCCGTGCTTTTTAAGAACGAAATTAATGGCGCTTTTAGTGACATTTTGCATGCAAAAAAGGGAACGTCTCAGCTTCCGCGGACCAAGATCATTTGCCTCAGCACCCGGAACTGGTGAAAATTTGATTTTAGGCTATACTTCCCCTTTGAAGGGGAAGTCTGATGAATTTTTTTAATATCAGAGTCCGTAGAGTTTCAGGCGATGAGTCGGACGGTGTTGGTCCCACGAGTCTCCGACAAAGCATTCTTGAGATGCTTCCGTTTGAAAAGCTGAGTTTCAGGGGCTGCGCCATGACGTCATGCGGCATCGCCACACCCTCTGCAACGTCATAGCATGCATCTAGGTCAAAAGGAGTGCGTGAAAGCAATAATGTCGATGCTATTTCGAATGATTTGGCGACCGATAGTAGGTGGTGCAAGCGACCCCGAAGACGGACCTCCGTGTGGGAGTCAGGATGCAGCCATGGCTAGCCCTCATGAGTTGGGTCTGGGGCTGAGAACGTCGGTGTTCTGCTGAAGAAATGGCCATGCAGGCCGGTCAAGAGCGAGTGCTGCCGCGTTTCCGACTGATGAAAAAACAGCGGCTTTTGCAGACGAGGCTGATATATTATTATTAAATCTCTGGAGAGCAGAGTCATCAAAATGGAGAAGAGTGATGCGAGTGCTCTAAATGTTGTTCGATGCCGACTCGCCTGGACTCCAGTGGCCTGCCATGGGGTGATTTATTCGTTGTAAAATTGGCATATTTAGGACGCTAACACCTGGTGATCAGTAAGGGTGAAACAAATAATCCGAATACATGTATATAAATGTTCGTTCGATAAGCTCAACCGGAAGAATATTCGTTACGGCAAACGAATACGAATACTGCATGCATGCCAAAATCGCCTAATTCTCGCCATCGTCCTCTTCCTCATCAGCAGCGCAAAATGTTTCTTTGCCACCTGGCCAAACCTGATCATAGCCACTGCTGCCAACATCAGCAACAGCGCCAGTAAATTCATCATCGTCGCCAGCAACAGCAGCTAATGTCTCATCCTCCGTGAACCAACGACGACTGGCCACGTTGAAGACAAGGCTTCAAGCGCAACGAAGGAGAATCAAACTCAAACTTTCAAAGCGCGATGAAAAAGCGCTGATCGAGTGCGTACACCCATCCGTGAAAATTATGTTGCACAACGATGCGGGGTCCGACTTTTGATATGTGATAAGGAGATGATGACACATGTGACAACTGAGTTCACATATGATGGCTACTACAGTCCATTCATTGGAAACTGGCACCCTAACGTTTTGGTGTCTCCCACACATAGTTGCCGATATCGTGAAAACAACAGTACATCCTGCATTGTGTGACCCGTGCAATTACTCCTTGCCACGTTTGAGGCCACAGAAGTCCAAGAACAGGGAAATAGAAATTCAGCCAGGTTTTACAAAATTAGGATAGGTTTGCAATGGTAAAATGTATGGAGAAGCAGATCCAAAACCCAGATTTTTCAGATTCAAAGTGGGTTTTGATCCTCAATTCAGCCCCAAATCCGACTTTCATAAAGACAGCGGGACTGTTTCCGATGAATGGACTGTAGTATCTCGGAAGCTAAACGAAATCCCACGGAAGCACCAGCTTGAAATCTGTGTAAGTGGTTCGAAATCATGAAAATTTGATGTGCAACTTGAAACACGTTTTACTCAGTGCAGTGAGCGAAACACCCTTTTCACGTGCGCTGGCTCATATCTACTTTACGCGTAAATACATCTGCAGATTTCCAGCTAGACGGTGATGTATTGTAACCCTGTGACGAATTTACTCTTTCCTACAACATGAAACCATCTTCAAATACATGAGCCATGAACACAAAAACATGTCAGTCGTAAACGAAAGCATATTTGTTCGTTCGTTAACAGAAAGTATATTCGGATAGTCAATATTCGTATTCGTTTCACCACTAGTGATCAATGTTGGCTCTTCGAACCACGAGCACGACTCTCCAATTCCAGGCTCACAACACTACGGGATCTGAAAGTTTTAGGTCCGGGAGCTGTTCTTTGTTTTGTCACTTGCCACGGTTGTGGACTCATCGTTGTAGCGAGACTACTCCATGCGGAAAACTAAGATTTTCTTTCTCAAAGCACAACCACCGGCGCTGGTAAGGAGACACGCACGTTCCCTGACTACATGACTGTACATACGACTGATGCAAGTGCTAGGCCTTTCCCAAATCGGCCCTATATTTTGCCCTATTCGGCTTTTCGATCGGCTGAAAAAATCGCCAGAATCGGCTGAAAATTTCTGTAAAAGGTGGAAATTCGGCTCTAAAGTCGCAGCCACCTTTCGCAGATAATGGCTACAGAAATTGTATTTGCATGCTATTGAGGCACTAAAACATCAATTTCGGCGAATTCAGTGCGAAAATTGCGTATTCGGCTAAAAGATCGGTGATTTCTTCAAAACCACTATTTTCGGCCAATGTTTTGGCCGGCCGATTTGGAAAATGCCTGCGGGCCGTGACGCAGGCGTGCACGAGCGGTCATGCCCAGTTGCCCACGACCCTGCAAAACATGTATATTCGGCGATTTCTTGGTAAAATCTCAGAATTCGGCCAAAAGATCGGCGATTTTCTGAAAAGCCTACTTTTCGGCGAATTTTTCGGCCGGCCGATTTGGGAAAGGCCCAGCGAGTGCAGTATGGTAAAACCGAGTTTCAGACCAAAAGGTTCAACCTTTTTGTAATGTTGGCATGATAACGTGCAGAAAGTTTAACAATGGCTACCTGGCCACCCATCTGTATGCACATCTTTACACAGACATGTCAAACCGGGTTCACGATAATAATCTTCATAATATAACGATAAAAAGTGGTCGTTAAAATGTTAGACTTTGTGCCTCGTTAGACTTCCTGGTTTTACAGTAAATGACAAGACCATGTCTAGAGTCTCTTGTGACTGGAGTCTTGTAACACACGACTAACACACGGCGGTGACTAAGCACGGCAGTGCGGAAGGAAAATGTAGTCATGTTACGTTGTGCGTGTGATGAGTGCGTTGACTACAGCTAGCATGCATGCGAAGGCCAGCGCAGACGGAAATGGCTAAAAGACGTGATAACCTCAAGATTTGCCGAGCTGAAAATCACAGGATACGTAATACATGTATTTGTTCCACTGGGTGAAATGGTCTTGGTCCGAAGAAGCTGCAACAAACGGTTCCCCAATTGAACACATTCTGAATAATGGCCATTTTGCACACAAGATTTTATATAATATGGTGTGGCTACCTGGCTGCACACCGTGACGTCATCACCTAGATCTGGGTGATGCGCCCTGAAATTCGCACATGTTCGATTGGGCATATCTGACGAACCATAGACCACAGCCTTTTCGGACATGGACCATTCGACTTAGCGCCCCAAACTCTACGGATGCTGAAATTTAAATTTTTCAACAAACTCCCTCTTTAAACTCTGTATTTCATCTGGACCTCCTGATCTAAAGGGGTCGTTTTCTTAGTATTTCGCAGTATATGTATGGAGAACAGGGTATTTAAAAGTTCACCATACTGTATTGAGAGATATGGCCGAAACAGCTTGCTGTCTACAGCATTGGGTATATTACGCTCCTCGGCATTCGTCTTGTTGTGCCCTCTCAGTAGTACTGAGTTTTCTAATGCTGCTGCATCACGCAATGCCCGCTACTTTTCATAGTTGGAGCACTCTGGCGCTAGAGCGACGAGCTATCTTAATGTCTGTGGTGCCTCCTTTGCACAGTCGCTGATAGCTCGGCCTGCTTTAAGCTCGTAGCTGTACCGATTTGGCCTTTATGGCCGAAACAGCTTTGTTATTTATATTTATTACAACATCTTAAGACTCGGTGGAAACACCGGCCGATGTTAAGAGAGTGGGTGATTGCCAACCACGGCGATAAATAAAATTAAGGGGAGATTGCCATCTACAGCGTAGGGTATTGAGAGATGTAAGCACTGTGTGCAGTGGCCAAACAGTAGCCTGTGCTTGATGAAGATTTACGTTGCCTGCACAGTAATACATGTACTGGAGACCAGATATTTTAACGTCAATTAAAGTTTACGATCTCCGGATTTTTGTGGGTTAGCGAGGTGAAGTTCTAACTAATTCTCTCTCAAAACAAGCAGATGATTGTACATGTACGTATTGTTTTGCACATAACGACTTCAAATGTTAAAATGATTTTCTTAAATTCGTTAAATCTTTAGAATTAAAACTAAAATGTTCGTTAACACTACTGGTCTTACAGTATGGTGGATATGGCGGCTCAGAGCAATGCCCGGCATGGTGCAGAGAGGTTTTACAAGCGTGTATGCTAATGGCTGACGAGTGTAAGTACGTGTTGGCTGAAAGCGCAGCGAAGAGAGATGGTGATACTGCTGATTCCACAGTATGTTGTGTGTTCATCCTGCTTCTCTATGTAGTTCGAAACGCCTTAAAGATATCGACGACCCCAAGAAATTTGCTAAGAGTCTTCAAGATTTCGTCGATAAGAATGAAAGGAGTAAGTACTTCGCAAATTTAACTTGGATACTGAGCCAGCAAAATATAATTGAAATAGAAGAAATCTCATGGAAACGAGTTAAGAAGTATCCGCGACCGTCACAAGATGATACGCAGTCAGCAAGTTTTGTTATGTTATCACACTTTCTGACTGCGTGTTATCTTGTTACAGTCGTGGATAGTTGCTTCATAACTCGTTTCCATGTGATTTCTTCTGTTTTAATTGCATTTTTCCTTGATTTCTTCTCCAGTTTTGTAATGCATTGTACCCCATTTGGGTTTTTGCCCATACAAGAGGATTTTGAGTATGCTAACAAAATGTTTGACAAAAGTAAGTAATTTAATGAACTCGGATACTGAGCCGGTAAAAAATATATATCTGACCGACACAAATTGGGTGGTGTGTTGCTTTGCCGCTTCGAATTGTAGTTGGACCGCATTGTCAAGTTATTGACTGGTCTCGTCATCTTCCTGTAACAGTCGATATTCGTTGTTACCATATGGGACATAGCCTGCACACAATTTTCGCTGTGCTCACCTTCCCATCTTTGATCCTAGCATAACATTGAGCTTTCCAAGCTGGAACATTCCCAGATCTCAAGTCTAAACCTGCCAAATGCATGAGTGCAAAGGAAGAAACAAACACCTGGTCTTACATGAAGGGACAGGAGGATGTTTTTTTGGTTGTTAAAAAATGTAAGGAGAATATGTTATGAATTATGAGCAACTACCCGACAAAGTAACCAGATAATATGATGTCAGCTAGACGACAACAAGGCTTAAAACTGACATGTACATGTAGTAGTACTGTAGAGAGACATTTACCAACTTGACACCTAACATAGCTACAACACATTCTACAATATGCAAACTAATCACCTTCCAACTTGGACAGATCAGGTTAGGAATCACTCAATGAGAGGAAGGAAAGCGTAACGCCAAAATTAGAACCAGCTACGACCCTCAGCAACAAAAAATGACAATGGTTACTGGATGATGATGTTGATGATTTCTTTTTTGATTCCCACCTTCCAACCCGGCAAATATTTAGATTTTGATAAAAACGATTCAAAGCCTCTCAATTTTTTTTGTAATACTTGAAGTACAGTACATGTATGATACATTGGCTCACCATCCGAGTTTAAAGGGGAAGTCCGGTGAAAAATTTAAATTTCACAGTCCGTAGAGTTCGGGGCGCTGAGTCGAATGGTCTTTGTCCGAGGAGGCTGCGGCTTATGGTTCGTCAGATACGCCCAATCGAACATGTGCGAATTTGAGCGCGCATCACCCAGATCCAGGTGATGACGTCACAGCGTGCAGCCAGGTAGCCACACCATCTAGTTGTGTACAAAAATGGCCATATTTGGAGCGCATTCGATTGGGGAACCGTTTATCGCAGCTTCTTCGGACCAAGACCATTCGATTCAGTGTTACAAACACTACGTACCCTGTGATTTTCAGCTCGGTAAACCTGGAGGTTATACCGTATTTTAGCCGTTTCCGAGTTGGACTTTTCCGTTAGCCCGTCTACATGGTCTATGCGCTCTGCGCTGCGTGCATGCAGTGCGTGTAGTGTGTTATCTAGCTGTAGTGCATGGAGTCAACAAACTCATGTCACAACTCAGAACTGACACAAGACTCAGAAAACTAGTCAACACACGGACTTGTCATGTACTACACTCGTATCAGTCGTATTGTACAGTCATGTAGTCAGAGAACGTGCGTTTCTCCTTGCCGGTGCCGGTGGTTGTGCTTTGAGAAAGAAAATTTTAGTTTTCCGCACCCGCGGCGCCTCATTATTTTATGCTACAGCGATGAGTGCACAATCGCTACAAGTGACAAAACAGCGAACAGCTCTCGGACCTAGAACTTTCAGATTCCATAGCGTTGCGAGCGAAGAGTCGTGCCCGTGGTTCAAAGAGCCTGCACTGTTCTCCAATTGAGTAGTCCGAAATATTCCAAGTTCGCACCAAAACATCACCATGTGGCAGGCTACTGGAGTCTAAGCGAATCTAATCGGTATGGAACAACATTTAGAGCACTCGCATCACTCTTCTCCATTTTGGCGACCCTGCTCTCCAGCGATCTGATAATCACATCAGCCTCGTCTGCAATAGCTGCTGCTTCTTCATCAGTCGGAAACTCAGTAGCGCTCACTCTTGACCGGCCCGCGCGGCCATTTCTTCAGCTGACTACCGAGGTTCTCAGCCCCAGACCGAACTCATGAAGGTCAGCCATGGCTGCATCCTCACTCTCACAAGGAGTTACATGTCTTCGGGGTCGCTTGCACCACCTAATATCAGTCGCCAAATCATTTGAAATAGCACTGACACTATTGCTTTCACGCACTCCTTTTGACCTAGCTGCACGCTATGACATTGCAGAGGGTGTGGCGCGGCCGCATGACGTCATGGCGCAGCCCCCGAAACTCAGTTTTTCAAACGGAAATATCTCGAGAACGCTTTGTCGGAGACACGTGGGACCAACACCATTCGACTCAGCGGCCGAAACTCTACCGACCCTGAAATTTAAATTTTTCACCGGACTTCCCCTTTAAGTTTGAAAAGTTGTTTGAGAATTCGAACTAGGATTTTGCGACATCGGCGGTAATTCTGTTTGAGTTTTGTGGTTTGAAGGATAACCTGTTGTTTTATGTGTGCGGCTAAAAATCTCACAGAAGACTTCGGTCGCAAAGCAGTCGAGGCTGTGGACCCAAGCCGTAAGAACAATTCGCCTAACGTACTGAGAGATTTTCATCAGCTCAAAGAAGACTCCATCGATGGCCCGTGGAAGGGCCAAGAGAACTTTATGTGCATCATCTACTATCTGATCGTCAAGAAGAGAGAGATGACTATACATGCTTTGTTTGAGATGCTCACACCATGTGCACCGCAGAACACAGGCAGAATAAAGAAAGAGCTGATGTAAGTATGAGAAATGCTTGTGTTAGGGCATGTTCGATTGGTAGGATCCAGATCTCAGATCCGTCGAATCCTTCAGAGTCCACTGAACACTTTGTTTTGGTCCTTGACTCTTGCCATGTTGGTGAAGTAATAAAGTGTGCGCTCACGGGTCACCCAAAAGGGTGAAAGTCGTATTCGTGGCGCACGTGTTGTACGAAAAGTCAACAAGAGTATCTCGAGCGACGAGTGTGCGTACCACAATGTGTACAAAAGAAGCGTTGGCGAGACACGATTGTCGGTGATCTGCGCTCGCTGGATATTCCGGAGTTCGAGTGGTATCGGCTCGCACAAGATCGCCCGGTTCGGCGCAGGCGGGTCCATCAACATCGTCTTCCTCCCCCGGCACCGAAGGACTTTCACTGCGCATGCGGCATAGCGTTTATGAGAAGTGCCGATTTGAAGCATCACATCAAGTACTGCCCAACTCAGTAGCCTATCATCTCCACTGGAGATGGGGCGTCAAAGGTCAAAGGTGTACAAAAGTGAGTTTTACCCGCCATACACGCACAAAGGTCACATTTGGATCTGTTGGATCCGGTCAACCCTGCTCCCCGAGGTGGGTTCACCGGATCCCAATCCAAAGGATCCGGATCCGGATTCGATCAATCGAAAGGGTGCGAATCCAGTGGATCCGGTTGATCAGGATCCCGATCCTACCAATCGAACATGCCCCTATGTACCTCCTCCCGTATATTGCCTCCTACTACCTTTTCCAAACTGGCTTGCATGCACCCCGTGCGATTTCCATAATAATGATGTATTGGTTCGTGTCCCTGCATCGCTGCTGGCATCTCTCCTGGCATCTCTGCTGGCATCTTTGCTGGCATCTCTGCTGGCATCTCTGCTGGCATCTGTGCAAATCTTTGACGATTGCAGTGCTCGCCATCTAACTGTACTCCAATGTCGTTGCATTCATTCCACCTGCATAGGTTGTGTGTGTGTGTGTGTGTGTGTGTGTATGTGTGCGCGTGCATGCATGCGGGTGTATTTGTTTGTGCGTGCGCATTTGCATGCGTGTGTGCATGCATTCATGCATGTTTGTGTGTGTGTGTATGTGTGTGTGTGCGTATGGGTGCGTGAGTGTGTGTGTGTGCATGTATGTATGTATGTATGTATGTATGTATGTATGTGTGTTTTCTCATTATTGTCATTTAAGGGCGGCTTCGTACGAATGAGCAGTGTCGTGAAGTCACCATAGCAACTACCCAGGTGCCCTACGAAGGTCACCAGATGTCTGCGGCATAGTCGTCTTCTGCGGTTTGTTCTTGCGAAACTGCGCGGTGCATTGCTCTGCATTACTCTGCATTGCTCTGCATTACTCTGCATTGCTCTGCATTACTCTGCATTACTCTGCATTACTGCATACCTAGTAGAATACATGTGACTGTTATCTCTTTACCATTCTATGTTCGAAGTCGGAAGAAGTGTTTGCGCTCTTGTCTCCAAGGAAACTGTGCATGCATTTCGTTGCTTACATAATATTATTACGCCTTCCGTGACACGTGCATGCTGAATACTCTCCTTTCGCCTGCACATGCCTTCGCTAAGTATCGGTGTTTGATGTTGCGCTGTCGTACCTTGCCTCTCTATGTCCTGCGTATCATAATGCTACATGTCTTGCTCTCGTCTTGTCTTTTCTCTCTCTCTCTTATGACCTTCTCTATTTTTCTTGGCGCGCTTTGTCTGTGCAGACGCCGAGACCACCAAGGTCGGCTGAGCAGCAGGGCCCCGCCACTACTTTTCGAATTCATTCGGGAGCATAGTGGACCTAGAAAGAAAAAAATCCTTTTCCTTCTATCATGGGTGTGTGTGACACGAGCGAAACATGGATGAGGCGAATAGGATTATTATGTCTTTGGCCATTTACTTCTGGGGTGTGTTATCATGACTGCGTGTTGCCATGGCTGTGTGCTGTCATGGCTGTGTGTTGTCATGACTGTGTGTTGTCATGTCTGTATGTTGTCATGGTTGTGTGTTGGCACGGCGGTGTGCTGTCATGGCTGTGTGCTGTCATGGCTGTGTGTTGTCATGACAGCGTGTTGTTATGGCTGCGTGTTGTCATGGCTGTATGTGGCTGTATGTTGTTGTTTTTTCTGTCCACCCTGCACTCACTCGTTGCGCACACATCCGCACACTCACTCATACGTGTACACCACTATTGAACACGTGAACAATGCCAGTGGGGGCCACCACAGCACAAACTCTCCGCACAAAGACAAAAGAGGCCGACCCTGCACTCGTCACCTCCTTTTATCCCACACCGTGCTCCCTCGTACCCGTTCCCGGGTGGACAGAGAACACTACTTCTCTGCTAATTCTAATACTGTGACGTCAACCGCAGAGAAGTGACATATTTTTAATTTTTTTTATTTACTTGAAAAGCACATAACCACCAGGAAAGCTGACAAAGAAAAAGAGTAAGAAAATACAGATATAAAGAGAGCTGAGAGAGAAAGAGAGAGTTGGGGTACGGTTAAGGGAGGACGAGACATTGAATGGTGGTCGCCACAGTCACAGATACATGTAGTGGCAGTATAGGCGAGGCTACAGGCACTCAACTGACCAATAGGTTTCAGTATCGCCATGCCGGTAACGCAACAAAAGACAAAAACGGAAGAAAATCTGAAGCGCAATACATGAATAGTAATTACAATATAGGTAATAGGGAGAGTGGTGACCAAGAGAGGACAGTATAGACAGTTAGTATGGGGTGCTTCAATGCACATCCCCAAACCAAGAGGTGCGATCTGGAAAGAACAGTGAGGCGATCGTGTTGTCATGGATGTGTGTTGTGAAGACCATGTATAACCGTGGTTGGCGCCAACTGATTTTCATTCTACATGTTGATTCTCCCTCTAGATTGACCCTTGAAATCCTTAGAAATCCTTTGCTTTCAAAATGCGAGCTGTCTCCCTTTATATCCCCCCCCCCCCCCCTGCCGACCGGGGATATCCGGATTGCCCTGTTCAGACCTCTACTCATAGCAAAGTGCCAGCCCTGCTTACTAGGGTCCAGCGGAAAATGCCGGCATTGTATTCGGCATTATGGGACTATCCGAGCATCAGAGCTTTATGGAGCATTAGAAAGGAACTAGACGAGCATTTTGTGAGGTTTGAGCAGCAAAACGAGTTTCGTACTGAACAATAGACATGGTAAGCATTTTACCGTTCACACTATTTTCGACGGTCGGCCTGCATCGTTTTTGTGTGTGTACACATGGCATTTTACAGTTCACGCGCTAGATCCAACGGCACTCGTACCCCAAACCCAAAAATACCGTCGGTTTGGTACCGTTTCGACGATAGAAAGCTCTTTTTAGCGGGAGAACGAAACGGTAAGATTCCAACTAGCGTCACCTCACACGTCTATCGTTGCGGCAGGAGTCGGGACTCAGAAGCCGAACTGCTAAGGCTCTTATCACACTGCGTTCAAATGTCGCGTTTGCGTCTGCATTTTCTTCGGTTTTTGACGGTCGCCTAGGAAA
This sequence comes from Sycon ciliatum, assembly GCF_964019385.1. Taxonomy (NCBI): domain Eukaryota; kingdom Metazoa; phylum Porifera; class Calcarea; order Leucosolenida; family Sycettidae; genus Sycon; species Sycon ciliatum. The sequence goes on along the minus strand of NC_088654.1, from coordinate 1,680,727 downwards.
TGCCATCACGTGACGTTATCGCGAGCGCGTTGGTTTCCAGACGCACAGCCGCAGACGCAAACCAGGGGGGAGGGGGGTAGTCAAAACCGAATCGCGTAAACGCAGATCGGACTTTCTTTATCGCAGCACTTCCTGCATTTCCTGCATTGTTTCTGAGTGTTTTCAAGTGATTCTCAAGTGTGCTTTTCAAATCTTCATTTCCATCAGTTGCTGAGGCCGGCGAGAGTACTACATGTGCTGATTGATTCATTTTCGCGAGGCATGGAGCTGATGCGAGCTCGTGGCTGAGGTTGCGCTGGCTAGTTGGCGGCGGCTAGCCTAGCTGGACGATCTGCCTCAACAACGGAACTGCCACGTACCCCAACACAGGCCACGCAACGGCTGCAGTCTTCTCATCGACTCCCATTCCCCCAGCACCACAGACAAAGGACATAGGAGCAGAAACAGAACACTTCTCGATCTCAGGAAAATAAATTCAACATCCACGGCCACCTGGAGATCGATTCCCCACATTTTTGTATTTTCCCGCGCGCACAGATTTTGACGCAAACGCTGAAAATCACAAGACTTAGTATAGTATGATATCACGTCTTGCGTTTTCCAGTCTCAAACGCAAACGCAGACGCAAACGCGACTCAAACAAATGCAGTGTGAGAACGGCCTAACCGTGTCTTGAAAACACATCAAAAACAGTAGACTCACCCTCTACACGCCGACCGTGGAAAATAGCGTGAACGGTACAATGCTAACTGTAACTGGTATAATCTCAGCACTCAAAGCACATACTTGTAGTTACGTAAGTAGTTATCATTCGTTCATTGTCTCACAAGGAGAAGAAGAAGACCAAGGCAGTGCGAGTATGCGCACTGCTATCCATGCATTCCTACGGTGTACTATTTATGTGTATACAAATTACCTGTCATAAAGTAGCCATGCTACACTATCCTCCTCCTACCGAAAATTCACGCCCTCGTGAATAGAGAAAGAAAACAAACATAAAAAATAAAAAGGCGACGTGGAGACAATAATCTTAATAATGCAATGAATATAACTAAATGCGCACTCATATCACAACCATGGGGACGAATCATGTATTCCAGAACGTTTTTTATTTTTATTTTTTACTATTGACACAGCCCTACTGGAATACAGGTGAAGAACAAAAAGAAACGAGGAAAAGGACAAAACATAGGGGATGTAGGGACGACGTGCTGATGTGCTGGGAGCAACTCAACCGACCAGAGGTCTCGGCGTCAGCGTTGCAACTAGGCATCGAAAAAATGTGTGTTTGGGGGGGGGGGGGGTTGCACAAGAACAACTTCAAACAAACAGAAGCTAGAGAATACCACAAAGTAATAACTTGGTGCGAAATAATGAGAAGAAAATAATGACGCCCAAAAGCGCTAAATACGAAATTAAGAAAAAGGAAAATAATAAACCACATAGCGCTAAAGCTGCACGAAATAATAATTTAAATTATAACTAAACCGGGTGGAAAACCAAGAAATCATAACAAACAAAACAAACTAAATAAAAAATTTATAAGAATAAAATAAAATTTAATAAAAGGTAAATGAAGCCCAATATCATCAGCATAGCCGAACCAAGGAACATGACCCGTGCCACAGTCAAGAGTTCATCCGTAGAAGTCGGTAGCCATCAGCCAGTGTTGGTGCGTGAGGTACTTATGGACATCTTCTTTGAACGTGTGGAGCCGCTTCAAGCTGAGTGGAGCCCTTACAATTTCGCTCGGCAAGCTGTTCCATACTGACACTACAGAAAACGGGAAGGAGCGAGAAGCATAGGCAGGTGCTCTCCTGTCCAGGACTTGCTGCAGCTGCACATGGTGCTGCTGGCCAGGAGGGGGTTGACTCCGGGTGCGCCGAGCTTCTACATGGTTGGCTGGAGGAGGGATCATGGCGGTGAGCTGGGGTGGTCCTGGGATGCACTGGAGCTTGTACAGGTATACCAGCCCAGATACAATCCGGCGGTGGCACAGGCTTTGGAGAAGAGCACCAGGGCCAATAATGGCCATTGCACGTTTCTGTACATGGTCGAGTCGGGCGAGGTGGCTGGATGCAGCTCCCATCCACACAAGGGGAGCATACTCGAGGATGGGTCGCACAAATCCCTTGTGCGCACAAAGCCGGCCATGGTAATCTAACACCCGGCAAGCCCGACGGAGAACACCCAGTCTCTGGCAGCCACGTGTCGCAATTGAGTGCAAGTGATCCCGTAATGACAGCTTGGCGTCAAATGTCACTCAAAGAAACTTGATGGTGTTGGCTTCCGGAACCGCGATACCTCCAAACTTGATGTCAGGGACAGCAGGGTGTGTGGCTTTCGTAGTCATCAGCAGCTGTTGCGATTTAGAGGGCTCGAATCTGATGCGCCAGCGTTCTCCCCATTCTTCAAGACGCTTGAGGCTGGATTGCAAGGCGGCAGTCATGTCATGCATATTGTCCTGCGTGCAGATGAGGCTGTAGAGGGTTGTGTCGTCTGCAAAGGAACTTAGTCGCGTCTCGGGAGACAGGCACTGATCCAGGTCAGACACATACAAGAGGAAAAGTGTCGGGCCAAGGATACTGCCTTGGGGCACACCTGCTGTTATGGGCTCCGGAGAGGATGAGTCGCCGTGGACCAGGACTGATAGTTTGCGGTTCAGGAGGTAATCCTGCAGCCAGTGCAGCAGGCAGCCACCAATGCCAACGTTCTTGGCTTTGAAAATCAGTCCAGAGTGTGATACCCGATCAAATGCTCCTGCTATGTCCACCGCCGCCATGTGAGCGTACCCTCATACGCTGACAGTCTTGACCCACTCAGTGTGCAAAGCAGTGAGGATGTCGCACGTGCCTCTTCCTTGCCGAAAGCCATAATTATTGACTGTCGGGCAGAATATTGAAACGCTCCAGATAATTCACGAGCTGCTTGTTTACTATACTCTCCATTACTTTAGACAGGATGGATAGTAGTGAGACTGGCCGGTAATTCTTGGGATCCGAGCGGGGGCTCTTCTTGAAGACTGGAACCACATGGGCCAGCTTCCATTTGCTAGGTTGAACACCGTGGCGAAAGCAGAGTGAGAATAGTTTGGTGACTGGTTCTGCAAGCTCACTGGAACACTGAGCTAGGACTCTTGCTGGAATATTGTCAGGTCCTGTTGCCTTCGATATATTCAGCTTGGCTAGACGGCGGCGTACATCAGCAAGCCGGAAATGGATGCGGTCAAGACCATGGCGGTCCAAATGCTGCATTTCTAGCAGATTGTCTGGAGAGATGTCATCATCTGCAAGGCTACACTTCTGGGAGTAGTACCTGGCGAGGCAATTGGCCTTGGCTTGGCGAGTTGGATACTCTGTGCCGTCGGTGTCCTTCAGCAGAGGTATCTCAGAGGCACGCTCCATCCCAGCAGCTCTCTTCATGTTAGACCGCCATTACTTGTCGTTAAGTGAGCCTGAGCTGAGCTTAGCTTTGACACGAGCATCATGTGATGATTGGGCGCGCAGCAAAATAGCAGCTTTTCGGGCCACTAGGTCGATGAATGAAGCTCGCAAATCTGACGCCACCGTTTCCATGCACGAGTCTTTGCTTGAACTACAGTGCTGCACTCAGGTGTCCACCAACAAGGGTCTGTCGTCCGTACTGTCAGGGTCTTAGATGGTATAAACGTGTCCATTCCATCCAGAATTACAGTTGTGAGTTGTTCACATGCAAGTTCGGGGACATCGCAGACGACAGCAGCCCAGTCAAAGCTGCGGTTTTCTTGTCACAATTATCAATGGAATTCGTGACTAAAGAGAATGATGAAACTACAATAGGATTTATACACTTGAAGTGAAACAGTGAAACAGCGAGGATACAAGCATAGTAAGAAAAATAGCACAAACCTAGGAACAATTTGCACATGCATGCACATGCATGTGCAAATTGTCACACTGCACTTGCTGAATTTCCTATCATTTCTCACCTCACCTATAGTTTATTACCTGTGCAAATTGTTCCTAGGTTTGTGCTATTTTTCTTACTATGCTTGTATCCTCGCTGTTCCACTCCAAGTGTATAAATCCTATTGTAGTTTCATCATTCTCTTTAGTCACGAATTCCATTGATAATTGTGACAAGAAAACGTTCTGGAATACATGATTCGTCCGCATGGTTGTGATATGAGTGCGCATTTAGTTATAATTATTCATTGCATTATAAAAAAAATAAAAAAATCAGGATATAGCAAAATCAGTAAACCGAGCAGGCAGTCCAGGATTGCGAGCGAGATAGGCTCTGAAGACAGCGGACAACAAGTAGGGTCATGGTCGAGGGCTTGCAGAGTAAGCACCGTGAGGCATCAGACGCCAACCGAATGTTCCTTCTGATCCAACTGCATTAGACGAGAACTAACGCATGGTACGACTAGTGCCAGAAACCTTCGGGAGGGCGAACACATTTTCCACTCACCGCATTGACCTTGGCAAAACCTCTGAGAAGTCGACATTCACAGCTTTGGCAGCAGCGAACTCAGTTGCGGAGAGGCCAGCTAATACAGGAGTTGCGACATCTACAGATGCCGTTGCTGCAGGGGAACTGGCTTGCTCTGGCTGATCTACAGAAGTCTCAAGATGGGATCGATGCGCCTCCGGCAACAAGGTACGCAACAGACCATCTGTACTCAAGTACTGCCGACCCGGCCGGTGAACAGCAGTGAAGCTATACTCCGAGAGTTGCTCCACCCACCGAGCTTTGCGACCGCGTGGTTCCTTAACGGACAACAACGCCATGAGGGCAGTGTTATTGGTACGGGCAATGAAATTCCGACCGAGTAAACAGCGCCGGAACTGATTGGAGAATGCACAAGGGCAAGTATTTCCCGGTCTGACGCATCGTAGTTCCTCTCTACCTTCGTCAATACCCGGCTGCCAAAGGCAATGGGGTGTTCCTCGCCATCTTGAATTTGACTGAGGACAGCTCCAATGGCCACCTTGCTTGCGTCAGTGTCCAAAATAAAGCCGCCAGACGAAACAGAAAAGTCGGGATACGCCAACACGGGGGGGGGGGGGGGGGGCTGTGGTCAGTGACCGCTTCATAGACGTCAACGCCGCATCTCTACTCTTAGTCCATGTAAAGCTGGCACCCTTGTCTGCTAATACATTCAGTGGAGCGGAGCGCTGAGCAAAACCACGGATGAAGTGGCGGTAAAACCCGACGTGCTCCAGAAACACCTGTACACCTCGTACAGACTGGGGTACGCCCCACTTCACAATAGCCTCAACCCTGGTGGGATCCGGAGCCAAAACCTTCAGCCGAAACTTCATGGCCAAGGAAGAGCACCTTCCGTTGGAAAAAAGAACATTTTTCCAAGTTTACCTTTAGTCCAGCAGCACGAACCCGGCCAAATACAGACTGCAGGATCTGGAGCTGTCCAGTGAAGGTAGAGCTGGCATTCAATACACTGTTGAAAAACACTTGACCATTACACGGTGGAACGTCGCCGGACCATTTCTACAGCCAGACATAACCAAGAAATCACACAAACCCAACGGTGTCGTAACGGCAGTCTTTGCCGTATCGTCCTCCTGCTTAGGAACCTGCCAATATCCTGACGCTAAATCCAGGCAAGTGAACCATGAACAGCCAGAGAGTGAGTCCAATATGTCATCAACACGTGGAATAGGATACGCATCTGGCTCGGCAATGCTGTTCAACTTGCGGTAGTCGATACATAACCGGAGAGAGCCGTCCTTCATGGGAACGAGAACTATGGGCGACTCCCAGGGTCTAATGGACTCGGTGAGTATACCACGGGACAACAGATCATCCAGCAAAGCTTGCAAAGCGCGCGTAGGCTGCTTAACTGGCTGTATATCAACAGTACTACTACTACTATGAGGCAAAACATCACACGGACCAACATCACCCTCCTGCAAGAGAAACAAGTCATGATTCTCACGGGGAAGCTCTGTAAGTCTGTTCTTTTCAGGTACTGCCAGATGATTCCGAGACTCAACATACGTACGGATTATCTCGGCACGTTCAGGGGATACCACAAACGGTTGCATATCCGCAACAGATGAATTAGCAGGATCATCATCCTCTCCAATCAAGTTATCGGGTGCAGGAGATACTTCTGCAATATCAACATCTTTAGCAATTTGTACTGGGTAGTCAGAGTGATTCTCCAACACAACTACCGCACCGGACCTGCCAGGTCCAACCGTAACCACACTGGGGGTCACAGACACATCTGGAAACTTTAACAAGAATGAGTCCAGTGGAACAGCAACACAATCCACAGTCACATATGCCTCTTGCACCGACTTGCACGGGACCAGCACGAAATGGCCGGCAGGCAGAGTTAACTTACTACAAACAGTGACACGGGAATAGTACGTGCCCGGGTCTTCCTCAGAATTACTATCATTACTCCAAGAGTCAGATAGCGGTTCAGCGTCCGCCGCAACAATCGGACTGCGCTCTGATGGACCAACACTAGTAGCTTTCACTCCTAGCATGCAGGACTGACAGATCATTAAAAGTTAGTGTGCCTTGAGCAATGTTCAATAATGCAATAATAATGTTCAATAATGCTCCATGGTCAAACAAGAAATCAGATCCCAATATCATATCACGGCGGATATCAGGAGGCACTACAAATGTATGCAAGAATGAACGCTCTCCAATGCAGCATACAATATCCACAGCACCCAGAACCTGGAGTCCCTCACCATTAGCCGCACACAAACGGGGGCCAGCTTGCAAGGGCACATCACCATACGTGGACAAAAATGTTTGCTCATGCAACATAGAAACACAGGAATCAGAGTCAATTAACGCCGTTACACACTTGCCTTGAACATGGAGATCTAGCGTAGGGACAACAGACGATACAGCCTCGATACGTACTGCATCCGATGGCTCCTCGTGAACGACTGGGAGTTGTCCCACACCACCAGTCGTACTCAGTTTCCCGAGCGCCAAGGGTTGTGTGGGCAATCTAGAGCAAAATGGCCAGGTTGTCCACAACCAAAACAAATCGGTGGTTCCACCTGACCACCACGACCATACGAATGTCCACGACCACTGCTACTACTATGAGGCTGATCAAATTCGAAACTTGCTCCTGCAGGAACCTGTGTTCGTGGAGCAACAATTTCCAAACAGCTGAGTCTCTTTTCGATGTCTGTCAACCTGCGATCAAGTTTCTTGAGCGCTTGAGCTAGTTGCTCACGCACTCCGGTGTCATTAGACTGGTGCAACTCTGATGCACTGGCATGTTCGCCAGACGGTATCTTGAACGGACGAGGTCGAGGGGACCTGGTCTTCTTTCCGCCTTTGGACTTGCCCATCTCGAAATCTCACTATCAATGGCCCAAGCTACAAACATTTATTTGGTATATACAGAAGCCTTGCTTGGTAGTTTAACATGTTTTTCGATTTTGACAGCATGTTACAAGCGGCAGCAACGTGAACAATACTACGGCGGCAACACGACGACTTCTACAGCACAAAAAACGAAAATTATAAAAATCCAACCAACCCCTAGAGTAACGAGGGTCCGAACCTGGGTTTTCCCAATACGGTTCAAATGGTCGCAAGACCGGGACTCTGCCAACCGGGTTATGGTTGTAGTCAGGAGCATGCACTACGCGTCCTCGCCTTGTAACAATCATGCTGTCAAAATCGAAAAACATTTATTTGTAGTTCAAAAAAACTTTTGGAAAATGTTACAAAGAAATTGACCTACATAAAACATACGGACGTACACGTGCACAGGACATGACGTCAACACTGTACTTGCTAAGTATGCACGCACATTCTTTTTTTTTTAAAGTTCCAAGCCTCTTGTACGGGCAAAATAAACACAAGTGCAAGGTCAACAGCTTAGTACCGAGAGAAAATGAGCTGAAATGGCCATGAAAACAGTCTTATACGGAGGAAGCTACAATGGCTGTGAAAACAGTCCAATAAGGAGGGAGCTAAAATGGCTGTGAAGACAGTCTAATGCGTAGCGAGGCGTGCCTCAGCCTGGACGAGGTCGACAGGCACAAGGTTGATGTGACGGCGGCGAACGGAGTGTGATCCACATTAACGTGCACAAAATATTTTTGTGAAAATGTAGCCCTTTCTACATGTACACCAGGGAGTCGTACTCAAACTAGTTTGAGAACGAAACCCTGATGTACACCAAACAAAACTGTTACTCATGCACAGCGAACGATCAGTCAAGAAGTAAAGAATGGAAAACGAGACGAAGCCGAAGGATAGAATGATCAATACTAGTAAATTAGAACTTAGTCTGTGGGCTGGTCTCCCGAGTAGCTGGAACTGGTCTCAGACTCTCTGGAACTTGTCGACTCTGCAACTTGTCTCTCCTGCGGAGGCGTCTTCCCAGCCGAGGACAAAACCGACGACTATTTTCCGCTGCCACCATTGTAACTCGTGTACTCTCAGCACTCAAAGCACATACTTGTTGTTACGTAAGTAGTTATCATTCGTTCATTGTCTCACAAGGAGAAGAAGAAGACAAGGCAGTGCGAGTATGCGCACAGCCTATCCATGCATTCCTACGGTGTACTATTTATGTGTATACAAATTACGTGTCATAAAGTAGCCATGCTACAGTAGCCATGTCTAATGTCGGAAAATCTCAGGTTTTGGCCACAATCGGCTAAAGCCATGAGATGCAACGCCATGACATTGTATTGTGCGGGCACATGACTACTTTGGGATTGTGAAGAAACGTAACACCTTTAGCACTAATGCTACGTTTACCTGACTACATAAATTATACCATTGCTTCATAAAGTCTTTATGTAACAATTATGTAGTCAGGTAAATCTAAATGTGATTGTGATGTAGCATGCCCAACGTTGCATCTGAGGCTGTTACACAAAATCCGTAGCGATGATTTACGAGTAATTTTTTTAGAGATCGTGGAGAGCCATGGAGGAGAGTAGACGTACGCGAAGTGAATATCAAACAGACAAAGAGGAGTTTTCCTGTTATGCCATAGGCTCTGACCGTAGCACCTCTAGCTATACTGAAGTAAACACTGCTCCATTGATAAATTTTGACCGGGATGAAAGAGTGGCTATAAACCTGGGAGAGCTTGTTCCAAATAACTGCCTTTGCTCCAGCTCAGCAGGCTCGAAAAGAACTAGAATTTCTCATGGACGCAGTACCAAGTCGATTTGAGTGCTCAGCAGTGTGTGTCTTACTTTCCTGGTGAAGCACGTACAGTTTGTCGTAGACGGTTGTAATGCAAGACCTACAGTCAAGTGCTATCAGAAAAGAAGAGAATTGTGGCCAACCATTTGTCTCCACGCAACCTCGGGAGAAGAGGACAGCGCGAGCAAAGGATGTACAGCTGCAAAATAACGTCTGACCACGTGTTTTCAGGATTTCCGCATATGGGAGGGATCTGGATCTGAGATCGTCTCTCAGGAGCTGGCCTCACGTGAGCTGTTTCAGAGGAAGACATTATTCAAAGAGTGGATCCATGGAAGCAGTGACAGCTTGTCTGCCGGCAGGAATACCATTTTCCAAGACAAACTTCATCCCAGTGATGACCTGCAATAATGGTTTCACCTTTCACTACATGGATAAGCCAGGGAAAAGATTTGATACACCCACTATTCAACCAAAGCCCTGCATCAAAGTTGCAATGGAGAGCAGCCAATGGAGACGCGATCATGTCTTATAGTGCTAAGAAGTGGTGGAGCTCGAGAGAGATATTGCAGCAGCTTCAGAGGCACATCGACAATATGCATGCTTTCCTGGAAGTTTGGCAATGTGCAGCCTTTCTTCCATTTTTGTTAAAAGCCAAAAGCATTCTAGCCCTTGTTTAATTATTATTTATAATCGGCATTACAAGGTAATTTTTGGATCATTATGGTTAGCATTATACGAACATTTTCGGAGCATTATCCGCTGGACCCTACTGCTGACCCCTACCTGTTGAGGGCAGGCTACCTCACCATCAGCAGTTGCCCCTTGGCGGATAATGTCGGCAGAAAAACTGGCCGAATTTGGCACTTTTTCTGGTGGGTTTCATGCATGTTCGGTATACGGATAGAGAAATGGAACCGAATTCAAGGAAGTGCTTTCTGCAAGGTTTCATTGCTTTTCGAGCAGAATCTGCCAATGTTTCCCAGCAGTATCTGCCAAGGCATCAGTACTGGTAGCCAAGAGACCGGACGGAGATCTCCCTACCAAGGCGTGTTGAAGTGGGCAGGTCTGAGTTTTGACTGCCTAGGGAGTGTAAAGTGAGAAATTTTCGCTAGAGAATATAAATCGCCACAAACTGCTCTGTGCATTGTGTACAAGATCCAATTGAAGAGACTAATTCTTTGTTGCCATCTTCAATAGGTCCGTCAAATACAGTAGTAATAGGTTTTTCTTTTGACCCGACGAGACCACACGACGCTTGCAGATCACAGCACGAACAGTTCACCAGCCACACTCCACGAAAGCAAGAAGTAGTACTCCTGACAAGTCTTGTTTCGTTCCATAGAGATAGAGACTTCGAAATCGGTGCACTCGCTTTTCATCTCCAATCGTACACGTATTGTTCTCAAGGAAATCACCTTCGTTCTATTGCTCCATGCCGTCGATCGGCACGAATTTCGGAAGGGTGGTGCCTTTCCATAATTATGACGATGACACAGATGTATCACAAGAGCAAAACAAATGCTGTTCCATGAGATGGATAGACCTTTTCACGGAATTAGTTCTTCGACAAAATTTATACTCAAGATTGATTCAGCAGATCATCTTTTTTGCGAAAGAAAAAAAACAAGCGCGAGGCACCCATCAAAAATCACGATTAGTGGCGTTTCACCTCCCTGTATTTTACTACTCCCTGGTCTACACACACAAAAACGGTGCAGGCCGACCGTCGAAAATAGTGTGAACGGTAAAATGCTTACCATGTCTATTGTTCAGTACGAAACTCGTTATGCTGCTCAAACCTCACATAATGCTCGTCTAGTTCCTTTCTAATGCTCCTTAGAATCAACTCGTAAAAACTCCAAGTCAATCTCCCATTGACACAAACCTCGTTTATTCAACATAATCATATCCTATCCAATAAAAACAGTTCATAAAAACAGCTTTTAGGATCGGACCCAGTCCGCATAACCAAGAGAGCTACATGTAGCTCACTTGGCTGCTGTTGGAATATCCAAGAATGGGCCTTCCAGATAAGGTCTAACAAGGAGAAGTGGCTGTAGTTATGAAAAGAACACCGGTAACCATGGAGACAGACCACACTCTCATTGTAGATACTGGTTATAAATAGACCGAATAAGGAAAATGATCTGATAGCCTATGAAGAGTAAAAGAAATTGAACCAATGACAACCAATACTCGTCCAGCACACGAGTTGTCATAGCAACACAAATAACAGCTGTCCACTAATTTTGTTGTTGGAGATTGAGTAAGATTTTTACTGGTTGATTCTAAATACAATAAATGAGGAGGCCGAGGGTTTATGACAAATAAAAACTAATTATACAAACCTCGGGGGACCTCGGTTTTTATACTTGAAGTAATAGTTTTTATTGGTCATAAACGACGGTTATGCAAGCTAGACGAATGGAAAGCCACCGGCTCTGACGACATTCCTGCTTCACTTCTGCGTGCGTCCTCCAAGTATCTAGCTGCATCCTTGGCGGAAATCTATAACAACTCCCTTGCCACTGGCGTATTCCCCGAACAATACAAGCTTGCCCAAATCTGTCCAGTCTTCAAGAAAGGTGATAAAAACGCTCCCACAAACTATAGACCAATCTCCCTTCTTCCCATCGTTTCCAAAGTCCTAGAAAGAATCGTCTACGACCAGTTCCGGCAGTTCATGGTCTCTGCAGGTGATGTTATACCTGACGAACAGTTCGCCTATCGCTCCTGTCATTCATGCGGTGACGCACTGGCGCTATGCATTGACAGTTGGCAGCGGTCCCTGGACTCTGGCAACGTGGTTGCTGTAGCATTCCTCGACCTCAGCAAAGCCTTTGACTGTGTCCTGCATGGCGAGCTCCTTCTGGAGCTGCAGCGCTGTGGAGTAGGAGGCACTGTTCTACAATGGTTCTCCAGCTATCTGTCCAGCCGACCACAGCAAGTGAAATGCCTCCGTCAACCACCTGGAACCCCGTACACGGCCAATCGCGGTGTCCCTCAGGGCTCTGTCCTGGGACCGGCACTGTTCACGGTGTACACCAGGCGCCTACCAGCCTGCCTACAGTCATCCCTCTGCCTCCTGTATGCAGATGACACCAACATCTACGCTGCCGACCCGTCCCCTTCCACTGCCACACAGACCTTGGAACATGATCTGACCCGTGTGAGCAGCTTTCTGGAGGCCCATGGACTACAGCTGAACCCATCCAAGACGCAATTCCTGCTGCTACGGAAACCCAATGTACATGCAGACTGTGCCCTACAGTTTTGCAACAGCCGTATACAGCAATCGCAGCAAGCCAAGTACCTGGGCATCATCATAGATGAGCATCTGTCATTTCAACAGCAAGTAAGTAACATTAGAAGTAAAGTTAATGCCAAGGTCAATGCATGTCGCCGCTGTCGCCACCTTCTCAGTGCTAGAGCCAAGCGAACTTTCTATCTTGCATTTGTCCAATCTACCCTGGAGTACGCGAGCAATGCGTACGTGCACTGCCTGCGACAGACCACCTATAACGCTCTTATTAGCATCGCGAATCGGGCGATCCGCACTGTCTTTGGCTTCCCTCCCTCTGCCTCCATCCAACCCATCTTAGCTAGACAGCACCTAACACCGTTAAATATTCGCTATGCTGCCAACCTCTATGTGTTTCTACATAGATGCATAAATGCTCGTGCTAGTCCCCTACTTTGCCGACTTTTCACTCCTCATGCTGTCTCATCATCCCGCACTGCTAGAATTACCCGTTCTCAGGAATTGCTCGGCCTGGTACTGCCCCATGCCAGATTGTATTTTGGCTATCACTCTGTATCTTATCTTGGAGCTGACCGATGGAACGCCCTCCCTGCCGCGATTCGCACCATATCCCTACCTGCTGCATTTCGCTCCGCTATCTTCACGTGGCTAGGGCACCCTGTAAGAAGACCATAGGTCTGTGGGGACTGCCCTAGTAAAATATGAATAAATAATAATAATAATAATAAACCCTCGGCCTCCTCATTTATTGTATACATAATGCTCTGATGCTCGGATAGTCCCATAATGCCGAATACAATGCCGGCATTATCCGCTGGACCCTAGTTAGCAGGGCTGGCACTTTGCTATGAGTGGAGGTCTGAACAGGTCAATCCCCGGTCGGCAGGGGGGGGGGGGGAGAGGTATAAAGGGAGACAGCTCGCATTTTGAAAGCGAAGGATTTCTAAGGATTTCAAGGGTCAATCTAGAGGGGAGAATCAACATGTAGAATGAAAATCAGTTGGCGCCAACCACGGTTATACATGGTCTTCACAACACACATCTATGACAACACGATCGCCTCACTGTTCCTTCCAGATCGCACCTCTTGGTTTGGGGATGTGCATTGAAGCACCTCATACTAACGGTCTATACTGTCCTTTCTTGGTCACCACTCTCCCTATTACCTATATTGTAATTACTATTCATGTATTGCGCTTCAGATTTTCTTCCGTTTTTGTCTTTTGGTGTGTTACCGGCATGGCGATACTGAGACCTATTGGTCAGTTGAGTGCCTGTAGCCTCACCAGCACTGCTACTACATGTATCTGTGACTGTGGCGACCACCATTCAATGTCTCGTCCTCCTCCAACCGTACCCCAACTCTCTCTCTCTCTCTCTCAGCTCTCTTTTTATCTGTCTTTTCTTACTCTTTTCTTTGTCAGCTGTCCTGGTGGTTATGTGCTTTTCAAGTAAAAAATAAAATAAAATAAAAATAAACATACAGCCATGACAACACGCAGCCATAACAACACGCTGTCAAGACAAAACATAGCCATGACAGCACACAGCCATGACAACACACCGCAGTGTCAACACACAACCATGACAACATACAGCAATGACAGCGTACAGCCATAACAACACGCTGTCATGATAACACACAGCCATGGCGGAAGGTAGTGGCGGGGCCCTGCTGCTCAGCCGACCTTGAGGGTCTCGGTGTCTGCACAGAAAAAGCGCGCCAAGAAAAATAGAGAAGGACATAAGAGAGAGAGAGAAAAAAACAAGACGAGAGCAAGACATGTAGCAATATGATACGCAGGACACAGAGAGGCGAGGTACGACAGCGCAACATCAAACACCGATACTTAGCGAAGGCATGTGCAGGCGAAAGGAGAGTATTCAGCATGCACGTGTCACGGAAGGCATAATAATTATGTAAGCAAAGAAATGCATGCACAGTTTCCTTGGAGACAAGAGCGCAAACACTTCTTCCTCCTCCTCAGTATGAAAGAAATGCACGTAGCAGATAAACACATGGGCAGCAGTGGCGTGTCCAGGATTTGGCTGAGGGGGGTTGCAGCCGGGATCAAGGCGGGATGTGGTGGGGGTAGATGACATCATGCTACTGTCCCAACCAGCCATTTTGAAAACCGATGTCAGGAAGCTCCTCCTGTAGCCCCCTTCTTCAACAGTTATTCACCCGAACGGCCCCAGAGACTGTTCCGGAGGATCAGCGCACCACACGGGGACAAGTGTCGAACTTGCTTCAAGTTCCCTTTCTTCGTGGGCCTGCGGGACGATCGAGCATGATGTTTTGGGGAAGCATTCTCTGGAACGCTCTCCCCTCTGATTTTAGAGTGATACTTTTTTTATTGGGCATCAATGCCCGTTTGGTTTGCGATGTAAAATAAAACTTCAAACAAAAAATCAAACAAATACGTGTCCCTGGTCCCTTCCGAAAAACTCTTTCTGCCTTTGATATGCTTACTTTGTGAATATCCTCGTTAAACTTTTATTATCTGCCATAAATTCCAACCTTCTTATATTCTATCAATCATTTGTGCATGCATGTCTATAAAATCAACCACGTGTTCCTGACTCCATGAGATTGTCTTTCTATTCTTTGACTCCATGAAATTATTGTCTTTCTATTTCTGACTCCAATTGTTCTTCATATAAATTTTTCCCTTTCTTCTTTTGGTCCTTTCTGTCTTATATTATTATTATTCGTTATATATCCGTTTGTCTCTTTCCCTCAAAACCAGTTATTATTATTATTATTATTATTTTTACAAGAAGTCGGAGGCGGATAATACTTTAATAACGAAGGTACGTGTTGGGTCGTAAGTATCCGCGCAAACACACATCCAGTCAAAATAAGGCACTTGTCAAAGTATCCGAACGTTTTCGGTCCCTTCTCATCAAGGATTATACAGGGATTGGCTCAAGTTGGAAAGACTAAAACTTATATAGCGTAAAGATATGAGATAACAACACATGGGAAGGGTTACGCGAAGCCAAGTAAAAATACGGACTGGTGAGGACACACGTCCAACGACAACGGAAGTGACAACAACAGTCAATATTCGAAAACGTGGTAGACCGCGAAAACGAACCTCAATATCGAACACCGGACAAGTTGGAGTAAGAAGATCAATAGAAATCCGCAATGGAGGGGACGTGGCTGAGAGGACACTGGGCATCGCGCACGCGACGGATGGTGTCAGAAAACGTGGAAAACCGCGGAAAAGCAAAGAGGCGGATAGTGGTGATGCCGCGAAGAGGCGAGATGACGGGACATTGGAGGAGACTACACCCAACGGAGCTAAGAATCGCACTTCGTCCATCAAGCAACATCTGTCAGCCCGTACCAATTGTCGTGAGTTGTACAGTGATAATGTGTTCTCAATATTGTCACGTGGTAGATGTGCGTTGCATCTGGCTGTGTTAGAAGCTTTGTATATCCGTAAGTTAGATCCTGAACTTTGCGTACAGAAAGAAAATGTGTTGTCGCTACAATTGTTTGGTGTTACTCCTCGTCGAGGTGTTAACAATGTAACTTAATTTGCTCACTATGTTCTTGTCGCTATTATTATTTCCTTCGAGTTTTGTGTCGTGCTGAACTTGACACTTTTTCCACCTTGTCACGAGTGTTGTTATCTCATATCTTTACGCTATATAAGTTTTAGTCTTTCCAACTTGAGCCATTCCCTGTATAATCCTTGATGAGAAGGGACCGAAAACGTTCGGATACTTTGACAAGTGCCTTATTTTGACTGGATGTGTGTTTGCGTGGATACTTACGACCCAACACGTACCTTCATTATTATTATTATTATTATTATTATTTGTAAATAATCGACGTGGAGACAACAATTTTATAATAGCTATAAAGAGAACAAATTCTGCTGTCATCGCCACACTACAACAAAGTCATGAAGGTTTACCAAAATCGATTTTCTTGTCACAATCATCAGTGGAAAGCCGTGACTGAAGAGTAACCATGCTGAATCAATGATTAATATACATTCAATAATGTGTTACGAGAACAAAACAAAGTGCTAAAATAGAATGAGGGAAGGTGAGACAATAGAAGTGAAGTGAGAGCTAAGTGCAACAGGGGTGAGGAACTAATTACAACGCTAGAACTGTGTATTGAGACAAACAATCATGCTGTGCACCTACGAAAACAATCTTAACGCAACTACATGTTTCTTCTGTTTACAAAGATCAGGCTTATGCAAACGAATACAAACAGCCTCAAGTACTTTCAACTGACTAGCGTACCGTGCACGACAAAGAACAGAAAAACTAAAATCATCATACACCTGCAGACACTTAGGGTGAGACAACAGATGAACACCTGAACATCTGAACGCACGTATCAAGCAGCACGTCCCACTGCACATGCTGACTGGCTCGGCACGGGCGCTGCGGCCCAAACGCGGCAGGCCACCTAAGAACCCTCGGTCACAGCCATCGTTAGCACAATTGCCGTCGTCGGCAATAGTGCCTCCGTTACCCGTATCGAGAACCGTGGAGATGGATAATGTGCACATCGTCACCACAACACAATGCACGATAACAACACATGAGAGTACGCCACAAGAACATCTGGCTCAAGACCAAAGTGGACGCTGCGATGAGGTGATGCCCCCATCGCCGTCGTTGCCGTTGCCTCCTCCGGAACCGCCACCTGCACCTGTCATCGGCGGTGCTGGGGCTGGGTCTGTGGGGTCGGTGGCACAGGTGAATATGGAGGAGGTAAGCACTGAACAGGAACAAGGAGAAAGAAAGCTGAAGGGAACGGAATTCAACAGAGAAAACAACACGATCAACATTCAAAGACCAAGACGATCAACGGCTAATTATTCAATGAATTATTACAGTACAGGATGTCAAGCACCGGCGAAGATACTGGGAACAGAAGATTTAACAACTACAGGAACAACAACAATAACAACAACAACAACAACAATGGTAACAAATTACCATCAAGATCAAAGGAGGAGTCAACGAACAGAGGTTAAGCAACATGAAGCGAGCCTGGGACCGATCGGTGTGGATGAGGAGAATGACACGGGGGACGACACTGAGGACGAGTTGGAAGATGAGACGGAGGACGAGGTTGCGGTTGGTGGAGACGAGGAATCGGATGGTGATTGTGATCGTAAGAAGTCTGCCGTTTTTCTTCATCTGTTGTCTCACCCTAAGTGTCTGCAGGTGTATGATGATTTTAGTTTTTCTGTTCTTTGTCGTGCACGGTACGCTAGTCAGTTGAAAGTACTTGAGGCTGTTTGTATTCGTTTGCATAAGCCTGATCTTTGTAAGCAGAAGAAACATGTAGCTGCGTTAAGATTGTTTTCGCAGGTGCACAGCATGATTGTTTGTCTCAATACACAGTTCTAGCGTTGCAATTAGTTCCTCACCCCTGTTGCACTTAGCTCTCACTTCACTTCTATTGTCTCACCTTCCCTCATTCTATTTTAGCACTTTGTTTTGTTCTCGTAACACATTATTGAATGTATATTAATCATTGATTCAGCATGGTTACTCTTCAGTCACGGCTTTCCACTGATGATTGTGACAAGAAAATCGATTTTGGTAAACCTTCATGACTTTGTTGTAGTGTGGCGATGACAGCAGAATTTGTTCTCTTTATAGCTATTATAAAATTATTATTATTATCATTTCTTGTTTTCCCTTGCATATCATCCCTTCATCATTCTGTGAGAACCTGTCCTATGGGCAGGTGAGAAGGCATCTCTGCCTGTTCATTTGGTGAAGTAAAATAAACAACAACAACAACAACAACTTCGCGCATTCTCTGCGCCACAATTATGCCCCACCACATATACTCGCGCTGCATACTGCTAGTAACGTGCAACCTTCGTATAATTTACGTCGCTCTCGTACTTGGCACTTGCCAACTCCGCGGACTGACCGCTGTCTCCATTCTCCCCTGTACAAGGCCCTTCATTACTTTAATTGCCTGCCCACCAAGCTTCGCGAAATCCCTTCTCGTACTCCCTTCAAATCCGAGATATCCCTGCTATTGCACAACTCTGTATGCTCGTGTAGCGACCACCCTTGCCCGTACACTTAAGTACGCAACTCTGTATGCTCGTGTGGCAACCACCCCTTCCCGTACACTTAAGTAGTCATTAACCCCTAGGCCCTGCCCACCCAATTCTTCCTCACTCTTTCTCCTTTCTTACACTATTATCTCTTATTGGCCACTGGCTATCGTGAGAATAAAGATTTGAAACAAGCCGTAAATCTCACACACCACGAGCAGTATTTCTGTACACGCAGCAACAATGTACATTATAAACTTCAAATTTGCCATTATGTGAGCGAATCAACTGCAATTATTTATGCGAGTCCAACAATTTCTCATCGCTCTCAAAGCATCCTTTACATAGGCAGCGGTACTTGTCACTGTGCGCTGTTCTTCATGTTCTGGCTGCTCGCTGACAACAGGTTCTTCCACGTCTGGCGGAGTGTGACTGTCAGTCCGCTCCGAAAGTTCGACTGGAATAACAGCGACTTCATCACTCCCACTGTTTCCTGTTGGAGCGGCAGCAGGAGTTGCGCCGCCACAGGAACGTTTTACAAATATTCCAGGCTCTGCTGGCTAGAGCTTGGCCTTTTGGGATGTCCCTGAGACATCGAAGAAAAGCCTTCGAGTCAACCAAAACACGATTCGAACGAGGATGATCGCCTGAGCCCTCGGCATTCGAATCGTGTTTTGGTTGACTCGATCGAAGACTTTTCTTCGATGTTTGTACCGTTGAAGACGCGTCGAGCGCGTCCCAGCAGGGATCACACTGTACAACACTACACAGTCAGGTCATCGTGTTTCTGTAGCCGTGCATGCTCACTGTACGTAGACTCTACTCTGTACTAGTCTGTAGTGTGTACAATCAACCCCAGCTCGAGCACCGCACCGTGCAACCGCTTCCTAGTCTAGCTCGACCCGGCGCGCACCCTGTATTATTTTTCGAAACCTAGGTCGAAATTTTTGAGGGGGGGGGGGGGGGCGCGCCCCCCGCGCCCCCCGCGCCCCCCCCCCCCTAAACCCGCCACTGGGTAGCAAGCCATGCTTCCCAGCATGCAGGCAGACCTGGCCCAAGGGAACTTTTTTAAAATCAGAGAAAACATGAAAACATCGCCATACATACTAGTTGAGGGAAGGGAAAAGAGAAAAATCTGAAGAAAAAATTGAATGTCACCACCAGGACAAGAACCAGGGACCCTCGGCCCTCGCTTGTGGCCAGCGATGCTCTAACCACTGAGCTATGGTGTAGCCGTCATCCCAGCATAGACCGTTCAACATTTTCTTCCGACTTCGAACATAGAATGGCAAAGAGATAACAGTCACATGTATTCTACTAGGTATGCAGAGTAATGCAGAGTAATGCAGAGTGATGCAGAGCAATGCAGAGTAATGCAGAGCAATGCAGAGCAATGCAGAGTGATGCAGAGTAATGCAGAGTAATGCAGAGTAATGCAGAGTGATGCAGAGCAATGCAGAGTAATGCAGAGTAATGCAGAGCAATGCAGAGTGATGCAGAGTGATGCAGAGTAATGCAGAGTGATGCAGAGTAATGCAGAGTAATGCAGAGTAATGCAGCGCGCAGTTTCGCAAGAACAAACCGCAGAAGACAACTATGCCCCAGACATCTGGCGACCTTCGCGTAGTGTACTTGGGTAGTTGCCATGGTGACTTCACGACACTGCTCAGTTGTACGAAGCCGTCCTTAAATGACAATAATGAAAAAACACACATACATACATGCGCACACACACGCACACATACGCACGCGCACACACACACACACAAACATGCATGCATGCACACACGCATGCAAACGCGTACGCACAAACACATACACCCGCATGCATGCACACACACACACACACACAAATACAACGTATGCAGGTGGAATGAATGCAACGACATTGGAGTACAGTTAGATGGCGAGCACTGCAATCGTCAAAGATTTGCACAGATGCCAGCAGAGATGCCAGCACAGATGCCAGCAAAGATGCCAGCAGAGATGCCAGGAGAGATGCCAGCAGAGATGCAGGGACACGAACCAATACATCATTATTATGGAAATCGCACGCGGTGCATGCAAGCCAGTTTGGAAAAGGTGGTAGGAGGCAATATACGGGAGGAGGTACATAGGGGCATGTTTGATTGGTAGGATCGGGATCCTGATCAACCGGATCCACTGGATTCGCACCCTTTCGATTGATCGAATCCGGATCCGGATCCTTTGGATTGGGATCCGGTGAACCCACCTCGGGGAGCAAGGTTGACCGGATCCAACAGATCCAAATGTGACCTTTGTGCGTATATGGCGGGTAAAAATCACTTTTGTACACATTGTGGTACGCACACACGTCGCTCGAGATACTCTTGTTGACTTTTGGTACGACACGTGCGCCACGAATACGACTTTCACCCTTTTGGGTGACCCGTGAGTGCCACTCTATTACTTCACCAACATGGCAAGAGTCAAGGACTAAAACAAAGTGTTCAATGGACTCTGAAGGATTCGACGGATCTGAGATCTGGATCCTACCAATCGAACATGCCCTAACACAAGCATTTCTCATACTCACATCAGCTCTTTCTTTATTGCGTCTGTGTTCTCCGGTGCACATGCTCTGAGCATCTCAAACAAATCATGTATAGTCATCTCTCCATTCTTGACGATCAGATAGTAGATGATGCACATCAAGTTCTCTTGGCCCTTCCACGGGCCATTGATGGATTCCTTTTTGTCCTCATGAAAATGTCCCAGTACGACAAGCGAATCGTTGTTACGGCTTGAGTCCACAGCCTCGACTGCTTTGCGACCGAAGTCTTCTGTGAGATTTTTAGCCGCACACATAGAACAACAGGTTATCCTTCAAACCACAAAACTCAAACAGAATTACCGCCGATGTCACAAAATCCTAGTTCGAATTCTCAAAAAACTTTTCAAACTTAAACTCGGATGGTGAGCCAATGTATCATACATGTACTGTACTTCAAGTATTACAAAAATAATTGAGAGGATTTGAATCTGAAACTCGGATGTTGAGCCATAAATAAATGTGGAAGAGAAATGGATACGAGTTAAGAGTAACTCTCCATCACTGTAACATGATACTATATACAGTCAGAAAGTGCAATAACTAGGCACAAAACTGACTGAAACATTCGACGTCCTGACACCTAGCTTCAACACATCTCCGTAGCGCTAACCGACAGCCTTCCAACTTGGAAGGTTCAAGGTTATGGAAAAGACCAAAGAGGGGAAGGCAAGCGCAACGAAAACGAGCAAAAGCTACAGTCCCAATTGCCTTCCCCTCTTTGGTCTTTTCCATAACCTTGAACCTTCCAAGTTGGAAGGCTGTCGGTTAGCGCTACGGAGATGTGTTGAAGCTAGGTGTCAGGACGTCGAATGTTTCAGTACTCTGTCAGTTTTGTGCCTAGTTATTGCACTTTCTGACTGTATATAGTATCATGTTACAGTGATGGAGAGTTACTCTTAACTCGTATCCATATGTCCTTTTCTCTTCCAGGCTTTGAATCGTTTTTATCAAAATCTAAATATTTGCCGGGTTGGAAGGTGGGAATCAAAAAAAATCATCATCATCATCATCCAGTAACCATTGCCATTTTTTGTTGCTGAGGGTCGTAGCTGGTTCTAATTTTGGCGTTACGCTTTCCTTCCTCTCATTGAGTGATTCCTAACCTGAGCTGTCCAAGTTGGAAGGTGATTAGTTTGCATATTGTAGACTGTGTTGTAGCTATGTTAGCTGTCAAGTTGGTAAATGTCTCTCTACAGTACTACTACGTGTCAGTTTTAAGCCTTGTTGTCGTCTAGCTGACATCATATTATCTGGTTACTTTGGCGGGTAGTTGCTCATAACTCATAACATATTCTCCTTACATTTTTCAACAACCAAACAAACATCCTCCTGTCCCTTCATGTAAGACCAGGTGTTTGTTTCTTCCTTTGCACTCATGCATTTGGGAGGTTTAGACTTGAGATCTGGGAATGTTCCAGCTTGGAAGGCTCAAGGTTATGCTAGGATCAAAGATGGGAAGGTGAGCACAGCGAAAATTGTGTGCAGGCTATGTCCCATGGTAACAACGAATATCGACTGTTACAGGAAGATGACGAGACCAGTCAATAACTTGACAATGCGGTCCGACTACAATTCGAAGCGGCAAAGCAACACACCACCCAACTTGGGTGGGTCAGATATATATTTTTTACCGACTCAGTATCCGAGTTCATTAAACTACTTACTTTTGTCAAACATTTTGTTAGCGCACTCAAAATCCTCTTGTATGGGCAAAAACCCAAAATTACAATGCATTGCAAAACTGGAGAAAAAATCAAGGAAAAATGCAATTAAAACAGAAGAAATCACATGGAAACGAGTTATGAAGCAACTATCCACGGCTGTAACAAGATAACACGCAGTCAGAAAGTGTGATCACATAACATAACTTTCTGACTGAGTATCATCTTGTGACGGTCGCGGATAGTTGCTTCTTAACTCGTTTCCATGTGATTTCTTGTATTCCAATTATATTTACTGGCTCAGTATCCAAGTTAAATTTGCAAAGTACTTACTCTTTTCATTTCTATTGAAGAAATCTTGAAGACTCTGCGCAAATTGTGTGTGGTCGTCGATATCTTTAAGGCGTTTCGAACTACATAGAGAAGCAAGATGAACACACAACATACTGTGGAATCAGCAGTATCACCTTCTCTTCACCATCTCTCCTCCCTGCGCTTTCAGCCAACACGTACTTACACTCGTCAGCCATTAGCATACACGCTTGTAAAACCTCTCTGCACCATGCCGGGCATTGCTCTGAGCCGCCATATCCAGCATACTGTAAGACCAGTAGTGCTAACGAACATTTAATTTTAATTCTAACGATTTAACGAATTTAAGAAAATCATTTAAACATTTGAAGTCGTTATGTGCAAAACGATACGTACATGTACAATCATCTGCTTGTTTTGACACGGAATTAGTTAGAACTTCACCTCGCTAACCCACAAAAATCCGGAGATCGTTAACTTTAATTGACGTTAAAATATCTGGTCTTACAGTACATGTACTACTGTGCAGGCAACGTAAATCTTCATCAAGCACAGGCTACTGTTTGGCTACTGCCCACAGTGCTTACATCTCTCAATACCCTACGCTGTAGATAGCAAGCTCTTTAGGCCATAAAGGCCAAATCGGTACAGCTATGAGCTTTAAGCAAGCCGAGCTATCTGCCATGGTGCAAAGGAGGCACCACAGACATTAAGATAGCTCGTCGCTCTAGCGTCAGAGTGCTCCAACTATGAAAAGTAGCGGGCATGGCGTGATGCAGCAGCATTAGAGAACTCAGTACTAGTGAGAGTGCAGAACAAGACGAATGCTGAGGAGTGTAGTACCCAATGCTGTAGACAGCAAGCTGTTTCGGCCATATCTCTCAATACAGTGTGGTGAACTTTCAAATACCCTGTTCTCCATACATGTACTGCGAAAAACTAAGAAAACGACCTCTTTAGATCAGGAGGTCCAAATGAAACACAAAGAGGAAGTCTGGTGAAAAATTCAAATTTCAGTGTCCGTAGAGTTTGGGGCGCTGAGTCGAATGGTCTTTGTCCGAAAAGGCTGTGGTCTATGGTTCGTCAGATACGCCCAATCGAACATGTGCGAATTTGAGGGCGCATCACCCAGATCTAGGTGATGACGTCACAGTGTGCAGCCAGGTAGCCACACCATTATTATAATTATTAATTATTTTGTGTGCAAAATGGCCATTATTCGGAATCCGTTCGATTGGGGAACCGTTTGTTGCAGCTTCTTCGGACCAAGACCATTTCACTCAGTGTTACAAACATTACGTATCCTGTGATTTTCAGCTCGGCAAATCTTGAGGTTTGTCGTGACATTCAAGTGTACGAGTTTAGTGTGTAGTAGTGGGTGCGCACTGAGCTCTGTGTATTTCTCTGATCTCCATATACTGCATGCATTCACGTTACGCGCTTATCAGTTTGACCTTGAGTTCATGTCTGCTATCCCATGTTTCCTCCTCTATTTATGTTTGCTTCCATGTGGTACACAGTTGCTGTGTAGCGCTGCACGTGTTCCGTCAGCTTGAACTGTAGCATAAATCGTACTTTAGTCCTGCTAACACTTCATTTATGTCACGCACCCGCGAGCGCGCTCGGTTCTTCTGCGCTCTACTGCGCAGTACGGTAGTAATCCACATTTTCCCGTAT
The DNA here is from genome assembly GCF_964019385.1 of Sycon ciliatum. Taxonomy (NCBI): domain Eukaryota; kingdom Metazoa; phylum Porifera; class Calcarea; order Leucosolenida; family Sycettidae; genus Sycon; species Sycon ciliatum. The sequence goes on along the minus strand of NC_088654.1, from coordinate 1,656,016 downwards.
CCCTTTCTGGCTGGCTGGGGCCTTTTGCTGATTTGTCCTTTAGCCAAAAGGGATTGGTTTTCCACTGGTAGTTGGAATTCAGTAGCCGTTTTTAGGACGCTCTTGAATTATGGTTTGGAACTAAAACACAACGTAGAAGTAACTATTAGGGAGGTTCCGGAGAACGATTTTTCGTGCCAAAATCCGTGGAGGCTCTAAGGATTTTTTATACGTCGTTTTGGAGCAGTGAAAAGTTCCGGGGTACGGAACTTATGTGTTTGCCGTCATTGCCTAGGTTACGATCGCAAACACGTCACATTCCCGCGCTATGCCTTTTTATTTTGAAAATTTGTACCGAAATCAAAACTTCCCGCGAAAATCGATGTTTCTCGTACCAAATTTGTACGCGAAAAATCTTTCTGCACCCGATGACGCCAAATCTCCATACGAAGCATGGTTCGTGTGAAAGCCAGTCCACACGGATTCTCGTGCCGAAAAATCGTATGGAGCACGCCTGGACAAAATCCGTAGCGCCCATACGGATTTTGGCACGGAAAATCGTACCCCGGAACCTCTCTATTGTCTCTTGTCTCTCTGGTGTATCATATTATCCGCCCGATATCAACTAATCGTCACATGGTGCTGTGACCAGGATACGGATCCTGACGAACGCTGATTCGACTGGACGAATCACATCCCGACGACGATGTCGGACGATAAGGAAGTAAAACCTGAACCTGAGTCAGACAACGCAATGGTTTCACTAGAGCGGCTGTTGCTACAGCGCCGTAGTGCCAAAGGGCAGGTAACCCGCATCCGCAACAGAATTTATTACGACCTGAGTAAGGAAAAAGAAAAAATAATTTGTTCAAGCGTGGAGAACGATTGGAACCTGATCCAAGTAGCAATTCGGAGGGATAACACTATCTGCGAAAAGATCAGGGAAAAGTACGAATGTTACGACGAGATGGAAGATGCTGAAAAAGCATTGGACGAGCTTGAGCACTGGGAAGCTGAATTCCACCACTCCAACACTAGCGTTTTAGACGCGTGCACCGTTCTCAAGGAGCTCAATCACAGTACATCTAGCGCTAGTAGCAGTACATGCAGTAGTAGTACATGCAGTAGTAGTACTCAAAGTTCTACAACGCAGTCAATCAGCTCCCGGAAGTCGGCGGTAGACGACGCGGCTGCGCAGATGGGACCGGCACGTCCTGTTAAGTTCTCCCTCAATCCGGCCGTGTCGGCCTTCACCCCACTGGCATCGACAGAGCCACTACCACCGCCGCCACAGTCACTGGATTGCTCCGCAGCGGCAACACCCATCCAGTCGGTGAGAGACCAGTCAACGCCAGTTGCAGCTATGCATCGGTACGGCTCCATGCCTGAACTCAGTTTAAACACATCCGCATCATTCCACCACGCAGTGAGTGAAGCAGCAGCGTATGCTGCACAAGCGGCAGTAAGTGCGCTAAGTGACACGCACCACAGCTCTCAACCAAAGACACAGCTGCCGAAGCTGAGCTTACCGAACTTTAGTGGTGATGTGTTAGAATGGCCAGATTACTGGGACCGCTTCATCGCCAGTGTGGATTTACAGAGGATGGCAGATGTCATGAAGTTGACGTACTTGAAGTCTACGCTATCTGGTGCGGCAGCCAAGGCGATAGAGAGAATCTCGGTGACAGGCGCCAACTATACCACTGTGAAGCAGATCCTGTGCGAAAGGTTTCGTCGCACAGAAGCCATAATCTCTAGTCTATATGGTAGACTAGAAGACATCCCGCATGCTGGAGACTCATTCAGCGACATCAGGCATGTACAGAGCGACATGGAGGCAATACTTCGCCAACTGGAGATGCAGGGTGAGCAACTGAATGAGCAGCAACTGCTATGCCAGAAGCTCTGGAGTAAACTGCCGATCACTGTTGCCACCAAACTCGAAGAATCGTGAGGCTTGGCAGATGCTGGGACGCAGTGGAAACAGACCGACTTCAGAGCAGCACTTAAGCGTTATGTCATCATGCAGGAAACCGTTCTGCGCCGCACGAACACAGGCGCAAAAGAAATTTTGTTTTCTCAGCGGTCGCTGTTGGGAAGCTAACTAAACCATGGCTTACATGTACTCATAAAGCATCACTGCCCGTAGCCTAGGGTTTCTGGTTTGAGTGCTGCTGGGGACGATTCTTTCTTCAAACCTTTCCGTTTTCAACTCGTTCAGACTATGTAGAGTTTGAAGTGGCCTTACCCTATCATCTCGCCTAGTTGACTGTCCACGTGAAGATTAGCCGTGGGGGCCAATGTCCCCGGCACTGCCGCTGCTGCTACTGTTGCTGCTGCTGCTGATGCTGGTGCTTCTGCTGGCGTAGGCGTTACTTGTCCAGGAGCTTGAACAGAGGTAGGCGGCGAGGCTGCAACGCCAGAGGAGGGTGTTTGTGTTGTTGCGCCTGGGACAGCGGGAGATAGTGCATGCAATTTCACAAAATATAAATGAACACATGTGGTAGTATTTCAATTCCCCTAATTTAAGTCGCACTCGATTACAAGTCACACTGCAGCAGCTTCTCGGTTTTAGCCATACTGTTTTAATATATCCTCATGTAATGTAGGGTGTCCCACTCGATTGTAAGGCGCGCACTTCTTATAACCGAGGAATTACGATACCTGCACATACACCAGCTTTACATGTTCAATCTGGACCTGGAAATACTGTAAAAATCGACTTGGAAATATTGTAGTTCTCTGAAGCCTTGCGGCATGTCACAGTCTCACTAGTCAGCTGTACATGCAAGCCTGTGCATGTTCAGAATTAGAACCTTTCTTACAAGCCACTACCACTAAGAATACTGTTGCGGAGGGTAGGAGGTGACATGTTATCTGTGCTGACAAGAATACAGGATGAAAAATTGTTCTAACTCCGAGTTTTCACGCGCTAAGCAATGAATAAAAAACAGAGAATTGTTTTCTAATACTGACTTAGTGTGTGTAAGAACGGGGTAAAAACCAATGTTCTTCAATTTTCTTTATAAAAAGTAAAAAGGACCAAGGAACTACAAGTTACACTATAACGTCCACTAACACCACCAGTTACTAAACAATCAGCTCATGCGATAACATTGCACGACTCTGACCGACGGTACTGCCATTCTACAACTAGCATGAGCTGGTAACCACCTAGGAGAATGAAAGAAAAGTCAGGAGGAGTCTGAGAAAGAGAAGAAAGACGAGTGTGACAATAATCGTCGGGAATCGAACCCGCAACCTCTCGATTGGAAATCGCTGCACATACCACTGCACCATATGGGACACACACACGCACACACACACACAAACACACACACACACACACATTGAACCTTGAACGTGCCCATTGCCGATGGCAATGTTAGCGAAGGGACTATCTGCTAGCTTTGCAGTACGGAGCGTGGCGCTTGAGGTCCCCGGGACGACGGCAGACCTTTCCACATGCGCAGCGGAAGCCAGAGTCAGGATCAGGAGGAGCACGGGCGGGAGGATGACGATGAGCAATCCGCCTCCAGGCAGAGCGATCCTGGGCATCATCAAACCAGCAGTCAGAAGGCACAGGGGGGGGGGGGGGGGGGGGCTGATGGAGCGGAGATCATCCACGATGACGTCACGCCACCGCTTGCGTGGACCATGGCGAGGGTGTGTTGCAGAGAGCTCCCCAAACAAAACTCGCTTCGGCATACAGTCGTCGTCCATCCGGCCAACATGGCCAAGCCCACTCAGTCGATATTCTCGGATGATGCCCGCGACGTCACAGTCAATGCCGAGGGTTCGGGCCTTGGTAACGGAGGTGAAGCGGTTGTCCCACTGGTCCTGCCTCGATATGCCAACGATGATGCGAACACACTGGTGATGAAAGGTGTTGAGAGAGCGCAGGTCCGGTGCCTTCGGCGGCCACGTACAGGAGGGTCGACAGCACAAGGGCGATGTACACGCGGCGCCGACAGCGGAGAGATAACGACCGATTTTCAAACACCGGGACACGGAGACTGCCGAACACACGCGAAGCCTTGGCGAGACGGGACTGAACATCATGCGAAGACTGCTCGACCCGATGGATGACGCTGCCCAGGTACGTAAAACTGTCAACGGCCTCGATGGTGCTCTCACCAAGAGACACCGTCTCATTCATGGGCGAATTGACACACACATGCACACACACACCTCAGACCTCAGACATGCCCATCGCGGAAGCGATGATAGCGAACAGCTATGTTAGACATAGCAACTTGTGCTGGGATTACACCATTCAACAGCTTGCAAGGCTGATGAATTGACCGCCACTATTTTTAGCCTGGTATCCACCACACAGCTGTTTGAAGTGACTTTTTCTGGCCAGTGAATCCCTATTTTTCATTTTTTCCATTTTTTTCTACACACACACACCACACCACATACTCCGGCATACACTGGCTGTTGGTAACCACCCAGGAGAATGAAAGAAAAGTCAGGAAGAGTCTGAGAAAGAGAAGAAAGACGTGTGTGACCATAATCGTCGGGAATCGAACCCGCAACCTATCGATTGGAAATCGCTGCACATACCACTGCACCATATGGGACACACACACACACACATACACACACACACAGAGTAATGCAGGCACAACTGAGTCAACACCCGCCACAACTCACCTATAGCTGGCTGATGATTGCCTAACGGCATGAAACTCAGAGTTACAACCAACCTGAACGTCCTCCGCTGAGTCTGCTATGTACTAAGCTCTGTCTCTGACATTGAGCACTCTCTGCAGCTCGGGGATTAACGGATTTGTATGTATTTTTTGTATTTTTTCTTTTTACTGTGTTTCAAATCGGGAACAATGCAGGAGGTGCTATTATCGGCTTCGAATTGGAGCCAATAGATGATATGGGCCGCAATCAGCGAAAACGACCCTATAGGTTTCGTAATTTTCTTCGAGAAAAAGGTAGATTTGTGATATTCAACGATTTTTGATAGCGCTGCGAGCAGCGCGACGGGTTCTTTACTTCTTGAAGGCCTTGCCGCAAGAAATTATTTTTGAAGTTGAAATGGTGTCGAGTGTCGACTCACGTGCTCCTTGGCCATGTGGTGATGGCTGCAGGCGTCAGGTCTGCACGCAGAGTTCGTGTGGCGGTCATTGTGTACAGCTCCAGCCAGGTCAGGAGCGGATGCTGAAGTAGACGCTGAAGTTCAGAGTCGGGATAAAAAGTTCTTTGGTTCCGACATCGATGTTGACAGCGAGGCGGAATCCCAGCCCACATCTCTTGCTGCAAAGCGGCTCAAGGTGGCGGATGGCTCGTCAGATTCGGAATACGAGGAGACGTCCTCTGAGATAACATCTGTGTCTAAGACTAGTGACAGCAGTGACGTCGTGTCTTCAGCTGAAGAGGAAGACAAGAAAGATGAGATTGCGGGACGACCCCCCTCTAGATGCAGCTGCGAATATGTCGATCATTTTTCTGCACTCTCCAGCTATTAATAGCTATGAAAAGTATGAATGCCGCAGACATCACCACGCAACATGACAATTTGTTCAAGGTTTGGTTTTGTGTGTTTCCAAAATCGATTTTCACGTTCCGATCATCAGTGGAAATACGGAACTAAAGAGATCAAGGGAAAAACAAAGGTTAAAAATCCAAAGAAGTGTGACACATGACGGGTAACTTGTGGTAAGTATTACAAAAAGTGAGAACTAAAATAAAGAGTAAGTGTGACAAACGGCACTGTTCATGCCCGTTTGTCACACTTACTCTTTATTTTAGTTCTCACTTTTTGTAATACTTACCACAAGTTACCCGTCATGTGTCACACTTCTTTGGATTTATAACCTTTGTTTTTCCCTTGATCTGTTTAGTTCCGTATTTCCACTGATGATCGGAACGTGAAAATCGATTTTGGAAACACACAAAACCAAACCTTGAACAAATTGTCATGTTGCGTGGTGATGTCTGCGGCATTCATACTTTTCATAGCTATTATTAAACTTTTATCTCCACGTAGATTATTTGTATATCTCCAGCTATTCTTTGTCATTCTAGCTGCTCACTGCACTGCTTCAAAGGTATTAAATCTGCCCACCCACCTTGGAATGGTGAATAGTCATTGTAGACATACATCGGAATGTTGGACTATTCCTAGGCTGAGGTCCTTTAGTAGATGTGTTTTCACAAATTTCTAACCAAAAAAAGAATTTTGAAAAATGTGGCCCTGACTAAGGGCATGTTCGATTGGTAGGATCGGGATCCCGATCCACCGGATCCACTGGATTCGCACCCTTTTGTTTGGTCGGATCCGGATCCGGATCCTTCGGATTTGGATTCGGTCAACCCTCCTCGGGGAGCAGGGTTGACCGGATCCAAATGTGATCTTTGTGCGTATATGGCGGGTAAAATCATTTTTGTACACATTGTGGTACGCACACGTGGATGGAGATAGAGCTTGTTGACTTTTTGTACGACGCACGGGATGAGTACGACGTTCACCCTTTTGGGTGCCTTGTGAGAGCCATTTTCAACATGGCAACAGTCAAGGTCCAAAATAAAGTGTTCAGTTGAATCTGAAGGATCCGAGGGATCTGAGATCTGGATCCCGATCACGATCCTTACCAATCGAACATGCCCTAAGCCCTGAGGGCTGTTTTCACTGGTTGAGGCCCATAATTGTGACAAATAACGTGCAACTAGACGTGGGAGGGCATTGCAGAGTAGTTGCATACAAAGTTCAAAGTTGTACAGTTACCTGTGACTTGTGCTCCTGCAGAGCTCAGGGCCTACCGTGTACACATTGTAGTATGATTTGTATGCAACTGGTGTGTAATGCCCTTCCAAGTCTAGTTGTGCCTTATTTGACATATGGGCCTCAACCAGCGAAAACAGCCCTTAGGGTCAAATTTTCAAAATTCCTTTTTGGTTAGAAATTTGTTGAAACACATCTACTGAAGGACCTCAGCCAAGAAAAAGTTCAATATTCCGATTCAAAACGGGTGTATACACCAATATACAAGGTGTACTCCAAATTGGTGCAATGTATGTATACGATGTATCTGCACAATAAATATTCAGCATTCTAAGGTGGGTAGGCAGCTTGAATACCTTTGAAATAGTGCAGTAAGCAGCTAGAATGCCAAAGAATAGCTGAAGAGTGCGGAGACATGATCGACTTATTTGCAGCTGCATCCTGCGAGTCGTTCCGCAATGTCTTCCATTTCTTCCTCCGCAGCTGACGACACGACGTCGCTGCCGTCACTAGCCCCAGACTCAGAATTTATCTCAGGTGATGACTCCTCATCTTCCGACTCTGACGAGTCATCGACCGCCTTGAGCCGCAACGCAGCAGGAGATGACGGCTGCGATTCCGCCTCGCTGTCGACATCGATGTCGGAACCAAAGAACGTCTCATCGTCACTCTGAACTTCAGCGGCTACTTCAGCATCCACTCCCCACCAGGCTCGAGCTAGCTGTACACAATGACTGCCGTGTGTGCTCTGCGAGCAGCTCTGGCGTCCGCAGCCATCGCAACAAGATCAAGGAACACTCGAGTCGCCACTCGACACCACTGCAACTAACTAACTTCAAATAAATTCAAGCAAGGAGTTCAAGAAGAGCTCGTCGCGCTGTTCGCAGCGCGATCAGAAAATCGTTGAACGTCACAAATCGACCTTTTTCTTGAAAAAATTACGAAACCTCTAAGGGTCGTTTTCGCTGATTGCGGCTCATATCATCTACTGAACTCGGGCTCTGCACAGCGTAGATCTTCCACGTCTTGCCAGTGCACATCTGTCCATATACCAGTGTTAGTTCTGCACTCGTAGTGCACGTCTGTCCGTGTGCCAGCACTAGTCCAGCACTCACAGTACACATGTGCATGGTCGCATGGAATACGGCGTATTGCTACAGTCTTACCTGACATGCTGATTGCAGCTCACAGGTGTCGAGGGTTCCGAGATTGCTTATGAAAAGTCGACCTAACAAGCAGATAGAAAGTGGAAGGCATGGATGGCAAGCATTTCGAGAAATCAGAGAGCTCAGTACCGTATCTTCCGGAGTAACAGCCACACTATAAACACCAGTTATCCCCCCCCCCCCCCCTACAAAAAAAGGCGGTGTGGCTTGATCAAATGAATGGTGATAAACGGAGTATAGCTTAGTATTTTAGTATTTATTCATATTTCTCTAGGGCAGTCCCCACAGACCTATGGTCTCCTTATGGGGTACCCTAGCCAATCTAGGATTGCGATACGAAATTGACTTGGTGAAGCAGCAAGGCGGACCGATGCCGGAACTAAGTTCCAGCGGTCAGCGGGGGTAGATGTGTATACAGATCGAGATCGGTTAAAGCATTGGCGGTTATATTAATGTTACTAACTGCACACATTTCGGATCGTTTATCGTAATACATACAATGGTCTCTTAATTAACAAGTCACAGTCAAGTCTCTGCAAGTTTCACCGATACATACAATACGTACATGTTTCTTTTCGCACCAAGTACAATGCAAAATAATAGGTATTTTTCAGTAGCGCGCGTGCGTGTACTGCACTGTAGAGGCGACGGTTTCAAATAGGACATAGGTTGCAAACCGGAATGGACTCAATATTCACTTTCTCTCTTCGTATTTTGATTAGAAAACATATGTCATAGTGAGACTACGATGTGTTATACTCCGCGCCAAAATTTCATGGCTCTGCAATGACCACAAGCGCCATACCAAGCAGGTGAGTTTTTGACGTGATGCTTTGCACTGCGACTTGAGTTTTACGACTTTCGAAAATCAACTTCTTGTAGCAGGTAAACAGCGGCTCGCCTCTTGCCAATAAAGCACCGCAAACCAATCAAAACTAATGGAAGCACACACAAGGCTTATTGTTACTCTGTACTGGCCGTCGTGGAGCGATAGCAATTACCTAATTTCAGACCCAGAGTGAATTTGACGTGCACTCTAAAACCTGTCCGGTTTGGAGCCACCTCTGATTTGAAGCGAAAAATTGGGCAAATTGGAGGCAATGGGTCAACACAAAAGAGTGGCTCAGTTCGATTGACTCTGGCCTCAGAGCAAACTTCAACATGCCATTTTCCTTCCACAAACATATTTCGAGTGGACAATCAACGCTGATGAACGGTTTGGGTCTATACAAATTTGGCTGTCAAGCCATTCCGGTATCGAACCGTCGCCTCTACATCATGCTCAAGGTCTCACAAGCGCGCGTCCCATATACATGACGTCATGACTTACGTCGTAAAGTTATTACTCTCACCCAAACCAGGATGATCGTATGTAGTGATAATTGTTTATAGTGATCACTTTTCTCTCATTCAAAGACCAACTCTATAGCCGATCTCTACCTGTGTTTTATGACTACAATCAAATACTGTAAATATACAAATTTTCGGCAGCTATTTAATTTTGGCTATATTCGGCACCGACCCAAAACGCCTAAATTAAAACGCCGATGAAATTTTTCACAGCATCTGTCGCACAATACCATGCCCTCTACCCCACGCCAAAAATAAATTGCCGCCGAAATGTCAAAAATCGTAAAGTGCCGAAATTTTGCAGGGCCGAAATTTCGTATATTTACAATACTCCAGTGCGGCTTACATTCCGGAAATACGGTCAATGAAATGCTCAAACACATTTTTCCCTGCACGGATGTCCATCGATTCTAATCGGCCTAGTGTCGGACAATACTGGAATATTGCAGACCCACCGGAGTCGGTCTAGTTGGTTACCTCATTGCCAGCCCAGCTGATTGGCCACCAGCGCATGTGTTTACTGCTAGCTAGGGCATGAGTTTTCTATAATTATGTAATTGTCGATGCACTAATATTTCGGGGTAAGGGACCTGTCAAGTTTCAAGCGTAATGTATAATTAGGTGACCACCCTACCCTTCACATAGAGTTCGTTTGGTTGGTACGATCTAGAACAGGATCGAACAGCTGGTGCACATGGAGCAGCCTCATGTCAACCAAACGCTACTCCAGAAACAGAGCACAGTTTTGTGAAAAATATGCCAAACTTGGTACATTCTTCAAAATGTGTATGGGTCACCATGGTCACTGTGTACGGTACGACAAGTCCAACCCAAAAGCATATGCACGTGATCATTTGGGACCAAAATCGATGTTCCCACCAGGTTTCACTGTGAAAAAGTGAAACTGCTCGGTCTGCTCCGGCCTCAAGGCCGGAGCAAGCAGAACATGTTCTGGCCGACCCAGAACAAGTGCAGTCCCAACCAAACGCGCTGTCCTGGTGAATCCTGTTCTACGTCGTACAAACCAAATGCGCCCATGGATTCCTTTCACCAGCGTTTTATTTTTACGTGTAATCTATATATGGGTGCATGTCTTCTCTACCTAAATTACCTAAATTTCCTAAATTTCCTAAATTTCCTAAATTTCCTAAATTTCCAAAACTACAGTTATAATCAACTTGGCGTATAACGACACTCGGCGGGGAATCAGAAAAGTGTCCTTATTCGCGAAGTGTCGTTATACCCGAAGTCCCATTAAAGTATTACAGTTGGATGTGACTTTGCTCTGGGCATGGAAATTGTGTCGTTATTTGCGAATTGTCGTCATATCCGCATTCGGTATTAGCGAAGTTGACTGTACACCGAATAAGGCAAATGACTTGTTATGCAGCACCGCCGTATCATACATTCATTGTGCAAGGCTATGTTACTCCTGGACCAATCAAAAACTGATTCTATCAGTCCTCCATTTCCATGGCAACAGAGTAAGGCCAAGGTTCCCGTTTGCATCCATGGATAAAATCGGGAATCTGACAAAGTAATTCAAACGTCCTACAGAGAAAGGAATATACGAAAACGCTTTCCAACAGAAATCCGTAGATAGAGTTACATATGATTAGTGTCTTCCTAGTGTTTAAACCGAACACGGACTCTTCGAACGAATAATCTATCGAATAATTTCGCCCTCCATCGAACGAATAATCTATATTCTATCATACACATGATGGCATTTTTCAACACTTTTTCAGCACTTTTTAAGTAGTTTTTTTTGAATTTTTTGCTGATTATCGGATTTTGTTACATGTATGTGGAGGTGCAAAACCGGTTAACCTGTACCGCCAAGAGTACATAAACCCCCAGAGTGTGCAACGCCTGATATGATACAGCTCTGCATAGGGTCTTGGTCGAAAGTTGTCAAAGACCGAAAATCACATTCACTGCATCCATGTTTCCCTCGTATGGAAAGAACAGAAGTATTGTAGATATCGATAGGAAATTAAAACTTGGAGGAGATGAGATTGAGAAGAAATACTACGAGCAGATCTACGCAGTGCAAATATCAGTAGGGTCAGCACTGAGCATAGATCTTTTTTTTTTGTTTTTTTTTCGATTTCTGATAATTCCTACGACTGTACTATTCGATTATTCGTTCATCCCACGAATATTCTAAATTATTCGATTATTCGATTATTCGTTTCAACACTAGACTCTTCACTATACGGTGTGTGCGACGTACTGATTTTCATACGTAACGGCAGAGTCTGCTCCAGAGCCGGGTCAGCGACCCGGTTGTGGGGTACTGTGACCCGTTTTTGGGGTACTTGAACCCGTTTGGAAAAGGAACAATGGGTTACCTGTGAGCCGTTTGTGGGGTACTTGGACCCGTTTAGAAAAGGAGCACTGGGTTCCCTGTGAGCCGTTTGTGGGGTACTTGGACCCGTTTAGAAAAGGAGCACTGGGTTACCTGTGAGCCGTTTGTGGGGTACTTGGACCCGTTTAGAAAAGGAGCACTGGGTTACCTGTGAGCCGTTTGTGGGGTACTTGGACCCGTTTAGAAAAGGAGCACTGGGTTACCTGTGAGCCGTTTGTGGGGTACTTGGACCCGTTTAGAAAAGGAGCACTGGGTTATCTGTGAGCCGTTTGTGGGGTACTTGGACCCGTTTAGAAAAGGAGTACTGGGTTACCTGTGAGCCGTTTGTGGGGTACTTGGACCCGTTTAGAAAAGGAGCACTGGGTTACCTGTGAGCCGTTTGTGGGGTACTTGGACCCGTTTAGAAAAGGAGCACTGGGTTACCTGTGAGCCGTTTGTGGGGTACTTGGACCCGTTTAGAAAAGGAGCACTGGGTTACCTGTGAGCCGTTTGGGAATACAATGTACATGTACTATTTACAACTCCCTGATCATAGGCTGACGTACATACAGTAGCCGCACTTGAATGGACCCGGCTCTGACCCGGCTCTGACCCGGCTCTGACCCGGCTCTGACCCGGCTCTGACCCGGCTCTGACCCGGCTCTGACCCGGCTCTGACCCGGCTCTGACCCGGTTGCAATGGTTCTGCCAGGCACACGTGTACCCAGATGGTTTGAAATCCTAGAACGCACACTGAATAGTCTTTTAAACTGTAGAGTGAAAACTCTGCAATATCTGTAGCACGGATGTAGTCATGTACTGCAAGTCCACAAATGTTCGGCCCATTCAAATGTCGGCCTCCTCCCAGGGCTAAACACACACTTTGGCCTGTACTGCTGAAGCCTTCACACACTGTCACACTGAACCATGCAAAACAAAATTTCGGTTGCTGCAAGATTTGCAACCGCTTGGGGGCTCAAAGACAAGATCCAATGTAGTAAAAAACTAAGTTTATGTACACCAAGGTTAAATAGAAGAAGCAAATACATGGAAACGAGTTATGAAGACACTATCGATCCACGAATGTAACAAGATAATCAGTGGTCAGTACATTTCATACTGGCTCATTATCCGAGTTCAATTTTACAACAAGGTTACAAACATATGTTCACAGGACCTTTGATTTAGCACAAACTTCACTTCTCAACTCCAACGACCTTTGATTTAGCAAACTTCACTTCACAACTCCAACCACCTTTGATTTAGCAAACTTCACTTCTCAACTCCGACCACCTTTGATTTAGCAAACTTCACTTCTCAACTCCAACCACCTTTGATTTAGCAAACTTCACTTCTCAACTCCAACCACCTTTGATTTAGCAAACTTCACTTCTCAACTCCAACCACCTTTGATTTAGCAAACTTCACTTCTCAACTCCAACCACGTTTGATTTAGCAAACTTCACTTCTCAACTCCAACCACCTTTGATTTAGCAAACTTCACTTCTCAACTCCAACCACCTTTGATTTAGCAAACTTCACTTCTCAACTCCAACCACCTTTGATTTAGCAAACTTCACTTCTCAACTCCAACCACCTTTGATTTAGCAAACTTCACTTCTCAACTCCAACCACGTTTGATTTGAAGAGTTTATTAAAAGAATCTATAACGGTAAGGCACACTGCATACTGCACAGTGATAAACGCAGCTGTCTCCACTTTCTGTGGTACCTGACGAACTTCTGCCATCACCCTGCCAGCTGCACAATCCAAGTGCAGCAAAACCGCCGCGCAAGTAAACCAATGCTAGCAATCCTCTTGGATCTTGTTTGCATGGCCCCGGAGGCCGGACTTGCCAAAGTTATTGTGTTTTTGTATTCTATAGGTTGATAAATATGGTGGCAAAGACACACTTGGTAATATGGCGGCAAACACACGCCTGCCCACACACGCTCTCTAGGCTGCATAGCTCTGGCACAGAGCTCTCCTTCTCACCACCCCCACCGTCTTTTAGATTGCATTCTAGTATTGTATTCTTTATTTTACTTCGCAAAGTCGCACTGTACTAATATTAAAACGACGTGGTATGGACAACGCGGGGCACACTGCCCATGGGTTTTCCAGGGGCAGTGCTGGACAAACGACTTACGTCACGTACCTACATTGTACATGACACTGCCATTACTGTAGGCTGTGTAGCGCCACATTCTCATGCACAGCAATGTAGCGTGCACTAGTGCACTGCAAGGAATAGGTAAAAAAAGAACGTTTTTTTACCTATTTAGTAACTATGATCTCGTGCCGACTTTTCCCATCGACTGCCTCATTATCGAACGAACGACTCTATTTTTCGGCTTCCTCGATCTTATCTCTTTGGAGCGAGTCTCTTCTGTGTTGTGCGATGTTTTCGCTTGTTTCCAATGTTGACTAGTGCATGCATTTCTGATAGGAGTGACTGGTGCTACTTTGGTGGATGGCGCAGGTGAGCTCAGGAGGTCGTGCTGCAGAACAATCTTCAATCTTCGTCACGGAGTTCTGAGCTACAATGTACTTCGAAGCACATAACAATGTCCACAGTATACAGTCATGTACCTCTGAATTTTTTTACACCGGTTTTGCGTGAATCACATGGACCATCCAGCTGGGAAAGTGGTCTGGCCATGGCCGGACCAGCCTGAGCGGTTCCGGCGGCCCTGTAAACACGATCTAGCACAGACAGTCAAGCTTCAAATGACCGGCCGGCACACGCTCAAACGGCCACGCTGTTCACACATTCATAGCGTGGGGAATCGCCATCGCCATCGTACGAGAATTCGAACTAACACTAGTGCTAGCGATGGGGTAAGACTGAAATGAAAGAACACTTGCTGTGCCCTTCAGCCTAGGTATTGACACTCTACTGTGGAGATGAACCTTACCTTGCAACTGATACAAAGGCGCTCCGCCGGCTTCAAAATAACGTAATCCCCAGCAGCTCGCGCCAAGAGACCAACACTGCAACAGATACTACAGCAGGGTTGGACTGTGTCCTTTCAAGTTTCAGCGCTAGACGAACAAAACAGGACAGCAACTGGAAAGCTTCCGTTCCAGTCGTGGATCGTCTCTACTGTGAAGTACAGTCATGTAGACCACGTAGATCTACTGCGCTGAGTCTGAGGATCTACTAGCCTAGGATCCACACTATACTACAACAAAAACCGCGTACAAGTCACTTTTCCTTGTACTTTATCATGGAGAACCGTGGGAAACGGCGCGAAAGTGAAAAAGTCGCTTGAACGTAATCAGCAACTTTCGAACCCCGATACAAGGCCACTTTTTACTTTCAAGTAGCTTTTCCGGGTTTCGGAGGTACTCAGTAGGTACATGTAGTTAGTGAAGTATTTGTTGAAGTATCTTGAGAAAATGCCGAGGGTTGTGTTCTGTGAAGAGCTGGAAGGAAAGCTCATTGAGCTGTGGGCTGCAGAACAGAAAGCGAGCAATGGGACGATGAAAAAGCGGTCGATGAAGGAGAAGGAGATTGCCGTGAAGTTGAATTTATTTGGCCGCGAGCTGTATGGCGACAAATTTCAGAATGAGATCACAGTGCCGATTGTTCAAAACAAGCTGGACAACCTACGTACCAAAGCCAGGGAGCAGTACAAGAAATATCGCCGCCACACCGCCACCGGCTCTCTACTCTGGTGCTCCAGAGCGAAGACTCCGGCGATGCCGACATAGATCTGGAAGCTGCTTGCAGAGCTTGGGGTAATTTCAAGACCTGGCACTCAAAAGTCACGTTTCACGCTGGCTGTTCTTGCGAGTGTGGAATGTGGATGCAAGTGCACTTGCACGCACCTTGAAAGAGGACGCTACTAGTACGTTTCACACCTGTACTCCTGTAGTGTGGATAGTACTTGTGCACTGCACGCGCGCAGCGTTCCGTAGATCTACGCGATGAGGGCGCCGGGCCCCTGTCAATCGACTGGATTTCCATGTCCGCCACAGTTACAAGTGCTTATAGCAATAAAAACTGCTTAAGGCCAAACTAAAGAAGGTGTGTGGTTCGACTCACCCGACCGACCGTACATTTTTCACCCCGACCGTAACTTTTTTTCGGCGGGCTGTCGTGTGACTGACGTACGTGGACTGAACACGTCCACGTCTACGTGCTGTGCAGCGCGAGTCTGCGGACGCAGGCGGCTCCTTTTGGACTTGACTTGTAGTTGTACTGCAGTGCAGTGCAGTGAGTGGTACGACTGCTGCCTTGTGCTGGTAGTAGAGTCTACTCGATACGACCACCGGCAGACTGGCGAGACTTATTTTGAAGTGACCGTCCGGTTGAGAGTGATTGCCTCGTTCCAGATTAAGGACGGCCTTCTGTTTTGGGATGAAGGACAGACGAGATTGCACTTTCCTCGTGTATTGGGAACGATATTTCACCTGTACCGGTAAGTTAGTTGCTGCTCCATGTGTGCAAGCACAGGAAGCGTCGATGGAAAAAGCCCATGTATTCGTGCACGCCGACACCAAACTAGCAATACATGTACCGGTACATTGTACAATTTGTACTTCGAAGTAGTTCCCGAACTTACCTTCAACTCGCATCGTTCTTCATTTGCTTGATGATTTGGACAGTCAGAGTCACCGCTTGAAGTTATTCTCTTCTCGTTCCAGAGCTACACAATGTTTCAAAGTATTAGCCAGTGATCCCTTTATACAACATGTATGGCATAACACTGCGTAATAATGCCGATGTACTGGGTGTCTAAAGGCAGTACAGTGTATTTTACATGTACTAAAAAATATAATTATTAAAGGGGAAGTTAAGGCAAAAATTAAAATTTCACCAGTTGTAGTCTTCGGGGTGCTGAGTCGAATGGTCGTGGTCCGAGGAAGCTGAGACGCTCCCTTCCTACTTGAATCCCAATCGAACTCGTGCACTTCCACCGAAACTGGGTGACTGCGCCCTACTAGATGGGGATTTGTATGCAAAATGTCACTAAAAGCGCCATTTCGTTCTTATAAAAGCATGGATGACCGCGATTGGCCCATATGTTGTAGTCTTTTGGACGCTGAGTCGATTGGTTTTGGTCCGAAAAGGCTGCGATGCAGCGTTCCTCCTTTATTCCCAATCGAACATGGTTGAACAAGCGGTCACGTGCTCCTGCGTACGCCAGTCACCTGGTCACCGTGCCTGCAGGGTACAACTTACTAGCTTGTTTGACCTTTTTTGGGTGCAGTCCTGTCACTCGAGTTGAACTCGAGTTGAACCTTGGTGTGAAAGTTCTCGCCTGCTGGCGTGGTGGCCAGGTGATTTTGGCACCCAGGAGCACGTGACCGCTTGTTCAACCATGTTCGATTGCGAATAAAGGAGGAACGCTGCATCGCAGCCTTTTCGGACCAAAACCAGTCGACTCAGCGTCCAAAAGACTACAACATATGGGCCAATCGCGGTCATCCGTGCTTTTATAAGAACGAAATGGCGCTTTTAGTGGCATTTTGCATTCAAATCCCCATCTAGTAGGGCGCAGTCACCCAGTTTCAGTGGAAGTGCGCGAGTTCGATTGGGATTCAAGTAGGAAGGGAGCGTCTCAGATTCCTCGGACCACGACCATTCGACTCAGCACCCCGAAGACTACAACTGGTGAAATTTTAATTTTTGCCTTAACTTCCCCTTTAAAAAAAAATCCGCCCGCCCGCCCGTAAAAAATGTCCATGTTAGTCGAACCACACACCTTCTTTAGTTTGGCCTTATGGCAAGTTTTCTAAAAAAGGTTATTGTGTTCTAGGCCATGGACCCCGTCTAAAAAGTAAGAAATTAACGAAATGTGATAGCCGAAAATTAAAATTTCACACAAAACCTCACAATAATGATTGAATAATCACAACACTTGAGGATCTTAGTTTTAAAAACAATACTGCTTTCAACACTTGTTTAGTCCGACCAAGAGTCCATCTGACAATTCACGGGTGACTTGTAGGAGTACTGCGCCAACATGCATGAATAGGAAAGAGGGCCACGAGGGGAAAAGGTCTTCTCGCTTTTCATCCTGTGTGTGATTATTGTGAGGTTTCGTGTGAAATTTTAATTTTCGGCTATCACATTTCGTTAATTTCTTACTTTTTAGACGGGGTCCATGGACTAGAACACAATAACTTTTTTTAGAAAACTGCCATAAAGCAGTTTTTATTGCTATAATAGACAGTAGTACTGATTCTAGTCGAATACTGTAAATATACAAAATTTCGGCGCTGCAAAATTTCGGCACTTCACGGTTTTTGACATTTCTGCGGCGATTTATTTCCGGCGTGGGGTAGAGGGCATAGTATAGTGCGACAGATGCTGTGAAAAATTCATCGGCGTTTTAATTTAGGCCGAATATAGCCGAAATTAAATTAAATAGCTGCCGAAAACTTGTATATTTACAGTAGGTTCGGGTCTACAACTACAGTACAAGTGCTCAGCTCATGCTCAGCAAAAAAGATCTCCCAGAGATTTCCCCTGTAAGTCCCTACACGCGCCGTACAGTGACTAGCGAGCAGTCACTACTACCGGCGGTAGAGTCTACTAGACAGTGCACTACTACTTTTACTAGTACCAGTCAGTGCAGTCACCATGCCAGGTCCAGAACTCAGAGTCAAGCTCGCGTGGCATGCTAGCCAAGACTAAAGCAAGAGTATAATATCTACTACAGTCGTCCCTCTCTAATCCGGCACTTTATAATCCAGCACCCTCGATAAACCAGCACAATTTTCAGTAGCCAAAATGTCCTCTTCATGCACATTGCAGCAGTAAATCAGATTTGTTAATCCAGCACCCTCCCTAATCCAGCAGATTTTCGTGGCACAAATGGTGCCGGATTATAGAGGGACCACTGTACTACCACTGTAGTAGTAGTAGATCTACTCTTGTTTTAGTCTTGGCTAGCATGCCACGCGAGCTTGACTCCTGGACCTGGCATGGTGACTGCACTGACTGGCACTGTCCAGTACTGCAGTAGATTCTACCTGCAGTATTAGTCCATCGGCCAAATCTCAGAAAGGGCCTCTTTCGGCGAAGGTGATGCACTAAAGCTCCAACTAAACGCCCTTTGGCACACTAGCTCATGAGACCCCATAGAATACGAATCCGTTTGTTGGACGTTGCCAATCCAGTCCAGGATAGTCGAACTGGGTCGAATACCTTCTTAAATCTTCCGATTTTCGTAATTTCGTCCACCATTACATCTTTCTCATCGACTTTTTTTCGCTTGGCGAATGTTCTTGAGCCGCTGAGCAGAATCTACGCACGCTCGAACACTTGAAATGCCTGCATGTTGACGGTTCGCAAGATTCTAGCGAGCTTGGTGGAAATCTATTATTTATTTTGACATTTTTGGGGGAATCTGAATTAGAACGGTAGAAGCTCATTCGGAGAAGACGGCGTGTCGCCGCTGTCGGATTGTCGCTACTGTGTTTCAGACGTATTTGCTTGAACGTGCTATTGAGGATGGACAGAAGATGAAGTGACGGCTTTCTTGAACACGGACGTTTTGTCTACATTGTAGCTGAAACATCTCATCTGGCGTCTAGAACGCAATTATTATTATGAGTTGTGAGTGCCAGCTGAGCTGAACACAAGCTGGACACCATTCGTCAGCTGGGAATTTGCATCGAAGCTCTTGATAGCCACGATAAGCATAATTATACAGAGGTAACCTTGTTTGACTCAATACGCATGCAGGTGATACCACTAGTGGCACTACAATGTAAATCGTGCAAAAATGATGCAACAGCGAATATGTACTTCGTACAATCACGAACAATTGTAAGGCAAGTGTTTATGCCTGTCATAAAAGAATTTCAGCCCGGAAGTCTTGTTGTCATGGTCATAAATAATACAGGACTTGAGTTGGCTCTGGACATAAACACACTTGTGGTGAATACGGTCATTATTGCGAGAAAAATATTTAGCCATTGTATGTTAACACCTGATGCCGCACTACACGCAATATTTCATGTACATGTATGTGAGACTCAATTGCATCCACAAGGCCGTAGATGCATGTCAGCACAAAATGCTGTACAGTATAAGTAGTAGTCGACATGTGGTGCCTTCCTGCTGCACATGCACATGCGGCAAGTTGGCAACGACACATGACCTATCTGCACCGCAGAGCGTGAGCTTAGAAAGAAATATTGCACACATAGTGCTATTTGTGTTCCGATATCATTAAGCCGGTATACATGTACTAGTATCCTTATACATGTACCTGGTCACTCGATAGGCGATGCCGACTGTACTAATCTTATCCATATTACCCAATAGGCTACTAGTATAGTACACTGCGTCAGATCACTATGGAACAAAACAAGAGCTTTGGAGCGAATATACACTGAAGCAAAGTAGGTTTCAACGGTACAACACTAGTCACGATGAGGGGAGTTACGAGGATGGTTAGGCCGTGACACATAGATGATGATTGTTAATGATTCATGCACGGTGGAAAATTACCACCAATGGCGATGATATTGCTTTCACAACAATGACATCAGTAGGAGCAGTGACACAACCTTACTGCTGTAAGTAGGATTTACAAGCGAGTGAAGGGAGAGCAGACTGGTCTAATAGCAGACCGGGTCTAAGCAAGGAAGTAATTGGCATCAGAGGTGAGCTTGCACATCAGAAAACAGATGATGATCACCAAACACAGAGAAGGAAACATCCCGCTACACCAAGCCGGCTCGTGATAGCGAGCCGGCAGTAGACCTCACGGCATCACCCCGGGCCAAACGCAAAGTGTTTTACGTTGGCAACGTGCAGCCACACTGCTCCGCATCATCAATTGCTGAATGGTGCTCTGCCCGAGGAGTGCAGATTCAGGAAGGTGTCATATTTGCATCCAAGCACTTCAGAACTGCCTACGCACGGGTGACTGTCGAGGCAGCTGATGAGAACACAGTCGGTGACAAAGGGTTCTGGCCGGATGCTCTTTCGCACACGGTTAGGCCCTGGCGTTTTGCCGCGGACAGTTTTGACACCAGCAATGCCAACCAGGCAAACAACGTCCTCTCCTCAGGCTCAGCATGATGGCGCGACCACAGCTGAATCCACTGGCTCGGCCCTACTTCCCCCCTTGCCAGGGTAAACTGACCTTGCTTTCCGTAAATTGCCGCTCAATCGTTAACAAATCTGCCGAACTGTCTGTCATTGCTGATTTCAACAAACCTGATGTCATCTGTCTAAATGAAACATGGCTAAATCCAAGCATAGCGCTCACCATCTCCGGTTATACCACATTTCGTCGCGACCGACCACCTCATGATAACAAATCCGGTACGGCAACCAGAGGATATGGTGGAGTTGCGATTCTTGTCCGGCAAAATCGCTTCGGAAGAGTCCAAGTTCGCGACGACCTTGCTCGTCCGACCTGTGAATCCGTATTGGTTGAGCTTCACCCAATCTTAGGCTCCCCGACACCCATCCTCGTCTGCTGTACCTACCGTCCGCCCTCAGTCAAAACCACGGAAATAGACCACTTCTGTGATATGCTAGCTAGTGCTTTGGTAACCGTTCCCATGTCATCGTACCATGTCATAATGGCTGGGGACTTCAACAGTAAGCACAAACGGTGGTGCCCATCGGATTTAACGTGTCCTGCTGGGGCGGCACTTTTTCGCACCCTTACCTGCTTCGGTTTGGATCAGCTGGTGCAGAGTCCAACGCACACAACATCTTCCGGAACACAGTCATGTCTAGACCTTGTCTTCACAAACCAACCCCTGCTGGCGACGGACGTTCACACAGCTTGCGCTCTTGGCTCCTCGGACCATCTCATGGTTTCATGCCAGTTCGCCGTCTCATTGCCCTCGGATCCAGACCTGCCACTTCCTTCTCGCAAACCGTTCCCATATCGCTTCCGTCGAGTTCCCTCTCAGTGCTGGGACTCTATGAACGCTGATTTCTCCTGCCACGACTGGTCGTTTCTGCAACCAGAAGGCTCTCCAACTGTTGACGCCGCGGTAGATCACTTTGCAGCCGTCCTTGAACGAGGGTTCCAACAGCACCTCAGTAGTAAGTGCGGGGCAGGTTCTGGCACACTTTTTGACCTTTGACCTTTGGGCCAAATAAGGCACACTGTGTCGGTCGTGCTGGGTCTGGCCCCGGGACTCCCCCAGGGTTTGACCTTTGACCTTTGGGTTAAATAAGGCACACTGTATCGGGCGCGTTTGGTCTGGCCCCGGGACTCCCCCAGGGTTTGACCTTTGACCCTGTCATGCCATAAATGTCATCATGTTCTTTTCCGTGGCGAACGTGCACTTGTGCACGTTCGGTGCATTCGCACTGGGGAGTAGTAAAATACGTACTACTCCCTGATTTGCACATCGTAGATGTGCAGTGACATATTGCGCATGCGCGCATACGCACGCGGAGTGTGTGACCTTCAGTGGCCCTGCGGAAAAGACGCAGTGCAACACAAGGTGGACTAGTACACGTGTCATTATACTACTCCATGATTCGCACTTCGTAGATGTGCAGCAAACAAGTTCACGTTCCGTGCATTCGTTTTATTTGCACATCGTAGATGTGCACTGATTGACAAGTTGCCCATACAGAGCATACCTAATCGGCTTTTCGATCGAGAATGTTCAAATTCGGCCATATTATGAGCTCCAAGATCAGAATTCGGCTCAACATAGTACTTGAAGTCACCGCTCCCATTACGTCAAGTACATTTACATACACCCTGTTGAAGCACTGAAGCATCGGTTTTCGGGGAATTCAACATGCGAATTTTTGAAAATTCGGCGAAAAGATGGGTAATTTCTTCAAAACCACTGTTTTTCGGCGAATTTTTCGCCCGGCCGATTAGGGAAATGCCTACTGTCCATGCAGGTCCATTAGATGCAAATTTCTATTTTGATCAGGATACAGTTAGAATCAACCGGCTACGCCCGGAGTATCATGCATTAAAACAATTATTGAAGGGGTGTCACAGTGAAGCAGTGTTGCTACGCACCACAAATCCCCTCTGCACTGCATCGAATCTATACTGGAGAATCCAGAGTGACCAGCAAAGAGTCACAACCCGCGGGTATCCAGTCACACTAAGGCATATCCACCATTCCCCACATATTCACTGTAACAAAACACAATACTGTTTACTATAATGCACTTTTATTTAAATGGACTTGGATGAGTCTGTAGAAGAGAACACAATGCACGCACACGCACGCATGCGCGGGCACACACACACACACACACACACACACACACACACACACATCTAGGTTATAGTGCTATACACGTATCTAGGGTTTAGGAAGCACGAGAATATGTCGAAGCACCCACGCATACCCCTTCATGCAGTGTACTTCAGTAGCCCAACACATTACGACTGCTCAGGACCATCACAAAACACATTACGACCGCTCAGGACCATCACAAAACACTACACACTGTTACTACACTGCATACACAGTTACTACACTACGCCTGTTACAAGTACTTACAAATAATTTTGAAAACAAATGGCACATCCCGAAGACGGCAGCTAGCTCCAGACCTTCATACATACATCATCATCATCTGTAAAACCAAGCATGAGCGCACACAAACACTATTAGTGTCACGAATACGGAAGCAGGGTAAGACAAGAGGATACGAAACAAGTAAGTATCGCTATAACGAGGGGGATAAGTATACATGTAGACAGAGCAGTGCTTACTTACAGGGTCCGGATACGCTCCATGGCGTCCCGGTAGTCGGACTGCAACAGCAGCCCGACTTGCCGGCCCTCCCAGTAACGGGCTCGATGGGCCGCACCCGCCAGGTGTGCGGCCACGGCCTGGCCTCCCACCAGCCTTTCTCCACTGTAAAAACGAAAGAAACCGCAGAAAGCACAGTGTCATAGAGCTCTTTTGTTGGGGGAGAGAGCTAGGAGCACTGCACACTTACCATTTGTCACAATATATTATAAGAAAGAGGCGGCGCTTGACGCACCGCCTCAGGTGCTGAAACAAGGGTATAACTCCTGTCAGTTCCACACCGCAGTGGCAAGTGAACGCCATACTGTAAATGTAATGATACTGAAGTGAAGGTGTGAACCGCAAAGCAAGGCCTTTACCTTCTTCCTGTCGAATTCGCTCCCCAGCTGCATACCGACATCACCCGCTAAAATCCAATCATACCAAGTAATGCAAAGGTCATCAGTTGACCTTTTGGACTTTTCAACTCTTATCCAAAACCACCAAGAGGAAAAAAACCCAGGATAATAATAATAATCTTTATTTCAGGATTACCCAAAGGCTAACGCCTATCTGGGGATGAAGAAGACGTCAGTTGTAGAAGCGTTTTGTGGAGGAGTTGTTACATTATTCTCAGTAAATAGATATGGCTGATACATTCGGTGTAGACGTGGACGACCGGTCGTGGTCTCTCACCACGGGTCCTTTACTAATAGAAAGGCGGACGCCAATAAGAACTGTTGTGGAGTTGGCAGATCAAAACGCGCAGCAAGAAATTTGGCACGTCGATGGTAGACTCCATCGGGAGGACGGACCAGCTCTTGTTGATAGTAGGGGAGTGTCCGCCTGGTGCTATGGAGGTCGCCTTCATCGCGTTAATGAACCTGCTTGGATAGGACGGGGTAGCATCGAGTACTACCTCAACGGCGTCTAGAGCCGGCGGTCCTGCAGTTATTGTGACGCCACATGCTGTATTCTACGGTGGTTACACCACGGAAGGCTCCACAGGGAGAATGCGCCAGCGGTGATACGCAGGGAAGGTAACAATCGTGTACGGGAGTGGTACCGATACAACCTTCGGCATAGGGAAGATGGACCTGCTTTCATCTCTCAGGAGGAGGAGGGTGTCTATCAGTGGTACCTCAACGGGGTGTATTACGATGACCACCATCAAGACCAGGCAATACACCCCATGGAGCTGCAGTACATCAATGTAGTGCCTACTAAGGTAGACTCGTCAGCAATAAGTCATGAGTCCATTTGTGTGATTTGTCAGGATACCCTGGACCGTCCTCTATCCAAGTTGGAGTGCGGTCATGAATTTCACTTCCACTGCATCAAGGAGTGGATCAGTTCTGCCCCCAGCCCTACTTGCCTAACCTGCCGCTACTCCATGACTGCTGAGGACTTGGTTGAGTTCTTGTAGTAATACATGACACAGCTGCATGTAGGCGACTACGAATGACCAGTCATGTGCTACAGACGGACACGGACACGCCACCCTAAGTAGCCATGAGCGGCTCTTTGGACAAGGGCAACAAAGCACCCCGTGGGCGGCCAAGGTTGACACTAGCCACAAGTCTGCTCGCTCAGTTGAATAAGCTGGGTGTGCCCATGAAGACCATGGAAGACCTTTCCAGGTGCCGGCAACAAGCAGAGGACAAGACAGACTGGAAGAAACTGTGCAGCTCGACACTCGAGGACAAATCAGAATCAGCAGCTACTACACCTTGCTGATGATGCTCACAAGACAGAAGTGGGAAAAACACTGAATTTCTTTATTTAGTGCTCAACTACGCGAAATGTGTTATTATTATTATACATGTTCAACTGTACTCAGTCTGGCTGACTGCCATTCTCTACCACACATTACCGGACACTGTTGTGGTTGTCGTCGTTATCGTCGTCGTCATTGTTGATGTTGTTGTCGTCGTTATCGTCGTTGTTGTTGATTTTGTTGGTGGCTGTTGCTGTCGGTTGTTGTCGGTTGTTGTCGTTTGCTGTTGGTTGTTGTTGGTTGTTGTTGATGTTGTTGTCGGTTGGTGTCGTCGTTATCGTCGTCGTTGTTGATGTTGTTATTAGTTGTTGCTGTCGGTTGTTGGTTGTTATTGGTTGTTGCTGTCGGTTGTTGGTTGTTATTGTTGATTGCTGTGGGTTGTTGTTGGCTGTTGGATGTTGTTGTCGGCTGTTGTCGGTTGTTGTTGGTTATTGTTGGTTGTTGTTGGTTGTTGTTGGGCGTTGTTGGTTGTTGTCGGTTGTTGTCAGGTGTTGTTGGTTGTTGTTGGTTGTTGTTGTCGGTTGTTGTCGGTTGTTGGGTGTTGTTGTCGGTTGTTGGGTGTTGTTGTCGATTGTTGGGTGTTGTTGTCGGTTGTTGGGTGTTGTTGTTGGTTGGTGTTGGTTGGTGTTGGTTGTTGTTGGTTGTTGTCGGTTGTTGTCCGTTGTTGTTGGTTGTTGTTGGTTGTTGTTGGCTGTTGTTGGTTGTTGTTGTTGTTGTTGTTGTTTGTTGCTGTCGGTTGTTGGTTGTTGTTGTGTGTTGTTGTTGGTTGTAGTTGGTTGTTGTCAGTTGTTGTTGGTTGTTGGATGTTGTTGTCGGTTGTTGTCGGTTCTTGTTGGTTGTTGTTGGTTGTTGTTGGCTGTTGTTGGTTGTTGTTGGTTGTTGTTGGTTGTTGTTGGTTGTTGTTGTCGGTTGTTGGTTGTTGTCGTTTGTTGTTGTTGTTGTTGGTTGTAGTTGGTTGTTGTCAGTTGTTGTTGGTTGTTGGATGTTGTTGTCGGTTGTTGTCGGTTGTTGTCGGTTGTTGTCGGTTGTTGTTGGTTGTTGTTGGCTGTTGTTGGCTGTTTTTGGTTGTTGTTGGTTGTTGTCGGTTGTTGTCGGTTGTTGTGTTTTAATCGTTATTATGTTCATTATCCAGGAGGATGTTGCTATGATCCAGTACCATTTTTTCGCATATATGAGACAAGTTTGTGTAACGTTAGTGTGACGCGGGGTATGCTGATTGGATGTGAGGTGGTGAGAGTATGCTGATTGGCCGATAACAATTAGTGGAAGGGATAAAGTAATGCGCTGCTTGTGCAGCGTAACCAAACACATGGTCTGTGGGAAACACCCTAGTAAAATAAATAAAATAATAATAACATGAATTGCCACCGGCACTTGAGAGACTCGAGCCCCGCCACCTTGTTCAAATCGGACTTGGTAGCTTCATACTGGAACTTAATCTTCTTCTTTTTGAGGTATGACCGTACAAAACGCGCTTGGATTTTTTCATTTTATTTTTTTATTTTTTATTTTTTTTGTTTTTTATTTTTTTCATTGCAACTTTTTTAGCAGATAGCAACTTTTTTTAGCAGACTCGTGAAACAACGGTGAATCTGGAACGAATAAATGGTCCATGTCAAAGGCATGACGAGTCTCGAAGTCTTCACATTCACGATGGAACCTTGTCATGATTGACGCATTCCTTGATGGTGCGCACATGAAATCACCCTGGCTCATCTTTTCCAACTCCATTCTTTTCACATCCTGCAACCCATACCCTACTAGTATCAGTGGGGATGCTAGAATCAGAAGAGGCAAGGCAGCACTCTTCCGTGGATGTATTACTCGACACAACACCACCCATACTTGTTTTCTAGAAGTTTTGACTATAATGATATATTGCAGCAGGAAGTAGTATACAGTCAAATAGGATAGGATAAGAATGAATGATCAACTGTCTGATAAAGAATGCAGTTCATTAAAGACTTATTGGAAGGTCTCTACCAGCTGATCGTCATGTTGGACGGCGACACTGCATAATGATATGAAGCTCTCAGTTAGCTGTTTCAGTTCCGTGGTAGAAAGTGTCATGTGTGCGTCCAGAGAACGATGAAAACATCTAGGGTCCACGTTGATGCAGACGATTGGAGCAACAGCAAGACGTACCTTCAACGCTTGCTCGTCAATGTCGAGGGAGACTGCCCCGGGGTAGATGAAAACATCTTGTTCCACATCCAGTTCGAACCAGCTGGTCGGGACTAGCTTGCTTTCACCGTTGATGTACACCCGACATTGACCGTAGGACGAACGTGATGGGTAGAAGTTGGTCTTGATCTTCTCCACACGTCCTCTTCGGAGAGTGTCACGGAGCGATGGACAAGTCTTGATCAAGTTCGTAATGATGAACTCAGTGGACTCATTCAGTTCGATGTAAACCTGTCCTTGAGCATCTTTGCGAGCTGTTGCCGTACTACCACAGGCTGGTAGAGCTCCTGAAGGGAAGTACATCTTATAACCAGGCTTGTAGAAGGATCTACCTGATGACTTGTAGGACAGTTGCATGTCCTCCTGAAACCCATCTACCACAATCTCTTTGTGGAGCTTGGTAGGAGCAGGTGACACATAGCGACGCTTAGCCGGTACTGCCTTCGAAGAGAGCACAACTTGAGGAGGGTCAGCAGGAAGAGCGGAATTCTTCCTCACCCGCCGCTCGTATAGGTTATCCATCTTCCAGGAAGCGAAGGGAGAACAACTCATCAGCACTGTATTCGATGAACGAATGACTCGACTACAGGACAACCACCCGTATTAATTTTATACAAGGCAGAGACGGAGGCGGGTTGAAGTGATAAAATATGTGTCAGCTAGGTCAACCAATCACCATCAAGCCCGCCAAAAACATTTGACCACTCAGCATTGAGCCCACCAAAAACATTTGACCAACCAGCATCAAACCCGCCAAAAGCATTTTGTCCAATCAGCGGCATGCCCACCAAAATCATATCTCATCTTAAAGATTCCTTACATGATACCGCCACTTTAGTGAACTGATACAGTATGGAAATAAGATCAGAGTCAAACGTGTGCAAGTTCTGAATCACGTGATCAAGTGAATAGGTTTCCCAACAATAGGCATCAATCAATGATACCATAAGAGATGTATCAGATGGAGATAAAATCAGCAAATTCGTACGCAACGTGGACAGTTGAGAAGAAGACACCATCCTGGTCGACTCCATGAGACGCAGTACATATAGGAGTGGAAAATGCTGAGGAAGAGGTTTCATGATTCGACTGAACCTCAACCATGATACATTGCTACGAGGTAAGTAGGAACGCAGTTTACGTAGTACATCCACATTCGTATCGTATACTATGCAGGATAATGCTATAGCATAGTTTATACTCTTGTACAAACAGGATTTTTTCATCGCAAGTATCTGCTCCCGAAGAGTGTGTACGCAAAGCTGATCGGATAAGAGTTCAGTTTTCGAAAGAAAATGCAAAAGATGACGATCCACACCGCTTAACCGCTCATGTACCGCGTAAGGCTTCTTCATCAAACTACATCTCCTATGCACATCATCTTCAGTGAAGTAAATCACCGCCATGACAAGTCCACACGAAGAACACACGTATCTTCCTTCATGTAAAACATGATCAAGATGTTGACACTGTTTTTCCTCCCCGAATTGCTCTTCTTCTTCTTCTTCTTCTTCTTCTTCTTCATCTTCATCCTTCTCATGAAGTCTCCTTTCACGTACATAAGCAGGTAAGATCTTAAATTCAGAATCCATCTTCACTCCTCACCAACATCCTCATTATGACACTATATCCAGCATGATATCTACTTTATATAACCAATCCTATCCAGGGTAATTATCAGGTACAACCATGGTTGTAGAGGACCTCATACCCTCTCCGACACGTCGGAGAGGGTACGAGGTCCTCTACCCCCATGGTTGTACCTGATAATTACCCTGGATAGGATTGGTTATATAAAGTAGATATCATGCTGGATATAGTGTCATAATGAGGATGTTGGTGAGGAGTGAAGATGGATTCTGAATTTAAGATCTTACCTGCTTATGTACGTGAAAGGAGACTTCATGAGAAGGATGAAGATGAAGAAGAAGAAGAAGAAGAAGAAGAAGAGCAATTCGGGGAGGAAAAACAGTGTCAACATCTTGATCATGTTTTACATGAAGGAAGATACGTGTGTTCTTCGTGTGGACTTGTCATGGCGGTGATTTACTTCACTGAAGATGATGTGCATAGGAGATGTAGTTTGATGAAGAAGTCTTACGCGGTACATGAGCGGTTAAGCGGTGTGGATCGTCATCTTTTGCATTTTCTTTCGAAAACTGAACTCTTATCCGATCAGCTTTGCGTACACACTCTTCGGGAGCAGATACTTGCGATGAAAAAATCCTCTTTGTACAAGAGTATAAACTATGCTATAGCATTATCCTGCATAGTATACGATACGAATGTGGATGTACTACGTAAACTGCGTTCCTACTTACCTCGTAGCAATGTATCATGGTTGAGGTTCAGTCGAATCATGAAACCTCTTCCTCAGCATTTTCCACTCCTATATGTACTGCGTCTCATGGAGTCGACCAGGATGGTGTCTTCTTCTCAACTGTCCACGTTGCGTACGAATTTGCTGATTTTATCTCCATCTGATACATCTCTTATGGTATCATTGATTGATGCCTATTGTTGGGAAACCTATTCACTTGATCACGTGATTCAGAACTTGCACACGTTTGACTCTGATCTTATTTCCATACTGTATCAGTTCACTAAAGTGGCGGTATCATGTAAGGAATCTTTAAGATGAGATATGATTTTGGTGGGCATGCCGCTGATTGGACAAAATGCTTTTGGCGGGTTTGATGCTGGTTGGTCAAATGTTTTTGGTGGGCTCAATGCTGAGTGGTCAAATGTTTTTGGCGGGCTTGATGGTGATTGGTTGACCTAGCTGACACATATTTTATCACTTCAACCCGCCTCCGTCTCTGCCTTGTATAAAATTAATACGGGTGGTTGTCCTGTAGTCGAGTCATTCGTTCATCGAATACAGTGCTGATGAGTTGTTCTCCCTTCGCTTCCTGGAAGATGGATAACCTATACGAGCGGCGGGTGAGGAAGAATTCCGCTCTTCCTGCTGACCCTCCTCAAGTTGTGCTCTCTTCGAAGGCAGTACCGGCTAAGCGTCGCTATGTGTCACCTGCTCCTACCAAGCTCCACAAAGAGATTGTGGTAGATGGGTTTCAGGAGGACATGCAACTGTCCTACAAGTCATCAGGTAGATCCTTCTACAAGCCTGGTTATAAGATGTTCTTCCCTTCAGGAGCTCTACCAGCCTGTGGTAGTACGGCAACAGCTCGCAAAGATGCTCAAGGACAGGTTTACATCGAACTGAATGAGTCCACTGAGTTCATCATTACGAACTTGATCAAGACTTGTCCATCGCTCCGTGACACTCTCCGAAGAGGACGTGTGGAGAAGATCAAGACCAACTTCTACCCATCACGTTCGTCCTACGGTCAATGTCGGGTGTACATCAACGGTGAAAGCAAGCTAGTCCCGACCAGCTGGTTCGAACTGGATGTGGAACAAGATGTTTTCATCTACCCCGGGGCAGTCTCCCTCGACATTGACGAGCAAGCGTTGAAGGTACGTCTTGCTGTTGCTCCAATCGTCTGCATCAACGTGGACCCTAGATGTTTTCATCGTTCTCTGGACGCACACATGACACTTTCTACCACGGAACTGAAACAGCTAACTGAGAGCTTCATATCATTATGCAGTGTCGCCGTCCAACATGACGATCAGCTGGTAGAGACCTTCCAATAAGTCTTTAATGAACTGCATTCTTTATCAGACAGTTGATCATTCATTCTTATCCTATCCTATTTGACTGTATACTACTTCCTGCTGCAATATATCATTATAGTCAAAACTTCTAGAAAACAAGTATGGGTGGTGTTGTGTCGAGTAATACATCCACGGAAGAGTGCTGCCTTGCCTCTTCTGATTCTAGCATCCCCACTGATACTAGTAGGGTATGGGTTGCAGGATGTGAAAAGAATGGAGTTGGAAAAGATGAGCCAGGGTGATTTCATGTGCGCACCATCAAGGAATGCGTCAATCATGACAAGGTTCCATCGTGAATGTGAAGACTTCGAGACTCGTCATGCCTTTGACATGGACCATTTATTCGTTCCAGATTCACCGTTGTTTCACGAGTCTGCTAAAAAAAGTTGCTATCTGCTAAAAAAGTTGCAATGAAAAAAATAAAAAACAAAAAAAATAAAAAATAAAAAAATAAAATGAAAAAATCCAAGCGCGTTTTGTACGGTCATACCTCAAAAAGAAGAAGATTAAGTTCCAGTATGAAGCTACCAAGTCCGATTTGAACAAGGTGGCGGGGCTCGAGTCTCTCAAGTGCCGGTGGCAATTCATGTTATTATTATTTTATTTATTTTACTAGGGTGTTTCCCACAGACCATGTGTTTGGTTACGCTGCACAAGCAGCGCATTACTTTATCCCTTCCACTAATTGTTATCGGCCAATCAGCATACTCTCACCACCTCACATCCAATCAGCATACCCCGCGTCACACTAACGTTACACAAACTTGTCTCATATATGCGAAAAAATGGTACTGAATCATAGCAACATCCTCCTGGATAATGAACATAATAACGATTAAAACACAACAACCGACAACAACCGACAACAACCAACAACAACCAAAAACAGCCAACAACAGCCAACAACAACCAACAACAACCGACAACAACCGACAACAACCGACAACAACCGACAACAACATCCAACAACCAACAACAACTGACAACAACCAACTACAACCAACAACAACAACAACAAACGACAACAACCAACAACCGACAACAACAACCAACAACAACCAACAACAACCAACAACAACCAACAACAGCCAACAACAACCAACAACAACCAACAAGAACCGACAACAACCGACAACAACATCCAACAACCAACAACAACTGACAACAACCGACTACAACCAACAACAACACACAACAACAACCAACAACCGACAGCAACAAACAACAACAACAACAACAACAACCAACAACAGCCAACAACAACCAACAACAACCAACAACAACGGACAACAACCGACAACAACCAACAACAACCAACACCAACCAACACCAACCAACAACAACACCCAACAACCGACAACAACACCCAACAATCGACAACAACACCCAACAACCGACAACAACACCCAACAACCGACAACAACCGACAACAACAACCAACAACAACCAACAACACCTGACAACAACCGACAACAACCAACAACGCCCAACAACAACCAACAACAACCAACAATAACCAACAACAACCGACAACAGCCGACAACAACATCCAACAGCCAACAACAACCCACAGCAATCAACAATAACAACCAACAACCGACAGCAACAACCAATAACAACCAACAACCGACAGCAACAACTAATAACAACATCAACAACGACGACGATAACGACGACACCAACCGACAACAACATCAACAACAACCAACAACAACCAACAGCAAACGACAACAACCGACAACAACCGACAGCAACAGCCACCAACAAAATCAACAACAACGACGATAACGACGACAACAACATCAACAATGACGACGACGATAACGACGACAACCACAACAGTGTCCGGTAATGTGTGGTAGAGAATGGCAGTCAGCCAGACTGAGTACAGTTGAACATGTATAATAATAATAATAACACATTTCGCGTAGTTGAGCACTAAATAAAGAAATTCAGTGTTTTTCCCACTTCTGTCTTGTGAGCATCATCAGCAAGGTGTAGTAGCTGCTGATACTGATTTGTCCTCGAGTGTCGAGCTGCACAGTTTCTTCCAGTCTGTCTTGTCCTCTGCTTGTTGCCGGCACCTGGAAAGGTCTTCCATGGTCTTCATGGGCACACCCAGCTTATTCAACTGAGCGAGCAGACTTGTGGCTAGTGTCAACCTTGGCCGCCCACGGGGTGCTTTGTTGCCCTTGTCCAAAGAGCCGCTCATGGCTACTTAGGGTGGCGTGTCCGTGTCCGTCTGTAGCACATGACTGGTCATTCGTAGTCGCCTACATGCAGCTGTGTCATGTATTACTACAAGAACTCAACCAAGTCCTCAGCAGTCATGGAGTAGCGGCAGGTTAGGCAAGTAGGGCTGGGGGCAGAACTGATCCACTCCTTGATGCAGTGGAAGTGAAATTCATGACCGCACTCCAACTTGGATAGAGGACGGTCCAGGGTATCCTGACAAATCACACAAATGGACTCATGACTTATTGCTGACGAGTCTACCTTAGTAGGCACTACATTGATGTACTGCAGCTCCATGGGGTGTATTGCCTGGTCTTGATGGTGGTCATCGTAATACACCCCGTTGAGGTACCACTGATAGACACCCTCCTCCTCCTGAGAGATGAAAGCAGGTCCATCTTCCCTATGCCGAAGGTTGTATCGGTACCACTCCCGTACACGATTGTTACCTTCCCTGCGTATCACCGCTGGCGCATTCTCCCTGTGGAGCCTTCCGTGGTGTAACCACCGTAGAATACAGCATGTGGCGTCACAATAACTGCAGGACCGCCGGCTCTAGACGCCGTTGAGGTAGTACTCGATGCTACCCCGTCCTATCCAAGCAGGTTCATTAACGCGATGAAGGCGACCTCCATAGCACCAGGCGGACACTCCCCTACTATCAACAAGAGCTGGTCCGTCCTCCCGATGGAGTCTACCATCGACGTGCCAAATTTCTTGCTGCGCGTTTTGATCTGCCAACTCCACAACAGTTCTTATTGGCGTCCGCCTTTCTATTAGTAAAGGACCCGTGGTGAGAGACCACGACCGGTCGTCCACGTCTACACCGAATGTATCAGCCATATCTATTTACTGAGAATAATGTAACAACTCCTCCACAAAACGCTTCTACAACTGACGTCTTCTTCATCCCCAGATAGGCGTTAGCCTTTGGGTAATCCTGAAATAAAGATTATTATTATTATCCTGGTTTTTTTTCCTCTTGGTGGTTTTGGATAAGAGTTGAAAAGTCCAAAAGGTCAACTGATGACCTTTGCATTACTTGGTATGATTGGATTTTAGCGGGTGATGTCGGTATGCAGCTGGGGAGCGAATTCGACAGGAAGAAGGTAAAGGCCTTGCTTTGCGGTTCACACCTTCACTTCAGTATCATTACATTTACAGTATGGCGTTCACTTGCCACTGCGGTGTGGAACTGACAGGAGTTATACCCTTGTTTCAGCACCTGAGGCGGTGCGTCAAGCGCCGCCTCTTTCTTATAATATATTGTGACAAATGGTAAGTGTGCAGTGCTCCTAGCTCTCTCCCCCAACAAAAGAGCTCTATGACACTGTGCTTTCTGCGGTTTCTTTCGTTTTTACAGTGGAGAAAGGCTGGTGGGAGGCCAGGCCGTGGCCGCACACCTGGCGGGTGCGGCCCATCGAGCCCGTTACTGGGAGGGCCGGCAAGTCGGGCTGCTGTTGCAGTCCGACTACCGGGACGCCATGGAGCGTATCCGGACCCTGTAAGTAAGCACTGCTCTGTCTACATGTATACTTATCCCCCTCGTTATAGCGATACTTACTTGTTTCGTATCCTCTTGTCTTACCCTGCTTCCGTATTCGTGACACTAATAGTGTTTGTGTGCGCTCATGCTTGGTTATACAGATGATGATGATGTATGTATGAAGGTCTGGAGCTAGCTGCCGTCTTCGGGATGTGCCATTTGTTTTCAAAATTATTTGTAAGTACTTGGAACAGGCGTAGTGTAGTAACTGTGTATGCAGTGTAGTAACAGTGTGTAGTGTTTTGTGATGGTCCTGAGCGGTCGTAATGTGTTTTGTGATGGTCCTGAGCAGTCGTAATGTGTTGGGCTACTGAAGTACACTGCATGAAGGGGTATGCGTGGGTGCTTCGACATATTCTCGTGCTTCCTAAACCCTAGATACGTGTATAGCACTATAACCTAGATGTGTGTGTGTGTGTGTGTGTGTGTGTGTGTGTGTGTGTGTGTGTGTGTGCCCGCGCATGCGTGCGTGTGCGTGCATTGTGTTCTCTTCTACAGACTCATCCAAGTCCATTTAAATAAAAGTGCATTATAGTAAACAGTATTGTGTTTTGTTACAGTGAATATGTGGGGAATGGTGGATATGCCTTAGTGTGACTGGATACCCGCGGGTTGTGACTCTTTGCTGGTCACTCTGGATTCTCCAGTATAGATTCGATGCAGTGCAGAGGGGATTTGTGGTGCGTAGCAACACTGCTTCACTGTGACACCCCTTCAATAATTGTTTTAATGCATGATACTCCGGGCGTAGCCGGTTGATTCTAACTGTATCCTGATCAAAATAGAAATTTGCATCTAATGGACCTGCATGGACAGTAGGCATTTTCCCTAATCGGCCGGGCGAAAAATTCGCCGAAAAACAGTGGTTTTGAAGAAATTACCCATCTTTTCGCCGAATTTTCAAAAATTCGCATGTTGAATTCCCCGAAAACCGATGCTTCAGTGCTTCAACAGGGTGTATGTAAATGTACTTGACGTAATGGGAGCGGTGACTTCAAGTACTATGTTGAGCCGAATTCTGATCTTGGAGCTCATAATATGGCCGAATTTGAACATTCTCGATCGAAAAGCCGATTAGGTATGCTCTGTATGGGCAACTTGTCAATCAGTGCACATCTACGATGTGCAAATAAAACGAATGCACGGAACGTGAACTTGTTTGCTGCACATCTACGAAGTGCGAATCATGGAGTAGTATAATGACACGTGTACTAGTCCACCTTGTGTTGCACTGCGTCTTTTCCGCAGGGCCACTGAAGGTCACACGCTCCGCGTGCGTATGCGCGCATGCGCAATATGTCACTGCACATCTACGATGTGCAAATCAGGGAGTAGTACGTATTTTACTACTCCCCAGTGCGAATGCACCGAACGTGCACAAGTGCACGTTCGCCACGGAAAAGAACATGATGACATTTATGGCATGACAGGGTCAAAGGTCAAACCCTGGGGGAGTCCCGGGGCCAGACCAAACGCGCCCGATACAGTGTGCCTTATTTAACCCAAAGGTCAAAGGTCAAACCCTGGGGGAGTCCCGGGGCCAGACCCAGCACGACCGACACAGTGTGCCTTATTTGGCCCAAAGGTCAAAGGTCAAAAAGTGTGCCAGAACCTGCCCCGCACTTACTACTCACCTCTCTAACTTTGCTATCGGCTACAACAACCGGAAACATTCCAACCCAACATCCTCGACATCTAGTCCCCCATGGGTGACACGGTCCCTCGTATCTGAAGTGAAGCGCAAGCGTGATCTTTTCAGCATCTACAAGAAATTCCCAACGCCGGTTAACCGGGAGGCTTACCGAGTTCAACGCAACTTCGTCAAGCACCTTTCTCGTACCTCACACCGCTCCTTTCTAAACTCTCTTTCTGCAACACTCTCCTCCCCCGATCGCCCATCACTCCACCAATTCATTCGCAACCAGTGCCGCGGGACCTCCCGCGCGCCAATCCAGTACCTGACGGACTCCAATGGCAACCGCCAGCACGATGTGAAGGCGATTGCAGACACACTGAACAAGCAGTTTGTTTCATCCGGCATTCCGGAAGATCCGAATTGGGTCATTCCATCGCTGTCCCCAGCCCCTGAACTTAGCGCACCACTCACACGCGTCGTTACCACGACTGCTACCGTCTGTAAGCACCTCAAACTCCTGAAGAATTGTAAGTCCCCTGGCGAAGATGGCATACCCAATGAGGTTCTCAAATGGCTTGCGTCATCTCTGTCCTATCCCTTGTGCCTGCTCTTTAACATGTCATATCGTACAGGAGTATTTCCGTCCGTCTGGAAATCTGCTGTTATCGTCCCGATCTATAAGAAAGGCCAACGCTCTCAGGCTGGCAACTACAGACCAATCTCTCTCCTTCCCGCTGTGTCCAAGGTCTGTGAACGTATTTTCTTTGAGTCTCTGTACTGCCACGTCACCCCAGCGCTTTCACCATCTCAATCCGGTTTCTGCCGTGGAGACTCCACAACTTTCCAACTAACACGTCTAGTACAAGACATCTACACCCAGCGGAACCTCAGGCGGCATGTTGGCATCGTGTTCTTTGACCTAGCGAAAGCTTTCGACACCGTCTGGCATCGTGGTCTGCTTGCAAAGCTAGAGTCCGTCTTCTTGGTACACGGTCCAGCCCTGCAATGGCTCTCATCCTATCTTTCCTGCCGCCACCAGACTGTCAGAGTATCTACCTCCCTATCAGACCCATTACTAGTCGTGTCTGGGGTACCCCAGGGGTCCATACTTGGGCCGCTCCTATTTCTACTGTACGTTAATGACTTGCCAGCCCTTGTACCAAATGTAAGTCTTTTTGCTGACGACACTGCTCTGATGTGCTCCGACAGCTCGGCAGACAACCTCACGGCCTCCATGCAGTCCGGGGTCAACGCTACAGTAACATGGATGGAAACCTGGAAACTGAAGCCTAACCTCGCCAAAACCGAGGCCATGTTCTTCTCTCCCTCGCCCCCCCCCCACTCAACTTCTGTATTTTCCTGGTCTAAATAGTACACCTATTAAAGTTGTTAACGAGCACAAGCACCTGGGCGTTATTCTCGACCGCCAACTCTCCTGGTCTCCACAAGTCCAGTCTGTGTGCAAGCGTGCGAGTGCGTCCTTAGGTATGCTACAACCCCACTGCCAACACTTGAATGATAACTGCAGAGAATTGTTCTTTAAGTCGTACATTTTGCCTATATTTGACTATTGCGATATAGCTTGGTGCGGGTTGTCTCAGACTTTACTCCACAGACTGGAGGTACATCAACGCTTGCTTCTGAAAATTCTGTTTCGAAAAGACCAAACATTTGCCTCCCTTTGTCTTTATAAACTTGCTTCCACGCACCCTCTTCTTGCCCGACATCAGCAGCATCTTTGTATCCTTGTGCAAAAAATCTTCCTAGCCCAAGTCCCGAAACATATTGCCAAGTACAACTGGTTTGTTACCACTAGCCCAACACGCAATGCCTTATCACTGCCCCGCGCTAGTTCCTCTCTGTTTTTGAAATCCCCTTTCTTCTCAGCATACTCCCTTTGGTCTAACCTGCCTACTAGCATTAAGACATGCCAGGATATCAGGAAATTCACAGTCCAGCTTTCCACACTGTCTCATCCGAAGTGATCCCATGTATTATTAATGTGCCTCCCTTTCTTTTTCTCTCCCTATCTCCTTTCCCTCTCTGACAGCATCTTTCTTTTTTTCCCTTTTAGCTTGCCGTGGTTGGCTATCACCTGACCTCTCATGTTTATTGGCAGTCTTCGGACGGGCCAGGAGATGTTGAATAAATAAATAAATAAATAAATAAATAAGTTGGCTATGTGTATGTTTGTGTCACTGTGTGTGCATGTGTGTGTGTGTGTGCATGTGTGTTTGTGTGTATGCGCGCACATCTGTGTGTGAGAGAGAGGCAGACAGACAGATAGCATATGGTGGGAGGGATCAAGGTCTGACCTCAGAGTTAAATGCGACGGTGTGGAATAGCAACAGTGCGAAATCGGGCAGGGTGGTTAAAGGGGAAGTCCGGTGAAAAATTTAAATTTCAGGGTTGGTAGAGTTTCGGCCGCTGAGTCGAATGGTGTTGGTCCCACGTGTCTCCGACAAAGCGTTCTCGAGATATTTCCGTTTGAAAAACTGAGTTTCGGGGGCTGCGCCATGACGTCATGAGGCCGCGCCACACCCTCTGCAACGTCATAGCGTGCAGCTAGGTCAAAAGGAGTGCGTGAAAGCAATAGTGTCAGTGCTATTTCAAATGATTTGGCGACTGATATTAGGTGGTGCAAGCGACCCCGAAGACATGTAACTCCTTGTGAGAGTGAGGATGCAACCATGGCTGACCTTCATGAGTTCGGTCTGGGGCTGAGAACCTCGGTAGTCAGCTGAAGAAATGGCCGCGCGGGCCGGTCAAGAGTGAGCGCTACTGAGTTTCCGACTGATGAAGAAGCAGCAGCTATTGCAGACGAGGCTGATGTAATTATCAGATCGCTGGAGAGCAGGGTCGCCAAAATGGAGAAGAGTGATGCGAGTGCTCTAAATGTTGTTCCATACCGATTAGATTCGCTTAGACTCCAGTAGCCTGCCACATGGTGATGTTTTGGTGCGAACTTGGAATATTTCGGACTACTCCGGAGAACAGTGCAGGCTCTTTGAACCACGGGCACGACTCTTCGCTCGCAACGCTATGGAATCTGAAAGTTCTAGGTCCGAGAGCTGTTCGCTGTTTTGTGACTTGTCACGGTTGTGCACTCATCGCTGTAGCATGAAATAATGAGGCGCCGCGGGTGCGGAAAACTAAAATTTTCTTTCTCAAAGCTCAACCACCGGCACCGGCAAGGAGAAACGCACGTTCTCTGACTACATGACTGTACAATACGACTGATACGAGTGTAGTACATGACAAGTCCGTGTGTTGACTAGTTTTCTGAGTCTTGTGTCAGTTGTGACATGAGTTTGTTGACTGCACTACAGCTAGATAACACACTGCACGCACTGCATGCACGCAGCGCAGAGCGCATAGACCATAGACGGGCTAACGGAAAAGTCCAACTCGGAAACGGCTAAAATACGGTATAACCTTCAGGTTTACCGAGCTGAAAATCACAGGGTACGTAGTGTTTGTCACACTGAATCGAATGGTCCTGGTCCGAAGAAGCTGCGATAAACGGTTCCCCAATCGAACGCGCTCCGAATATGGCCATTTTTGTACACAACTAGATGGTGTGGCTACCTGGCTGCACGCTGTGACGTCATCACCTGGATCTGGGTGATGCGCGCTCAAATTCGCACATGTTCGATTGGGCGTATCTGACGAACCATAAGCCGCAGCCTCCTCGGACAAAGACCATTCGACTCAGCGCCCCGAACTCTACGGACTGTGAAATTTAAATTTTTCACCGGACTTCCCCTTTAATGGCCCACACTGGAGCCGAGTAGGAGCGCCAGTGGTTGAGGGCTAGCACAGGAGTAGCAGCAGCTCCAGCCTAGGAAGATCAGCTTCTGGATGAAAATCTCCCGGACACAGTAGGTACCAAGCTTCACTAGCAGATTGCCGGCAGGGGTGCACGGCGAGCACCCGTACATCCCTCAAGCCACCAGAGCCGCAGTACTTGGACACGGTCCAGGTGCTTACCCGCCAACAATGCTGAGAAGGCACTGGAGCCATACAGGAACTTATGATCGAGCATGACCACGGACTTGAAATACAGGGTCCGGCGTTGAATACTGAGACAGCGACGTCTCCTCCACAGAACACCACTCAGCCCCACCATTGCATTATTTTCGCTTTTTCATGATTTTTACAATTGTGTTAGAGCACACAGCACTCGATGCAACATTTGCCAGTGACTAAATAACTCCGCGTCTCCGACCATAACTGCAGCGTTCCCGTGAGCCTGTGGGATTTCCGTCAGCCTGTTGAGATTATCTTCATCTCGTCACATGTGAGCCTGTGTGTTTCATCCGTATCGTGGCACAATTACACACATACGATTTCCAACTCAGGCCGGTTCCGTTGCTCGAAGGGTTGGCGGTAAGAATTGCTACGCCGTCTGTGGCTGCATAGGAACTTGGCGAGTCGTCGTCTTTCTCCATAAATCCTGATCGTCACGCGAACAACAGCCACTATTGCCTAAAAACTACGACACAACAGTATCAAGCTCGCCCCAGCAGAAGGACACGAATGACGAGCGCTAAGACGGAGAAAGAGAGACAGGGTTAACGAGAGCTGACTAGTGCAGGTACGCTGTCATCTCCTGAGGTGGTGGGCGAAGCAGCGAAGTGAAACGAAGGAAGATAGAACTTATTAGAAGGCATACGGAGGCACCAAAACCTATTGCCTGTCACATACTAAGTGCCATTTAGGGTTGACAGCTGTCAGCTGACAGCCTCAAAAATTTGAAAATCTGCTCAAAAAACTCTCGATCAGAACTCTGCGCACTCTCAAATGGAGCGCACAGTAAAAAACTCGGCAACGAAGAACGCTTCGTATCGGCGCCCTGGACTGAATTTGGCACGTCCAACAAACGGAATAGTGTTCTCTGATACCGTACTGGCAATATATGTTGCCGCGTAACGCGTAACGCAGGGGGGTGCGGCGTAACGCGCGACCAGGCTATTGCGACAAATTTTCGTTGAGTTCGTAACGCGCGTCCGGCGGGGTGCGGCGATCTTTTCATTGCAAAAAAGGCTGAAAACTGTGAAAGCACGTGTACCGCGTGGTGAAAAGTTCAAAACTGGACGCAGCAGGAAGTCCTGCAATAGCAAAAAAAGGACTGCGGCAATATAGAAACCTGTGTAACGGCTCCTGTGCGACTTTGCATGTAACGCCCTGCGTGCGGCAAACATGTGCCAATGTAACGCTTCATAGCCTCACTGCGGCAACATTATATTGCCAGTACGGTATATTCTCTACGTGCTGGGTATGGTCGCGTTTAGTTGGAAGCTCAGTGCATCACCACTTTCGATTTTGAGACTTGGCCGATGGACTATATACGGTGACGTCTCGCTAGTCACTGGACGGCGCGTGTAGGGACTTTAATACAGAGGAAATCCCGGGGAGATAATTTTTTCGCTGAGCATGAGCTGAGCACTTGTACTTGAAGACCCGAACCTATTCTACTAGAATCAGTACTAGTGTCTACTATAGCAATCAAAACTGCTTTTAATATGGCAGTTTTCTAGCCTGTTCTAGGCCATGGACCCCGTCTAAAAAGTAAGAAATTAACGAAATGTGATAGCCAAAAATTAAAATTTCACACAAAACCTCACAATAATCACACACAGGATGAAAAGCAAGAATACCTTTTCCCCTCGTGGTCTTCTTTCCTATTCATGCATGTTGGTGCAGTACTCGTACAAGTCACCCGTGAAGTGTCAGATGGACTCTTGGTCGGACTAAACAAGTGTTGAAAGCAGTATTTTTTTAAAACTAAGATCCTCAAGTGTTGTGATTATTCAATCATTATTGTGAGGTTTTGTGTGAAATCTTAATTTTCGGCTATCACATTTCGTTAATTTCTTACTTTTTAGACGGGGTCCATGGACTAGAACACAATAACTTTTTTAGAAAACTGCCATAAAGCAGTTTTTATTGCTATAATAGCACTTGTAACTGTGGCGGACATGGAAATCCAGTCGATTGACCGGGGCCGGCGCCCTTTTCGCGTAGATCTACGGAAAGCTGCGCGCGTGCAGTGCACATGTAATTATAGCAATAAAAACTGCTTTATGGCAGTTTTCTAAAAAGAGTTATTGTGTTCTAGTCCATGGACCTCGTCTAAAAAGTAAGAAATGAACGAAATGTGATAGCCGAAAATTAAGATTTCACACAAAACCTCACAATAATGATTGAATAATCACAACACTTGAGGATCTTAGTTTTAAAAAAATACTGCTTTCAACACTTGTTTAGTCCGACCAAGAGTCCATCTGACACTTCACGGGTGACTTGTACGAGTACTGCGCCAACATGCATGAATAGGAAAGAGGACCACGAGGGGAAAAGGTCTTCTCGCTTTTCATCCTGTGTGTGATTATTGTGATGTTTTGTGTGAAATTTTAATTTTCGGCTATCACATTTCGTTAATTTCTTACTTTTTAGACGGGGTCCATGGACTAGAACACAATAACTTTTTTAGAAAACTGCCATAAAGCAGTTTTTATTGCTATAATAGCACTTGTAACTGTGGCGGACATGGAAATCCAGTCGATTGACCGGGGCCGGCGCCCTTTTCGCGTAGATCTACGGAAAGCTGCGCGCGTGCAGTGCACATGTAATTATAGCAATAAAAACTGCTTTATGGCAGTTTTCTAAAAAGAGTTATTGTGTTCTAGTCCATGGACCTCGTCTAAAAAGTAAGAAATGAACGAAATGTGATAGCCGAAAATTAAGATTTCACACAAAACCTCACAATAATGATTGAATAATCACAACACTTGAGGATCTTAGTTTAAAAAAAATACTGCTTTCAACACTTGTTTAGTCCGACCAAGAGTCCATCTGACACTTCACGGGTGACTTGTACGAGTACTGCGCCAACATGCATGAATAGGAAAGAGGACCACGAGGGGAAAAGGTCTTCTCGCTTTTCATCCTGTGTGTGATTATTGTGATGTTTTGTGTGAAATTTTAATTTTCGGCTATCACATTTCGTTAATTTCTTACTTTTTAGACGGGGTCCATGGACTAGAACACAATAACTTTTTTAGAAAACTGCCATAAAGCAGTTTTTATTGCTATAATAGCACTTGTAACTGTGGCGGACATGGAAATCCAGTCGATTGACCGGGGCCGGCGCCCTTTTCGCGTAGATCTACGGAAAGCTGCGCGCGTGCAGTGCACATGTAATTATAGCAATAAAAACTGCTTTATGGCAGTTTTCTAAAAAGAGTTATTGTGTTCTAGTCCATGGACCTCGTCTAAAAAGTAAGAAATGAACGAAATGTGATAGCCGAAAATTAAGATTTCACACAAAACCTCACAATAATGATTGAATAATCACAACACTTGAGGATCTTAGTTTTAAAAAAATACTGCTTTCAACACTTGTTTAGTCCGACCAAGAGTCCATCTGACACTTCACGGGTGACTTGTACGAGTACTGCGCCAACATGCATGAATAGGAAAGAGGACCACGAGGGGAAAAGGTCTTCTCGCTTTTCATCCTGTGTGTGATTATTGTGATGTTTTGTGTGAAATTTTAATTTTCGGCTATCACATTTCGTTAATTTCTTACTTTTTAGACGGGGTCCATGGACTAGAACACAATAACTTTTTTAGAAAACTGCCATAAAGCAGTTTTTATTGCTATAATAGCACTTGTAACTGTGGCGGACATGGAAATCCAGTCGATTGACCGGGGCCGGCGCCCTTTTCGCGTAGATCTACGGAAAGCTGCGCGCGTGCAGTGCACATGTAATTATAGCAATAAAAACTGCTTTATGGCAGTTTTCTAAAAAGAGTTATTGTGTTCTAGTCCATGGACCTCGTCTAAAAAGTAAGAAATGAACGAAATGTGATAGCCGAAAATTAAGATTTCACACAAAACCTCACAATAATGATTGAATAATCACAACACTTGAGGATCTTAGTTTTAAAAAAATACTGCTTTCAACACTTGTTTAGTCCGACCAAGAGTCCATCTGACACTTCACGGGTGACTTGTACGAGTACTGCGCCAACATGCATGAATAGGAAAGAGGACCACGAGGGGAAAAGGTCTTCTCGCTTTTCATC
This sequence comes from Sycon ciliatum, assembly GCF_964019385.1. Taxonomy (NCBI): domain Eukaryota; kingdom Metazoa; phylum Porifera; class Calcarea; order Leucosolenida; family Sycettidae; genus Sycon; species Sycon ciliatum. The sequence continues at coordinate 1,611,570 of NC_088654.1, read as the reverse complement.
CTGTGTGTGATTATTGTGATGTTTTGTGTGAAATTTTAATTTTCGGCTATCACATTTCGTTAATTTCTTACTTTTTAGACGGGGTCCATGGACTAGAACACAATAACTCTTTTTAGAAAACTGCCATAAAGCAGTTTTTATTGCTATAATTTCTTTTCGAACTTAGAAGTTGCGACTTCGGCGGTAATAGTCATGAAGTTGGTTGCTCCAACGAGGAGCACACGCTTCTTGCCGATGGCAGTCGTGAGTCAGTCAAGTGTCAAGTTCGGCAAGAAGCGTGTGCTCCTCGTTGGAGCAACCAACTTCATAATTTCTTTTGTTTTTTTTTAGCTAAGGATATTATTATAATAATTGTGTCACCAATGGAATGCCCTAAATGATGGCCTACATGTTGCGCCTCTACTGTCGACTACAGTGTACATGTGCATCATATCAAATTCAATACCGTATTTTACGCATTGATGGGCAAGCCTTTTCTTGCAGAAAATGGCACTAGTCTTGCATATTCACGTTCTTCTCCAGGAGAATCATATGGATATAGTGCAGTGGCGGTGACACTTTTTTTTATACGCAGGTCATTCTGTGGATGTTGCTGTTGCAGAATTTCATGACTCTGTCATAAAATTGTCTTGTCTTTCAGAAAATTCAGATGTCCACACCCTACATCACATTTACTTGAGAATTGTAACCACATGCGTGCCGCAGATGTTTTTGTTGATTCTGTGTTTATACATGTAATTGTAGTCATGGGTTGTCGTGATAAGGTCATCCTGCATCATAGTGTACTGAAATCGTAATCTTGTTTATGTCGATACAACTTTTGGAAGTAGTTCAATTACTTCAAAGTGTTACAAGTCCACGATTGTCTAAAACAACACAGCAAAGTAGGAACAATAAAAATGTATTAAAATGTAAACAAATACATTGTTGAGTCCGACACCTCCTTCCAACAACTACACTGATCCTGAGTTTATAAGGTGCAAGGATATACATGTATTTGGTTGGAGGTACTGAGAGATAAACAAGGCACTCCATAATGATAAAATGTTACACGACTTTGGGGTATGAATGATATCCAGTCAAACCTCTTTAGGACGAACATCAAGGGACCGATGGTATTTGTTCTGTGAGTTTGTCTTAATTAACTCTATTATTTTTATAACGAGTGAATACAATGATTTCTCCAATAGAGACACGAATAGATTTCTTCTACAGCGAAAGATTCTAAGCCAGACCAAACCATTGACTCGTCTTGTATGAAAAAAATGAGTAACTGAACCTTTCTTTAGCAACATGACGGCAACTGAAACAACAACAGAGAAAATACGATACATGTACAGCACATTCTTGCAGGTACTACAAACAGATTGCAGATCGTAATTCTTGCTCTGCCCGCACGCCACTTTATTTGGGGCAGTGTAATCTCGGCGCTACTCACAAATCAAACAGCACACACTCGAGTAAACAAATCCAATCGTACAAGATTTTCACGAGACGAGACTGCACCCATTGGCTTGTTTCGTATGACGCAAACAAGTCACTGAATTCAAGAACCTCTCCATAATGGAGATTTTCCCTGATATGCGAATTTATTTTGCATACTCGGCCAATGCGTCCTTGAACCTTTCCCTCCAGATGGGGAACTGCCAACGATGCTATGCCACTGCAAAATTCAGATTCTACCCTATGATCGGAGCACGGAATGCCGGAAGCAATCATGACCAGTGCCTTACTTGTAACGCACCAATGTACAATGAACATGAGTATTTCGACAACACATCTAAGCCTCAGCAGCAACATAAGCCTTACCGTCAAGAAGGTGAACTCGCTTTCTTCGCACACTGTTGGCAAGGGCAAAGAGATACGAATGGACCTAAATCCGAATAAAGTCAGCACACGTTTCCCCCTGAACCTGAGTGAAAGGGCGAGCATAAGCCAATGAATCGAAGGAAACTGGTCAACTCAGAGATCACCTGTCATTGAGTATTCCGTAAAAGGAGGCTTCGACAGCAGAAAAGCTAAATTTAGAAAAGAGATCCTGTCTGTTTTTCCATTATTTATTGTATTCCACCTAAAATCAGCACACTTCTCGTAAATGAAAGAGTCAACACAAGCAAATGAATCAAAGGGAACTGGTCAACTCACCTGTCATTGAGTAATATTCCGTGAAAGGAGGTCTCAGCAGTAGACATAGCCCGATTTTGCTAGCAATTCTGCTGGCAAAATATCGAAGAATTTTGACGAGAGAATTTGCCGGCAAAACGGAGCAAAATATCGGTATGATCACTGGAAAATGGGAGATTTTTACACTTATACGGTGCATGTGACTCATTTTTTATTTTTTTGCCAACACGTGACCCACTTTCGGTCAGTTTTCCTACACGTGACCCAAATTTAGCCTTGCATTGGAGCAAAAAGGGAGCAAAATATCGAGTGACCTGGCAAAATGAAAGCAAAATATCGACGATGAGCGAGCAAAATTTTGCGGCAAAATATCGAAGTTTCCCTGGCAAAATCGGGCTTTGCCTACTCAGCAGAGCCGAAGCGAAATAAGCCAGGACACGAAATATCCGAAACAGCTCATGCAAGAAGCAGTTCCAAACAAGGAAGTACATGTATACTGCAGTAGTTCCTCGCGCATGCACATCCGAAAACGGACTGCATGCATTGCATGCATCCCATGCCCAATGTCTGCCGTGCACGTGCACAGCATGCGGCTACCACGCGTTGGTTGATCTAGTACCGAGCACCTTACGTAGAAACTAATTACTTACATGTACGTAGCCTAAGTGAAATACCGAGCACCTTACGTAAAAACTTACGTAGCATAGCGGTGTCGTTTTTTCTGCCATGTGAACACAATAATAGAAAAGCTGACAGGATCGCTTTTCTAAACAAGAACAATGTAATAGTTGATCTGATGGGACCATACGGCATACCGGCGCGCTTATCCTCGGCTGCATGACCAGCGCCCTGCGGCCGCAAGACTTTCGACCGGAATTCCATGTCCACAACAATCGTACTAGAACTAGAACTAGTACACCAGTATAGTACAGTATAGTGTAGTACTAGTAGTAGTAGATCTACTAGTACTGAGCGAAGTCAAGCCTGACTCAAGTCAAGGCCTTAAGCTGTGTTCACAACTGGCGCGTGTACGCGTGAAACCAAGCGTTTGTGCGTATTTTTGCTGGCTTTTGGGGCGCCATGCGTACGGAAACGCTCCGAAATGGAACTTCCAACATGTTGGAATTTTCAGCGCGTATCAGGCGCGTATCAGCGTACATGCCAGTCACTTTGACTGGCGGGGTCAAAAATTAGTACTCGAAGGTGCTAAATACGACTCGGATTGCTGTTTTTTGTGAAAGGCTGAGCGCGCGTTTGGGGGCGCATGAACCGCAAGCGTACCGCGTCCACGCGCCAGTTGTGAACACAGCTTAAGGCGAAGAGGCGTTCTTGCAGCACAAGAAAAAATTTCACCTTTCCCGCCTTAGCCTACGCGAAGGAGCGTGACATGATAGTATTCTCCACTGGCCTTTGCCTGAATGGAGGGAGTTTGAACAGTGAAAATATCATCAGTATCACAGTCATAATCTACAGGCAAGCGATTTAGGAGGCGCTCGAGGATTGAGTAAATATTATTATTATGTCAGGGGCCGCAGCTACCGGCGGGGAGGAGATGGTCTTCAATGCCGAAGATAGGAGGGTTCGAGTCCTGAATCCTCGAAAACCTCCCACCGGGGGGCCACGCAGTTCACGCCTCCATTTTCCAATTACGTTCAGCGTGCAAAACTTGCAAGCAGGTAGCGCCCGCCACGTGCTTCATGGTCGAACAGCTCAACAAAGGCCGCGATCATCCCTGCTACTATTTCACGACTGCCGCACACGTTATTTGTTGCAGCGATTGTGGAGAGTATTGTTGGATTCAGATTGTGTACGAATGGGATCCCAAGGATTCCAAACCCAGTAGCACGTTCCTGCCGGATGAAACCTTTGTCGAGGAAAACAATGACCGAGGATGGCTGCGGGTGCCCGAAGACTACATAAATAACTGCGGAAAAGGCAAGGAAGACTGGGATCGCTATCTGTTTGATTATGGCATTATTGCTCTGCGCAAGGACAACTTGGAACAGAGACTAAAGGATGAGCTTGACAAGCTGAGCGGTGAAAATGCAATGGTCCGCAAACCAGTGGCCCAACAGCCGCGTATGGAGCCTGTTGACCAGGCGTTCCTGTGTGGGTTTCCTGGAGAGGTCAAGAAGGAGGAGGTTCGAGGTCACATATACTGGATGCCCGTTCAGAAAGCCAAGAAAGCTGAACCGCTACTGGATGACATCGGCTTTATAAAGCGCAGAGGCCAGGAGAGAGAGACCTCTGCACTGTTCGCCATGTTCGGCGTCAAAGGTCAAAGGTGTACAAAAGTGAGTTTTACCCGCCATATACGCACAAAGGTCACATTTGGATCTGTTGGATCCGGTCAACCCTGCTCCCCGAGGTGGGTTTACCGGATCCCAATCCAAAAGATCCGGATCCGGATTCGATCAATCGAAAGGGTGCGAATCCAGTGGATCCGGTTGATCAGGATCCCGATCCTACCAATCGAACATGCCCGTATGTACCTCCTCCCGTATATTGCCTCCAACCACCTTTTCCAAACTGGCTTGCATGCATCCCCTGCGATTTCCATAATAATGATGTATTGGTTCGTGTCCCTGCATCTCTGCTGGCATCTCTGCTGGCATCTGTGCAAATCTTTGACGATTGCAGTGCTCGCCATCTAACTGCACTCCAATGTCGTTTCAGTTCATTCCACCTGCATACGTTGTGTGTGTGTGTGTGTGTGTGTGTGTGTGTGTGTGTGTGTGTGTGTGTATGTGTGCGCGTGCATGCATGCGGGTGTATTTGTTTGTGCGTGCGCGTTTGCATGCGTGTGTGCATGCATGCATGCATGTTTGTGTGTGTGTGTGTGTGTATGTGTGTGTGCATATGTGTGCGTGCGTGTTTGTGCATGTACATGTATGTATGTATGTATGTGTGTTTTCTCATTATTGTCATTTAAGGGCGGCTTCGTACAACCGAGCAGTGTCGTGAAGTCACAATAGCAACTACCCAGGTGCACTACTCGAAGGTCACCAGATGTCTGCGGCATAGTCGTCTTCTGCGGTTTGTTCTTGCGAAACTGCGCGCTGCATTGCTCTGCATTACTCTGCATCACTCTGCATTACTCTGCATTACTCTGCATTACTCTGCATTACTCTGCATTGCTCTGCATTGCTCTGCATTACTCTGCATTACTCTGCATTACTCTGCATTACTCTGCATTACTCTGCATTGCTCTGCATTGCTCTGCATTGCTCTGCATTACTCTGCATTGCTCTGCATTGCTCTGCATTGCTCTGCATTGCTCTGCATTACTCTGCATTACTCTGCATTACTCTGCATTACTCTGCATTACTCTGCATTGCTCTGCATTAATCTGCATTACTCTGCATTACTCTGCAGTGCTCTGCATTGCTCTGCATTGCTCTGCATTACTCTGCATTACTCTGCATTACTCTGCATTGCTCTGCATTACTCTGCATTACTCTGCATTACTCTGCATTGCTCTGCATTGCTCTGCATTGCTCTGCATTACTCTGCATTGCTCTGCATTGCTCTGCATTACTCTGCATTGCTCTGCATTGCTCTGCATTACTCTGCATTACTCTGCATTGCTCTGCATTACTCTGCATTGCTCTGCATTGCTCTGCATTACTCTGCATTACTCTGCATTACTCTGCATTACTCTGCATTGCTCTGCATCACTCTGCATTGCTCTGCATTACTCTGCATTACTCTGCATTGCTCTGCATTACTCTGCATTACTCTGCATTACTCTGCATTACTCTGCATTACTCTGCATTACTCTGCATTGCTCTGTATTACTCTGCATTACTCTGCATTACTCTGCATACCTAGTAGAATACATGTGACTGTTATCTCTTTGGTTGATAAATATGGTGGTAAAGACACACCTGGCAATATGGCGGTAAACACACGCCTGCCCACACACGCTCTCTAGGCTGCAAAGTTCTGGCACAGAGCTCTCCTTCTCACCACCACCACCATCAGTTCGCGCCTGGCGCCTGGTCGATGCATGGTTGGCGGTATCCGGCATAGCAGGCTGGTACATCAAGTAGTGCATGGCACATAGCAGATGACACAGCAACGACATAGCTCGATTGCGACGTACGTTTCGTCCCCGCTGGACTCATCAGGCAATCTTCTTCTTGGATGTCTTCACACGGAGCTCGACTCGGGAGAATGAAGTTGAAGACACCACTGCAGCTGTACTTATGGCTGATAAATATGGTGGTAAAGACACACCTGGCAATATGGCGGTAAACACACGCCTGCCCACACACGCTCTCTAGGCTGCAAAGTTCTGGCACAGAGCTCTCCTTCTCACCACCACCACCATCAGTTCGCGCCTGGCGCCTGGTCGATGCATGGTTGGCGGTATCCGGCATAGCAGGCTGGTACATCAAGTAGTGCATGGCACATAGCAGATGACACAGCAACGACATAGCTCGATTGCGACGTACGTTTCGTCCCCGCTGGACTCATCAGGCAATCTTCTTCTTGGATGTCTTCACACGGAGCTCGACTCGGGAGAATGAAGTTGAAGACACCACTGCAGCTGTACTTATGGTTGATAAATATGGTGGTAAAGACACACCTGGCAATATGGCGGTAAACACACGCCTGCCCACACACGCTCTCTAGGCTGCAAAGTTCTGGCACAGAGCTCTTCTTCTCACCACCACCACCATCAGTTCGCGCCTGGCGCCTGGTCGATGCATGGTTGGCGGTATCCGGCATAGCAGGCTGGTACATCAAGTAGTGCATGGCACATAGCAGATGACACAGCAACGACATAGCTCGATTGCGACGTACGTTTCGTCCCCGCTGGACTCATCAGGCAATCTTCTTCTTGGATGTCTTCACACGGAGCTCGACTCGGGAGAATGAAGTTGAAGACACGACTGCAGCTGTACTTATGGTTGATAAATATGGTGGTAAAGACACACCTGGCAATATGGCGGTAAACACACGCCTGCCCACACACGCTCTCTAGGCTGCAAAGTTCTGGCACAGAGCTCTCCTTCTCACCACCACCACCATCAGTTCGCGCCTGGCGCCTGGTCGATGCATGGTTGGCGGTATCCGGCATAGCAGGCTGGTACATCAAGTAGTGCATGGCACATAGCAGATGACACAGCAACGACATAGCTCGATTGCGACGTACGTTTCGTCCCCGCTGGACTCATCAGGCAATCTTCTTCTTGGATGTCTTCACACGGAGCTCGACTCGGGAGAATGAAGTTGAAGACACCACTGCAGCTGTACTTATGGTTGATAAATATGGTGGTAAAGACACACCTGGCAATATGGCGGTAAACACACGCCTGCCCACTTCTCTGTTATCTCTTTGCCATTTTATGTTCGAAGTCGGAAGAAAATCTTGAACGGTCTATGCTGGGATGACGGCTTCACCATAGCTCAGTTGTTAGAGCATCGCTGGCCACAAGCGAGGGCCGAGGGTCTCTAGTTCTTGTCCTGGTGGTGACATTCAATTTTTTCTTCAGATTTTTCTCTTTTCCCTTCCCTCAACTAGTATGTATGGCGATGTTTTCATGTTTTCTCTGATTTTAAATAAATTCCCTTGGGCCAGGTCTGCCTGCTGGGAAGCATGGTTTGCTGCCCGTGTGTTTATCTGCTACGTGCATTTCTTTCATACTGAGGAGGAGGAAGAAGTGTTTGCGCTCTTGTCTCCAAGGAAACTGTGCATGCATTTCTTTGCTTACATAATATTATTATGCCTTCCGTGGCACGTGCATGCTGAATACTCTCCTTTCGCATGCACATGCCTTCGCTAAGTATCGGTGTTTGATGTTGCGCTGTCGTACCTCGCCTCTCTGTGTCCTGCGTATCATATTGCTACATGTCTTGCTCTCGTATTGTTTTTTCTCTCTCTCTCTTATGCCCTTCTCTATTTTTCTTGGCGCGCTTTGTCTGTGCAGACACCGAGACCCTCAAGGTCGGCTGAGCAGCAGGGCCCCGCCACTACTTTACGCCTTCATTCGGGAGCATAGTGGACTTAAAAAGAAAAAAATCCTTTGCCTTCTATCATGGGCGTGTGTGACACGAGCGAAACATAAATGAGGCGAATGGGATTATTAATTTATTATGTCTTTGACCATTTACTTCTAGGGTGTGTTATCATGACTGCGTGTTGCCATGGCTGTGTGCTGTCATGGCTGTGTGTTATCATGACAGCGTGTTGTTATGGCTGTGTGTTGTCATGGTTGTGTGTTGGCACGGCTGTGTGTTGTCATGACTGTGTGCTCTCATGGCTGTGTGCTGTCATGGCTGTGTGTTGTCATGACAGCGTGTTGTTATGGCTGTGTGCTGTCATTGCTGTATGTTGTCATGGTTGTGTGTTGGCACGGCGGTGTGTTGTCATGGCTGGGTGCTGTCATGACTGTGTGCTCTCATGGCTGTGTGCTGTCATGTCTGTGTGCTGTCATGGCTGTGTTTTGTCTTGACAGCGTGTTGTTATGGCTGCGTGTTGTCATGGCTGTATGTTTATTTTTATTTTATTTTTTTATTTACTTGAAAAGCTCATAACCACCAGGAAAGCTGGCAAAGAAAAGAGTAAGAAAAGACAGATAAAAAGAGAGCTGAGGGAGAGAGAGAGAGAGTTGGGGTACGGTTGGAGGAGGACGAGACATTGAATGGTGGTCGCCACAGTCACAGTTACATGTAGTAGCAGTGCTGGTGAGGCTACAGGCACTCCACCGACCAATAGGTCTCAGTATCGCCATGCCGGTAACACACCAAAAGACAAAAACGGAAGAAAATCTGAAACGTAATATCCATGTATGAATAGTAATTACAATATAGGTAATAGGGAGAGTGGTGACCAAGAGAGGACAGTATAGACCGTTAGTATGGGGTGCTTCAATGCACATCCCCAAACCAAGAGGTGCGATCTGGAAAGAACAGTGAGTCGATCGTGTTGTCATGGCTGTGTGTTGTGAAGACCATGTTTTCGATGCCAGGTTGCAACGCTAACGCCGAGACCCCTGGTCGGTCGAGTTGCTCCCTGTACATCGGCACGTCGTCCCGACATCCCCTGTGTCTTGTCTTGTGTTTGTCTCCACATGTCTCTTTGTAGGGCTGTGTTCCCAATAAAAAATTTAAAAACAATAAAAAAAATAAAAAAACCGTGGTTGGCGCCAACTGATATTCATTCTACATGTTGATTCTCCCGTCTAGATTGACCCTTGAAATCCTTAGAAATCATTTGCTTTCAAAATGCGAGCTGTCTCCCTTTATACCCCCCCCCCCCCCCGCCGACCGGGGATTGACCTGTTCAGACCTCTACTCATAGCAAAGTGCCAGCCCTGCTAACTAGGGTCCAGCGGATAATGCCGGCATTGTATTCGGCATTATGGGACTATCCGAGCATCAGAGCATTATGTATACAATAAATGAGGAGGCCGAGGGTTTATGACCAATAAAAACTATTATTATTATTATTATTTATTCTTTTTTTACTAGGGAATTCCCAACAGGCGTATTACTTCAAGTATAAAAACCGAGGTCCCCCGAGGTTTTTATAATTAGTTTTTATTTGTCATAAACCCTCGGCCTCCTCATTTATTGTATTTAGAATCAACCAGTAAAAATCTTACTCAATCTCCAGCAAAAAAAATTAGTGGACAGCTGTTATTTGTGTTGCTATGTGTTGTGAACCCTCTGGTTCTCTAAAGTATCAGGAACGAACGACCCCACACGGCACGAGGACCACTATTTATTCTCAACAGTATATTTCACTTCCATCGACTAATAACAATGAACAGTGAATGAACAACTGAAACAACTGAATGACTAACACTAAAACCACCAGGTAGTTATAGCGTGAAAATGACAGCGTATATGAGAAAAGCATACACATACAACATACAACTACAGCGCACTCAGCAAACCGCACATAGCGCATGTAGCGTATACTACGTCGTAAACATCAACGGTACGGCGGAGTCGGAATACAACTGCATTGGAACGAACACAATGTCACAAGCGAGAAGGCCTTTCACTCTCGAGAACTTGTGGTTTCACAACATTCTCCCCACCAAAGGGCTTCTCACCGCCGTACAACAACCCACAAGTCAAACGATTTGGGGCTTACTACGCGTCATCTGCTGCTGCGGTGGTGGCCATGGTAGAATATCACTAATGCCCACCACTTCAGACAACTCGACATCGCGAAGCTCGCCGCTGTGGGCTGTCGCACACGACACTGTCACCGATCCACTTCGACATGGGGCAGACGCTGGACCAGACAACACACCACCGATAATGTCATAAAGCTCGACGATGTGGGCTGTCACACACGACATGGTCACCGGTACACTGCTTCGACCCGGGGCGGGCGCGGAACCCGAGAACACACATCCGATCTCTGTGTTCCACACAGTCTCGCCGCTTACTTCTTCCGTGCTAACCAGTAGTATCGCCCTTCTCATTTTCTCGGCTACTACGCCTTGCGTTTCTAAGTCTTGCGCCTCTAAGTCTTGCGCCTCCAACTCTTGCGCCTCCAACTCTTGCGCCTCCAACTCTTGCGCCTCCAACTCTTGCGCCTCCAACTCTTGCACCTCCAACTCTTGCGCCTCCAACTCTTGCGCCTCCAACTCTTGCGCCTCCAACTCTTGCGCCTCCAACTCTTGCGCCTCCACGTCTTGCGCCTCTACGTCTTGCGCCTCTACGTCTTGCGCTTCTACGTCTTGCGCTTCTACGTCTTGCGCGTCTACGTCTTGCGCGTCTACGTCGTTCGGCCGAGACTCCAGCTGCTTCTGAGCGTCTCCGACCGATGTTGCCACGCTCTGTACCGACGCAGTGGGCCTTGGATCTGATCCTCCCACTGGCTTCAAGCACTCTTCTGACCGCTGCTTGTCTGTAAGCAATGTCTTACACGCCTTGTCCGGCGTCCTTCCGGGCGAGGCAAGCAAATCTCGCTTTGCTTCCTCATAATATGTACTGACGGCGATGCGCTCCGCCATCTTCTTGAGCTTTTCGTTAAACTCTGCGCGGAGCGCACACTCTTGCCGTCTAGCACTGCGCTCTTCAAACTCCTCGCTCTGTCGGAGCCTCTTCTCCACGTATTCTCTCAACCTATCGCCTTCAAATCCATACCGAATTCCGTTGGCGATAAAGCTGGCTTCAATGATCCATAGTTCCTGTGCCATGCTCGCTTCGTATCCTGGCGTGGTCGCCAAATGTTGTGAACCCTCTGGTTCTCTAAAGTATCAGGAACGAACGACCCCACACGGCACGAGGACCACTATTTATTCTCAACAGTATATTTCACTTCCATCGACTAATAACAATGAACAGTGAATGAACAACTGAAACAACTGAATGACTAACACTAAAACCACCAGGTAGTTATAGCGTGAAAATGACAGCGTATATGAGAAAAGCATACACATACAACATACAACTACAGCGCACTCAGCAAACCGCACATAGCGCATGTAGCGTATACTACGTCGTAAACATCAACGGTACGGCGGAGTCGGAATACAACTGCATTGGAACGAACACAATGTCACAAGCGAGAAGGCCTTTCACTCTCGAGAACTTGTGGTTTCACAACACTATGACAACTCGTGTGCTGGACGAGTATTTGTTGTCATTGGTTCAATTTCTTTTACTCTTCATAGGCTATCAGATCATTTTCCTTATTCGGTCTATTATAACCAGTTTCTATAATGAGAGTGTGGTCTGTCTCCATGGTTACCGGTGTTCTTTTCATAACTACAACCACTTCTCCTTGTTAGACCTTATCTGGAAGGCCCATTCTTGGATATTCCAACAGCAGCCAAGTGAGCTAGCTCTCTTGGTTATGCGGACTGGGTCCGATCCTAAAAGCTGTTTTTATGAACTGTTGGAGCAACCAACTTCATGTTTTTATGAACTGTTTTTATTGGATAGGATATGATTATGTTGAATAAACGAGGTTTGTGTCAATGGGAGATTGACTTGGTGTTTTTACGAGTTGATTCTAAGGAGCATTAGAAAGGAACTAGACGAGCATAAGGTGAGGTTTGAGCAGCAAAACGAGTTTCGTACTGAACAATAGACATGGTAAGCATTTTACCGTTCACACTATTTTCGACGGTCGGCCTGCACCGTTTTTGTGTGTGTAGACCAGGGAGTAGTAAAATACAGGGGGGTGACACGCCACTAATCGTGATATTTGATGGTTGCCTCCGCTTGTTTTTTTTTCTTTCGCAAAAAAAGATGATCTGCTGAATCAATCTTGAGTATTAATTTTGTCGAAGAACTAATTCCGTGAAGAGGTCTATCCATCTCATGGAACAGCATTTGTTTTGCTCTTGTGATACATCTGTGTCATCGTTATAATAGACCAATCCCGAAAAGATTGTCTGGGTTCGTGAAAGGGGGCACGCGTGCAAGCCAGCACGTGTAAAGTGCATCGTTTTGTATTCAGTTTGTGTGTGTCAGCTCATGGCGGAGGAGAGAGAGACTTTTGCTCGCCGAGCTGAAGCTAAAGGATTTGATGGAGTCCTGCCAGCAGCTAGTCAAAGGACCTTCGGTACCTCAGGGAGCCCCTGACGGAGTTTGGAGGCCAGATAGCTCTCGGTGAGGAGAGAAACATTCGCGTGGCGATCGACTCTCCGTAAAAAATGCAAGCTTCATAGCGCCGACATACTGCAACAGCTACGATTTCAGCTAACTAACTTCTCGATCTGCTGCTTCACAAAGTTCAACTATTTACAAGTCCTGACTATTGTAGTCTGAAGCTGGGGTCTCATCGCCCACCTACAGGTAGCTTTTGGAGCTGATGGATTTCCCGACTTGGACTCCTTCCGCAAACTCTCGTAACACTAGTCACTACTAGTACAGTGTATGCTGTGTTTCCGCACGCTCGTGTCGACATGTCACCTATACTGTGCATGTACCAGGTCGCGGAGGAGCTTGACGACCTCCGCTGACTCCAGGTTTCCGAAATACTGCCGTCGTCTTCGTTGATGTCGCTGGTGACATTCTCCCCTTGCAGGACGTGCACATAGTTGTCGTCCCGGGGGTAAAGACTATGTTGTCTTTCGAAATAGTTCTTCATCACGCTCACGCGAATGATGTTTCTCATCATGAACTCGTTCCGACGGTGTGACACGGCGATGGTCTTTGGCGGGGCACTGGCTTGGCGAAAACGATATCTTCTTGTGCAATATAACATTGATCGGCTGCAGATGAGTACAGTCACTTCGTGGTTGATCCTATGGGAGGGCAGCTGCCAGGAAAGAGGCAGGACTCATCGAAGACGAAGCGCTCGCAACAAACAATAGCACTCGAAATATCTTGTAAGATTTAGGGCCTATCGCTTTTAGCCACAGCGCTCACAGCCTTGCCTACTTCATCAAAGTGAGCTCTACATGTTCGTTGACCTCTTCACACTACACAGAAGAGCGAAACAAGGATTATGTCTTAGCATTTCCACTCCAACAGCACACCATTACCAGTGCGAGAGAGAAAAGTACAAAGGGCTTTGCTTTCTGTCGCATCGTCCCTCTTGCATGCAACTACAATAATAATTATTTGTAATGAGAAAACCGTGTACTTACCCTCGCATTCACACGCGAACTATCAAACACGTCCTGTGCCGCATGCTGATCAGGTAGTGCCATGTATGTGTTGTACAGTGTACTCTCAGTTGACATGCCCCCTTTCGAACCCAGACAATCTTTTCGGGATTGGTCTATTATGGAAAGGCACCACCCTCACGAAATTCGTGCCGATCGACGGCATGGAGCAATAGAACGAAGGTGATTTCCTTGAGAACAATACGTGTACGATTGGAGATGAAAAGCGAGTGCACCGATTTCGAAGTCGAAAAAATCTCTAGGACACGACACGATCGGCACTAATTTTTCCTCAGTTGTGATCAACCAGTACTTCTCAACCTTCTTTGTGATGATGATGAGCATTTCATATAATGGTATGCTAGCGATTCGGGAGTTCACTTTTAGGAATGAAATGTTCCTAAGTTTGTCAAGGATTGAAATGCGGGCTACGTCGTCATAAACAGCTTGTACCGACACAGGAAAAATCTACGGCACGCAGGGATATCTCCCAAAGTGATACCACTCTTGCTGGACTTCTATCCTGACATAGTGATAGTTTGGTCGACTACCAAACTTTGTGAAGGCAGACAAGTGTTGGAAATTCTCAGCGCTGAGTTTCTACGGGCTGCAGTAGGAGTCTCTTTGGCGGTAGGTATTTTACTACTCCCTGATCGAGAGAATCCTGATCCGCGCGCGTGTCTACACACTTCGGTACCCATAGTACCCCAATCTCACCCGCCGGGTGAAAACGGTGCTGAGGCAATCGTCAAACTGGCCGTACATGCTCGTGTCACCTCCCTGTATTTTACTTCTCCCTGGTGAAGACATGGCATTTTACAGTTCACGCGCTAGAGTTTCTGCACACCTTTCAGCTGCTGTTCAGCACCTGGCCACCTGGCTGAAGGGCCGTGGTTTAATTCTTAATGAAAGAAAGACACAGATATTGCCTATTCCCCCATCCCCATCTCAAGCACTTAAGCTGCATGTCATTTGTAATGGGCAGACGCTGCCTGTTGTGAAAACGGCCAAGTATCTTGGCCTACATTTCGACTCAGACATGAGCTGGAACACCATGACAAGCCATGTTGCACGCCGCGTTGCCGCTAAGATTGGGCTACTAAATCGAAGTGCAGCATGCTTGCCTTTTCCTTGCCGTGTTCAGTTTTTCAGGTCCTTTATACTATCAGAATTTGACTATGCATCTGCTGCCTATGCCCCTTTCTTATCGTCTTATCAGGATAAGCGCCTAAATAGTTTGTTTAAACGTGCGGCTCGCTCGGTGTGCAGGGCAGCCCCTCGCACTCACACGGCTCCCTTACTTGAACGCATGAATGCCCATACCCTCAGCATATACACCCACATGCACATTCTTGTATTCATTTGGCGCTGCCTGAACAAATCTTCAAGTAATCTGTTTGCAAGCTTTTTCACCCGTAGTCCCTCTCTCCGAACACGAGGAGGGTGCAGCAAGTTACTCATCATTCCTGTCTCCCCCACTGCATCCTCAGCTAAGCGCATTAGCCATGCTGGAGCTATCCGGTGGAACCAGCTCCCAGACACAGCACGCCTCGAAAGAAAGCGCTCCACTTTCAAATCGCTAAGCCTGGCCTTTCTGTTAGGCAGTACCGTCAACTAGGATGAACTCATCTGCTTCACTACCTCTCTCTCTCGCTCCCTCTCTCTCTCTCTCTCTCTCTCTCTCTCTCTCTCTCTCTCTCTCTCTCTCTCTCTCTCTCTCTCTCTCTCTCTCTCTCTCTCTCTCTCTCTCTCTCTCTCTCTCTCTCTCTCACTCACTCACTGCTTTCTTCCCGGTTGCCGTGCTTGTGACTTTTTTTCCCCTGCTGCCGTGCTCATATTAGTTATCTAACTACAGATGTATCCTCTTCTTGGTTCTGTTTGTCCGCTTTTTATTATATATTTTTCTTTTCTCTTATTATCAGTGGGACCATTGTCATTAGGTTTAGGCCTGTTTTGGAACTCCACTTTAAATAAAGCCAAACAACAACAACAACAACAACAACAACAACAACAACAACAACAACAACAGATCCAACGGCACTCGTACCCCAAAC
Source organism: Sycon ciliatum (assembly GCF_964019385.1). Taxonomy (NCBI): domain Eukaryota; kingdom Metazoa; phylum Porifera; class Calcarea; order Leucosolenida; family Sycettidae; genus Sycon; species Sycon ciliatum. The sequence goes on along the minus strand of NC_088654.1, from coordinate 1,595,804 downwards.
CCAAAATACGGTCGGTTTGGTACCGTTTCGACGATAGAAAGCTCTTTTTCGCGGGAGAACGAAACGGTAAGATTCCAACTAGGATTACCTTACACGTCTATCATTGCGTCAGGAGTCAGGACTCGGAAGTCGAACTGTTAACCGTGTCTTGAAAACACATCGAAAACAGTAGACTCGCCCTCTACACGCCGACCGTCGAAAATAGCGTGAACGGTAAAGTGCTAACCATGTCTAATGTCGGAGAATCTCAGGTTTTGGCAACAATCGGCTAAAGCCATGAGGTGCAACGCCATGTATTGTGCCGGCACATGACTGCTTTGGGATTGTGGAGAAACGAAGAAACCTTTAGCACTAATGCTACATTTTCCTGACTACACAAATTATGCAGTCTTTATGTAGCAATTATGTAGTCAGGTAAATGTACATGTGATTGTGATGTAGCATGCCCAACGTTGCATCTGAGGCTGTTACACAAAATCCGTAACGATGATTTACGAGGAATTTTTTTAGAGATCGTGGAGAGCCATGGAGGAGAGTAGACGTACGCGTAGTGAATATCAAACAGACGAAGAGGAGTTTTCCTGTTATGCCATAGGCTCTGACCGTAGCACCTCTAGCTATACTGAAGTAAACACTGCTCCTTTGATAAATTTTGACCGGGATGAAAGAGTGGCTATAAACCTGAGAGAGCTTGTTCCAAATAACTTCCTTTGCTCCAGCTCAACAGGCTCGAAAAGAACTAGAATTTCTCATGGACGCAGTACCAAGTCGATTTGAGTGCTCAGCAGTGTGTGTCTTACTTTCCTGGTGAAGCACGTACAGTTTGTCGTAGACGGTTGTAATGCAAGACCTACAGTCAAGTATTATCAGAAAAGAAGAGAATTGCGGCCAACCATTTGTCTCCACGCAACCTCGGGAGAAGAGGACAGCGCGAGCAGAGGATGTGCAGGCAAAATAACGTCTGACCACGTGGTTTCAGGATATCCGCATATGGGAGGGATCTCGATCTGAGATCGTCTCCCAGGCCTCACGTGAGCTGTTTCAGAGGAAGACATTATTCAGAGAGTCGATCCATGGAAGCAGTGACAGCTTGTCTGCAGGCTGTAATACCATTTTCCAAGACAAACTTCATCCCAGTGATGACCTTCAATAATGGTTTCACCTCTAACTACATGGATAAGCAAGGGAAAAGATTTGATACACCCACTTTTCAACCAAAGCCCTGCATCAAAGTTGCACTGGAGAGCAGCCAATGGAGACGTGATCATGTCTTATAGTGCTAAGAAGTGGTGGAGCTCGAGAGAGATATTGCAGCAGCTTAAGCATCCTTTCCTGGAAGTTTGACAATGTGCAGCCTTTCTTCCATTTTTGTTCCAAGCCAAGAGCATTCTAGCCCTTGTTGAAGCATTATAATCAGCATTACAGCGTAGTTTTTGGAGCATTATGATTAGCATTATGCGAACACTTTTGGAGCTTTATGCTGACCCCTACCTGTTGAGGGCAGGCCACCTCACCACCGACAGTTGCCCCTTGGCGGATAATGTCAGCAGAAAAACTGGCCAAATTTGCCACTTTTTCTGGTGGGTTTCATGCATGTTCGGGATACGGATAGAGAAATGGAACCGAATTCAAGGAAGTGCTTGCTGCAAGGTTTGTGTGGTTCTGCCAATTTCATTGCTTTTCGAGCAGAATCTGCCAATGTTTCCCAGCATTATCTGCCAAGGACTCAGTACTGGTAGCCAAGAGACCGGACGGAGATCTCCCTACCAAGGCGTGTTGAAGTGGGCAGGTCTGAGTTTTGACTGCCTAGGGACTGTAAAGTGAGATATTTTCGCAAGAGAATATAAATCGCCGCAAACTGCTCTGTGCATTGTGTACACGATCCAATTGAAGAGACTAATTCTTTGTTGCCATCTTCAATGGGTCCGTCAAATACAGTAGTAATAGGTTTTTCTTTTCACCCGACGAGACCACACGACGCTTGCAGATCACAGCATGAACAGTTCACCAGCCACACTCCATGAAAGCAAGTAGTAGTACTCCTGACAAGTCTTGTTTCGTTCCATAGAGATAATAACGGGGAACTCATCAGAGGAGAAGCAGTTGTTGAATGAAGGGTTTAGCTGAATAATGCTATTTTATAGAAAATATATTGGCGCACTGAGGTGTAAACACTCAACTAACTCACATATGTGACATAGCAACACAAAAGGAATAGTGCAGAATTGATATGTTCTGAACCCTACCAGACACAACTATCACAAGTGCTAGATCATTCACAATAAAAAGGAGAGGTACACAGGAATAGGTTGCGCTAGTTTCACGTCACAAAATTAATGGTACTGAGGTAGTGACAAAGATAGATGAAAAGTAGACGCCAAGTGAAAGCCAATAAATCATCACGGACGTCTAACGTCACATCTGAAGATTGCTAGCTGCACAAGACAAATACTTCACAAACCTCGATAATTGATATTCAGCCAGCGGTATAGGTGGAAGGAAGACTGCTGGGTGTGACATAGAACTGTGGGCTGCTGAGGCTACGTATCCATCTTGATCTTGACTGCAGGGTTGGCGTCTAACGCTATAATCCGAGCAGCAGATGAAATCCTTCCTCTGGTCAATGGCAGATTTCCTGGTCCAGGAGAAGTCATAATTCTTTGTTGCCATCTTAAATATGTCCGTCAAATACAGTAGTATTAGGTTTTCATTTGACCCGACGAGACCACACGACGTTTGCAGATCACAGCACGAACAGTTCACCAGCCACACTCCACGAAAGCAAGTAGTAGTACTCCTGACAAGTCTTGTTTCGTTCCATAGAGAAAATAGAAATCCATATCCATTATTATTAAAAACGTTTTTAGAGCCGTGAGGAGCGGATGCAGTTTTTGCCTCTGCCTGGATTTGAAATTTTCTATCGTGTAGGTTCGGCTAGCGCAGTGAGTGGAATGCCTGTAAATCAGTAAACCGACTGAGTAGTAGTATAGTAGGTGTTCTTTCCTCGTCCCACCATGGATCTCGAGGAGTTTGCAGTTATGACAGATGGTCAGCTCAAGGAGTTCGTCAAGTCGTGTAAAATTTCTGCCCCTGCGAAGCAGCTGCTCTCTCTCCTCCTCCGTACGCACAAGAAAGTCGTTGTAAGTCCGTCTGACAATAATAATGATGCTCACGAGGCAGATGGGGAGGTCTCCAACATGTCAAAGGCCATTGCTGAATTCACATTACTGATAAAAGATCTACGCAGCGAAATGGCTCAAATTCGGGAAAATTCTAGTTCTGAAATTCAAGCGTTGGAAGATGAGCTGCATGGTGTACGGAGTTCATTCAATAATTTACGGTCACGGGGTCCAAGTTTGAGCATGTTGGACCATCACGAGCAGGGGTGTTGACGAACAAGCTACAGTCAACTTCGCCAATAACGACATTCGGCGGGGCATCAGAAAAGTGTCCTTATTCGCGAAGTGTCCTTATAACCGAAGTCCCATTTGAATGTATGTGAACCCATATTTTGTATAGTATGACATGCATATCAAAATCAAGCTCTTTTCTTGCTCTATGTCAATGTGTACTTTATTTTCATATTGCAGTTGAAAGGAACTAAAAATTCAATATGCAAGGGAAATCAATTCAAAAATATGCCTTTTTGAGCCATCTACAGGGCCAGAGACATGTACATGTACATGTATGATGATTACTGTACAATCATGTACAATTACATGTACATAGTCATTGTATAAAAGGAAGAAAAAGCCCCCCCCCCCCTTGGCTGCATTTTCTTGCATGTGTGCCTTTATAATAATAATATCCATCAGTCATCACCATAGGTTCTGGTACTTCTGCATGACAGGTACATGTACATGTACTTGACTGACAGGTACTTGAAATAGCTGTCAAAAGCCCAGAAAGTCGTTATTCAAGCAGTGAATATGACCTCGGGGCACTAAAAGCATGTCGCTATACGCGAATTGTCGTTATTCAGATAGTCGTTATATCCGAAGTTAAATGTATACAGTTAGATGGGACTTTGCTCTGGGCATGGAAATTCGGTCGTTATTCGCGAATTGTCGTTATATCCGCAGTCGTTATTAGCGAAGTTGACTGTACATGTAATGCTAGTACAACTACACGTACAAGAGATGCTAGGTCCCGACCTGCACCTCCACCTGGGACATACAGTAATGCCGTCTCCACCTACCCTGAACCCGGCCCTTCTCCGTTTCAACTACTCCGTACACGCGTTGTATCATACTTCCACCGCCGACCAACACCAACTGACAAACTGTCTTCGGGTAAGAGGGTCAGGTGTTTCGTCCTTTACGCCGGCAATCTAAACTCTGGAGTTTCATCTGACACCATTGCCCACCACTGCGAACGCAAATCAGTCCCCATTATCAAGTGCTCGGTATCTGAGACGAAGTATTTTGGACTTTCCTTTGCTCATATTGTTGTCCCCGAAGAGCATCGGGCAATTGTTCTCAAGGAAAACCTCTGGCCATCAGAGGTGCGCGTCAGGGAGTGGAGATTCAAATCAGACCGCATCGCAAACGAACCATCACCCACCCTAGCAAATGGCAAACCATTCGAATTCTTGTGTGTCCCACCAAACTTCAACTCTAAATCCCCAGGCACCCCCTTTTGTTTCTCGTTCAATTACATGTCTCTCCTCACATTCCATTGCCTGTATCAATGCCCGCTCACTCAGGAGCAAATGTGCCGAACTGGTAGATTTCTGTGCCACTCATTCTACATCTAAACGTTGCCTTTTAGCGACTTGGCTGTCGCCTAACATTCCTCTTGCCGTCCATGGCTACTCCATTTTCAGACGTGATCGTCCAGCAGAGGATAATCGAGTATGTAGTTGCAATTGATGCCCGGGCATATGGAGGCGTTGCCATTCTTGCTAAATCAGGGATGTTTACGTCGCTACGCCACCGAATTGACCTCCTCCATATTCCAGGTTTTGAAGCCACGTGGGTGGAAGCAAGGGTTTCATAGGGCTCGTCCTCCAACTGTCTCATTGTTGGCGCTGTTTACCGCCGCCCCCCCCCCCCCCCGCTAAACACTAGCTCTGCACAGGTGGACTCTTTCATGACTTCCCTCCAACAATATCTGTCACGGATTCGAACACTGTCCACTTCCACCCTAGTCATGGGTGATTTCAATGCGAAGTCTGCCGCTTGGTATGGCTCTGCTACCGAAAATCCGGGCCATCAACTTTCATGTGCGCTGAATATGTATGCCGTAACCCAATACGTGAAGTTCGCAACCCATGGTGCATTGGGCTCCGCTAGCACTGCTCTAGATTTGATCATAAGCGATCGACCTGACAATTGTATTCTCCCTCTGCACTGAGGCCCCGCTTGGGCAGTCCGACCATGCTATTGTGCTTGGTAGATTGACCCTCCCCCGTACTCTAGTATCACCGATATCCACGCCCTCTCGAACTCCAAGTAGTACCTCAACAACCATCCCGAACTTTCGCCAATTTGACCTCTCCCGAGTGACCTCGGATTCTGCTTCGGATATCCAAGCTGCTTTTGCCAATGTTGACTGACCTCTAGTTCTACGTGTCCAAGATCAAAATGTGGATATTACCCTGATAGCTTCCTACCACGCGTTATTTAATGTATGCTCCTCCTTCTTGCCAGCGAAAGTCCAATCATCACGTCCAAGCCGCTATAACGTTAATCCCCCGTGGCTCAATCCGGCACTAAGAATTCAGTTAAAGCACACGCGAGACTCCTACAGCCTGTACAAGAAGTACCCCACTCCTGACAACCTCACCCATTACAAATCTGAGCGGAACAAGGCCCGGAATATGTCTCGCAAAGCCTATCGTGAGTTTATCTCCTCATTGACGTCCCTCAGCTCAGCCCACGGCAACCTTCCAGCACCCAACCTTTTTCAGTTTGTCCGTCAAGCACGATCAGGTGCTACTGCCTCATCGGATGGTAATGGCGTAGCCCAGCTCTGTGAGGGGAATACTGTTCATACGGATCTGGTTGCCATTGCTGACGCGCTAAATACGCAGTTCGTAAACTTAGGGACCAAAGATGATCCTTCTTGGTCTGTGCCTGACTTCCAACAACACCACATACCTCCACTTACCTCTGTTTTCACAACCCCCTCCCGCATCAAGAAATATCTTAGTCAATTAAAGCTGAAGAAGGCCATGGGCGTTGATGGCATCAGTCATGAGCTTCTGCGACTTCTTTCTCCAGCAATCGCGTACCCCCTTAGTCCTCCTTTTCAACATGACATTTTCCACTGGCGTATTTCCTTCCCTCTGGAAGCACTCAATAGTCACACCCTTATATAAGAACAAGGGCTCGCGCCTAAGTGCAACCAACTACCGGCCCATTTCTCTTTTATCAACTTTATCTAAACTTTGTGAACGTGTAGTCTTTGATCATTTCTATCCTCAAGTGAACCCTCTCCTCAGCCCTTCCCAGTCCGGTTTTCGTCGTAGGGACTCCACGTCTTGGCAGCTGTTGCGTTTGGCACAGGCATTACATCAATCCAAGGACACTGCCTCTTTGATATTAGCAAGGCCTTCGATTCGGTATGGTCTAGAGGTCTACTCTGTAAGCTAAGAGCATTCGCGCTTTCTGGGAACGTTCACAATTGGCTCACTAGCTACTTGATTGGCCGCAGCCAGTGTGTTCGTGTCAGGGGACATCTGTCTCGCCCAGCCACAGTCGAGTCTGGTGTCCCCCAAGGTTCTATATTAGGTCCTCTGCTTTTCATCATTTATGTTAACGATTTGGCCTCCCTTCCACATACCTACCTCTACGCAGATGATACAGCACTGCATATTTCCTCCTCTTCACTTTCAGCTGCATCTGTCACATTGCAGACCCACATCAACAAAGTTGTCAATTGGATGACCCTCTGGAAGCTGAAGCCAAACGCATCTAAAACCACTATTCTCTGCTTTCCTCCTCGTCCCAATAGTGACTTGTCTGTATTAAGTCTTTCGCGTTCCCTGATGACCGTACCTGTCTCTCAATAGTCGATCAGCACAAACACCTGGGGATTATCCTGTATCAGCATCTGTCCTTTGATCCCCACATTACGTATCTGGAGAAACGTGCAAGTTCTATTGTTGGCTTCCTCTCCTCTCACTTATCTCATTTCCCGTGATTGCCGTTAAATGCTGTATAAATGCTATGATCGGCCTGTATTTGACTACTATTCCTCCATTTGGGCTGGCATCAGCACATCGCTCACGAATCGTCTCGAAGTCACACATCGTCGCTTAATTCGCGCTGTTTTTGCTATTCCTCGTTTGATGCCCTCTCATACTGTCTATGCTATCGCATCCAGCTGCCCTCTCTCTAACAGGCTCAGACTTTCGAGGTTTATCTCGGCGGCATAGCATTGATGGCCTGGACAGTATGACTCGCGCGGAGGTGGTCGGGAAATTTCGCGAGGCTGATGTGGGTGTGTTACACCCATCAGCTGCTGGAGTCGTTGAGCGCTTGGGTGAGATGATGCGGATTGTCGTTAGCATCAGTGACGAGTTGGCAGCGCTGAGAGACGACCGGGGGCGGGAGATCACGCCTGCAGAGGAGAACGGTATTCCCTTATCAGAGGTTGAAGGGATTATGAAGCGGGAACTGGCATCTCTCTCTGACAGAGTAGGCGACTTGGAGAGAGCCAGCGGCGGGAAACAGCACAAGCATGCCCGGCCACAGATGACTGCTCCCCTTGCGAGCTATTCGAAGACTGAAAGAGCACAAAGAGACCTACACGCCACATCCCGAGATGAAGGATCGGTGCTTGAAGACATTGCCAGAAATGAACCCGAGGAGTTGTATTCACAGGACATATCTAGAGATACTACCCCTATTGACCTTCCAATGGACATATCGGTTGATCAGGTGCCCTTCGAGGACGTCATGTCCAGGAAGGAGCGTCGACGCTTCAAGAGGCGGCTAGCATCAGAACCGTCCGGGACGGAGAAGGGTACAAGTCCTGCGGAACAGCAGACTGGCAGTCGCAAAGTGCAGACAAACCCCATCCGACGCCACGAATCTTCAAGTTACATCCGGGAACGTACGTCCGATAGCAACCCGACACCTTCGTTAGACACTGTCCCCAGAGGCCCGCGGAAAGTTCTCTACCTGGGGCAAATCCCATAATTATGGTTGCCAGGCACAGTCCATCGCTAAATGGTGCAGAGATCGGGACGTGGAGATACTGCAATGTATTATATACTCTTCTGAATGCTTCAGAACGGCCTCCTCGAGAATAACAGTTGACGCTCAGGACGTGAACAAAGTTAGTGGAAAGTCTTTCTGGCCTGAAACAGTTGCATACACTCTCCGTGACTGGCGCTTCAGGTCCGACCAGGCAGAGGCACAATGAACACCTTGAAACTAAATGTGCAGGCTCCAACTTTCTTTCGGGTAGATTGCGCCATCCGAAAGCACCATTCAGAGACAGGCGAGGACGGAGTGGTGAAGCTAAGCTGAAAGTTCTTCTGATAAACATCAGGAGCCTTCGAAACAAGATTAATGACCTAGCACAACTCACCCGCCAGCATTGTCCTGATGTTGTCTGTGTGAACGAGACATGGCTGGATAGTACAATTACTGATGGAGAAATCACTTTGACAGGTTACAACGTTCTGCGTGCTAATCGAGAGGATCGGCTTCGTGGAGGTGTCTCCTTATATTCCCGAACATCCTTGCCTCTCAAGCCGAAATGCAATATAGCTGCTGCTGGAGTTGAGAGTTGTTGGGGCGAGATTCCCTGCACTGGTGGGAGTTGCTTGATAGGCACAATCTATCGTCGTCCCTCTGAACCTATTGGCTACTGGGATCGCCTTGATGGTCTTCTACACTCAGCTATCCCTCCGGGCAGGAACGTTATACTGTGCGGTGACTTAAATGTGAATGTGGATCCATCAACGGCTCCAGATCACCAACTTCATTTCCTGTCTGATCTAACGGCAAGCTACAGTCTCCACCAGGGCGTTCATCAGCGGAAACGGTTTGCATCTAACTCCATTGCCACCACATTGGATCTGTTCTTCAATACGTTTGACCAGCACAATGTGGCAACGATCCATCCCGTGGCTTTCAGCGACCATGCAGCAGTCATAAGTGAATTCTACCTTGACCCCACAAGGAGTCCCGAGACATCAATGGTGTGCCGGAACTACCACAGGATAAATCATGCACGCTTCAAAGCTGACTTGATTCAGCAGAATCTTTGCAGCATAGAAGGCAGCCCAACAGACATGTGGACGGAGTGGAATAATCGCTTCCTGCAGGTGCTTGACACTCATGCCCCTCTTAGATCTTGTAAGCAACACAAGCGACGATCGGTACCGTGGATGGACAGCCAGCTCTTGCACCTTTTGAGTAAGCGAAACCGGCTTCATAGAAAGTGGCTATCAGAGAGATCTGAGCAAAGGTATGCTACATTCAAAGCGGCGAGAAGGGAGGCCACTCCCTGTAACCAGAAGCTGAAAGAAGCGTACTACAGTACAAAATTTCAGCTTGCAACTTGTAATGTAAAACAAACCTGGCGAATCATCAACAAGTTGACGGGGAAACAAAGAAAATCGGCACCGCTTCAGTGCTCAGCTGAGGCAATTCGAACTGCTTTCGCCAAGATCGTGGGAAATCCCAGCCGCCCAGTTCATCTTCACCCGCCCCAAGGGCCACGAACGCCAACTTGTTTTGTGGAATTTGTTCCTGTATCTATTGCAAAAGTCCGGAAGCTTCTAGAGCACAGAATCCGACGAAGGCAACTGGCAGTGACGGCATACCTGCAGCCCTTCTTCGAGCTCATGCAGATGTTCTTGCACCGTCATTGGCCTTACTGTTCAACAAATCCATGAGGGAGGGACATTTCCCAGCTCCTATGAAGGTGGCCAGCATTTCACCTCTGTTTAAAGGTGGAGATCCCAGCATAGCAAAGAATCACAGACCCGTATCTCTAATGTCGATAGTTTCAAAGCTTTTGGAAGAGTCATCCATGATCAGCTCACTCAGTACTTGTGCCGACATGATCTATTTCCACCAACTCAGTTCGGCTATCGTTCACATCATTCCACATGTGATGCCCTTGTATTAGCCGTTGTGGGCATATGCGAAGCCCAGACAAAAAAGTACTTCACGGAGATTGCTTTCGTAGATATGTCAAAAGCATTTGATAAGGTGAAGCAACAAACCCTTATTCAGGACCTATTCGAGGTCGGAATTGGTGGAACGGTGCTGCAATGGCTTGCAGACTACCTCTCAGATCGGACACAGTATGTCAAAGTCGGTCAGGTACAGAGCTCACCATACACCAGCTTCTCAAGAGTACCACAGGGGTCAGTTCTCGGGTTCTCTACGTCCGTGACAGTGCGAAAGAGCTGTCCCCTTACAACGTTGCGACCCTGCCATTTTCGGACGATATCTCAATTAGATCCAGCAGCATGAGCACGGATGAGGTGTCCCAAAATCTCTCCAGTGCTGTCCAACACCTCGCCGATTGGCTTAAGAACCGCGGTCTCATCTTAAATGAAACGAAGACACAGATCATGCCGATATCGCCAGTACGATCGCAAACATTTGACTTGCAAGTGCAATGTAATGGACTGCCTCTGCCAACTGTTCGCTCTGCGAAATATTTAGGTCTCCACTTTGATCATATTTTTCGCCTCCCTGAAGCAACTCCAGGGCAGGTGAGCATGACAGCGTATTTCCAGCTACAGAATCGGGGCTGGCTCGGACGCCCGCGCATCACCCTACCAGTGGTGATAGACAACGAATTAGCCAAGGCAACGTCCATGCGTCTCCGGAGTCTGAAGGACCTGGAGACACTGCGATTGGTGGCTCGGAACAGGCAATCATTTAACGATAATTATCGCACAGGTCACATTGTAGAGTTCAGATCACCTAGTGCTTTCAACAATAATAACGTACTTCCACATTATGGGAATTTGGTATAACCCCACACCCGTCATTGTTGAATATTCGACAATAGCGTGGATTTCCCCAACAATATATTTTCATTTTTTGTTATCCTCTCCCATGCCGTTGTACATAAGTGGCTTGCCGCGGATATGTCAATACTACTACTACTACTACTTTCATGCGGACATGAGCTGGAACACCATGGTCGACCACGTCGCAAGGGGCGTCGAGTCAAAAGTTGGCGTGCTCAGACGCTACGCAACATTCCTGCCTATTCAATGTCGCATAGCCCATATTCGTTCTTTCATTTTATCACATTTTATGTATGCCGCTTCTGCTTACTTACCATTTCTCACGGCGTATCAAAGTCACACCCTGTCGGGTACCTCCCGGGACACCCACAAGCAATATTCTTACACGCATGAACATCCAAACATTGACCACATACGCCAACATGCACCTTTTGGTTTTATCTGGCGTTGTCTCCATGACTCCTCTAACATCAGCATGTTGTTCGCTAACTTTTTCAGCCGACAACATTGACAAAATTGACCTGTCATGCGAGCGGATGACTGGCAAGATCTCTGAGGGCATGACAACGTTCATCCCGTCCAAGAGCCTCAAGCTGCACAGTACCGACCCAGTGTGGTGGACACCAGAGTGCACCGAAGCCACCAAGAGGAAGCGAAATGCATGGAAGCGACTCCGTCTGCATCCAGCAGGTGCACAACTCCAACTGGCTTATACCCAAGCCACAGCCACTGCCTCAGCATGCCTTCAGAGAGCTGAAGATACCCATACAGCAGCCATCCGTCGAAGGCTCACAGCAGGTGGTTTATCCAGTCGTGAATGGTGGTCCACTGTCAAGGGTGCCGGTGGGTGTGGGCGTAGCCATGATATCCCTACCCTCAAGGAGGAAAACGGCGAGGAGCTAACCACCAGTAAGGACAAAGCAGAGAGCTTTGCCCGCTACTTTTCAGCGAAATGCAGCCTTGGTGATGACCTTGATGCCAGCAACCTCCCGTATGTACGCCCGCGATCTGATGCTTGTCTGAGTACCATCCACTTTAGGCCACGAACGGTATGCCGTGAACTGAGGAAGATTGCCCGTCCAAAGCCACTGGCTCGGATGGTGTACCAGGACGAGTGTTGAAGCAGTGCTGTGAGGAACCGTGCAGGCCTGTGGCCCAGCTCTTCAGCAAAGCATTCCGCCAAGGCCGGCAAGCGTCACTGTGGAAGCTTGCCTCAGTTGTACCTGTGCACAAGAAGGGTTCGAAGTCCGCAACAAAGAACTACCGACCCATATCCCTGCTGCCAATACTGTCAAAGGTCATGGAAGCTATCATCAATCGTAGCCTTATGGGATTCCTTGAGCGCCGGCACATCCTCACCACTAACCAGTACGGCTTCCGCTCCGGCCTGGGAACGCAGGACCTCCTTACCCTACTTCACCATCGTTGGAGTACCGTGGCTGCAGGGGGCGGAGCTGTGCGGGTTGTTGCTGTGGATATTGCTGGAGCGTTTGATCGAGTCTCCCACCCAGGTGTGATCCACAAAGCCCAGCAGTACGGTGTATCCGGCATGCTCCTTGCATGGTTGAAGGACTACCTGCTGGACAGGCACCTGAGTGTTGTCGTTGGTGGGCAGTCGTCCAGCCCACACCACATCACAGCCGGTGTTCCTCAAGGTAGCTTGTTGGGACCGACACTGTTCCTCCTCTACACGAACGATGCCGATGACCACCTTCAACCAGGTATAGATCTGGCCGCTTATGCCGAGGACACAACGCTGTTTCAGTGCCTGTCCTCCATGGATACCATTGACCACAGCTCGACAGTCCTGCCAAATGCTTTCGATGCCCTTGTGAATTGGGGCACGAGCTGGAGAATAGATGATTTGCACAAAGATTGTCTGGGTTCGAGACGGGGCAAGTGGACCTTCTGACTCTGACTTCCCCACCTTTTGAGTTCGTGACTTTCGCTTTTTGCCTGACGAACACTCGGCTAGTCTTTTTGGCTAGAGAGTAGAGTTGTTTTGATTCGGCTTGTATCGTCATGCCGAAGCGCTGCTGCGCTCCTGAATGCACTAGCAGACGAGAGATGGAACTGAGGCTCCCATTCCATACGTTCCTTTCCGAGCCGGCTGGCCGGGAGGCAGAAAAATGAGGCGGAATATTATTTTAGTATCATTGGTGTAGGCTGCAACAACAGGTCGTGGTCCTGAAGTGTGACTACTTTCCCGCAGTGGAAGCGAAGTCAAGCACAACGAATGTTTTTTGGACGTCTGAGAAAGAACTCGATTCCCTTTGATTCGGCTGCACAAGATCCAGAGCAACTCTCTCCTGAGGACAGACTTCGGAGAGGCCAGGAACTTGCCGAGTCACGAGTGGAAGCCCAAACCTCGAAAATGAAGGGTGGAAGGACTGAGTGTGAGAGCCAGATGGCCTTTAGTAGTACTTCAAGTAGTATCTGAGTTGAAGGAGAGAACGAGTGTGCTGGAGAAACGCTGCGAAGTCCTCAGGCCTGATGTGTACTAGCTTCTGTTGAAGTCTCCGATTTGTTCCGATATGAACATTTCATCAGCCCTGACTCTGAGCAGCTGTAGACTTGGACGTAGGCCGGAGACATAGCATTGTAAACCTTACTGAAGCCATGTGTACCCAATGGCTGGCTCTAGTGAGAAAGCAGTTTGGCGCAGGCTCGCAAACAATGATTGAATCATGGAGTGGTGGGAAGTCACATTATACCTCTCCATGATTAGCTGGTAATGACGACGATGCGGCTCCAGCTGGGTCCCAAAGGAAAGTAACTTGCATACCTGTTTAGTTGCAACGAGGCAACGGTACCCCATGTACTGAAGACATGATTGAACTACATTTTATCTCCTCCTGGGAGAGGGTGGAACAAATAATGCCAGAGTGTGTCTGATACACATCACAGTCTGCCGAGTGTGTTCATTATTGTGGACGTAACAGAACTGCGCTGTGAGGTACCTTCTGCGTTGGACCTACAGTTGAGCCACTATTCTTCTTACAAATTCCATACAACGGTGAAAGGATTTGTTGGAGCATCATCAAACAGTGCATTCACCTTCATCATACACTGGCTCCGTTGCCTACAGTAGTTCACATCTTGACGGGGCGCGCTGGGACGATACGGAAGGAGCGGCGGGAACCATTGGAGTGCTCATGATGCTGGTTAGCGGAGACGGATGTGAGTGTCAGGAACGGGAACGCAACCGCACTACTGTACAGATCAGGAAGCGATGGAAGAGTTGTATCTGTTCAACCTTCCATGCCGTGTACAGGGACACAAGCGTAAAAATGGCTACATTTCGAATGTGAACTGGCGATGGCATTGTGTGGCGACGAACACAACTGCAACTGTTCAAATTTCAGCATTCCGAACATTATGCTTCCCATGATAACTCACCGAATGGCTCACATGACGGAGTTGGACATCACCAGGCTAGGATTATCATTTGCTTTATTTATGGATAGTCCTTGAGTTTTCAGATGAAGTGCTATATCTTTTACCTGTCGTTCCTTTAGAATGGCACAATGTCCATGGCTGCTTTCTTGTCTTCATAACAGACTGGTATAATCAGCATGATTCTGCTTTATTGGAGAAGAGATAAAACTTTCCTTTTGGAAAGGAAGCCCAGAAACGTCAACCCCCAGTGGACTGTGCTTTATGACTCTCGTCCTAGCTGCATCGACATTAACCGTCGCAATAACTGCTGCATGTATGTTGTGCTGTGCGAACCGTACAAGATTTTACAGCTCACCCACGCCTTCCCAACAGGCTCCTATATCCCGTACCGTTAGCGTTACATTGAATATGAGCTTGGCTAGCACAGTTATCCTTCTTTCTTTTGATGGCAGTGGGTAGCATGGAACTTGACGTGTTCTTGGGATCCTCGTGCAACACTTTCTGTTCCGGGATGCCATATTATTGGGTGCATCGAGGTTTCTTCTATGGTCACTGTTGTTTGGTAAGACAATTTTTGTAACTATTTCACCGAAGAATAAGGCAAGAGTATTTTTGGGTTGGTTTGGACACCTGGCTTCTCTTCACATAATAATACAGTCATGTACTTCCACTAACCCTACAAGTGCACATGCATGACTCATGAGCTGCTGAAGACAGTGACGGTACTGATCATGTACATGTCGTGCACCGTTCATTCATGCTGACAAAAAAGTACACTGCACTACAGACGGTGTAGGGTGCCCGCAGTGTAGCCTGGGTGCACAGGGTGCACTTGCCCCGTCTCACTCGCGGCTCGGATCTTTGTGCAAGTCAACTATTGCGTTCGAGCCAGCCAAGTCCCAGGCCATGACTATTGACCATCACTGCCCCGCTGGGACCTCCCAGCAGTACAGTTTGCGGGTGTCCCAATGAATGGAGAGAGTAACCGCAAGCTTCTTGGGGTAACCTTGGACAGCCAACTTTCCCCCCGGAACCACCTCCGTACCATCGCCATCAGAGCACGCCAGCGTATCGGGCTCCTGCGGAAGGCCTCGCCGCTCCTGGATTCTCGCAGCCGAGCTACAGTGTACCGTGGGTTTGTACGCCCAGTAATGGAGTACTGCCCATTGGTCTGGATGGGCGCAGCAGATTGTCACTTGCAGCGACTTGACCAGACGCAGCGCTCAGCCCTCCACTTGATTGGCCCCGGCGCAATGCTGTAAAGCCTGTCTATTTTTTTGTTTGTTTGTTTTTTACGAGAAACCACGAACCTCGAGAACAGAATACTGCATGGTAGAGGTGGTTGCAGACGCAACTGTGGTGGTGAAACTGGAGCATCTCCGCCGACCTGAGGTCTCGGCTTCAGCGACACTTCAGATAACCAAAAACTGGGGAGGAGTAGGCACAGGGGGAGGGGAGGGGGGGTACATTTATATAGAGGAAGGAAAAACGGAAAGATGATACATGTGATAGAGGAAGAAAAAATAAATTAAAAATATTTAAACACACGGCGAGGAGACAACAATTTGATAACCGCAATCAATAAAACTAGCTGAACCGACATTTGTGTACTTTATTCATGCAATGTACCGAAGGATGTACCCAGAGTGCTGACAGTGCTCAACACCACAAAGGCAGAGCGTAATACACAACAGAACAACAAGGACAATCAAGGCTTGTTTGGTGCTACTTTAAGTTTCATGCTTACGCAATCATCAGGCAATCATCATGCAATCATGCAATGTAAAAAACGGTGGAGACGATGTGCAATAAAACGATGAAAATATGAAGAAATGGTGTAGGGAAAAAATATGGATTCAAACAAGTTTTCGTACAACACTCATCAGGAATCGTCGTTGTACTAAAGGACACTGAAACAAAAATTGAACTATAATAGAAAATCTAAGTTGGAGAAATAACACTAAGAGCAACAACAGTGAAATTTACAAGTGTGAATTTTAACAATCAAAGCGAGAAATGAACAAAGGAGAAAGGAAGGAAAGACAACGTGATAACACATAACAGCAGTACATTACACCTAGAACATTAACGGCCAAGCTTGGCCACATTAAACACGACACGTTACTTGAACAATTTCAACCCAATTATACTATCTTTCTGTACACACAAATTAGGCTTGTACAGACGCTGATAGATAGCTTCCAACACTTTTAACTTTAGTCCATAACCATGACGACCACGGCACAATACAGTGAACGAAGAGTCGGAATACGCACCGCAACAATCAGGACTAGCCAGCAGATGATTGTACACTGAAGACTTGCTACCACGAAACCTACGCACAACACTAACACTCTCACCGGCACTCTCACCATCACTCCCATCACTGCTCTCCGACTCACTGCTCCCTCCGCCGTCCGTTCCATCCTCCGCTTCCTCTGTACTCTCTCTGTCTCGTCCATCCCGTCTGACCGGGTCCATTGAACTCAACTCGGCCGTCACCCTGCTATCACGTCCCTCCTTTCGCCCTCGTCCGCTGAGTGCGTAGCTTCTGTTGTAGTTGGCTGTTGATCGTCTTGGTCTTTCAATTATGGGCTTGGATGGTGGATTAGTTGTGGTTGCTGTAGATTGCGTTGTTGGTGTTGGTGTGGGAGTTACTGATATGCAAGGTGGGTCTTTTTGAGTCGCCATTTGTAGTGTTAATGCAGCTGTCAGTGTTGCTCGCGGTCTGCCACTGGCAAGCTCCACCGCCGCAAGAACCGATGGCGGAGGATCAGGAGGAGGCAGTGGGACCGGGACCGCAAGCGGCACCGCCTCAGCCTTTCTCCTTTGTTCATTTCTCGCTTTGATTGTTAAAATTCACACTTGTAAATTTCACTGGTGTTGCTCTTAGTGTTATTTCTCTAACTTAGATTTTCTATAATAGTTCAATTTTTGTTTCAGTGTCCTTTAGTACAACGACGATTCCTGATGAGTGTTGTACGAAAACTTGTTTGAATCCATATTTTTTCCCTACACCATTTCTTCATATTTTCATCGTTTTATTGCACATCGTCTCCACCGTTTTTTACATTGCATGAATAAAGTACACAAATGTCGGTTCAGCTAGTTTTATTGATTGCGGTTATTAAATAAAAATTAAAATTAAAATTAAAAAAATAAATAAAATAATAAAAAATAAAATAAAAAAAAATAAAAAAGGGGGGAGCCAGGGTGCAAGCAGAGAGGGTGTTCAGGGAGTGTTCAGAGGGCATCTGTGGCTGAACGCCAGTCTCGGCTGCGGAGCGACTTGTAGGCGCCTTCCTTGAATGCCTGCATTCCCTTCTGCGTGGGAAGGTTGCGTAGCAGGGCAGATGGGAGACGATTCCAGTCTTGGATCGTGGCATGGGGGAATGATCGGAGAGCACTATTACGGGCTCCGGCGGGCGGTGTCGGTGCTAGTTGGTGCTGGTGCTGGTTCTTTTGCTGGTGGCGAGTGGAGCGCCGGTGCTGGTTTGCAACTGCCCTCGGTGGTGTCATGGCGGTCAGGATTGGGGGACCGTCGATCCAATGCAGCTTGTACAGGAATGTGAGTGCTGCGACTTGACGCCGAACAGTGAGGCTTGGGAGGTATGACCCTGGGCCGATGAGCTTTAGGGCTCGGTGCTGTACCCGGTCCAGCTGGTTCAGGGTAGACTGGGACGCACCCAACCATGAAAGCGGGCAGTACTCAAGTACTGGGCGGACGAAGCCGCGATACACTGCATACTTGGCCTTGC
The DNA here is from genome assembly GCF_964019385.1 of Sycon ciliatum. NCBI lineage: Eukaryota > Metazoa > Porifera > Calcarea > Leucosolenida > Sycettidae > Sycon > Sycon ciliatum. The sequence goes on along the minus strand of NC_088654.1, from coordinate 1,577,696 downwards.
TGTCGAGAATGGGCAGGGCCTTCCTCATGAAGCCAATACGTTGGTGACCACGGACTGCAACCTGTCGAATGTGGGAGCGAAAGGAGAGGCTCCGATCAAAGAGCACTCCGAGCAACTTCAGCTCCTCCACTTCCTCTATGGCCACCCCATTGAAAGTGGCTGGAGGAATCGGCCAGGGTTGACGGTGATGCGAAATTGTCAAGACTTGCGACTTTGTCGGCTCGAATGCGATCTTCCAGCTCTGGCCCCATTCAGCTAAGGCATCCACAGCAGTCTGGAGCTGCGCTAGGCCAACTGGGAGAGCGGTCAGGGATGGGATGCACTGATAAAGCGTGGTGTCATCTGCATATATGGCGAGCTGGGTTGTGGCTGGGAGGTGGTCCTCCATGTCATTTACATATAGGAGGAACAGAGTGGGGCCCAGTATGCTCCCTTGCGGCACACCTGAGCTGATTCGGAATTTAGGTGAGGTTTGTCCACTCACAACGGCCTGGATTCGTCTATCCGCCAGGTAGCTGTGGAGCCACTTGAGGAGGTTCCCGGACACTCCGTAAGCCTTTGCCTTGTGAAGGACACCTGCGTGGGAGACTTTATCGAAGACCCCCGCAATGTCGACGGCAACAATACGTACAGCACCGCCAGCAGCTGCTATCTTGCTCCATTGGTGGTGTAGTCCTGTTAGGAGATCAGCAGGTCCTAACCCTCGACGAAAACCGAACTGGTGGTTTGAGAGTATCCGGCGCATGGTAGCTGCGTGTACCTACATTTACAAGCTACTGTGCTCTAATCCTACCAGCCCACTTCATCAGCTCTTGCCTCCCTCTCAAGCCCCCCCCCCCCCGACCAGCCCATGTTCGACCCACTCGTCTCTATCTCGTCCGTCTCGACATGCATAACTACCAGCTTGAGACAGGGCTACCTGTCAATAGCCGGGAAAGTTGCCGTAGAGCTTTCCCCGCCTGTGCTGTCCCTGTATGGAATACCCTGCAACCCGCCGTCCTCAGCCAGCCACCTGACCGGAAACGGCTGCAAAGTTTCAAAGTGTCTGTCTTCCGGCACTTTCGTGCCCAGCAATGGAACTGGGCCACTGACACTTTGTAAGATGTATGCACATCTGCCCACACACTGCTGCATATTGCCATACGCCTCGTGCCCTGCTTACTCTTTTCTCTGGATCTGAATGTGCACCCCTTACGCATTATATAAGTATACTTTATTTACTTCTCTCCCCCTCTCTTGCCCCCAACCCTCCCGGCTCTCTCTCTTCCTCTCTCTCTCTCTCTCCTTTTATTTAATACTTTATTTAGTTCTCTTATTTAGTTGTCTTGCTCCCCAACACTCCCCGCTCTCTCTCTATATATATCTCTCTCTGTCTCTGTCTCTGTCTCTCTCTCTCTTTCTCTCTCTGTCTTCTCTCTCTGTCTTCTCTCTCTCCTCTCTCTCTCTCTCTCTCTCTCTCTCTCTCTCTCCCTCTCTCTCTCTCTCGCTCTCTCTCTCTCTCTCTCTCTCTCTCTCTCTCTCTCTCTCGACAACGTACTCGGGGTCATCGTCAGGAACATGCGTGAGGAGATTCGAATCCGCACTGCTGCAAACACCGTACAAACCGAAAATTCAAATGAACTTGACTTCATCTCGTTTTGCAAGGCGGGAGAGAAGCCAGTTCGCGTTCAGCCCAGACGGAAGTTGGTTACGACTGATCTCCTGTCAGCGGCCTCAGACTGGAAACTTCTTGTCGACTCAGTTAGTGCAAAGATTTCTTTCCCTAGCTGTGTTGCACTTACCAAAAAAAATGGAAAAGACCCAAGTGCCATTAGTATGTGTGGCACTTGTTGTGAGCTGCCTTTGGAGTGAAAAACTTGTCAGCGCCTTCTAGGTTCAGCCTGGTCCCATAGCTCAGTGGTTAGAGCATTGCTCATGACAAGCAGGATCCCAGGTTCGAGTCCTGGTGGGTCTGGCGTTTTTTTCTCTTTTCAGGCAGTTCACTTCCCCGACTGATCCTTTGAATTTGAAGTTCTCCCAATCCTTTCCAAATAATAATAATAATAATAATTTTGAAAGGATTGGGACAACTTCAAATTCAAAGGATCAGTTGGGAAAGTGAACTGTCTGAAAAGAGAAAAAATCACCAGACCCACCAGAACTCGAACCCGGGACCATGCCTGTCATGAGCAATGCTCTAACCACTGAGCTATGGGACCAGGCTGAACCTAGATGGCACTGACAAGTTTTTCACTCCAAAGGCAGCTCACAACACGTGCCACACATACTGATGGCACTCGGGTTTTTCTCCCTCCCCCAGGGGACCAACCACGGTCAGCCAAGTGCCAACGAAGAGAAAGAAGCAGCAAAGACACGTACTGAGTCAAATGACTGCCACTGTCAGTTCTCAAACAAAAGCAATTTTTGTCAAATTGAAAAATCCCGCCTGTTAGTGTTGCTCACTAGCCACTAGTGACTAGAGTTGTTCGTCCACGAAATTGAAATTTGCAATATACCACTACGGTACCAGCAAGAGTAGGTAAGTTGGCATAGAACAACAGCTATGCACAGCCATGGTCATCTCCGCTTCACTTTGGAAGGCAGTACACTGCAAGCACCCTTCATACCTCGACATTGCCTTGGAGTGGATGCAAATTCACCATGAGTTTTCCAATTCGCTACAATCGATCTCGGGGTGATGATCGGGTCTTTTTCATCACCACTGCAGCCTGGACAGCCTTCGGGAAGACATGTGTCACCCTCCTGCTCAACAGATTCCTACATCTAGATTTGGTTACCGTCAGGGAACGAAATAGAGCTGCAAAACACCAAAGTGATTGTTTTCTTCCATTCCATTACACTGCTGAGCATGCACAGCATGGTGACAGCTAAGCAGTACGCACGTCATCAACTCGGATCAAGCCCAATTTCCAAATATGGAAGGTGTTATCTATGAAATTTGACACGGTTCCTCTTCGCTGATCGGCTCGAGACATAGCTCATCGGAATCAGTGCCCAATTCTCCTTCGGATAATCCATACTTATTTTTGGCGTTCAGTATCCCAGACTCTGTTGTAGATTTATCCATCAGACTAAACTGCTGAAGGCCCCAATGCATATTCAAAATGCGCTTAACTGGGTTAACTCCTCTTCGTCAAGTCGTAATAAACTAGGATTCTCTATTTCAAGAAATAACTCAATTATTATTATATTTAAAGAGTCGGCGTGGAGAAAGCAATTTTATTAGTGCAATAAAGAGTATAATAGATGCAGACATGGCCAGACAACAACAAGTTCATGGAATTTTAAAGGATTTTTATGTTATTCGAAATCGATTTTCGTGTTTCGCTCATCAGTGAATAGTATCGGAACTGAGGGTACTGTGTACAAAAAAGAACATTTTATAACAGCATAATTAAAAGTTTGAAACTCGGATGTTGAGCCATAAATAAATTTAGAAAGGAAAAGGACATAAGGATACGAGTTAACTGGATACTACCGGTATATACACTCAGAAAGTGCAATAACTAGGCACACAACTGACAAGAGTACTGAGACATTCGACGTCCTGGCACCTACGGAGATGTGTTGAAGCTAGGTGTCAGGCCGTCGAATGTCTCAGTAGTCTTGTCAGTTTTGTGCCTAGTTCTTGCACTTTCTGACTGTATATAGTATCCAGTTACAGTGATGAAGACTGAAGAGTTACTCTTAATTAACTCGTATCCATATGTCCTTTTCCTTTCTACATATATTTATGGCTCAACATCCGAGTTTCAAAATGTTATAAATTCTTATAAATTTCTCCTTTTTTTAAGACATAACCTGGGATTCGAGCCCGCTCTATCGTCTGACGGCTCATATAATTAAAAGTGTGAACAAAAAACAGAAGTGCTACAGCGTTACATAATCACTTTTCTGTTTGGTGCCGTGCAAGTTATGTTAAGCAGTTGAAGGTTCTGGAAGCTGTATGTATTCGTGTGCATAATCCTGTTCTTTGTAAACAAAAGAAGCATGTAGTCGCGCTAAAGTTTTTCTTGTAGCTGGTTATCAGATGTAAATTTCGTGTTATGTTGCACTGTATCACCTCATGCTTTGTGCCTGCACTCAGTTTGTTGCAAGCCACCAGTTCTCAATTGGGAAAGGCCTTCGCGCTTATGGCATTGTATTCGTTGCAATGTTGTATTTCGACTCCGCCGTACCGCTGATGTTGCTGCATGGCATACGCTATATGCGCTGTGTGCGTTTTGCTGTATTATTATTGTTATTATTATTATTATTAATTCAACATCTCTCCTGGCTCGTCAGAAGACTGCCAATATAATTATATGAGAAGTCGGGTGGTAGCCAACCACGGCGAACTGAATAATAATGAGAGAAACAAAGAGAGTACTGCAAGGGGAGGCATGACGAAAATGGTGAGATTATTTAGGACGAAGAAGCTGAAGCTTGAACTCCTTAATGTCTGTGCATGCTTTAGGGCTAGTTGGCAGGGAAGACCAGAGAGTGTACGCAGAGAAGATAGGAGATTTCAGAAACAGGGAGGTATTGGCACGGGGTAATGAGAAGGAATGACGTGTTGATCTGGTGGACACAAACCAGTTATACTTAGCAAAGTGTTTTCGAGCCAGGTCTAATAAGATCATGTGTACAATGATGCAAAGATGTTGCTGGTGTCGCTCTAAGAGGGGAGATACTGAAGCTAAACTGTAGAGACGTTGGGAAGAGAATGTTTGATTTTTTGCGAAACAGGATTTTTAGAAGCAGACGCTGGTGTATTTCCAGAGTTTGAACAAGGGCCTGAGATAGACCGCACCACGCTGTGTCACAGTAATCAAATATAGGTAGAATATACGACGTAAAGAACAATTTTCGGCAATGGTCATTTAAATGGTGGCAGTGAGGTTGCAACATGCCAAGTGAGGAGCTAGCTCGCTTGCATACTGACGACCTGTGGGGACCAGGACATATGGCTGTCGAATATAACACCAAGGTGTTTGTGTTCATGAACAATTTTAACGTTAGCATTGGCTCCTGGAAAGTGCAACGGCTGAGTAGGCGGCGATGGGCTGATGACCATTGCTTCGGTCTTCGCGATGTTGGGCCTCAGCAAGCTTCCATCCATGCTATGGTGGAGTTAATGCCGGCCTGCATGGAGGTAACGAGGTTGGACGGCGAGTTGTCAGAGCACAACAGTGCAGTGTCATCAGCAAAAAGGCTGACGTCTGGAACTAGGGAGGGCAGATCGTTCACATAAGTTAGGAAAAGGAGTGGACCCAGTATGGACCCCTGTGGAACACCAGACACTACAGGTAAAGGATCGGACAAGGAAGCAGAGACACGGACAGTTTGATGACGGGACGACAAATACGACGACAGCCACTGCAGAGCTGTACCACGTACTAGAAAAATGTACTCAAGCTTTGCAAGTAGGCCTCGATGCCAGACTGTATCGAACGCTTTTGACAGATCAAAAAAGACAAGACCTACATGCTTCTGCAGGTTACGATGTCCGTAAATATCCTGGATTAAGCGTGTCAATTGCAAAGTAGTTGAGTCGCCACGACAGAAGCCGGATTGTGCAGAGGAGAGGGCAGGGGTGACATGGTGGTAGAGAGATTCATAGAAGATGCGTTCACAGACCTTGGATATAGTTGGTAGGAGGGAGATGGGCCTGTAATTAACAGCTTGGGAGCGTTGTCCTTTCTTAAATATCGGGACAACAATAGCAGATTTCCACGCAGATGGGAAGACTCCTGCACGATATGACAAGTTGAATAGCAAGCACAGGGGATACGACAAGGAAGGCACCAGCAGTTTAAGGACTTCATTTGGAATACCGTCTTTTCCAGGAGACTTGCAGCTCTTAAGACGTTTCAGTTGTTTGCGGACCACACCAGTTGTTGTAAAGACCTCCAGAAGTGGAGCGCGCAGCTCTGGAGCTGGGTGCAGGGGCGGGATAACCCAGTTCGGATCGTCGGGAAGGCCGGGAGAGACAAACTGTTTGTTCAGAGTGTCCGCAGTGGACTTTGCCTCAGACTGACTGTTGCCATCAGGATCAATCAAGCACTGGATTGGGGCGCGAGAGACACTGGGACGCTGGGTGCGAATGAACTGATAGAGAGAAGGACGATTGGGTGATGAGATTGTTGCAGAGAGGGAGCTGATGTAAGAGCGGTAGGTTTTACGGGATAGGTATTTGACAAAGTTGCGTTGAACTCGGTAGGCCTCCATATTGACAGGTGTTGGAAATGTTCGGCTGACACTGAAGAGGTCTCGTTTACGTTTCACCGCAGATACGAGGACAGTCGGCACCCAGGGTGGATGTCACAGACGATGTGCGTGTGTTTGACCGACACGAATGGGTGGAAAAATCAGCGAGGTGGTGCTGGAAGGTTTGTTCCAGGACGATTGAAAATCGATCGACTGCGTCGTCAACAGTTGGGGAGTTGCCTGGGCGTAGAAATGACCAGTCACAATGAGAGAGATCGGAATTAAGAGAGTTCCAGCAGTGAGAGGGGACATGACGATAGCGGTAAGGGAAATGTTTGCGTGGTGCTTGCTGCAGATGTTGGCCAGGCGATGGTGAGAGCTCGAACCGACATGACACGGTCAGATGATCCGAGGATCCAAGAGCGCAAGTCGTGTTAATATCCGTTGCAAGCTGGGGGTTGTTGACGAAGAGAAGGTCTAAGCACGACTGGGTCCCTGCAGGTGTTGTGTGCGTTGGGGTATTCACAAGCTGCTCTAGTCCGAAGCAGGTGAGGTGGCGGTAGAGCGCAGCTCCCGCGGGGGACGTTGAGTCAGTTGGGCACCAGTGCTGGTGCTTACAGTTGAAGTCTCCAGTCAGTATGACGTGGTACGAGGACATGGGGATAGTGACCAGGGCATCGGTGAGCATGTTACAGAAGTGATTTATCTCTGTGCTTTTGGCAGAGGGTGGGCGATAGGCACTACAGACAATAATAGGCTTTGGGGAGCGGAACAAGGTTTAAGCTCCACCCACACTGTTTCACAGGTAGGGCGACTGAGGTCGTTGCGAAGTTGGATACAACTGAAACGATGATCACGAACGAGAAAAGCGACTCCACCATATCCCCTGGAGGCGGTACCAGACATATTTTCGTTAGGAGGTCGATCACGCCGAAAGGTGGTGTATCCAGAGATACTAAGAGCGACACTTGGAGCTAACCAGGTTTCACTGAGGCAGATAATGTCAGGTCTGTGGATCTCGGCAATAGCCGACAATTCTGCGGATTTGTTGAGAACGGAGCGGCAGTTAATGGAGAACAAGTTTAGCTTTTCCTGGCAGCGCGGGTAGTAGGGCCGAGCCAGTGGATTTAGGTGGGAATTGGCCATCATTCGCTAGCTGTTGCGACATCGTTTGTGCTGGTGCCAAAGCTGTCACTTTTGAAGCGCCAGGGTCGGATGGTGTGGGAAAGCATGTCAGGCCAGAATGCCTTATTGGCTACTTTCTCCTCGTCGGCTGCCTCCACAGTCACGCGTGCATATGCAGTCCTGAAGTAGCCTGATGCATAGACGACGCATTGCACTATGTCGACCCCATGATCGGAGCACCATTTAGCAATAGATGATGCGGAGCAGTGAGGTTGTACGTTCCCAATGTAAAAGACCTTACGCTTTGCCCGGGGCGCTGCCGTCAACTCAGCAACATGGCCACCGGCGGGGGGTGTTTCGTTTGTGTAGCGGGACTTCTCCTCGAGCTTGGTGATCAAGGATGTCTGCATATTAGTATTGCCTTCTACGGGTGTGCTTGAACGCTGAGCCCTGCGCAAACGCCTTGCTTGGACGTCCTGCCATTCGAGTTGAGGGGTGTGCGTACGGTGTGAGACGGAGTCGACAGTGCTAGGTTGCTGTACAGTGTGTGCACTGGGCTGGCTGGCACTGCCAGCATGTGCGTGTGTACCATACAGGGTGTGTGCGGGCGGGCTTGAGCTGGAGGATCCAGTGGGTGCACGTGCAGGTTGTTGGGATGTTCCTGCTAGTACGTCGCTGTACTGTGCTGTGCTGCCAGAGGTTGTGTGGCTCCCGTGTACGCGTGGCATGGCATGCTGTGTGTGTACTGCGGTGTGTACGCTATTGTCTCTTAGGTCAGCAATTTCCCGCCTGAGTTGTTGAATCTCAAGTTTCAAGGACGCAATTTCATCCTCTCTGCCCCCCCCCCCCTTGTCGCCATCATCTCCTTGTTTAAATCCATTATTGTGGTGGACAATGAGGCTAAGGCAGTCGTTATATCTCCTATACCAGTCATACCTTCCAGGATGGGGTGGGACCCAATCCCCTCCTTCCGCAGTGCTCCTACCAGGTCTGGCCGCGAGAGAGAATCAGATTTCGAGATGCCGGTCCGGGTGGCCAGATTTTGGAGGCAGTCAAACGTCAGAAGGGCCAGGTCGACATGCTCATTGGTGGCCATAGTCCACAGTACAAGTCACAGACTCTATGGGTTACAGTTGCAGACTCACAAACAAGCTGAGAGGATGTTGAATCGCGAGTACATGCAGAGCTTCAAATTTTGCATCCGCTCTACGAGCACCACAAAAATCGAGTGTATACGCTGTTATGTCCAGTTTTATATGCGTATGTTTTGCATGTACGCTGTTTTTGCATGCTATAAATAGCTGGTGTTATTAGTGTTCATTGTTAATTATTCGATGAAGTGAAATATACTGTGTAAAGGAAAAGAGTTGTCCTCGTACCTTGTGGTCGTACGATCCTGACAATTTAGAGAATCTTAGAGGGTTCACATCATTTGGCGACCACGCCAGGATAGGAGCGAGCATGGCAGAGCAACTACACAATTTGGAAGCCAGCTTTATCGCCAATGGAGTTCGGTTAGGATTAGAAGGCGAGTTGTTGATGGAACATGTGGAGCAGAGGCTCCAACAGTACGAATAGCGTGAGGAGCGCAGTGCCAGACGGCGAGAGGAGGCGCTCCGCACCGAGTTTGACAAAACACTAAAGGAGATTAACAAGCGCATCGCCAATGCGTATGAGGGTGATGGTAAAGCCGCGATGGGAGGTACAGAGGAAGCTTCCTGTCACAGCGGGGGGCGTAAACCGTTGATGAAAATCCCCTCATATGATGGAACGCAGCCATTGGAGCGTTATCTTGACCTGTTCGAGGATATCTGTTCCAAGAACGAGTTCGAAGAAAGCGAATGGCTGCTGCGACTGCGCATCGCGCTAGCGGGTAGCAAAGCGGAGAGGATATATATTGGATGCAATAATTACGAGGAAGCAAAGCGAGAGTTGCTTGCCTCGCTCGGAAAGACTCCGGATAAAGCGTGGAAGATATTGCTGACAGGCAAGCAGCGGTCAGATGAGTCGTTCCACCAATACGTTGTCCGTGTTTGCCGAGAGGTAGAGGTGTGGGCCACACTCGCCATGACAGAAGATGGCGAGGTGGACACCAAGTATAGCGCCGATATAGGTAAAATGGCCCCGGTGCTGCAAGCAATGGCAAAGCAGGTAATCTTGGAACAATGCGGACCTGAGATGAAGACGTACCTGGTCGAACGGCAGTGCTACGGGATGTCTCTGCGCCAGGTACAGGAGCACGGCGCGTCTTACCAGGTCGCGCACGGACGACAGGGTGATACTGCCAGGAAGCCAGTAGAACGATCCGTGCCAAGGCCCACGGCGTCGGCACAGTGCATGGCGATATCGGTCGCAGATTCAGAGAAGCAGCTAAAGTCGCTGCCACAGGAAGGGAGAAAGGGTTTTCTGCAGCGAGAGAGACTCTGCTGGAACTGCCTTAAGTATGGCCATATGGCCAGAGAATGTCGGTCAGGCTCGAGATGCACGAAATGCCAGAGGAAACACCACCTGCTAATACATGATGTGTTGGATAGAGCAGGTTACAGCCGGGAGAAACCGACTGAGATAGTAACGGAGAAGAATGTTGGATCGTGCTGTCTACACTCGCCAAGTGTGCGGCTGATGACCGGAGTGGCACGAGTTGAGGGAAGAACTCGAAACGCGAAGGTTCGCGTGTTCCTGGACTCGGGTGCTGAGGCGTCATTCGTGACTGCAGCGTTGGTGTCAGCAATCGATGCAGAACACGTTGGGGTTGAAAATGTAGAGGTGAAGCCGTTCGGCGCGGAACCAATCCAACAGCGCATGGATAAGTACGCCATCACGATCCAGGGTAGCTCCGCTAGCATTTGGGTACGCGCGTTCGTGAAACCAACGCTAGAGCTGGACCTGAAGTGCGCAAGTCCGCACACCATTGCGCAGTGGCACAGTTGGGGAGTAGAGCTGAGTGACAAGCCTCAACAAGGGACATCAGACGAAATACATATGCTGATTGGTGCAGACTATATCAACGCGGTACTGCACAGCAAGAAGGAAGTTAATGGTGAGACGGTGTGGAACACAGAGATAGGTAATGTATTATCTGGTCCAGCGTCTGCACCAAGTCGAAACAGTCAGCCGGTGACCGTGTCATGTGTCACAGCCCACATCGACAAACTATGGCAGTTGGATGAACCTCCAGAACAACATCAGCACCTGCCATCTTTCCCGCTATGTCGCCAGGGCAGCGGGTACCAAGTGGGTCTCTTGTGGCGAAATGAGCGTCGCCCAGCGGATAACTATGCTCAAGCTAGAGTCATCGCAACGCGGCTCCTTGAAAAGCTGAAGAGGAATGGGAAGCGTGCGCTCTATGATGATGTGCTGATCAGGGAGTACCGCGAGCTTGGAGCAATTGAGCTGGAGCCATGTGAGAGCGATGCCGGGTACTATGTACCGCATCATGGTGTATTCCGCGAGCACGCTGCAACCACGAAGTTAAGAGTGGTGTTCAATGCCTCGGCGACGGCTCCAGATGGCAAGTCGTTGAACAACATGGTTGACCCTGGACCGTCGCTATTGCCGAGTCTCGCAGGTATGCTATTACGGTTCCGTGAATATAAGAGCGCGCTGCAAGCGGACATCCGCAAGGCTTTCTTCATGGTCGCGGTTAATCCCAAAGACCGTCCGTACCTGCGTTTCTTGTGGCCCGGTCGAAGCGACAGCGATGAACTGTTAACCTGGAGGCTAACGAAACTGCCATTTGGCGTAAACTGCTCGCCATACATGCTTACTGCGTTGATTCAGCATCACTTGAAGGAGCTACGGGCGTTGTCTGCACCCAAAGAGCGAGATCGTATTGATCTCTTGCTCACGAGTTTCTACGTTGACGATTTGGTCTCTAGTGTCTCAAATGCCTCGGAAGCCAAGGAGATGCAAGAGTTCAGCGTGCGTGTGCTTACGGATGCTGGCATGGAGTTACGCAAGTGGCGAGGCAACGAAATCCCGTGCGATCCAGAGGCCGGAGATAAAGTCCTCGGTCTGAAATGGAAAACCAGTGATGACTTGCTCAGCATAGCAGCGCTAGGCGAGTCCGATAGGCCGTCTGTTTGGACCCGGCGATCCCTCCTCAAGTGTGTTGCGTCAGTGTTTGATCCGCTAGGTCTAGCAGCACCGGCAGTTGTGCCGGGAAAGATACTGCTACAGCAAGCCTGGAAAGTCGGAGGCGACTGGGATGATAAGTTGCCTGATGGCATCGCAGCCGCATGTGCGCAATGGTGGGGAGAGTTGGCCGAAGTGGTGAGCATTGACATACCGCGTTGGATTTGCTGCAATCTTGACACGCTGATTGCGCTTCATGCCTTCGCCGATGCCAGTGAGAAAGCGTTTGGATGTTGTTTGTATGCAGTCGTCAATGGACAGTCGCACTTGGTATTTGCCAAGGCCAAAGTGGCACCCGTGTCTCCACCCACGTTGGCCCGCCTTGAGTTACAAGCAGTATGTCTAGCGGCTCGCTACGCTGAGTTTGTGGTGAAGGAGCTGCGTGTGACCGTCACGCAAGTTTATGGCTGGACTGACAGTCTCACTACCGTTCATTGGATCAGTAATCCATCGTACAAATGGAAAACATTTGTGGCTAACCGCGTCAGTCAAGTCCAAGAGATATCGAAGAAGGTCGGCATTGTGTGGAACCATTGCCCGGGCCTTCACAACCCAGTAGATTTACCGTCGCGTGGGAGTAGTGCACAGCAGATCCGTAGTCCGTTCAGGAGGGGCGGACCAACCTGGATCACGGAGCCCAATGACTGGCCCACCGCACCCTCAACCGCAGCTACAGATGAGTCCAGTGTAGAAGTACGAGTGTCAGCCACCACCTGTAGTAGAGAATCTGATCAGGAATGGTGGCTCCGATTCAGTAAATGGTCGAGGGCACAGGGCATGGTGACTCGGATGTTGCAGTGGAAGCACACTGAGCCTCGTGCTGAACTCTATTTTGCAGCAGACAACGTATTGTATCGCATCGTTCAAGCCGCATGTTTCGCTGAGGATCTTGAGCTGATCAAGCAAGGTCAACCAGTGAAGCCTGGGTCGAAGGTGTATCAGCTTGCACCATTTCTGGATGAGCATGGAGTGCTCAGAGCCGGGGGACGACTTCAGCACAGCGAGTTGGCGTATGGATCCAAGCACCCAGTCCTGTTAGGCAAACATCATCTGATCGAATTGCTGTTGGAGAAAATGCATGTTGGAAGGATGCACCAAGGTGTAGAAGGAGTCTTGTCGTTCATCCGTCAGAAATTCTGGATTATCGGTGGTCGACGAGCGCTACGCAACATTACTCAGCGATGTGTTACATGCCGCCGCTACAAGGCTAAGGCTGCCTCAGAAGTCTGCCCGCCGCTGCCAGAAGACCGAGTAGTTCACGAGAGGCCGTTCGCAACTACCGGCATCGACTATGCTGGTCCGTTGTACGTGCGCCGTGGTGAGTCATCTCCGAAGGTAGGGATAGCATTGTTTGTGTGTGCCACCACCAGAGCAGTTCACTTGGAGGTGGTCGATAGTTTAAGTACTGAGTCATTCTTGATAGCATTTCGGAAGTTTGTCGCGAGACGTGGTTTGCCGTCTCGGATCAGGTCTGACAACGCTACAACGTTCAAGGCGGCATCTGAAAAACTGAGTGTGCCATGGATGTTCAATCCTCCAGCTGCACCATGGCATGGAGGCTTCTATGAGCGAATGGTTGGTACAGTGAAGAGTGCCTTGAAAAAGGTAATGGGAACAGCGTTTCTGAAGGTCCAGGAGCTTGAGACCCTCTTGTATGAGGTTGAAGCAGTGGTGAATAGTCGTCCGCTAACTTATGTGTCTGATAGCTTGGATGAGCCACCGGTAACCCCTGCAATGATGATGGGTAACATCTGGATGTCGTCAGAGAAGCCAGCAGGTACTCTGGACGCTGCGCAGATGTCATCGAGATTGCGTTACCTCAGTCGGACACTGGAGCATGTCAAGAATCGTTGGGAGATGGAGTACCTAAGTCAGCTGAACAAACGCCTACAGACCATGTCGCGCCCTTTAGCTGTGGGTGATGTTGTCTTTATTCTCGATGACTAGCTCTATAAATAGCTCGATTATTCCCTGGTCGAGATGGTAAGCGTCGTGTTGCCAAGGTTAAGTTGAGTACCAGTACCCTGTTGAGGCCGATCCAAAGGTTAGTGCCGTTAGAAGTATCGTCACAGGACGTGGCTCCTGGGCTTGCAGATACCGCTCAACCTGCTATCGTCCCTCAGCAGCCAGCGTATCAGCCGTCAGCACCGTTACCACCACCACGGCAGCAGGAGATGACGCGTTCTGGGCGCGTAGTCCGAGCCCCGGATCGTTTTTGACTTGTGTGCATCGTTGTACGGCGGTGAGAAGCCCTTTGGTGGGGAGAATGTTGCAAACCACCAGTTCTCAATTGGGAAAGGCCTTCGCGCTTATGGCATTGTATTCGTTGCAATGTTGTATTTCGACTCCGCCGTACCGCTGATGTTGCTGCATGGCATACGCTATATGCACTGTGTGCGTTTTATATGCGTATGTTTTGCATGTACGCTGTTTTTGCATGCTATAAATAGCTGGTGTTATTAGTGTTTGTTAATTATTCGATGAAGGGAAATATACTGTGTAAAGGAAAAGAGTTGTTCTCGTGCCGTGTGGTCGTACGATCCTGACAATTTAGAGAATCTTAGAGGGTTCACAACACAGTTACATGTATGAATTTTAGCACTATGTTTGGCACCTATTATGTAATGCTGTAGCACTTCCCTTTTTTGTTCACACTTTTAATTATAAGAGAATTGGTGAGCACACATGCTCATTCCCTGGGCACTGCAAATTCACAACTCATTTCATTTCACATAATCATTTTCAACGTTTCGGCAAATTGCCATCATCAGGATACAATATGAAGTGGAAGTCTGCCAAGGAGCAGTTATATACACTAATTTGTGTTCTTAGGTTTTGATAATATTTCTATGACTACATATGTTACCTCAATGCTAGAAATATGACATGTCTAAAACTAGTGAAAGATCACAAGTTCACTGACTCATATGCTGGGTGTTGGTAATAAGTTAGCACAGCGCAGATGTCACCAGATAACTTGAGAAATGTCTGAACAGGTTTCTCGCAAGCAATTCACGAATGTGACCATGTCAGTGGTTTCCAGTAAATACTGTCACCTAGATAGACAGTGTGGTGTGATTGTTTTAGAGTAATGACCATCCAGTACTGGTGTTGATCTCTGGGCCTTCGTTTCTGATCTCCACTGCCTCTCGCAATTTGCGGCTTGCCCTGTCACTGGCTCTTGCAACCACAGACACTGCCGAGAAGATGCTGTCCCCGACACCTAGGTTGATCCCTGCATGCTTAGCTCGCATGTGGTCACCCCATGGCTTATCCACAGTGCGCCTACGAGCTTCACCGTTGTGTTCCTCCAGTCTTGTCTCCAGTGTGCGACCCGTCTCTCCGATGTATTTTTCCCTGCACAACTTACATTGCAGCCGGTATATCACATTCTTCTTCAAACATATTTTCACTCCACCCGACTTACAAGTCAGACACGGCCCCAATGGGCGTCCTCTTCTCTTTGTCTTTCTGATGTTGGGCTCCTTAATGCAGCTGGGCGGACTTTGTGCTGAGTGACAGAGCTGACGTTTGACGCTACCCGCATGCTCGTAAACCACCCGGACTGGTAACTTGTGCTTCCGGATAGCTTTGCTGACGCTGTGATGCACCCTGTCCGACTTATACGGCAGCTTCAGAAACGCACAGCACGGATTACCTCGGCGGCGACGCTTGGGTTTCCTTGCTGCTTCTCGGGCATTGATGATGAGGCTCTCTGGATAGTGGTTGAGTTGAAGTTGGTCTTGGATTTTCTGTTCACTTTCTTTACACATGGTGTCATTGGAAGACAGACGTTGTGCTCTTTTAAAGAATTGAGACTTGGCAACGGCAAGTTTGATGTGATGAGGTACAGCAGATGCGTAGTCTATCAGCAATCCACTATTGCATGGCTTTTGGAAGAGCTTGTACGTCATCTGGCCCGACTGTTGTATGGCAATCGTCACGTCCATGTAATCAATCCAGCCTTTGCTACTGCTGAGCTCGTAGGTGAACTTGACACCACACACCACAATGTCTATCTAGGTGACAGTATTTACTGGAAACCACTGACATGGTCACATTCGTGAATTGCTTGCGAGAAACCTGTTCAGACATTTCTCAAGTTATCTGGTGACATCTGCGCTGTGCTAACTTATTACCAACACCCAGCATATGAGTCAGTGAACTTGTGATCTTTCACTAGTTTAGACATGTCATATTTCTAGCATTGAGGTAACATATGTAGTCATAGAAATATTATCAACACCTAAGAACACAAATTAGTGTATATAACTGCTCCTTGGCAGACTTCCACTTCATATTGTATCCTGATGATGGCAATTTGCCGAAACGTTGAAAATGATTATGTGAAATGAAATGAGTTGTGAATTTGCAGTGCCCAGGGAATGAGCATGTGTGCTCACCAATTCTCTTCGAGTTATGCCTCACCGCTACTTTTAATTATGCTGTTATAAAATGTTCTTTTTGTACACAGTACCCTCAGTTCCGATACTATTCACCGATGAGCGGAACACGAAAATCGATTTTGAATAACATAAAAGTTTTGTGTAAGCAGAAAGACCACGTTGTTGCACTGACGTTGTATTCGTAGGTTGACACTTCGTTCAGTGCCTTCTCGCCTTTGGTTACGTAATCTTGTTACCTTTTTGAGTTTCCTCTAGTGATTTTATTGCACTTGCATCTTGATGTTATTTCTAACACCTTTCTATTTACAGTACTTAATTTCAGTTTCTTTGATTGTATCCTTAGTTCCGTATTTTTCCCACTGATGATAGGAACGAGAAAATCGATTCTGGGTTTTCAACAATATTTTTGTTATAAAATACACAGTACTACATGTCAAACAAGTAACGTAGTTACGTGATGTCTGCGGCCTTCATCCTATTCATAACTTTATTAAAATTATTATCTCCACGTAGATTATTTATTATTATCACATGGCACGTGATTGTTGCCCGTACTCCAGCGAATCAGCACCTTTCGCGCCGCGGGCAACAATATGCGATATTGCCCGCAAAAAAATGGTTTATTTGCCCGCAAAAAATAGTTTATTTCAGTGATCGCGTGACTACTCTGTAGACTGTACGACTCTACGACGAGTCGCAGTGTAGCATTGAGACGAAGATGGACATCCCGGCAATGGACATGGCCTCGGACGTCTGCCGTGTGGTGCTTGCAGGGATCCTTTGTTCAGTCATGTTGGCAGCCTGACCGTCCGTAAGCTTGTGGATAAGATTCAGTTCTGCTCGAAGTGGTACTGTGATCACAAACAATTATTTGAAATAACACAAATTAAACTCAGCGTCGTGCGTTTTCATATCCTCGCAAAGTCACTGCCTGTGTGTGGTCTTTATGTGCCACGCAAAACTCTTATTATTATTATTATTTTAATAACGAAGGTACGTGTTGGGTCGTAAGTATCCACGCAAACACACATCCAGTCAAAATAAGGCACTTGTCAAAGTATCCGAACGTTTTCGGTCCCTTCTCATCAAGGATTATACAGGGAATGGCTCAAGTTGGAAAGACTAAAACTTTTATAGCGTAAAGATATGAGATAACAACACTCGTGACAAGGTGGAAAAAGTATCAAGTTCAGCACGACACAAAACTCGAAGGAAATAATAAAGAAGGTGTGAAGAAGGATGTTCTACCTACCCTTAGTAAAAGTAACCTTATCTATTTCTTTCAGTGCCGACAATGTGAAGATCGGTATGTAGGTAGAACCCTTCAGCACCTGGGCGCGCGCATTCGTCAACATGTGCCGTTAAGTTTTGTTCCGCTTGATGCGCGTGAGTGTCGTCCTCGCCGTGGTCGTCCTCCAAAATGTGCTGTCCAGTCCATCGGTGGATCTTCCTCTTCCTGTGAAGATATCACTGCATGCCCGTCCTCCTCCGCGTGTATAGCGCAGGGTCCAGCTGAGAACAGCGTGAAAGATGGTGAAAGACCGACACGTAAACCACCGAAATTGACAAAGGATCTGTCTGCGTCGGGAAGGGTTACGCGAAGCCAAGTAAAAATACGGACGGGTGAGGACGCACGTACAACGACAACGGAAGTGACAACAACAGTCAATATTCGAAAACGTGGTAGACCGCGAAAACGAACCTCAATATCGAACACCGGACAAGTTGGAGTAAGAAGATCAATAGAAATCCGCAATGGAGGAGACGTAGCTGAAAGGACACTGGGCATCGCGCACACAACGGCTAGTGTCAGAAAACGTGGAAGGCCGCGGGAAAGCAAAGAGACGGATAGTGGTGATGCTGCGAAGAGGCGAGATGACGGGACATTGGAGGAGACTACACCCAACGGAGCTAAGAATCGCACTTCGTCCATCAAGCAACATCTGTCAGCCCGTACCAATTGTCGTAAGTTGTACAGTGATAATGTGTTCTCAATATTGTCACGTGGTAGATTTGCGTTGCATCTGGCTGTGTTAGAAGCTTTGTATATCCGTAAGTTAGATCCTGAACTTTGCGTACAGAAAGAAAATGTGTTGTCGCTACAATTGTTTGGTGTTACTCCTCGCCGAGGTGTTAACAATGTAACTTAATTTGCTCACTATGTTCTTGTCGCTATTATTATTTCCTTCGAGTTTTGTGTCGTGCTGAACTTGATAATTTTTCCACCTTGTCACGAGTGTTGTTATCTCATATCTTTACGCTATATAAGTTTTAGTCTTTCCAACTTGAGCCATTCCCTGTATAATCCTTGATGAGAAGGGACCGAAAACGTTCGGATACTTTGACAAGTGCCTTATTTTGACTGGATGTGTGTTTGCGTGGATACTTACGACCCAACACGTACCTTCGTTATTAAAGTATTATCCGCCTCCGACTTCTTGTAAAATTATTATTATTATTATTAAATTTTTGATAGGGCAATCCCCACAGGCCTTACCAGGCTCATCTGTCCTCTGCCTTCACCTTTGCTTGAACAACAAACACAACAATTCAGGAATGTTTTGCAATGAAAAATACAGCTATCTGGAGCTGAAAAAAAGAAGAAAAATTGTCCTCATAATTACACACCAGGGAGTCGTCAAATACTTGCACTTGTTGCAGTACTGTATTTGACAACCTGATACACATGTAAACATGAAGAAACTCTTTGTGGTAGCACTCTTAATTTTTCAACTGAAATTATGATTCTGCTGTATTTTATTGTCGTTGCCATGTCTATTGCTATGACGATGCGGTGCCGGCACTTTTTTTCTGTGTCCGTCTTTCAGTACTGTATACTCTCTGATGGCCTGTAGCAGACTTTTTGTTAGGGTGTAGGAGAAATATCTTCATTTTTCCTGTTTTGATAATGATAGCACATCAATATACATTGTGGTCATAGTGTGTTGGCATTTGGGCTAATTTCAACAGCAGCCCAATGGTCTGCTCTGTGGGCCATGTGATAAATTTGTTATCGCATGGTTGCTGCGGGCCTTATGGCATATTATTGCCCCTCGAGGTTAGCCCTCGGGCCTACGGCCCTCGGGCTAACCTCTCGGGGCAATAATATGCCATAAGGCCCTTGCAACCATGCGATATTTGTATTTGTATTTATATCATTATCTCATGGCACATCATGATGACGGCCAATAAAACTGAGACAAGGGTGAAAGCCAACCACAGCAGTAAAACAGATAAAAGAATACAAATAAGAGGCAAAGAAGGCAAAGGAGGAGACAAACCAGCAGGATATACATGAAACCTATAATTGAGCAGAGATTTTAGCAACAAAATTATCCATCGACGTGCTGGTCTTGGCCTGCGTTGGTAATGTTGCCCAAAACACATAGCCAGAAAAGATCGGGGATCTAGTGAATAGGGTGGAGGCAGCGCGTGGGAGACTGAGTGAGTTCCGGGTGTTCCGTGTTTCGGAGAACCAATTATAAGCCTGCATATGCAAGGGTATTTTATTTAGTAATATTTTATGTATGAGAACACAGAGGTGGTACTTATGTCGAGTGGAAAGGGGACTGATCTTGGCCATTTCGTAAAGACTAGCGGAGGGAAAGCGACGATCTTTGCTAAATAAGATTTTAAGGAGCATGCGGTTATGGGTTTCTAGCTTGTTCAATACAGTAGTAGTTATGCCACACCAAGCAGTATCACAGTAGTCAAGTAAGGGCAATATATAGCAACGATAAAACAAGCGTTTGCAAGAAAGAGGAAGATGTCTACAGTGGGCTTGAAGAGCCCCAAGGATGGAGCTTGTGCGCTTGCAGACATACTGCACATGGGGTGACCACGACAATTTAGAGTCAATAATAACGCCAAGATGCTTATGCTCTTCAACAATGCGAATAGCAACACTTGAAGAAGGAAAACAAAGTGGCAGGGAAGGGGGAGAAGGGGAAATGTACATAGCTGCCGTTTTATCAACGTTTGGCTGCAACTTCCAATCATGCATCCAGGTTATAACTTTCCCAATGCTATCTTGCATGGCTTTGTGCAGGCGTATAGGGCAAGCATTGGAGCAAAGCAGAGCTGTGTCATCAGCGAAAAGGCTGACACCAGGGGCAGTATCGGGGAGGTCATTAATATACAGGAGAAATAGCAGTGGCCCAAGTATTGAACCCTGGGTGACTCCAGAAGTAACGGGTAAAGGCTCCGATAACACAGTTGAGAGGCGTACAAGCTGATGTCGGTTAGAGAGATACGATGAGAGCCAGCCGATAGCCTTGCCATCAATGCGATATACTGTTCGCAGCTTAGCTAAGAGACCCCTGTGCCAAACAGTGTCGAAGGCCTTTGCGAGATCGAAGAAAACTAAACCAACATGGTTATGGGCGTTCCGGGCGGTGTGGATGTCTTGCACGAGGCGGGTAACCTGGTACCTGGTGGAGTCACCCCGACAAAAGCCCGACTGTGCTGGCGAAAGTGAAATGCGAACATGATCATAAATGATGTCATATACAACACGTTCGCACACTTTTGATAAAGTAGAGAGCAATGAGATAGGGCGATAGTTGCTGGGGGTGGTGCGTGGTCCTCTATTTTTGTAGGTGGCCACGACTACCGCAGTTTTCCACATGGCTGGGAATTTCCCTTCACGAAATGACATATTCAAGATAATTGACACAGGATAGGCAAGAGACGGAGCAGGAGCTCTCCAAACTTCGTTGGTAATTCCGTCTTGACCAGGGGACTTGCCAGTTTTCAGATTACGGAGATATTTCCTCACTTGGGCTGTACCAGTCGACAATGATAGGAGGGACGCAGGTATTGAGGGTGAAGGGGTGAGTGGTGGTATAGGCCACGTAGGGTCGTCAGGAAGTCCAAACGACGTAAACTGCGTGTTCAATATGTCTGCTATGTCTGCGGGATCTGTTGCTACCGTGCCGTCTGAAGCTGTCATTGATCGGATCGGCTCCCGACTACAGTTCTTACGGAGATGGCGGAGAAATTGATGGAGACTAGGGCGATCATGGGAAGACAGGGTGGCATGAACCGACTGTACATACTGACGATGGAGGGTACGTGACAAACATTTCACTTCGTTACGCTTGCGCTTAAAGGCAATGAAGTTTTCACTGGTTGGATACTTCCTATAAATGCTATACAAATCTCGCTTCAGTTTCACAGCACACTTGAGGTCCGGAGTGATCCAGGGTCGGGATGCATCCCGCATAGTAGGACGAGGCCTAATGTAGTCTCCTGTCCGCGGAATAACTTTGTAAGGCAACAGATGACGATGGAATGCTGACTGTAGTAAAGCATCAAACAGGACAATGGCATCATCAACATCAGAATGCCGATGAAGTAATGACCAGTCCAACCTAGACAAGTCTTCATTCACAACCTTCCAGACATGGGTAGGCACTTGTTTATACCTGTACTGAGCCTGGGGATGGAGGGACGATTTAGCAGTCGCTTGTGGTGTCGAGCACGATGCATAGTTGAGCGTACAAACAACCTGCAGATGATCAGATGTGCCAAGAGGAGCTGCGTGGTCGACTGAGAGGACATGTTGGGGTTTGTTGGTTACCAACAAGTCAAGACATGAGTTGGCACCCGCTGATGAAGTGTATGTTGGGAAACTCACTAGTTGTTGGAGCCCAAGCATTGAAAAAACTGTCTGTAGGTTGGTACCGGCTGTAGAGGTGGAGTCAGAAGAGCACCAATCATTATGTTTGGCATTAAAATCCCCCGTCAGGATAACATATACTTATTATTATTTTGCTTGTTCGCGTTGGCATCAACCTGTATAAAGCAGGTATATCAGTTCGCCTCAGTGGCCGTGCCTGATGACCCTTCTCTACCCATTCCTCCCATTGCCGAGGAGTCGGGTGAGGTTGACCGTCTCACATCTGTCTTTACTACGACTGCTGCCATTCGACGTTACATTCGAAAGCTCCCATCTGACAAGGCTCCGGGCCCAGACGGCATCACTAATCTGGTATTAAAGTCCCTTGCGCCCTCAATAGCATACCCATTATGTCTGATTTTCAACCTATCATTCCGCACTGGTCGTTTTCCCTCTGCATGGAAAACAGCTAATGTTATACCGATCTACAAGAAAGGGTCCCGCCACGAAGCATCAAACTACCGTCCGATATCTCTACTGTCCTGTGTTTCCAAACTCTGTGAGCGCGTTTTCTACGACCAATTGTACTGTCATGTCTCGTCACGTTTGAGTTCAGCTCAGTCCGGATTTCGCAGAGGCGATTCTACCAACCTCCAGCTGACGCGCCTGGTGCAATTAGTGTGTCGACATCGGGATGCTGGAGATCTAGTCGGGATTTGTTTTTTCGATCTTGCCAAGGCCTTCGATACCATCTGGCACCGGGGGCTTTTGGCCAAGCTTCGTGGATCATTTACTGTAGACGGCAATCCCTGCTATGGCTGACATCTTACCTAACTGGGCGAACGCAGTACGTCACGGTACATGGGACGTCCTCGGCCGACACAACAGTACTATCCGGAGTTCCCCAGGGTTCCATCCTCGGCCCCCTTCTTTTTATTTTATACGTCAATGATCTGCCCGCAGCTGCCCCGGGCACATCACTGTTCGCAGACGACACAACGCTCCTACGGGCATCTCCTAACATCACTGGCCTGATGAGTAACCTAGCTAACGGGATTCAAAGAGTTATTTCCTGGATGTCGTCTTGGCGGTTATCGCCCAATCTGTCTAAAACTAAAATCATGCTCTTTCCTTCTCAGCCTGATGTTCCGCCCCTCCTCCATCCCACTTTCCCCCAGCCTATAGACATAGTCTCCAGCCATAAGCATCTTGGCATTTTCATTGACTCTAATCTTTCATGGGAACCCCACATCGATTACATATGTAAACGATCAAGTTCATCGTTAGGAATTCTCTCTTCTCACTGTTACCATCTCCCAATCTCTTGTAAACTCCTCTTTTACTCAGCTTACTTACGCCCCATTTTTGATAATGCAGATACTGCTTGGGCTGGAATTTCCACAACCCGTGCTGCCAAGCTCGAGATTCAACACAAAAAAGTCCTCAAAATCCTCCTCCGAAAACCCCGCATGCTTCCATCTTCCACCCTTTATGCCCTTGCTGACACTTCCCCTTTGTCTAAGAGACGTAATTCACATCTTGTCACCCTTATCCATTCTCTCAAACTCAATCTGTGTCCACCTCACCTCCACTGTTTCAACTGGTTCTCTTCCCGTAGCACGAGAAACTCCCTTTCCCTTCCGAAACCTAAGTCCTCCTTTCTACTTTACTCTCCGTTTTTTATTGCGTACTCTGCGTGGCTGGCACTTCCCCAAGAAGCTAAGGACCTTTCTTCTCTCCGCCTTTTTAAGAGCCTTGTGGCGCCTTGATTTTGATTTTGTGTTTCTGATTTGGTTGCAATCACTGCTTATCCATGCCGGTTCCTTTTTCTTCTCCTCCCCTTCTCCCTGCCTTGCCTTGGTTGGCTAACACCCTCTCTCTTTGTATTGGCCGGTGTTCTCACTGTGCTATGAGATGATGTAATAAATAAATAAATAAATATAGCCTTCGCTTAAGCTGCCATAAAAAAGAAAGCTCATCCTAAGCGAGAGGGCTAGAGGGAAAGATAACGATAACGAGATACAGAATACAAAGAAATACAATGAGTTAAACATACGTATACAGTTCAAAACAAAACAGAGCAGAGCCGAAGTTACTAATCAGAGTGAGGAATGCGTTGGTTCCGATTGATCCATCAATCGACAAAGGGGCTAATCCGTTAATATTGCAAAGTAGATTATTTAATAACATAAAAATCCTTTAAAATTCCATGAACTCGTTGTTGTCTGGCCATGTATGCATCTATTATACTCTTTATTGCACTAATTATTATTATTTTAAAACGCAGGTAAGTTATGGGTCGCAAGTATCCACGCAAACACACATCCAGTCATAATAAGGCACTTGTCAAAAGTATCCGAACGTTTTCGGTCCCTTCTCATCAAGGATTATACAGGGAATGGCTCAAATTGGAAAGACTAAAACTTGTATAGCGTAAAGATAATGAGATAACAACACTCGTGACAAGGTGGTAAATTATCAAGTTCAGCACGACACAAAACTCGAAGTAAACTAATAATAGTGACAACAACATTGTGAGCCAATTAAGTTACATTGTTAACACCTCGACGAGGAGTAACACCAAACAATTGTACCGACAACACATTTTCTTTCTGTACGCAAAGTTCAGGATCTGATTTACGGATATACAAAGCTTCTAACACAGCCAGATCATTACTTCTTTTACAGATTTGGTATTATTCCCATCGGCCTCTTCATATTTGTGCAGCTGCACTGTTGAGCTTCCGATGTAAGACAAATAATAATAATAATATGTAAATAGGCGTCGAGGCGACAATAATTTTAGAATTGCGATCAACAGAACGAGCTGAACCGACATTTTCACAAAGGCTTTTATTGTATTCAAAAAACGAGTGTATACGAAGGCAGTGAAGAACATGGAAGAAAGAAAAAATGTGATATGGAAGAAATGATGAACAAAAAAATTGTACTTCGAACTAGTTTTCGCACAACACTCCTCAGGAAGCTACGTTGTACTAATGAAAAACAATCCAGAAAGATACTAATAAAGAGAAATGGAGTGAGAAGAAACAACACCTATGAAAATGATAATCCTAGCACTAAGGTAATAACAGGAAAAACTGCAAAGAAGAAGAACAACTGCTAATTACACCATGACCTATTTCAGTACGGAAGTACCGAGCCAACGGAATACACAACAGGAACGTGAGACGAGGGATGGGAGGAGACGGGACCTGATTGCTCCGAGGCAGGAAGTCGTTGAGGAGGATTCGGCCAGTGAGTCCAGTGATTTCGGTGAGTGTGAGAGCGAGAATGATCGTGTGAGTAAGAGTGGGTGCGAGCGTGTGTTTTCTAGTAGGAAGTCATCAGTGTATAAGCATCTTGCATCTCGTCCTGATTGCTGTAAGGTTTATTCTGATTCTTCTTTTTCTGTTTTGTGCCGTGCTCGTCATGGTTATAAGTTGCAGTTGAGTGCGTTAGAAGCCGTTTGTCAACGTATTCATAAGCCTAATCTGTGTGTCCAGAAGGACAGCATTATTCGTTTGAAATTGTTTTAGTAGCAACTTGTTCTGTCTGTTTGGCTCTGGTTGGCCATGGTGTCATATCTTGTGTCACAGTATACTAGTAGTCCTTACAAGTTCGTTAAGTGCTTTCGCAGTTTTTCCTGTTATTACCTTAGTGCTAGGATTATCATTTTCATAGGTGTTGTTTCTTCTCACTCCATTTCTCTTTATTAGGATCTTTCTGGATTGTTTTTCATTAGTACAACGTAGCTTCCTGAGGAGTGTTGTGCGAAAACTAGTTCGAAGTACAATTTTTTGTTCATCATTTCTTCCATATCACATTTTTTCTTTCTTCCATGTTCTTCACTGCCTTCGTATACACTCGTTTTTTGAATACAATAAAAGCCTTTGTGAAAATGTCGGTTCAGCTCGTTCTGTTGATCGCAATTCTAAAATAATAATAATAATAATATTGACTGGTTTTGAGGGAAAGAGACAAACGGGAAAAGTCTGAAGAAAAAATTGACTGTCACCACCAGGACTCGAACCAGGGACCCTCGCTTGTAGCCAGCGATGCTCTAACCGCTGAGCTATGGTGTAGTCGTCATCCCAGCAGAGACCGTTCAACGTTTTCTTCAGACTTCGTAACTCACACTTCCTGTGAATCCACACAGGCGGGTGGGACGCAGCCCTCACTGTAACCCACACACTTCACGTACAAACTAGCACGCGGGGAGCCACAAGTCATAACATATTGACTGGTTTTGAGGGAAAGAGACAAACGGGAAAAGTCTGAAGAAAAAATTGACTGTCACCACCAGGACTCGAACCAGGGACCCTCGCTTGTAGCCAGCGATAATAATAATAATATTATGGAAAGTTTGTAAACCCCCTCGATAGGCGAAAGCCTTTGGGGAATCCTTAAACAATAAAAAAAAGATGCAACGCACATCTACCACGTGACAATATTGAGAAAACATTATCACTGTACAACTCACGACAATTGGTACGGGCTGACAGATGTTGCTTAATTGACGAAGTGCGATTCTTAGCTCCGTTGGGTGTTGTCTCCTCCAATGTCCCGTCATCTCGCCTCTTCGCGGCATCACCACTATCCGTCTCTTTGCTTTTCCGTGGCCTTCCACGTTTTCTGACACTTGCCGTTGTGTGCGCGATGCCCAGTGTTCTTTCAGCTGCGTCTCCTCCATTGCGGATTTCTATTAAGCTTCTTACTCCAACTTGTCCAGTGTCAGATATTGAGGTTCGTTTTCGCGGTCTACCACGTTTTCGAATATTGGCTGTTGTTGTCACTTCCGTTGTTGTTGTACGTGCGTCCTCACCAGTCCGTATTTTTACTTGGCTTCGCGTAACCCTTCCCGACGCCGACAGATCCTTTGTCAATTTCGGTGATTTACGTGTCGGTCTTTCACCATCTTTCACGCTGTTCTCAGCTGGCCCCTGCCCTACACACAGAGGAGGACGGGCATGCAGTCACATCTTCACGGGAAGAGGAAGATCCACCGATGGACTGGACAGCACATTTTCAACGCCTCTACACCCACATTGAGCCCCACCTACCAGCCGACCAGTCTGGATTTCGATCTAAGGATAGTACTGAACTACAGCTCTCCCGCCTACAGTCCATTCAGAAAAAGATGATATCCTAGCTTTTGGCCATAAACGGGTCAAATTTTGAGTTAACGTCACAAATGTTTTGGCAATCCCCCAAGGAATGCTCTTCCAATTGTGTTTTTGAAGTCTATTTCTCCAAAAAGCAAGCCATAACAAAAATAGGATTTTGGCCAGGTTTTGCCCCCAAAGCACTGAATTGGATAAAAACCATGAAAATCCAGGCCGTTCACTCCGATCCACTGGCATAACAGTACATTTGCGGTTCGAACCCCAGTTGAGGTGCCTTTTTTGGACCCTTTTTCAAGTTTCGAATCGCGGGGCACTGCACAGTGTACCACAAAATCGCCAAACACGGGAGCTCTCCGGAGCCAGCGCTCATCTTTCTCTGAATGGACTGTAGTGCATGAGATTTCCGCCAGCCGAGATGCCGGTCAGGCAGTGTCAGCATGCTTCTTTGACTTATCAAAGGCTTCTGACCGAGTCTGGCATGCTGGCCTCCTGGCCAAACTCGAGCACCTTCGTGTCCGTGGCATTGCCCGTACCTGGCTCACAAGCTACCTGACTCGCAGCCGACAACGCGTCAAGGTTGGCTCCGCTTTGTCATCATTGAAATCCATTCCAGTTGGAGTACCCTAGGGCTCTGTCCTGGGGCCTCTTCTTTTCCTGGTGTACACGATTGACCTCCCCCCAGCATGTAGAAACTCCCGCACCAAATGCAGCCAGTTCGCCGATGACACGGCACTCATCGCGACGCATAACACGAGGGATTTGTCAGCTGAATTACTCCAACGTGGCGTGGACGCATCAGGACGATGGTTGAAGGATTGGCATCTCCTCGTCAACACCACGAAAACCGTCGTCCTTTCCTTCCAACCCCAACACACCATCCACATCACGCTCCACTCGACTCGGCTGCAGGAGGTCCACCAACATAGGCACCTTGGTGTTACACTCCAAGACGATATGCGATGGACCCAACACATCATGGAAACCACCAACAAAGCCAACAACTACTACACCAACTCCACAAGACACGTGGCACAATGAACGCTTCCAGCGTATTGTTAATATACACGACCTACATCCGACCCGTTCTCGAATATGGCAGCCTTGCCCTCTCCAACACCACACAGCAACAGCGGGACACACTGGAGAGAATTCAACGCCGTGCTATACGCATCTGCCTTCGGATTCCCCTCTTAGCACCAGTTCACCACAGTTCCTTTCTCCATCATGCAAAGCTCCCCACCCTTAGCTCACGACTCCTCGTTAAACAAGTCCTACTAGCATGGGACATCCACCACCAAACCTCCCCACCACACCTGCAACAACCACATCTTCCACCACAACGTCAACACCAACCATACACCCTTCGACAGACAAGAACCTACTCCATCGGACACGCACACACAAACAGGCACCGAGATTCCCCCATCAACAGTACCCTCACCCTCTACAACTCACTCCCTATCGACATCACAACCCAACCTCGTAGAAATTCTTTCCGAAACAATGCATCCAGTATTCTATACTGACCAAGTACGAAGTCAATATTAGATTTATCACTAGCCAAAGCCTGTGTTCAATCGCTAAAAAGGAGTTAAAAATAAGCAGTCATTATAGCCCTAAGGAGTGAAATATGCAGGAATCTTGACTGCTTACATGTAGGGATGGCAAAAATCTGTGGGATACGGGAGTGATTATATTATTAATTCTTTGAGTACTCGAAAACACCGCCATTCCGGCAACAGGCTCTCAGCTGCACCAAATAAATAACTTTGCCAATATTTCGCCCATTGGGCATCATCAGGGCATTGAGGAAGGGGAGGCCAAATTAAGAAATATAAAGACGAATAATGCAGGCAGATGAATGTTCCAGAGCTAACACATCATGGTGACACAATTGGCAAGGCCAGCAAACTAAACAATCATCACTTGTAAGGTGACCTAAACAAAACGAAAGATGAGAAAACTCACACATACACACAGACACAATTTGGCAAGAAAACTAACACTTACACTAACACTAAAGTTTACAATCATCACCTGTAAGGTGAGCTAAACAGAAGAAAGAAGACTAGTAAGACTATCACAGCACGTACAAGAACACTTTCAAGTGTGGGAATGCTAAAGGCGATCTATGTATATGACAGCGGTGTATGTGCAAAGTATGTGTATGTGCTGTGTCAGGTGGTAAAGTCCAGTGGTAGTTCGAGGAGATGGGTGTCGATTCCAGTGACGATCCGGTGACATCCAATCAGTCAATTAGGCGCCAGCCGTCATCGCAATTGACTGCTGGTTTGCGCTTCCTTATCTCGATAGCTTCAAGCAGTTTCCTTGATGGTAGCGAAGCCTCCCTGCCGAGAATCTTTGCCTGGTGGAAGGGCAGAAAGTTGGAAGACTTTAAAGATTCTCGATGCTGGGTACGATAGTGGAAGCCCCAGGGAGCCTTCGCCACCATCGCCCTTGCCTCTCGGTAGTGCTCAGCGAATCGGTCCCTCACCGGCCGCTCGGTCTCACCAACGTACAATTCCGCACACAACGTGCAAGACATACAATAGACAACACCTTTGACTAAACACTGACTATCCACCATACTCGCATCACATGCACGACACTCCATTGGTCGACCTCTCCCTCTCTTCACCTCCGATCGCTGCTTCTCACGGGGACACACACGTACAGCACTCGACGATCGGACCAACATATCCTTCAAAGAAGGACCAGACACAAAGACACCACGAACATGCGGACTGAACTTTCGAACACGTCGTGAGACACGAGCGGCAAGTGAGTCGTTGATGAAGGGCAGTTTGATCCTCAATGCCCTGATGATGCCCAATGGGCGAAATATTGTCAAAGTCATTTATTTGGTGCAGCTGAGAGCCTGTTGCCGGAATGGCGGTGTTTTCGAGTGCAAGGAATACGCTGCAATGGAGTTTGGGAATTCTGAAGAAATTCTTTGAGTGACTGAAAAAATCTGTTTTGCCAGAAAGTGTGCTGGTTTGCAAGGGTGCTAGATAAACAAGTGCCGTATTAGAGAGGGACGACTGTACACCGTACACTGTACACCGTACACTGTACACTGTAGTAGTGTTCACAAAATGTCATCTACATTGGAAAGGCTTCCTGTCTGAAGCCTTTCCATACTGGTACTCGATGTTCCAGTTTTGTGACACGAGAATGGCACGAGAATTAGTGTACCGCTGAGTGTACCGCTATACACGTGGTCGACACGTAGCCGACACGTTGTTGATACTTTTTTGACACGTGACCCCGTCAACGGTCTGCTTTGTGCCAATGGCACTCGGTAAACGCCGATGTCGCGTACGACAAAGACGACTATCCCGTACGCGAAATAGTTGAGAACTGCATGACGTGGACCTGACGGCAAGGACAACTGCGAGGAGGCCCCTTTTGGTACCCCTGACGGGAAGGAGAACTGCAGAAGTCGACGAAGTCGAACGAGGAGGCCCCTTTTCCGTACCCCATACTGCAAAGTGCCATTGATGGATACCTTTTGCATCTGGAACGACCCCTTAAACGCTGTCGCGGCGACTATCCCGTACGCGAAATAGTTGAGAACAGCTGACGTGGACCTTTTGCACCTGGAACGGCCCCGTAAACGCTGTCGTGTCGGCGGAGTGAATGTGCAGGGTACTAGGGTGAAAAGAATGGCTGCAAAGACGTCCCCTCTACTAGGCTCTAGGCCTTTGCCTTTGGAGACATCGTCGGCGAACTGAATGCGCAGGGCGAAAAGAATTAGTAGTAGTAGTAGTATTCTTTTATTTTCCATCGGAAGCCTCAACAGTGATGAACACAACTCTTAAGAGGGCCGATAACAGGGTAGAGGGGTGTGGGGTGAGAAAAAAAAAATAATAATAAGAGATATTTAAACTAAACTAAACTGATACTTGGAACAATAAAGCAGCAGTAAGCAGTAAGCAGTAAACACAGGTATACAATACAAGCGATGCAGATCAATGAGGCCGTTTGCTGAAAAGAAGATCTAAATACTTCTGAAAAGACGCTGCGTCTTTAAGCATGGTCATAATGGGATAGTGCAAGAATTAAAGAGATGTTTTTAAAAACGAATTTAAACTAGGAACGCAGTAAACACAGTTATACAATACAGGCGGTGCAGATCAATGAGGGAGTTTGCTGAAAAGAAGATCAAAATACTTCTGAAAAGACGCTGCGTCTTTTAGCATGGTCTGAAGGTGCTTAGCAAATGTAGTGCGGTGCTGGGTGCGCCACTCCACAGGCAAAGAATTAAAGAACAGGGCAGCACGATTTGAAAAGGAATTGACACCGTCAGTCGTCCGGAATTTAGATATTGCAATAGCAGCATTAAAAGAGCTTCTTGTTGTCCTAGGGCCGGTTGAAACTTGAGGGAAAAGGTCCGTCAGATTTGGGAGAGGGAAAACGACATGATTAACATGGATAAATTTAGCAATGCTACGAATAAGGTAATGTTCAAACGGATCAATCGACAATCTAGCTAACAGCAGCATGACGTCCTCTTGTAGTTTCGAGCCACAAGCAGCGCGTACAGAACGACGATAAATGGACGAGAGTCGCTGTCGGTCCTTGGCGGATAGCTTCATTGCAAAGCAGAATTGCTGCAAAGACGTCCGCTCTAGGCCTTTGGAGACATCGTGGGAACTCCTTCCGGTACTATACAAACTGCTGACGTGGCCGTGGACATGTACATGGAGAGTCATGGTGGGACTTCATGTACATGGATACATGGTGGGAATTCCTTCCGGCACCCCCGTACCGCAAAGCCAACGGTGGGGAAGGAGAAGTGCAGACGTGCAGGAAGACGAACGAGGAGGAACCAGGACGAGCGAGCAATGGCAGGACTAGCTGGACCGTAAGTAATAGCTGAATTGTGCATGACAACTTGACACCTATGCGGCACTCGCCACTTGCCACTGCATATTTCTTGTCCACTAACAATGTCTCTCCTCTGCCCCCTGTGTGTCCACGGCCCTGTTTCTGAATTGGCCCGATGAATCGAATGTCTTCCGCAACTGGAACGGCCCGTGAACGCTGTCGCGTCGGCGACTGAATGCGCAGGAGGGAAAATATTGCTGCGAAGACGTCTCCTCTAGACGACGGTAAGGCACCCCATTGATATGTTGCCAGTGTGTGCCAGGGTATCGCGCGATGGTGAATGAGGAATGATGAAGGGTACGGTGGGACTGTAGACCTGTTACCTTCTACTAACACGCTATTAGGTGGAGAGTGTCTTGTACTCACGTTATCAGGTCGAGAGCGTATTGTAGTCACTCTCTCTATTCCTGTACTTCATTACGTTTAAAGGGGAAGTATAGAGGAGACGGCTCGATACCGGGACGTTTTGACAGCCAAATTTGTATAGACCCAAACCGATCATCAGCGTTGATTTTTCACTCGAAATATGTTTGTGGAAGGAAACTGGCATGTTGAAGTTTGCTCTGGGGCCAGAGTCAATCGAACTGAGCCACTCCTTTGTGTTGACCCATTGCCTCCAAGTTGCCCAATTTTTCGCTTCAAAAAAGTTCAAATCAGAGGTGGCTCCAAACCGGACACGTTTTAGAGTGCACGTCAAATTCACTCTGGGTCTGAAATTAGGTAATTGCTATCGCTCCACGACGGCCAGTACAGAGTAACAATAAGCCTTGTGTGTGCTTCCATTAGTTTTGATTGGCATGCGGTGCTTTATTGGCGAGAGGCGAGCCGCTGTTTACCTGCGACAAGAAGTTGATTTTTCGAAAGTCGTAAAACTCAAGTCGCAGTGCGAAGCAACACGTCAAAAACTCACCTGCTTGATATGGCGCTTCTGGTCATCGCAGAGCCATTAAATTTTGGCTCGGAGTATAACACATAGTAGTCTCACTGTGACATATGTTTTCTAATCAAAATACCAAGAGAGAAAGTGAATATTGAGTCCGTTCCGGTTTGCAACCGGTGTCCTATTTGAAACCGTCCCCTCTACCCTAAAATCAAATTTTCACCAGTTGTAGTCTTCTGGGTGCTGAGTCGAATGGTCTTGGTCCGAGGAAGCTGCGACGCTCCCTTCCTACTTGAATCCCAATCGAACTCGCGCACTTCCACCGAAACTGGGTGACTGCGCCCTACTAGATATAGATGGGGATTTGTATGCAAAATGTCACTAAAAGCGCCATTTCGTTCTTATAAAAGCACGGATGACCGCGATTGGCCCATGTGTTGTAGCAAGAGTACATTTATGTACTCTTGGTTGTAGTCTTTTGGACGCTGAGTCGACTGGTTTTGGTCCGAAAAGGCTGCGATGCAGCGTTCCTCCTTTATTCCCAATCGAACATGGTTGAACAAGCGGTCACGTGCTCCTGGGTGCCCAAATCACCTGGTCACCGCGCCAGCAGGCGACAACTTTCACACCAAGGTTCAACTCGGGTTCAACTCGAGTGACAGGACTGCACCCAAAAAAGGTCAAACAGGCTAGTAAGTTGTACCCTGCAGGCACGGTGACCAGCTGACTGGTGTACGCAGGAGCACGTGACCGCTTGTTCAACCATGTTCGATTGGGAATAAAGGAGGAACGCTGCATCGCAGCCTTTTCGGACCAAAACTAGTCGACTCAGCGTCCAAAAGACTACAACATATGGGCCAATCGCGGTGATCCGTGCTTTTATAAGAACGAAATGGCGCTTTTAGTGACATTTTGCATACAAATCCCCATCTAGTAGGGCGCAGTCACCCAGTTTCGGTGGAAGTGCGCGAGTTCGATTGGGATTCAAGTAGGAAGGGAGCGTCGCAGCTTCCTCGGACCAAGACCATTCGACTCAGCACCCAGAAGACTACAACTGGTGAAAATTTGATTTTAGGGTATACTTCCCCTTTAAGGTGTACGTATAACTTCTCAAAAAAATTTAATGGTCCACAGTCGTGTCGGAAGGGTACGGTGGGACTGTAGACATGTTACCTTCTAACACGTTATCAGGTGGAGAGTGTCTTGTACTCACGTTATCACTATATCAGGTCAAGAGCGTGTTGTAGTCACTCTCTCTATTCCTGTACTTCATTACGTTTCAGGTGTACGTATAACTTTTCCAAAAAAATTAATGGTTCACGTCTTCAGATAGAGAGCGTATTGCTCCCACTGTCTAGTCTCTGTAGTGCATTGAGATTTTGTTGAT
Organism: Sycon ciliatum; assembly: GCF_964019385.1. Taxonomy (NCBI): domain Eukaryota; kingdom Metazoa; phylum Porifera; class Calcarea; order Leucosolenida; family Sycettidae; genus Sycon; species Sycon ciliatum. The sequence continues at coordinate 1,543,939 of NC_088654.1, read as the reverse complement.
CGAACATGAAATGGATACACAGACAAAGCCAGGCCAAGTACATGGCGAGATGTCGCCAGAAGAACGTCTTCAGGTAGAGAGCGTATTGCACCCACTGTCTAGTCGATTTTGTGGATCGCACATGAAATGGATACACAGACAAAGCAGGCCAAGTACATGAGAGAGTGGACGATGTGCAGATCGACACGGCCTGCGGGTACTTCATTAAAGTTACCCGTGACATAACTAGGATAAAAGTTAATCACTGCAAAAACATTGCCAAGTATGTGAGCACTTTGGACTTGACAGAAGAGTGCACGGGCGACGTTGACAAAACATACCGCGGTGACTGTCACTATCATGACAGCAGGGCACATCGCACGCAGCATCGCAGATCGTGTCGAATTGCGCATCATAATAATTATTGCAAAATTGCTCCTGTGCATGCAAGTGGATTTCATTGCACTTCTCAGTTTGGGAAATGCTCCATTATGACAATTCTCCGTGTGAGTGCACTAGCCCTGAACAGACATGTAGGTGAACCGTTTGTGGTGTCTCATAGCCTACCTCACGACCTTCTGCTTTCTTTCTTCATCACTTGTATCTTGCAGGTATATCATCCCGTGACGACCACATTGAAGTCTGAATTTGAAGTGTGAAGATGCTTCAGCAACCACATCGTACTTTTCCATTGCTTTCATTGTGCTTCTACTGTGCATGTGTGTAACTTGTGGGGTAAACATGTGATGACATTGTATGCTGGCGACACGGTCAGATGTTCATGCGTCTAACGTACACCTGCATGTTATGCATTGAAAAGGGTTTGCCACTTGCGATCCTGGGACGAGTATCAGGTCCGCTTTGTCCTGTGTGGGCTGTATCAGATTGCTGTTCACTTCTCTATCTGTTGGATATGTGACTTTCTGCAAGTTTCTGGTGTATGATGGCCACGTCCTTGCTTGTCACTTTGTATGATATTACATTCTGTATTCGCTGCTTCCATGGCATGGTCTGCAAACTGCAATCCTTGGGCAAATGTCATGTTTTCTATGTTGTGCTTTGGCCGTCAGCTTGTCTACACGCTGTAGTTGAATTATTTTTGTTTCACAACTGACTTCCTCAAGTACGGTGGCCACTGCTTTGCATGGCATTATACATGAAGATTTTCCTGTTTGTGTCGTGTGCATGTGCGTATGTGTGCGTGACCACGTGTGTGTGCCGTGTGCATACACATGTTTGTGTATCTGTGTGCGGGGTAGCGAGGCGGGGAGGGCTGGTATGTATCAGTGTGTTATTGTAGTCGCATGGCTACATACAGTACATCGCGCGCGTCGTCATCATGTTTACCTTCGGGGTTGGGGTGGGGAGGGAACGGAAAAAGAGCTGAAATTATCCATATAAAAATCGCTCTGTGAGCGGTTCTGAAAAACCTTTACTGGTACTGCCCCGTCGTAAAAGTAAGAAATTAGAACTGGCCCATTGTCCCCCCAAATGCGAACTGATCCACCTAAATCGCGAATGACGGGACCCGAACGCACCAGTAGCACGTGGTTCCTACCTGTGGATGCAGATGGGGACGTTGGCCCGGACCATAGGCCATGTACTGTACTAGCGGTAGGCTTCCCTATCAAAATAATAAATTCTACTACTACTACTGGTGTTACCCTATGATAATTGCCGTGATCCTGTGCCCTCCCGACCTCGTGCTACTGGTGCGTTCGGGTCCCGTCATTCGCGATTTAGGTGGATCAGTTCGCATTTGGGGGGACAATGGGCCAGTTCTAATTTCTTACTTTTACGACGGGGCAGTACCAGTAAAGGTTTTTCAGAACCGCTCACAGAGCGATTTTTATATGGATAATGTACATGTACATGTACATGTACATGTACATGTACATCTACTAAAAAATTTCAAAAATTGAAGCCAGCATCTCCGGGCATTTGGTGCCATTTCAATGTACGGTAACTACAATGAAAGACCTTTTGATTCTGCAAAAAAAACAAAGAAGATGCTACTGTAACCCTCTCTGAAAGGCTACAGAGTATCTCAACACACAAAGACACAAAGAATCGGAACCCAGGAAATTACTCTCGCCATGACGAGTAAAACCAAACTCTCTCTCCTGCCTTCAGCAAGAAGCGCGGGAAGACCAAAGGAAAAGGGTGTCACGTGTGGGGCTAGGTTCCAGCCACGGCAGCGATATCACGAGACAGCATACGTCACTACTTGTACAAGGGTCTACACTACGATGGGGACAAACCCTCCCCCGGGAAAAAAATCAAAATTGAAGCCAATTGCAAGCATTCCCAGGCATTTGGTGCCATTTCAGTGTACATGGACTTTTGATTCTGCAACAAACCACGATCAGGGACAAGGATTTGCCACGTTTGCGCTGAGATCATCGCGCTTTGATGCAGTGTACTAAAAAAATATAAAAAACGAAAAAGTGGGGCGCCATGCGGTTCCGACGCCCTTGCTAGTAGTAGTATCATTACCAGTACTGCATGCAGTAAGTCTACTAGATGACAGGTTTTCAGCGCGCATGCAGCATAGCGCGCGCATGCAGCATAGCCATAGGCATAGGGCGCGCACATGCAGCGCACCAAACTGCAAAGGCATTTTCAAATAAGTCACCTGGTCACAACAAACGGCCTCACAGAAGTCCAAGATAAGAAGAACACATTCATAGTTGATCTACTCACCGGCAACTAATAATTATTACTAACGATAGAGTTATGGCAGAGGGAGGCGTGGAGAAGTTCTTCGGCGACGACCGGCGAGTGCAAGTTCCGACACCTCGGAATGCGGAGTCACTTTGCCACTCAGTTCATGCATCCATCTTCCAGGTACGCTCTGAGTGCGAAAAGTGCATCGGGTCCGCCAAGAAAGGCAAGATATCGCCCGGCACATGCTTTATGGTAAAACAGCTCAACGACAAGAGTGAAGTCCCTGAAGACCAGTGCTACTATTTCACAACGGCAGCGCACGTCATTTTTTGCAGTAAGCCTGACCATGGGTATTGTTTGGTGCAAGTGGTGCGCGACTGGGATCCAAAGAAGGAAGAGCCCGACTGCACGTTTCTCGCGGATGGATTATTCGTGGAAGAAAACAATGACCGAGGATGGCTGCGCGTGCCCGAGGACTACAAAGACAGCTGTGGAGAAGGCAAGGAGGTCTTCGATCGCTATCCGTATGATTACGGAATTATTGCTCTCCGCAAGGACAAGGTGGAGGAGGCGCTGAAGAAGGAGCTGGACAAACTGTTGGCTGATAATGCAATGCTGCAGGAGCCAGGAAAAGAACGTAAGGAGTTCGTTGACCAAACGTTCCTGTGCGGGTTTCCAGGTCTAGTAGGGAGAGAGAACGTAGAGAAGTACGTGCTAGGTCACATGTACTGGGTGCATACCTCAAAATCCGAGAAAGCCGAGCCGCTGGACGAGGGTATTGCCATTCAAGAGCGACAGAAGTTGGAGAGAAGGACCTCTGCACTATTCGCCATGCCACAGCGTCATTTGAATGACAAGGGCGACGGAAAGAACAAAAGCAGGAGTGATCAGTATCTTGTTGTCAAGCGACTCTACCGTCACTACATTGATTCAAGCGGTGGACAGAGCGGCTCGCCCGTATACTCCTATGGTGCTACGCCTGAAGAGTTCAAGGTTCATGGCATCCACGCGGGATACTGGGAGTTTGCAGGTGCAGAAGAAGCTTTGTACTGCAATGTAGCAGTGCGGTTCCGGGAGGTCTACCGAGACATGCTGACGTGGATCTCATCCAAGAAGGCAGTTCCAAAGAAAGCTGAGAAGATTTCCACGGAAAGTAAGTTACACCACATACAGTACATAACCCACGTCACACGCACGCCCACACGCACGCGCACACACGCACGCACGTGCGCACGTGCACACACCACCACTCCCCCCCCCCCCCCCCCGCACACCCACGCACACACCACACACACCACCCCCCCCCCCCTCCCACACACGCACGCGCGCACGTGCACACACCACCCCCCCCCCCCCACTCACCCACACACACAAACGCGCACACACACACACATACACACACCACGCCCCCATCACACACCCATCACACCACGCCTCCATCACATCACACACCTATCCCCCCCCCCCCCCCACACCCCATCATGCCCCCCCCCCCCATCACACCCCATCACGCTCCCCCCCCCCCCCCTCACACAACTCATCACACACCCCAGGGGACACGATAACGGTCGGACATCGGACATTTTCCGACCATTTTCGATTCGAATCCGGCGCTTTTCTTCTTGAACGGACAATTTGTCCGTTCGAAATTCACAAAATAGCGTCGCTGGGAAAGAGAACGGCTGAGGACCATGGCGCTCTGCCTGGGAAGAAGTCTCACGAAGTCGGAGCAGCAACCTTTGACAAGAGGGCTTCACAGCAAGACAGGGAGCTGTCCACTTCAGTGTAGCTCCAGTTTGAGCGTAGAAAACGATCGAGGAGTTTTGAAATGAAATTTCTTCGCTTTCTCGCTACAATAGGAACTATTACGCGAGACGCTTGTACAATCCGAAATATTGAAAACGTCCCTGTTCCAGGGAAACAAGGCGTCAGAAATGTGTGCCAGCTTGCGATATGCGTCTATCGAAAGGAGCAGTCTACTGCAAATCCAGTCAATTACGCTCCTGTTGCACAGGCGCTGTGCAAGATCGACGGAGCAGCAGCAGCGAAGGTTAGTCAGAAATTCAACGTCGCGTAGAAACTACGTGCTGTTCAAAGAGCACATCGCGTTTGCAAAGATGGGAGCCTTCAGCCAACTCGAGTAGTGATAGTCACATGTTGTCAATCTTGGAGCTGGCAACAAGACTGAGTTAGAATGGGCAAGCAGGTGCCCATCTTGTCTTTTGTCGACTGCGTAAAAATGAATATCTTTGATCTGCCGCCGCGTGAAAAACCAGCTCAAATCTGAAATGTGCAGAAACACTGCACGCTCATATCACAGTTGCTATGTTTGCTGAAAAACGCACAGCGATTTGAATCAGTGTTACACTACTTGAGATCTGTGTGATGATCATCCTTGATGTGACCAGCAATACCGCAGTGTGATGTAGCATGTACATGCATGTGTGCATTATGCAGTGGTGTCGTGTGTGAAATTGGTGAAGACAATAATAATTAAACAAAGTGCGTAGCCGCTCCAGCTCCTCATCCAACTTTGAAGGCGAACATAATCGACGAGCAAGATCCACTAGATAACGAGATTAATTGTGTACGACCTCGCAGTAAACGAGTTCCAAACAATGTACAAGCCGGTGAACGTTGGTTTCCGGTACACTGATGTAATTACACCACCCATACCAGACTTCTCTACAAGAACGGCCAAGAAGGACAATTTACTAGAGGATTCAAACTCACAAGTAAACTTCAGTGACAATAATAATTATTTTTTATTATGAGTACCAGACTTGTAAAAAAATCACAGTGTCCGGCCATGTCCGACCGGTTCCAGAAGTGGCAGGACATTGTGTCAGAGCAATTTCGAAATCTTATCGTGTCCCCTGCACCCCATCACATCACACCCATCACATCACACACCCCCCCCCCCCCCCGCCCGTCACACCCATCACATCACACCCCCCCCCCCCCCCCCGTCACACCCATCACACCAGACCCCATCACACCCCATCACGCCCTCATCACACACCCCATCAAACCCCTAAAACCTAGTAGACACAATCCCTAAGAGACACACGAGCGGTCACAAGCGCAAACGCACGCAGTGTAGATCCCGGCGGGTACCTTGGGGTACATGCCCCCTCCCATCCAGGGTAGTTCCCCCCCCCCCTATCCAGAGTCGCCCCGCCCCCATTCAGGATCGTCGATGTAGCACAGTTCTCAGATATACATTTGAGGTGAATAGCGATTGTAAATATGAAAAAGGGTTATTATACCGTGCCTGCCGGCTATTATTCAGTCGTGTATGAACCAGAAAGGTGCAGGCATATATTGTATTACATACCCACAGCAAAAATACAGCAGGAAGATATTGAAATTACTAGAAGGCCTCCACAGCACACGGAGGGCCGTATACAGTCTCTGCGTCTTGTGAATGTGCTCAGTGTGGCTGCTGGCAATTTTTGGGTTAGAACGGTGCACGGAGTGTGTTGTCCGCTCACACACCCTAAGGTTCCAGCTGGCTCACAACGTGTGCCGACCCAGATAAAATAATGCCTTGGAAGGAGCACGAGGAGTATACACACACAGGCGTGCGCACACCTTTACAGATGAGAGCACACACACACACACATACATACACACACACATTAATTTTGACCTTGGCTTTTGACACTATGCTAGGGTGCTGAGTTGGGCAGTATTTGAGGTGGCGCTTCGAATCTCCACTTCTCCTGAACGCTCTGCCGCATGCGCAGTGGAAGTCCTTGGGTACGGGGAGAGGAAGACGATTCTGATGGACCCGCACGCGCCATTCTGGGAGATCCTGTGCGAGCTTGCACCACTTGGACTCCGTACTATCCAGTGACTGCAAATCACCAACAATCGTGTCCCGCCAACGCTTCTTTGGTCCATTCCGTGGACTGGTTGCCTCAAGCTGCCCAAACAACACTTGTTGCGGAATCCGGGCCGCGTTCATACGGGCAACATGACCCAGCCAACTCAGGCGGTACTCATGCAAGAGAGTCCAGTGCCAATGTTTTCAGGAAGACGCGCTCTCTGGGCGAGGTCAGCAGTAGTAAGACGACGGCAGTGCTGATCGCTACTTGACAGTCCAAGAATGGAACGAGAGCACGAGCGGTGTAAAACACCCAGGCGATTCATCTGCCGGGCCTCCACAGGCCAGCTCTCTACCACGTAGAATAGGGTAGGGAGGACAATGGCCTAGTATACGAGACGCTTTGACTTGATGGATACTCTAATTTCAGAAATGTTCGGTGCTCAATATCTTCGGCATGAGGGCAAAAGGCCAGGTTGGGTGAACAGAAAATTTAGGTACAGAGAAACAGTTCCCTATTGGATTACGTGTGTTAGTGTTGGTTCTGTGTATTGAAATTTTAGGTGTGAAACAGACACACCGAAAGTACCGAAAATAAAGGTACACCGAAAATTTATGAAAGTACATTAGACCATTAAACTGGAAGATAGACTTCCGGAGAGCGCCAAAAGCACGTGAGGCCTTGGCAAGGCGGGAGGTGAGCTCCTTGTCCAGAGCGCCGTCTGCACTCAGGACGCTGCCAAGATAGGTGAAGCTGTCCACAACCTCCATGCTCCCTCCATCCTGAAAGTCAATGGAAGTTGGCGGGTCAGAGCAGTTCACCGCCATGGCCTTGGTCTTCTGAACGCTCACAGTTAGACTCCAACTTGAAGCACAAGACACAAACACTTACCCCCCCCTCCACACACACACACACACGAGTGCGCACACGCACACACACACGCCCCCCCCCCCCCACACGCATACATACTTATGTATACATACTTACGCGCACGCACACACACATACACACACACACACACACACACACACACACGTAAACATGTACAGGACATGCACATACGGTCATGTGTGTGTGTGGGGGGGGGTGCGTGTGTGTGTGTGTGCATGCGTGCGCCCGCGTAAGTATGTATGTATGCGTGTGTGGGGGGGGGGGTGCGTGTGTGGGGGGGGGGGGGTGTGCGTGTGTGTGTGTGTGTGTGCATGTTTGTCTTTGTTCGTGGGCATGTTGTGTGTGGGTGTTTGTGTGTATGTATGTGGGCGCATGCACACGCGAGTTCTTCTTTACTTTTGCTTACTGTGCACTCAGAAAAACGTTTTTTTTTATGTTCTTGCTGTGTAATGTGCAGAATTCAGAGCTATGGAGCCCAACTTTGGGAAACTCCACTTCTTTCACCCTGGAAGCGAAGGAATGAGGAGTGCGGAGCCCAGAGAGTAAGTATGTATTATGTGTGTGTGGGGGGGGGGGGGGGGAGTGCGTGCGTATGCGTGATGCCCATCACCGGACGACGATTGCTCTCCGTGCCCAGTGGATGGCCCTTCTTTGTCTACGCCCACTCGGTTGCGGCAGTACCGGTGCCAGTGAGGACTCAGCTATCACTACCCTGCTGCCAGGCTCATTTCAGCTCATGTGGCAGGTGCTGCCAATTTAACGGAGCGTACCGTACTCAACCAACCTACTCCATGTCTGCCGGCCCCTCGTATGAGGGGACATGTGGCATGTGCTGCCGATTTAACGGAGCGTACTGCGTACCGTACTCATCCAACCCAACCCAACCCATGTCTGTCGGCCCCTCGTATGAGGGGACATGTGACCGTTTTACGGCAATGTTCAGGACAGGATAGGTGTGTGTGTTTGTTTTTGTGGGTGTAGGTGTGTGTGTGGGATTGTTAGATTGTTTGAGTGCCAACGTGTGTAACAATGTACTTGAAGTAGTGATAATGCAGATGAGCGGATATGTACTATAGTGTGTCTCGATCTCTGATTTAAAAAAACATTAGGCTAGCATCTATACCACATAAATCTGTTATCACTTTGTGCATAAATTTCCCGAAATTGGGCGTTTGTTATCCGATCGCTTAGAAATTTACCTATTATACTTTATACTTCCTCCGCGTCATTAAAATTGTCGCTTCCCAGAGTGATTCTTTGAATTTATTTTTTCCACTCGAAGGGCAAAGAAATCAACTAGAAATTGAGGCAGAGCATTATCGACGAACCAAGCTTTAGTTTGTGGCCTCCCCCATCGCTTCACTTGCAGCTAAGGTCGACGTCTTCATCAGAGTTTGAGGCAGACCCTTCAGCACTCAACACGCTGAACAAGACGCGCGTTCAAATTCAGGTCAATGAACTTCGTTTTCAAGCGATCCATGCCTCCAAGTGGCAGGCAATGAAGGCAAGCTAGCATTTTTCAAGTACACTGTAACGACCTTCCAGCGGGATAGGGTAAACAGTTCCGTATCTTCTTACCTCGGCAAGCGCTTCGCTGATTTTGTTGGCGTATTCAGACCTGCTACTTTAGCAGCAACATGCGCCACAAGTATCGCAATTTAGGAATTTTAGAACACTTTGTTCTTGCCACCGTCCACTTCAGCATTTCGTATTCAGGAGAGATACCAGGATTCTTATACTCGAGCTTGCAGTCTTGATAGATGCCCAAGGAGCGATGTGGGACGGCACGAACTCCAGAAAAACGATATGCGCTCCGGGGCGGAATAGTGCGGAGCGCGATGAACTTGCTTGGTGCGGAAGAGAGGTCCGACAAAGTCCTAAACCACCAAGGCTTCAGTAACAACTAGACATTGCGCAGGAAAGGTCGAACCAATGTTCGAACACAGAAAACAGCGATTCCGACAGTCTGACTAAGACGAGCCAAGTCACAAACATTGCGATGCGCGAAGCGACAATTTTAATGACGCGGATGAAGTACTTTATAAGCAGAAATATTATTCCCGTAGCTATGCAGAAGACGTTACTTCAGTAACGTCTGGCGCTAGCCAGGGTCTACACAGCTTTAATTTGGTATTTGTTTGTGTGTTTGTGTCACGCTTGGCGCTATCCCGTATGTGTCCCGTACCGTACCACATAGCTGGCCACAAACAGCTGGCCACAATATTCAAATAGGGCTTTCAAATGCAAGATCATAACGTGAAGCAACTTGAAAGAATGATTATGAATGCGAAGTGTATTGGGGAATGCAGGTAGGGCGATAGCGCGGGTTCGAATCCCAGGTTATGCCATTAAAAAAATGGGAGAATTGAAAACATCCCTATGCTTTTTTTGCCTAGATCATCATCAATCAAGGTGGTAGACGGTGGCGTATTACCTCGACCGTATCTGTCCCGTACCGTACCGTACCATCAAAGACGGCTGGCCACAAACAGCTGGCCACGATATTCGAATAGGGCTTTCAAATGCAAGATCATAACGTGAAGCAACTCGGAAGAATTAGTATGTATGCGAAGTGTATCGGGGGATGCATGCAGGGCGATAGTGCGGGTTCGAATCCCAGGTTATGTCTTAACAAAAAAAATAGGAGACATGAAAAATTTATAACATCCCAATTTTTGTTTTTGCCTAGGTTATCAAGGCAAAAAAGCATAGCGTAGGGCCCTGACCTTCCAAGCTCTCTAGTTACAACATCTCAAGACTCGGTGGAAACACCGACCAATGTTAAGAGAGTGGGTGATTGCTAATCACGGCGATAAATAAAAGTAAGAGGAGGGAAAAAGAAAGAGTAGCAAAATGAACAGCACCAACAACTCCGGAAAGAAAGATAATTTCAAATAAAAACAGTGAAAAACACACAGACGCAAAGGACATGTGGATAATGAGCTATTTATGTCGTAGTAAATAAGGGGCGGCACGGATCTTAAACAGGCGGAGTGAGGTCAGATTCTTAAAGGGGAAGTTAAGGCAAAAATTAAAATTTCACCAGTTGTAGTCTTCGGGGTGCTGAGTCGAATGGTCTTGGTCCGAGAAAGCTGAGACGCTCCCTTCCTACTTGAATCCCAATCGAACTCGCGCACTTCCACCGAAACTGGGTGACTGCGCTCTACTAGATGGGGATTTGTATGCAAAATGTCACTAAAAGCGCCATTTCGTTCTTATAAAAGCATGGATGGCCGCGATTGGCCCATATGTTGTAGTCTTTTGGACGCTGAGTCGATTGGTTTTGGTCCGAAAAGCCTGCGATGCAGCGTTCCTCCTTTATTCCCAATCGAACATGGTTGAAGAAGCGGTCACGTGCTCCTGGGTGCCCAAATCACCTGGTCACCACGCCAGCAGGCGACAACTTTCACACCAAGGTTCAACTCGAGTTCAACTCGAGTGACAGGACTGCACCCAAAAAAGGTCAAACAGGCTAGTAAGTTGTACCCTGCAGGCACGGTGACCAGGTGACTGGCGTACGCAGGAGCACGTGACCTCTTGTTCAACCATGTTCGATTGGGAATAAAGGAGGAACGCTGCATCGCAGCCTTTTCGGACCAAAACCAGTCGACTCAGCGTCCAAAAGACTACAACATTTGGGCCAATCGCGGTCATCCGTGCTTTTATAAGAACGAAATGACGCTTTTAGTGACATTTTGCATACAAATCCCCATCTAGTAGGGCGCAGTCACCCAGTTTCGGTGGAAGTGCGCGAGTTCGATTGGGATTCAAGTAGGAAGTGTGCGTCTCAGCTTCCTCGGACCACGACCATTCGACTCAGCACCCCGAAGACTACAACTGGTGAAATTTTAATTTTTGCCTTAACTTCCCCTTTAACTTCTCTGGGTAGAGTGAGCCAAACAGAATAAGCAATAAAGAGAGGGGAGCGCAAAAGAGTGGATGAGTTACACTTAGGGAGTAAGAGCGAGTTTCTAGTTCTTAGAGAAGAGAACCAATTATAACACATGAGATGAGGTGGGCACAACTCGAGCTTAATGGAATGGACAAGAGAAGCCAGGTGTGAAGTGCGTCCATGTGATAACGGGGTTGTGTGAGCGATTTTATAAAGGGCGGATGATGAGAGCATGCGGGGTTGATGGAGGAGAATTTTAAGGATTTTCTTGTGGTGTATTTCAAGCTTTGCAGCAGCGGAAGAGGATAATCCAACCCAAGACGTATCGGCATAATCAAATATTGGGCGAAGGTAGGCTAAATAAAAATGAAGCTTGCAAGAAAGTGGGAGGTAGGAGCAGTGCGGGGAGAGAATTCCTAAGGATTTACTTGATCTTTTACAGATATATTCGATGTGGGGTACCCAAGAGAGTGCAGAGTCAATCACAATGCCAAGGTGTTTGTGAGAAGACACTATGACAATTGGATTTGGAAAGTTGGCATGGATGAGGGTTGTGAACTTTGGCTGGGGCGGGAAGAGCATGATCTTTGTTTTTGATAGATTTGGGGACAATCTCCAGGACGACATCCAGGAAAGAACTTCCTGAATGCCGGCACGCAAGTTGTTTTTCGGGCCAGTGAGGGAAGCTGATGAGGTGAAAAGGGTCGTGTCGTCAGCAAACAGAGACGTTCCAGGGAAGACTGCAGGTAAATCGTTTACGTAAATTATAAATAGTAGGGGACCAAGAATTTATCCTTGAGGAACGCCTGACAATACTGGCTCTGCAGCCGAGGATGTGCATAATTATGAGAGAAATGTTCGTCTGGAATATAATTTCGTCTTTTCCGTCCAAGGAGCTTTTGGACTAAAATAAATGCCGGACTAAATGTCGATTTGTCCAGCTTATCAATACATTCTTATTATCCATGGACGAAATTTACAACCGGACGAACTCCCTTGCTTTGGAGTTGGACGAAATTATTGACCGACGAAATTTTCTGTCTGTACAGTATAATATTCTTATGGGAAAAATTACGGGAGCTGCCTGAGCAGTATTCCGCAGAAATTTCTCAAATAGCTCAAACCAAATTTGAATCATTCGAAAAAGTCTAGAAGTCTATAATTTTGAAATGCACTAAAATGCATCTGATTTTATTTATATAGCTATGAATAGGATGAAGGCTATTCATAGCTATATTAAAATTATTATCTCCACGTAGATTCGTAGATTATGTATATTTTATTTATTTTTATATTTTTTTCTTCTCTTTAATTTTCATTAATTTGTTTGCCCCCAGTCCGTGGTTGGTTTCACCCTCACTTCCTTGTATTGGCTATTTTCATTATGTGCCATGAAGTGCAGACAGTAAAATACCAAAAAAATACCACTAGCCAATCTCCGCTGCTCCTATCTCTCCCCCACCCCTGGACGTCCCTGTAGGCTCTGGCGGACTATACCGGCATAATCATTGGCATAATTTGGTGGTTGAAAATTTAGAGCATTATTTGGCATCCTTTCGGAGGTAGGAGCATAGCTACATGATTATACCGCAGTTCTAGTATGTACCGGTAGGCTACACAATTGTGTACAATGCACCTGATCAGTGCTGGTGGTCTGCATGGTAAAGGGTTTGGAGGTCATGCCGATAGTGTTTCCAATGAAAAGCAGGGTAAAAGTTATGGCAATACAATGTTGTATGCTCAAACTCGTCTTCTTCAAATTTCTTTCTCAAGCTGATACAGTACATGTAGCAGAAGACCAAGTGAGTAAGCCTTTTTTAAAGTCTAGTTCACATTCGACAGGGCGCGGCAAGACGTGAACTAATGATCGACGGCACGGTCTGCCGCCGTCCAATGTGAACACCAGGAACGGGAACGCAACAGTACTACCGTACGAATCGGGAAGCGACGGGAAAAGTTGGATTAGTTCATATTTTCATACCGTAGACGGGCGTAGACGGCAACGCAAGCGTGCAAAACGGCTGCTTTTTGAGTGTGAAATTGTATTTCTGGCCGGCCGAACGCAGCGAGATAGGCGAGAAATGATTTCTCGCGAAATATTTTCAGTTGCAAATATGGCATCTGGTGTGTTCTTTATTGTCGCTTCTTTTCCTGACTTCTTCAGTCAGTTTTGAGTCTCACCAGTTCTGGCTGCGGCCAACTACCCTTCACTTTGTGTGTTGTCGCTATTGCTGTCTATGTCTCTGTGTATGCCAGTATATGTGGAGCGAGAACAGGAGACGGGGTCGTGCGCCGGCTACTCCCGATGTAGTGCATCACACGCTTTTCTTTGCAATAATTTGTACAGGATCAGATGGGCTTTGGTCCACCACAGGTTCCGGATTTGTCTGATAATCCGTGTGCAGTGCGCATTGCATCATAAAAATGACGTCAACTTGAAATTCTGTCGGGACAGCACCCATAGTCGAGTTGCACGCTCTTGGGGTGGGGGGTTTATACTCTTGATATCATCTACCTAGTCACTAATGAATTCTGGATCAAGTGTTTCTGAGTCACGAGAAATCAATTTGGTCTCTACTGTAGTACGCTCTGCCATTGTTAGTGTATAGAGCACTATTTGCAGCAAGGACTTCAGACACTTTGTCTACTGCCATAACGAATCGTTTTCCGTTGCTCTGTGTGTGTTTTGTATGAGTGCGTGTGTATGTATGTGTGTATGTACATGTATGTGTGTGTGTATATGCACGCGTGTGTGCATGTGCGTGTGTGCATGTGCGTGCGTGTGGGTGTTTCAGTGACGGCCAGGACGAACCTGTCGCAGGTATGATACCAAAAATCCTCTTTGTATGCAAGTGCGTGTGTGTGTATGTGTGTATGTGTGTGTGTGTGTGTGTGTGTGTGTGTGTGTGTGTGTGTGTGTGTGTGTGTGTGTGTGTATGCTTGTGTGTGTGTGTGTGTGTGTGTGTGTGTGTGTGTGTGTGTGTGTGTGTGTGTGTGTGTGTGTGTGTGTGTGTGTGTGTGTGTGTGTGTGTAGGGATTCACTGCCCAAAAAAGCGACTTCGTAGCTGTGTGGTGCAGACCAGGCTGAATAGTGGCGGTCAATTCCTCAGCCTTGCAAGCTGTTGAATGATGCAATCCTAGCACAAGTTGCTATGGCTTCTGCTGTAGCATCGCTATCATCGCCTCTGGCGATGGGGGTCAAATGGTCCGTGTGTGTGTGTGTGTATGCGTGTGTATGCGTGTGCGTGTGTGTGTGTGTGTGTGTGTGTGTGTGTGTGTGTGTGTGTGTGTGTGTGTGCTGGCGTACATGCATTGCTACTTCACTGAACATGATTGGAGCAAACGCGCACGTGTGTGTGCGTGTGTGTGGGGGGGGGGGGAGGGGGTGCTTGTGTGTGTGGGGGGGGGGGGCGTGTGTGTGGGGGGGGGGGGGGGGTGCGTGCCTGCACGTTTGTGCACACTCATGCACATTCCGCAGTTCTACAATTCTGAGTTGTGACTGAGTTGTGACTAATCAGAGCGACGTTTGATATTGAGCAAGCGGAGGTGATGTGTTTGTGTGCACATCTGTACTCAGATCCGACAACAGCTCGCCCCGTTGCCCGCCCACTGGGCCCCATAGGGTAAGTCCACCTTTGAGGGTAAGTATAGCCTAAAATCAAATTTTCACCAGTTGTGGTCTTCGGGTTGCTGAGTCGAATGGTCTTGGTCCGAGGAAGCTGAGACGCTCCCTTCCTCCTTTATTCCCAATCCAACTCGCCACTTCCACCGAAACTGGGTAACTGTGCCCTACTAGATGGGGATTTGTATGCAAAATGTCACCTTGCGATGCAGCGTTCGGCCCTTATTCCCAATCGAACACGGTTGAGGAAGCGCGGTCACAAGCTCGTGCGTGCATCAGTCACCTGCAGGCTACAACTTACAGCCTGTTTGGGCAGGTTCGTGTCACTCAAGTTAAACCTTACAACCTTTGAGTTGAACCTTGATGTGAAAGTTTTAGCCTGCAGAGACGGTGACCAGGTGATTGGTGTACACAAGAGCATGTGCCCGCTTAGTCACCCGTGTTCGATTGGGAATAAGGGCCGGACGCTGCATTGCAGCCTTTTCGGACCAAAGCCAGTCAACTCAGCGTTCAAAAGACTACACCATATGGGCAATCGCGGTCATCCGTGCTTTTTAAGAACGAAATTAATGGCGCTTTTAGTGACATTTTGCATGCAAAAAAGGGAACGTCTCAGCTTCCTCGGACCAAGACCATTTGCCTCAGCACCCGGAACTGGTGAAAATTTGATTTTAGGCTATACTTCTCCTTTGAAGGGGAAGTCTGATGAATTTTTTTAATATCAGAGTCCGTAGAGTTTCAGGCGATGAGTCGGACGGTGTTGGTCCCACGAGTCTCCGACAAAGCATTCTTGAGATGCTTCCGTTTGAAAAGCTGAGTTTCAGGGGCTGCGCCATGACGTCATGCGGCCGCGCCGCACCCTCTCCAACGTCATAGCATGCATCTAGGGCAAAAGGAGTGCGTGAAAGCAATAGTGTCGATGCTATTTCGAATGATTTGGCGACCGATAGTAGGTGGTGCAAGCGACCCCGAAGACAGACCTCCGTGTGGGAGTCAGGATGCAGTGTCGTAAAGGGGTAGTTTTCTTAGTTTTTTGCAGTACATGTATGGAGAACAGGGTATTTGAAAGTTCTCCATACTGTATTGAGAGATATGGCTGAAACAGCTTGCTGTCTACAGCATTGGGTACTACACTCCTCGGCATTCGTCTTGTTTTGCACTCTCACTAGTACTGAGTTCTCTAATGCTGCTGCATCATGCAATGCCCGCTACTTTTCCTATTTGGAGCACTCTGGCGCTAGAGCGACAAGCTATCTTAATGTCTGTGGTGCCTCCTTTGCACCGTGGCTGATAGCTCGGCCTGCTTAAAGCTCGTAGCTGTACCGATTTGGCCTTTCTGGCCGAAACAGCTTTTATATTTATATTTATTACTTGGTCCGGCTCATCGCAATTGTCGCTTATCCCCCAAGCACTTTTTGACAGGTAAAACCCAGTCCAATCACGATATCTAACTTAAGTTTGCGTGGGAGATCGTGATGGCAAGATCAAAGGAAGCACCAAAGAAAAATGATCGCGACTAGCGCTTTGAATCGCGATGTATTCGACTTTTTTTGGGAAGTGGGAATCTGGCCATTCACTGTCTGTGTTGCCAAAACTTGCAAAAGCCAAACGCAGCGACCCGAAGACCGGAACTGTAGCAGGGGCAACTGACATCCTGGCCTGGAGAGCGTGACAGGCACGCGTGCACGGAACATGAGTATGAGCGTCATGCTGAAGAAGAAAGGTGTTTTTGATGGGATGCGCCCGGCCGACGTGTTGGTTGTTCCTTCGCTTGGTGGACGTAGCAGCCGCATTACAAGAGTCGTGGCCAGTATATCCAGCGGAGCGTATGACAGCTGTCTGGAGAGGCCTGTATGCCTCATTCGAAGACTTTGTTGAAACACACTGTGGTGACACACAGGTCACACTGCCCACGGTTCCTTTAAGCACCGAAGTGACAGCCACAACTGTTTCTTTCCCATTGCTGCCATATAAATACGAAAGGCTGAGAACGCAAGAGATACTCTACCAGTCTACGCCAGCTAGCATCTAGAAACCAGCAAATGTCAGCTCATGTAACGGCATGGCTCGAGAGATGCAGAGTTGAGTGAACTCTGGACCTGTATTACTAGTGTGAGTGCAAGAACGCGCTTCTTCGCTGATTTATTTTGTGCATTTTGCTTACCTTGCTTCCTTTCTTCGACTCGCTTCACCTGATTCCATTGCTGAAATTTTGAAATTTTTTCTTGTGGCGGAGAGTATTCATGTATCATGCTTCCTCACTATGCCTGTTGGAAATTTCACAGAGCGGTAAAAAAACTCCTGTTCTTAGTGGCGATAGATAAGCGACAATTGCGATGAGCCGGACGAAGTACAACATCTCAAGACTCGGTGGAAACACCGGCCAATGTTAAGAGAGTGGGTGATTGCCAACCACGGCGATAAATAAAATTAAGGGTAGCTTGCTATCTACAGCGTAGGGTATTGAGAGATGTAAGCACTGTGTGCAGTGGCCAAACAGTAGCCTGTGCTTGATGAAGATTTACGTTGTCTGCACAGTAATATATGTACTGTAAGACCAGATCTTTTAACGTCAATTAAAGTTAACGATCTCCGGATTTTTGTGGGTTAGCGAGGTGAAGTTCTAACTAATTATCTCTCAAAACAAACAGATGATTGTACATGTACGTATCGTTTTGCACATAACGACTTCAAATGTTAAAATGATTTTCTTAAATTCGTTTAATCTTTAGAATTAAAACTAAATGCTCGTTAGCACTACTGGTCTTACAGTATGGTGGATATGGCGGCTCAGAGCAATGCCCGGCGGCATGGTGCAGAGAGGTTTTACAAGCGTGTAGGCTAATGGCTGACGAGTGTAAGTACGTGTTTGCTGAAAGTGCAGCGAGGAGAGGAGGAGAGATGGTGAAGAGAAGGTGATACTGCTGATTCCACTGTATGCTGTGTGTTCATCTTGCTTCTCTATGTAGTTCGAAACGCCTTAAAGATATCGACGACCACACAACATTTGTTGAGAACCTTCAAGATTTCTTCAATAACACTGAAAAGAGTAAGTACTTTGCAAATTTAACTTGGATACTGAGCCAGTAAATAATTGGAATAGAAGAAATCACATGGAAACGAGTTAAGAAGCAACTATACGCGACCGTCACAAGATGATACGCAGTCAGCAAGTTTTGTTATGTGATCACACTTTCTAACTGCGTGTTATCTTGTTACAGTCGTGGATAGTTGCTTCATAACTCGTTTCCACGTGATTTCTTCTGTTTTTATTGCATTTTTCCTTGATTTCTTCTCCAGTTTTATAATGCATTGTAATCCATTTGGGTTTTTGCCCGTACAAGAGGATTTTGAGTGTGCTAAAAAAATGTTTGACAAACGGAAGTAATTTTTAAATGAACTCGGAAACTGAGCCAGTAAAAAATATATATCTGACCCACCCAAGTTGGGTGGTGTGTTCCTTTGCCCCTTCGAATTGTAGTTGGACCGCATTGTCAAGTTATTGACTGGTCTCGTCATCTTCCTGTAACAGCCGATATTCGTTGTTGCCATGGGACATAGCCTGCACACAATTTTCGCTGTGCTCACCTTCCCATCTTTGATCCTAGCATAACCTTGAGCTTTCCAGGCTGGACCATTCCCAGATCTCAAGTCTAAACCTGCCAAATGCATGAGTGCAAAGGAAGAAACAAACACATACATGTAGTAGTACTGTAGAGAGACATTTACCAACTTGACACCTAACATAGCTACAACACATTCTACAGCATGCAAACTAATCACCTTCCAACTTGGACAGCTCAGGTTAGGAATCACTCAATGAGAGGAAGGAAAGCGTAACGCCGAAATTAGAACCAGCTACGACCCTCAGCAACAAAAAATGACAATGGTTACTGGATAATGATGATGATTTTTTTGATTCCCACCTTCCAACCCGGCAAATATTTAGATTTTGATAAAAACGATTCAAATCCTCTCAATTATTTTTGTAATACTTGAAGTACAGTACATGTATGATACATTGGCTCACCATCCGAGTTTAAGTTTGAAAAGTTTTTTGAGAATTCGAACTAGGATTTTGCGACATCGGCGGTAATTCTCTTTGAGTTTTGTGGTTTGAAGGATAACCTGTTGTTCTATGTGTGCGGCTAAAAATCTCACAGGAGGCTTCGGTCGCAAAGCAGTCGAGGCTGTGGAACCAAGCCGTAAGAACAATTCGCATAACGTACTGAGTGGTTTTTATAAGACCAACAAGGAATCCATCAATGGCCCGGGGGAGGGCCAAGAGAACTTGATGTGCATCATCTACTATCTGATCGTCAAGAATGGAGAGATGACTATACATGATTTGTTTGAGATGCTCAGAGCATGTGCACCGCAGAACACAGACGCAATAAAGAAAGAGCTGATGTAAGTATGAGAAATGCTTGTGTTAGGGCATGTTCGATTGGTAGGATCCAGATCTCAGATCCGTCGAATCCTTCAGAGTCCACTGAACACTTTGTTTTGGTCCTTGACTCTTGCCATGTTGGTGAAGTAATAAAGTGGCACTCACGGGTCACCCAAAAGGGTGAACGTCGTATTCGTGGCGCACGTGTTGTACGAAAAGTCAACAGGAGTATCTCGAGCGACGTGTGTGCGTACCACAATGTGTACAAAAGAAGCGTTGGCGAGACACGATTGTCGGTGATCTGCGCTCGCTGGATATTCCGGAGTTCGAGTGGTATCGGCTCGCACAAGATCGCCCGGTATGACGCAGGCGGGTCCATCAACATCGCCTTCCTCCCCCGGCACCGAAGGACTTTCACTGCGCATGCGGTAGAGCGTTTAGGAGAAGTGACGATTTGAAGCGTCACATCAAGTACTGCCCAACTCAGTAGCCTATCATCTCCACTGGAGATGGGGCGTCAAAGGTGTAAAAAAGTGAGTTTTACCCGCCATATACGCACAAAGGTCACATTTGGATCTGTTGGATCCGGTCAACCCTGCTCCCCGAGGTGGGTTCACCGGATCCCAATCCAAAGGATCCGGATCTGGATTCGATCAATCGAAATTGTGCGAATCCAGTGGATCCGGTTGATCAGGATCCCGATCCTACCAATCAAACATGACCCTATGTACCTCCTCCCGTATATTGCCTCCTACCACCTTTTCCAAACTGGCTTGCATGCACCCCGTGCGATTTCCATAAAAATAATGTATTGGTTCGTGTCCCTGCATCTCTGCTGGCATCTCTCCTGGCATCTCTGCTGGCATCTTTGCTGGCATCTGTGCTGGCATCTGTGCTGGCATCTGTGCTGGCATCTCTGCTGGCATCTCTGCTGGCATCTGTGCAAATCTTTGACGATTGCAGTGCTCGCCATCTAACTGTCCTCCAATGTTGTTGCATTCATTCCACCTGCATACGTTGTATTTGTCTGTGTGTGTGTGTGCATGCATGCGGGTGTATGTGTTTGTGCGTACACGTTTGCATGCGTGTGTGCATGCATGCATGTTTGTGTGTGTGTGTGCGTGCGCGTGCGTATGTGTGCGTGTGTGTGCGCATGTATGTATGTGTGTTTTCTCATTATTGTCATTTAAGGGAGGCTTCGTACAACTGAGCAGTGTCGTGAAGTCACCATGGCAACTACCCAGGTGCACTACGCGAAGGTCACCAGATGTCTGCGGCATAGTCGTCTTCTGCGGTTTGTTCTTGCGAAACTGCGCGCTGCATTGCTCTGCATTACTCTGCATTACTCTGAATTGCTCTGCATTACTCTGCATCGCTCTGCATTGCTCTGCATTACTCTGCATACCTAGTAGAATACATGTGACTGTTATCTCTTTGCCATTCTATGTTCGAAGTCGGAAGAAAATGTTGAACGGTCTATGCTGGGATGACGGCTACACCATAGCTCAGTGGTTAGAGCATCGCTGGCCACAAGCGAGGGCCGAGGGTCCCTGGTTCTTGTCCTGGTGGTGACATTCAATTTTCATACAGATTTTTCTCTTTGCCCTTCCCTCAGCTAGTGAGTATGACGATGTTTTCTCTGATTTTAAATAAGTTGCCTTGGGCCAGGTCTGCCTGCTGGGAAGCATGGCTTGCTGCCCGTGTGTTTATCTGCTACGTGCATTTCTTTCATACTGAGGAGGAGGAAGAAGTGTTTGCGCTCTTGTCTCCAAGGAAACTGTGCATGCATTTCTTTGCTTACATAATATTATTATGCCTTCCGTGACACGTGCATGCTGAATACTCTCCTTTCGCCTGCACATGCCTTCGCTAAGTATCGGTGTTTGATGTTGCGCTGTCGTACCCCGCCTCTCTGTGTCCTGCGTATCATATTGCTACATGTCTTCCTCTCGTCTTGTTTTTCTCTCTCTCAAATATGTCCTTCTCTATTTTTCTTGGCGCGCTTTGTCTGTGCAGACGCCGAGACCACCAAGGTCGGCTGAGCAGCAGGGCCCCGCCACTACTTTCCGCATTCATTCGGGAGCATAGTGGACTTAGAAAGAAAAAAATCCTTTTCCTTCTATCATGGGCGTGTGTGACACGAGCGAAACATGGATGAGGCAAATGGGATTATTATGTCTTTGACCATTTACTTCTAGGGTGTGTTATCATGACTGCGTGTTGCCATGGCTGTGTGCTGTCATGGCTGTGTGTTATCATGACAGCGTGTTGTTATGGCTGTGTGTTGTCATGGCCGTGTGTTGTCATGGTTGTGTGTTGGCACGGCTGTGTGTTGTCATGGCTGTGTGCTGTCATGGCTGTGTGCTGTCATGGCAGTGTGTTGTCATGACAGCGTGTTGTTATGGCTGTGTGCTGTCATGGCTGTATGTTGTCATGGTTGTGTGTTGGCACGGCGGTGTGTTGTCATGGCTGTGTGCTGTCATGGCTGTGTGTTGTCATGACAGCATGTTGTTATGGCTGCGTGTTGTCATGGCTGTATGTTGTTTTTTTTCTCTGTCCACCCTGCACTCACTCGTCGCGCACACATCCGCACACTCACTCATACGTGAACACCACTATTGAACACGTGAACATTGCCAGTGGGGGCCACCACAGCACAAACTCTCCGCACAAAGACAAAAGAGGCCGACCCTGCACTCGTCACCCCCTTTTATCCCACACCGTGCTCCCTCATACCCGTTCCCGGGTGGACAGAGAACACTACTTCTCTGCTAATTCTTATACTGTGACGTCAACCGCAGAGAAGTGACATTTTTTTATATTTTTTTATTTACTTGAAAAGCACATAACCACCAGGAAAGCTGACAAAGAAAAAGAGTAAGAAAAGACAGATAAAAAGAGAGCTGAGAGAGAGAGAGAGTTGGGGTACGGTTAGAGGAGGACGAGACATTGAATGGAGGTCGCCACAGTCACAGATACATGTGGTAGCAGTGCTGGTGAGGCTACAGGCACTCCAATGACCAATAGGTTTCAGGATCGCCATGCTGGTAACGCACCAAAAGACAAAAACGGAAAAAAACCTGAAGCGCAATACATGAATAGTAATTACAATAAAGGTAATAGGGAGAGTGGTGACCAAGAGAGGACAGTATAGACCGTTAATATGGGGTGCTTCAATGCACATCCCCAAACCAAGAGGTGCGATCTGGAAAGAACAGTGAGGCGATCGTGTTGTCATGGATGTGTGTTGTGAAGACCATGTATAACCGTGGTTGACGCCAACTGATTTTCATTCTACATGTTGATTCTCCCCTCTAGATTGACCCTTGAAATCCTTAGAAATCCTTTGCTTTCAAAATGCGAGCTGTCTCCCTTTATACCCCCCCCCCCCCCCTGCCGACCGGGGATTGACCTGTTCAGACCTCTACTCATAGCAAAGTGCCAGCCCTGCTAACTAGGGTCAAGCGGATAATGCCGGCATTGTATTCGGCATTATGGGACTATCCGAGCATCAGAGCATTATGGAGCATTAGAAGGAACAAGACGAGCATAAGGTGAGGTTTGAGCAGCATAACGAGTTTCGTACTGAACAATAGACATGGTAAGCATTTTACCGTTCACACTATTTTCGACGGTCGGCCTGCACCGTTTTTTGTGTGTGTAGACATGGCATTTTACAGTTCACGCGCTAGATCCAACGGCACTCGTACCCCAAACCCAAAATACCGTCGGTTTGGTACCGTTTCGCCGATAGAAAGCTCTTTTTAGCGGGAGAACGAAACGGTAAGATTCCAACTAGGATTACCTCACACGTCTATCATTGCGTCAGGAGTCAGGACTCAGAAGCCGAACTGCTAACTGTGTCTCGAAAACACATTGAAAACAGTAGACTCGCCCTCTACACGTCGACCGTTGAAAATATCGTGAACGGTAAAGTGCTAACCATGTATTGTTTATCACTCCCTTAGTATTGACTCACATAGATTTTTGCCATACCTAAGCAGTCAAATATTCCTGCATATTTCACTCCTTAGGGCTATATTGACTGCTTATATTTGACTGCTTAGGGGTTGCGCAGTTGAACGGTGCCTAGTGCAGCATTGTCACTGCATGAGTAGGTGGTGGTGCAACGGTTGTGCAATCATAAAATCGGGATTCATGAGGTTATCGTTCTGGAATTTGAAATACGGACTGTTTGTCGTGATAAATCTAATATTGACTTCGTAATTGGTCAGTATAGGAAATAAGAACCTCGTAAAAGACCTCGGCTTTTATTTCCTATATTGACCTCGTACTCAGTCAATATTAGATAAATGTCGGAAAATCTCAGGTTTTGGCAACAATCGGCTAAATAGTGTAGTTGAGTGTAGTTGAGTGTAGGGGTTGCGCAGTTGAACGGTGCCTAGTGCAGCATTGTCACTGCATGAGTAGGTGGTGGTGCAACGGTTGTGCAATCATAAAATCGGGATTCATGAGGTTATCGTTCTGGAATTTGAAATACGGACTGTTTGTCGTGATAAATCTAATATTGACTTCGTAATTGGTCAGTATAGGAAATAAGAACCTCGTAAAAGACCTCGGCTTTTATTTCCTATATTGACCTCGTACTCAGTCAATATTAGATAAATGTCGGAAAATCTCAGGTTTTGGCAACAATCGGCTAAATAGTGTAGTTGAGTGTAGTTGAGTGTAGTTGAGTGTAGTTGAGTGTAGCACATTTACGCCTTTGTCTTTTGCGACCAATGGTATTTTGCACTTCAGAATGTTCCCGTGCTATAAAGGAATGGTGTTCAGCTCATTGTCCAGAAGCAACCAGAGCTTCATTATTCAAAATAATGTTGCATTTGCGCTGCAGGATCTCATTTTACTTACATGTATCTACTTTACTCCGCTCGCTGATTAATTGCTTTCGTGGTGCAGAGCTTCATACTGCCGAAAGCGCATAGCATTTCTAGATCAATGCCGTCTGCTCCAGTTGTGACTAGAAGTAAAATCCATATAAAAAATCCAGTGGAGATTGGATATAACGACAAATCGAGTTGAGCGGCAAGATTCTGTTGGCCAATTCGTTTAAATTAACAGGTCCCTTTCCGTACATTCTAGGTCGGGTACAAAGACCTCGAAAATACCGACAGATCGAATTTACTGTCACTTTTTCGGTGCTCGAAGACCTGAAAATACATTGAATATAACGACTTTTCTATTGTATCAGGCAGACTGGCGTGACTGGAACACGGCTGTGCCACGTGCCCGGTAGGGTCCGGCGGATTCTGCCAGCAGAAAAATTGGCAGAATTCGGTACTTTTTCTGATAAGTTTCATGCATGTTTGGTATGTGGATAAAGAAATGGAGCAGAATTCGAGGAATTGCCCACCATAAGGTTTGTATGGTTTTTTATTTTATTTTTATTTTTACAAAGACCACTTAATGCCAAACATGAGATGCAGCTAGGGGAAGCACGCACAACCTGAATCGTGGCAGTGGTGGTGAGGTTTAGGGAGCTCCGCCGACCTAGGGTCTCGACTTCATAGCCACCTAGACGCACCAAGAGTGGGTGGGGAGGAGAGAGAGAGAGAGAGAGAGAGAGAGAGAGAGAGAGAGAGAGAGAGAGAGAGAGAGAGAGAGAGAGAGAGAGAGAGAGAGAGAGAGAGAGAGAGCGAGAGAGAGCGAGAGCGAGAGCGAGAGAGAGAGAGAAAATAAAAGGAACATTGAAAATATGAGATGATTGGTGAGGTGACTGCAGCCTCTGCTATTTGGCCAGCAAAGTCATAATTGTTACAGTAGGCCAGCTATTACATGAACAAGGGAGCTACTGTGCCGCAACATAGAGCGAGGGAGAGTATATAAGCTAGCGAAAAAACTTCAATAAAGACACTGTCTCAGACGCGGTGTGTGCACTACGGCTGAGGTGGGTGTGAGAGGTCTGCTAGAGGCTCTCAGTCGCCCAGCTCCAGTGGTGCAGCTGGAGGTGACGGTGGACACGGCACCTAAAGGCTTGCAGGCCCTCCAGGTGTGGGGGTCTCAGCAGTATGCTTTGGGGCAGAGCATTCCATGTCTGCACAGCGCTGGCAGGAAATGCGCGAAGACAGCTGTTTCGGGTGCGTGCTGGCGGGTTAGTAGATAGCTGGTGTGGGTGCGTAGGCTGAGCAGACACGCGGGTGGGCTGTATGTCCTGAGGTCGACGTTGGGCACCAGGGGGGAGGATCTTCTTTAGCGGGCTGTCCGCATCTAGGCAGAATAGCTTGTACAAGTATGCAAGCGAGGCCACTGTCCGCCGCAGAGATAGACTAGGGAGCCAGGAGCCCGATCCGATGATGTGGATGGCTCGTCGCTGGATCTGGTCTAGCTTGGCCAAGTGTGAGGGTGGCGCACCAAGCCAGACCAGGGGACAGTACTCCAGCACAGGTCGGACAAACCCATTGTAGGCTCGGAGTCGGCCAGGGGGCTCTAGGATAGCAGAGGCCTTCCGCAGGAAGCCTAGGCGTTGCTGTGCTCTGGAGCGGATCGTGCGGATGTGCTGCGCATATGTCAGCTGGGAGTCAAAGGTGACGCCCAGGAGCTTCAGGTGGCCTGCCTCGCTGACTGGCGTAGCGTCGAAAGTGGTTCTCGGGAGCTGCCAAGGCTGGCGATGATGTGCGATTGTCATGGCTTGGGTCTTGGAGGGCTCAAACTTGATCTTCCACTCCACGCCCCAGCGAAACAGTGCATCCACACCCTGTTGCATGATAGCAGAGCTGCCAGGTATGGATACTCTTGAGGTGATGAAGTTGAAGAGCGTAGTGTCATCGGCATATGCTGCGAGGTCCATTCCAGGAGGGAGATGGTCCTCGGCGTCATTTGTGTACAGGATGAACAGTGTCGGTCCCAGGATGCTGCCCTGGGGGACGCCAGCTCTCACCGGGTAGGGCTGAGATAGCTCCCCACCAACAGCTGCGGTTAGGTTCCGGTTGCTCAAGTAGTCGCGGAGCCAGCCAAGCAGGTGACCAGCTACGCCATAGCACTCTGCCTTGTGGAGCACTCCGGTGTGCGAGACACGGTCAAACGCACCAGCCACATCCACTGCGATCACCCTTACTGCACCACCGCTTGCGGCCACCCTGCTCCACTGCGAATTCAATAGGGTGAGGATATCCTGGGTGCCAAGTCTGCTGCGGAACCCATACTGGCTCTGGGAGAGGATATTGTTTGACTCAAGGAATTTCCTGAGGGCACGGTTGACGATAGCCTCCATCACCTTGGACAAGATGGGGAGGAGTGAGATAGGTCTGTAGTTGCTCACATCAGATTTCGATTTCTTCTTGTGGACGGGTACAACCATGGCAGTCTTCCATAGGGTAGGCTGGCGTCCTGCCCGAAAGGACTTGGCGAACAGTTTCGACACAGGGACTGAAAGTTCCTTGCTGCACTCCTGCAAGACTCGGCCAGGCAGGCCATCTGGTCCTGTGGCTTTCGCAGGGGAGACCTTCCTGAGCTCGCGCTCGACCGCACAAGGTCGGAAGTGCACTGTGTGGAGCTGCGCATCTGAGCGGCGACGAACTGGTGGGAGCGCGCCTGCCTGCAAGTCATCCGTACCCAAACTGCACTTTGACGAGAAGAACTTTCCAAAAGCCTCAGCTTTCGCTGCGCTCTGCCTGACTTCGACACTGTTGGCCTGGGTCAAGGTCGGGATCTCCGAGGAACGGCTGCTATGGCCACCAGCACGTTTGATCCTAGTCCACCACTCTCGGCTGGAGAGACCTCCAGCGCTGATCTTTCGCCTTACTGTCGCAATGTGGGCCATCTTTACTCGATGCAGAGTGGCGACTGCGGCAGTTGCTGCCTCCTTGAAGATTGAAAGAAGTGCAGCATCATCTGGGGACGCCCGATGGCGCCTCCACGCCTGTTGTTTTCTGTCAACACATGCTTGGCATTCAGGAGACCACCAGATTGGGTTGCTGGCTCGCTGCTCCAATACTTTTGATGGTATGAATCGTTTCATTGCCTCTGTGACTTTCCTGGTGAGTTTGTCACATGAGGTGTCAACGTCATCAGTAGCAAGGAAGGACCAGTCTGAGTCGCGCAGGAAGGCGCGTAGGCGGGGCCAGTCGGCTTGCTGGTACCGCCATACTGTGCGCTTGGTCGGACGGTCTGGAGTTGGTGCCACATCAAAATGTGCAACTATCACTGCATGATCGGATTTGCCAAGGGGTGGATGCAGAGGCGTGACGATTCTGCCTGGTAAATCTGACATCACGAGGTCCAAGGTGTTGCGACCACGGGTTGGCTCATGGACGAGCTGCTCAAGACCATACATGTGGCACATGTCCTCTGCATATTCGCCTGCACGTGTCGTTCGACTGCTGTGGAGCCAGTCTTGGTTGTGTACATTAAAGTCACCAGCTAGAATCACAGGCGAATTTCGGCACGCTGTCGACTCGAGGCCCGCAGATATGGCGTCAAAGATGGTGATGACCGTGTCTGAGCACGTTCCAGGGCGGTAAGCTGCACATATGACCACAGACTGGCCGTTGCACAGCTTGACGCTTAGCCAGATGAGCTCCTGATCAAGCACGTCGATTTTTTCCAGCTCCCGCATAGCGAGGGAAGTCTTAACCCAGACTGCCACACCACCGCCATGGCGAGTCCTATCACGCCGCAAGGGTGAGTAAAAGCCAGGGACCGTCAGCTCTGCTTGCGTAGTACTTTCTGGGGTGAGCTTGGTTTCTGTGATGATGGCGATATCAGGTTGGACTTGGTCTAGGGTGTGCTGGAACTCACCAAGTTTGGATTGCAGTCCGAAGGCATTTGTGAGCAGGAGCGTTAGGCTGGGGGGCATCATTTGGATTGCTGCTCAGTGCGTTCCTTAAATCGCCATGGCCTCGCGTACAGGGGCCTTGGCCCGAAATTCTCAGTTGTGACTAGGGTGATGTCCTTAGCGTCCACAGTTAGGTGGGCAGACACTCTTCCTGCCTCCGTGGTGTGGAGGCTGCAAGTGTGCACCGTTGCCGTACCCCCTGCTGCAACTGCACGCTGGCGGGTGAAGCTTTTCAGTCCCTCCTCAGTGCAGCTTGAGCTTAAATTGCCTACATACAAAACTGCCCTCCTGGACCTGGGAGGCTCTCCTGACACCAGTTGCCAGCTGTCGTCGTCTAAGACCTCCAGGACTGGCTTGGAGCGATGTTTAGCTCTCCTGCTGTAGGGGCCCTCAATGCCAATGATCTCAGAATTACTGTCTTCCTCACTGGACGCCTCAGGCTGAGGGTCACTGCCAGTGTCACCCATGCTACGGGGATCACCCGTACTAGCAGTGCACGCGGCAGCCTGGCCTGTGCGGGTACTACGGGTACGATTTCTTGACGATTTCGTAGATCTACGCTTCGTACGCTGGCTCTGCTGAGAAGCTTGAACATTTGGGAGAACACTTGCCTTGGCAATGGCGGCTTCCTTGAGGGAGACAACTTCCTGAGTCAGGCCTGACACTTGCCGCGACAGGTCATTGATTCTTTTGTTGAGGCGATCCTCGCGATCGGCCGACTCGGACGCTAAGTTCGCCAGGGTCTTGATAACCTCAATCACAGACGACTCGATACCCGGGAGGGAGCACAGCAGTTTCGTCTCTACCTCTGAGAGCCCCTTGAGGGCGGCCTTTGTAGCTGGGGGCATGGCCGCCAGAGGTGGGTCAGCCCTACTACACGATACTAACTAACTAACTAACTAACTAATACTGCTAGTGGTCCTCTTGGCCACGCCGACGGGCTGCCAGAGACTGAAAAACTGCGGAGCCCAAAAATTTGCTTCCACTTCAGTATCATGTCTGACCTTCGTATTCTGCCAATTTCACTGCTTTTCGAGCAGAATCTGTCACCTTTTCGAGCATAATCCGCCGGTCCCTAGTGCCCGGACCTCCGGGCACAGTGATGCGGTATGCAGGGACTTTGCTTTGAACAGTGCATGCAAGACACATGTCATACACATCTGAAATCCATATGCATTATTATTATTATGCACATGCATATCTTCAATACATTTCTGTCATTTTGATATGCATGTACCGGGTACATGTACATATTGCAACTAACATTAATGTGAAGATCGGGTTTAGTGACAGATCGAATATAGCGACATTTTTCTTTCTCCCGAAGGAGTGTCGTTACATTCAATCTCCACTCTACAAGGCACTTCACGTCCTGTGGAAACCTTCTGGCAATATTTTCCTGCCGCATTCTATGGTCTATAGACCAGACTGCAGATTATGTGATCAAATACAGTGCTGGCAACTGAAATCCGACCCCTGAGTGATACGTTCACATTCTAGCGGTGTCTATTTCGCAGTTTTACTATCCCATGTTGGGTCTTTGGCTCTTTGCGATGTGAGCGCACCAGGGGTCAGGGGTCGGATTTCAGTTGCCAGCACTGCATTTGCCTACAGGCTCTGCACACTTTAGTGGGCTCACACATGACCTAGTAATACTAGTACTGCTTTGTACTAGCATGACTTTTTACCTCGGACTTCACAATTTTCATCTCAATTTCGGAGTTCAACAATAAAGATTCTACTCACTGAATCAGGTAACGTGCGCCCTCTTCACGCAGCAGAGTCGAGTCGAACGAGCTACATTCTTGTACGTGTAGCTAGCTGTACTTGCGGTGCGTAGAAGGCGGGTTCACACCCCGGGATGGGCACGTCCCTATGTTTCACACCAAGACGCAGTGAATACAGACTCGCCGAAGATAAATTCAAGAAAAGCAGGAAAGAGATACAAAAACGTACTGTGTAAGACATAGTACCGGTACTTGTCTTGTCCCGTGTACTGTACATGACTTGTATACATGTACACGGGACTGTTAGATCTCCTGTGCCTGTGCCTGTGGTACTGGTACTGCACCGTGTTACGGTGTATTTCTTATCTACTGTCGTGGACATGGAAATCCGGTCGCACGTCTAGCGGCCCCAGGGCGCTGGCCATGCAGCCGTGGCGGCGGGAGTAAGCGGTAAAGAGCAGACAGTAGTAGTAGTGCGCTGGTCGCATCTGACGGCTCCAATGATTCTGTGCACTGCCTGCCACGTTCTATACGCACTGAGGGCGCCGGCCCCGGTCGGTCATTCGACTTGATTTCCAATTTTAAATTATTTATTTTCCATGTCTACGACGGTAGGACGCCATCACCAGATCACGGCTGACGGTAAGTGTGACAGATGCGGTTTCCGAGAATGCTGCTGTTCTGTCACTGTACGACTACAGAGCTGGCAACTGAAATCCGACCCCCTTGCCGGCGCGGCGCGACGCCAAGGGAGTCGGATTTCAGTTGCCAGCTCTGTAGTACTGTGCGTGTACATGACATTGTACTATCTGTAGTAGCATGATTGTATAGGACAAAATCAGTAAAATCAGTAAAATCAGTGCTTGATGAAAATACGGAGTTAGGGCCTGTCCAGACTAGGTAGAAAACCACGTAAACACGCCGTAAACATGCTTGTTGCCAAGGTGAGTGACGAAAAATGGCCGAAAACGGGGAACGTGGGATTCACGCGGAACGTGAGTCGCGGACCCCTGTACAAAGCACGTTTCTCATCTACGTGCCGTTTTCGCAGTGTTTGTTGTGTGAGCCTCGATGGAGTTTGTGGATCGCAGTTTTTTCTTGCTGTTTCCAGCTGCCGCTTGGTTTCGCTTTGGAGTTGCCACACGTCCGTTTCAGCGACCACTCGGAGGCGACATTGATACAGTCATGGCTGGACATGCAGAGAAATCCCGGGGGTCTGATGAAGAGGAAGGTGTAGTAGCGAGACTCGGAGAATTCACTGAAAATTTGATCTAGCACTGATTTGAAAGAATTGTTTGGAGAGGAAGCAGAACCCTCTTGTGACCAAAATTGACAACATGAAGGCCAAAGCCAGGGAATTTTACTGGAAATACACGGCGGCCACCAACACTGGTTCGTCAAGCGATGCTACAGCCGGCCTTGGCGCTGCGTTGCCGCGAGAGTCACACGGTTGCCAAATTTCCGCACCTGGAACAAAGTTCAGGGTGATATTCCTTGAGCTCGGCGTCAGTGCTGCCATCGCTGGGCCGCCACTTGTTTTGTAGCTAGCTGGGTAGGTCTAGACCAAGCCAGGGAGTCCTTTCCTGGTCTACGCGCTACGGACATTGTGCAATAGAGAAAATATGAACAGGTACACGACGTAGTTACACTGGTGACAGAGTGCAGTGTGGACAGAGCATCGCGTGTACGTCACGTAGAGTCTACTGTGAAACGGCACGCCGTTTTTATTACATAGTGTGGATAGGCCCTTACACTTACACTAGAAGCCTGTAGTGCAGCGCCCGGCGCACTTCAGACTTCACGGTTCAGTGATACTGATAATGATAGTGAGCATGCAGTTGCCTGGCCATATCTATCGCACAGAATTAAAGGGGAAGTTAAGGCAAAAATTAAAATTTCACCAGTTGTAGTCTTCGGGGTGCTGAGTCGAATGGTCTTGGTCCGAGGAAGCTGAGACGCTCCCTTCCTACTTGAATCCCAATCGAACTCGCGCACTTCCACCGAAACTGGGTGACTGCGCCCTACTAGATGGGGATTTGTATGCAAAATGTCACTAAAAGCGCCATTTCGTTCTTATAAAAGCACGGATGACCGCGATTGGCCCATATGTTGTAGTCTTTTGGACGCTGAGTCGACTGGTTTTGGTCCGAAAAGGCTGCGATGCAGCGTTCCTCCTTTATTCCCAATCGAACATGGTTGAAGAAGCGGTCACGTGGTGCTGGGTGCTCAAATCACCTGGTCACCACGCCAGCAGGTGACAACTTTCACACCAAGGTTCAACTCGAGTTCAACTCGAGTGACAGGACTGCACCCAAAAAAGGTCAAAACAGGCTAGTAAGTTGTACCCTGCAGGCACGGTGACCAGGTGACTGGTGTACGCAGGAGCCTTTTTTGTGGCGCAGTTCTCACGAGCTCCGTTCTGATTCTGAACGAAATTCTTTTGTCTCCTGACCTAAATTGACGATATCTTCATGATGGGTTTGGATTTTCGAGTCCGGTTTTTTGGAGGTGAAGCATAAAAACCTATAGATTTTGCCTGAGTCCTTATCTCAATTTGACCAAAATATGCCATAAGCACCATTTTCACATCTGACGGCTCGTTGTCCTTGTCCCAGCTGGAACCAATACAAAATTGACGCTTTGTAGCGAACCATTCTCGTGTATAACGAACCATAATATCTCGAAGGGCCGCATACAACACAAGTGCACTCAGACAGACATGAGCCACATACCAGCCATGACTTGCTGCTCGCAGAGTGTAAGTGCATTTCTGATAATATTAAAATAAACAAAGACGGGTAAGCGTCAGCATTTGGCCTAGTTCAGATTGTTATCAACCGCCACATCACATCACACTGTTGCGTTCTCCGGCCGACCTCAATACGTTGCCACAGCACACCATCCGCAAAACGACGCTTCAGTTGGAACTCGGCTCCTTCAGACAGCAGCTGTTTCGATTATGTTTTTTTCTTTTTCTTTTTGCTATAAGGCCACACCAAGTTATTTCTATGTCTCGCGTCACCGCGCATGTACCTTTTCGAATTCTTGACAAGAAAAAAAGAACCGAGACAAGTCAATTGACAGTTTTTCTGGCGAACATTCTCTAGCCAGTATGGCACATCAGACCATAGGTTATCAGCTTCTCGATAATCTGGCATTCCTGGCAATGTTACTCCATCTCTCTCTCTCTCTCTCTCTTTTTCTCTCTCTCTCACACACACACACACACACACACACACACACTTCACCCCTGTTGTCCGCCAACCCCCATTCAATTCTGCTAACAACATCTTCAGGCAGTCTTCCAGGCAGCCCGTTTGATGATCCAAGATTCGACAGCTCAATCTTGAAGTGGATTCGGCTGCTTCACGCGTCAACCCTGAGAAATTGTGCGCAGAGAGAAGGCTTGTTGACGTTGGAGCAGCTATCTGACCTCAGAAGACGGGAGAGGAACGACGGCACTGCCGAACACAACACGGCCCTGATCAGGATCATCAGCCGCAAGGGGCGTTCAGGGTATATCGCCCTGTGCAGGGCTATCAAGGGCCTGCGGCTATACGCCACTAGGTTAACTGAGATGCAGGAGCTGCTAGCACCCAGTGAACGTGTGTAGAGAGCGCTACAGCCCCATACATGTTTAGCCAACAAGTAGATGTACTGTCTGGCATAGCAACCTGCCGGATATGATGAAGTTGTCTGATGCCTGTGATGGGCGCTTTTGTGTGATTGTGCTTTTGTCTGATGGGTGCGCTTTTGCTCGACACTCGGAGCTACACCAAATTTCTCGGCTGTCCATGGCTTGATGACTTATTATTATTATTATTATTAGACACAATCTCATAGCATGTGACAAGCATAGCTAATGCAGGGACAGAATCCCCTGAGACAAGGGCGTTGAGCCAGCCACGGCAATAGTAACCTAGGAAAACAAAGCAAATATGAATTAGAGCAGAAAATGAATGGAAATTACAAAGAAAAACGATTAACGGAAGTGAGCACTATCAAAATTCGTGCATCACCCAGGTATTCGAGAATGTTCTTCGATGATAATTATTGCGTCTAGTTCAGTTGTGATAGTAGATCTTTAAACTGACCAATAGAAGAACAAGTTTTCAGACCGTATGGTAATGATAACCAATGAGAGTAGCCGGAAAACAAAGGGGACTTTAGATACTGGGCTGACTTAACAAGAGGCAGGAGGAGCGCGTTACGGGTTGAGCTTGTCGAAAACCAATTGTACTTCATCATGTGTGAAGGGGTTTTATGAAGAAATATTTTATGAACCAGTGTACAGAGATGGTGCTTATGACGAACGGAGAGAGGAGAAGTGTGTGCAAGTCGATAAAGGGCATCCGAAGGAAAACATCGATCCTTGTTGTAAAGAATTTTAAGTATAAATCTATGGTGGACTTCTAATTGGTTCAGAGTTGTGGCAGAAAGGCCACACCAAGCGGTATCGCAATAGTCGAATATAGGGAGAATATAGCACTGATAAAATAATAGTTTACACTGGATGGGCAAATGAGTGCAATGTGGTTGTAGTACCCCTAATGCTGAACTGGTTCGCTTGCATACACAGTTGACATGTGCAGCCCAAGAGAGTTTGCAGTCAAACATCACACCTAGATGTTTGTGCTGAGTAACAACACGGATAGGCATAGTCGAGTCAGGGAAGTATAATGGTTGATCAGGAGGGGATGAAGAAATATACATGGCTTCTGTCTTGTCTAAATTGGGCTGGAGTTTCCACGTTTGCATCCACATGACAGTGCTGTTGATGCGATGCTGCATGGTAAGGAGTAATTGTGCAGGGGAGGAATCAGAGCAGATAAGGCCAGTGTCATCCGCATACAAACTAACATCGGGGACAACTGAAGGTAGGTCATTAACGTAAAGCAAGAATAACAAAGGACCCAGAATGGAACCTTGGGGCACTCCAGACGTTACAGGGAGGGGATCAGACAAGAAATAAGACAAGCGAACAGCCTGAGAACGAGCAGACAGATACGAGGATATCCAACGCAAGGCAGCATCCTCCACCCGGAAGGTGACCTCCAACTTGGCAAGTAAGCCACGATGCCAAACGGTGTCGAATGCCTTAGCCAAGTCGAAAAACACCATTCCCACATGCTCCCCACAGTTCCTCTTTGTCGCTATGTCTTGGACAAGTCGAGTCACCTGGTATTGAGTTGAGTCACCACGGCAGAATCCCGACTGAGCTGGTGAGAGGGCCGGAGCGATGTGCAGGTAGAGGGAATCGAATACAATACGCTCACAAAGTTTGGAAACTGTGCGCAGCAGAGAGATGGGGCGGTAGTTTGCCGGGCAAGCACGGGAGCCTTTATTCTTGTAAAGCGGTGTCACGATGGCGGATTTCCAATCCTGTGGGAATGTACCAGTTCGAAATGACATATTAAAAATAATGGCGAGAGGATAGGCTATTGATGGTGCAAGAGACTGCAGCACTTCATTCGGGATCCCATCTGAGCCGGGAGACTTTCCACATTTCAGGCGCTTCAGATATTTCCGAACTTGAAACGTAGTGACAGTGATTGTACGGAACGGAACAGATATGAAAGGCGACTGGGACAAAGGGGGAATGCGCCACGAAGGATCATCAGGTAGCCCAAATGAGGTGAACTGAGTGTTCAGAACATCAGCTATGCTCTTGGGGGACGTGGCGACCGTACCGTCGGATGCTATCATCGTTTGGGGCATGACACGGCCGGAAGTGTGCCGCTGTGCTCGCACAAACTGAAAGAGTGTAGGTCGATTCGGTGACGTTAGTGATGCTTGGATGGAGCGTATATATTGACGATGTGCTTGCCGAGACAGGTGCTTTACAGCATTCCTTTGTCGGTTATATGCTGCATGATTTACTGCTGTCGGATATTTTTTGTACACACTATATAGATCACGCTTGCGTTTTACAGCAGACCTGAGCTCAGCAGTAACCCATGGTGGAGATTGCATGCGGGGTCGTGGAGATGTCACAGTGTGGGTGGCTCCGAATGAGGTGAGGTGACGACGGAAGGCGGACTGGAGCTCACAATCAAAGTGATGAAGTGCGTCATTAACATCAGTGTACGAGTTCAGAGAGGACCAGTTGTAGCCAGCTAAATCAGCGTTGATTAATTGCCAAAGGTGCGAAGGTACTTGTTTGAAGCGATACAGTGAAGATGGAGGACCAGTGGAAGAGTTGGGGAAGTAGTTCGAAATAGGGGCGTAACATAAAGTGCAAACAATCTGTATATGGTCAGACATACCCAAGGGAGGTGCTTGATCAATTGAGCGCACGAGGCGTGGTCGGTTGGTGATCACCAAGTCCAGACACGAAACAGAGCCATTAGGCGAGGAATGAGTGGGGAAGTCAACCATCTGGTGGAGCCCAAGAGCAGAAAATACTGTGCTAAGGAGATCACCAGCCTTCGAGGTAGAATCGGTGGGACACCAGCTTGAGTTGTGGGCGTTGAAATCGCCAGTCACTAACAGATCATAAGAATCTAAACAGACTGACTGTAATGCCTCAACAAACATGTCACAAAAGTACGACAATTGCATTGTGCTCTGTGAGGGTGGTCGGTACATGCAGCATAGTAAGATGGGATTCTGAGATTGAGTAGAGGGGGAGCCAAGTTCAAGCCACACAGACTCGCAGCCAGGGCGTTGAAGGTCGGCACGAGGGGAGACGTACGGAAAGGAGTCCGAACGGACAAGTACGGCAACACCCCCATACCCACGGCTACAATGCGCTGACCGATTGTCTTCCGGAGGTCGATCTCTGCGGATGCAGATATAGCCTGACAGTGAGAGCGGGTTCGAGGGACAGAGCCACGTCTCTGTTAGGCAGATTATGTCAGGCTTAGCACATTCGGCAATAACGCAGAGCTCAGACAACTTGTTGACAACAGAGCGACAATTCAGAGATACTAGGGTTAAATCACGCTGGGATTTAGGGAAAAAAGGGAACGCTGATGAATTTAGCGCTGGACATGCAATGTGTGCGGGTCGGCCAGAGAAGGGCTGAGCGGGGTAGAGCCGGTGGGCTAGTTTCGATCGTGGGGTGAATACAGGGGCGTTGGGATTTAGTCGTTGTTGCTGCATCGTTGTGTATGTTGGTTTGTTAGCATGACAGTTCAGGATTGATCATCACTGCCTCGCCGCGAAGTAGAAGACGACTTGTTACCTTGGGCATCAGCAAAGCGCCACTTTCGCACTGTGTGCTGGATGGTGGCCGGCCAGAATTTGGAGTCGAGAACTTTGTCCTCGTCCGATGCTGCCACGGTTACGCGAGCATAGCAAGTACCCAGGTACGTGTTTTCTGAAATCGAACAGTTCAGTACGTCAACTTGGCGGGCCTTGCACCACGCTGTTATTGACTCTGCCCTGCAACCCGGACTGACATTTCCAACGTACAGAACAAGCTTCTTTGTACGTTCAGGCCCTGTTAGCACACGCGGGTCGGCTGCCCGGGGCTGAGGTTTCACGTAGCGTGACGTAACCCTACGGCGTGTGACTTCCGACCACTCTGCACCTGCAGCACTCGACCCTGGGTTGGATTGCTCAGGTAGGTGTGGTCTGGTGCCATGCATTGACAAAACAGGCTGCGACAAATGGCTGGAGGTGGTGTGAGCGGGGGTCATATGGTGAGTACTAGAACCCGTACTACCCTGTGTGTACTGCATAGGACCAGAGGAAATATGGGTGCGTGCACGTGGGGGATTCAAGTCTCCTACGGCGGTGCTGTACAACTTCCCGCCGGACATTGCCAAATTTTGCTGTGCTTCCTGTACGAGAGGGTGTACACAGATTTCCGGTTGTTGGAGCCCCTGAACTTCCCGCCTGAGTTGTTGCACTTCTAATTCCAGACTCAGGATTTTGTCGGCTCTATCCTGTCTCAAGGAGACAATTTCCAGTGACATGCAGCTAATTGAGTCAGTAAGGCTTACAATTGCAAGTTGGAGCTCCGATGTGGGTAGCGAACTCTGCGCCAACACGCCCACTCCACGCTTCCTCAGCTCGCTCACCAGATCCGGCCGGGAGAGGCTCGAGGCTTTATCCACAGACATTTGCTCGCCGATCTTGATGAGCTCCTCATAGCCAACCAAAGCCAGGTCCATGCCTTCGTTTGTCGCCATTGGTACTGTTGGTCTCTTCTATTAGTTCTAAGCAATAATGGGGAGGGGTAGTTCTGTAGAGAGACGCACCTCGAGGCTAATCCTCGGAGCACAAAAATGTCAAACCGCACCCTACTTTCACTTCACAATCATAACTTGTGGTAAGTATTACAAAAAGTGAGAATTAAAATAAAGAGTAAGGCTATGATCGTTTGGTCGGATCCAGATCCAGATCCAAACTTGTGCGCCAGATATCACGTATACATGCATGTACCGGTGTGTCCTTCTGCACATGCAAGTTGGTACTTTTTAGTATTATTAGTAGTATTACTCATGCATGACATCATCACTTGGCCAAAGTGTGATTTAAGCATCTTTTACAGGCAAAAGAAACACAATGGATGAAAATGCAATACAAATTGAATGCAAACCCAGAAAAGGAAAATTGTAACCCAAAAGAAAAACAGTGGCCAAAGTAGTTTGTCATGATCATGATGTCAGTACAGCAAACCTCTATTCTTACAAATTGTTTGTATGTTGGCATTTCTTTGTATTTGCTGTCTTGCATTTCCTTAGAACTGTCCAACTCTTACTGCAGCGTTTTCTCTCCACTTGTAACGTATGCACTTCCCATTTCCCAACAGGCTCTCAAAGTCAATGCCTACTGATGATTGCCAACAGGTAACATATTGGAAGTCCCATCATTCATTTTGTGCAGCCGTAGACTCTAATCCAGACATCTGCTTTCTACGTGATTTCTGTACGTTTCACGTATAGCAGAACCTCACTAATAACAAAGTTACTTTACTTGTACGCGTAGGAAGAGCGCTTGCGTAAAGTGGAGCACGCCTCGTTTGTCCCGACCGTGTTCTCTACAACCGGTGGCATGAGCAAGTGTGCGTCAGCTCTGCACAGGAGAATTGCTGCATTGCTTGCAGAGAAGACCGGTGAGTCCTACCGGCTCTCACCATGCGGCATTCATCCGGTGTCGTCTCAACAAGCAACAAGAGAAGCAGGGGTGGTAGAGTCGACGGAGGCCTTGAGGCTGCGGGATCCACGGAGACACATGACGCTCGCCCGGAGGAGCGCAAAGCTTAGGCGGCAGCGGACCCATGCCATCACCACACTGTACGGCTCCTTGCTCTTCTCTGCTAGCAGGCACGCAATACGCTTCTACAAAGCTGTACAGTGGCGACTCATTCCACCTGTTGTGACAAACACATAGTGAGGTTCTGCTCTACGTTTCAGGATCGCGATGCAAAGAATCACGCAAACTCTCTTCCCGTTCCCGTAACGTAAAGAAATCCTGTTCTGCTCTACGTTTCACATAGAGAAGTCACGTGGAATGTGTACTGGGAATTTCTCCTTCCCTATTTGGCAGTGTTCTGCCTGGACTCGAATGATACTCAGCAGATCTGTACGCATTTTCTTTGCGTGTGCCACAACGAAGAGAACCTCATCTCCGCGTAGAAATCTGGACCCAAAACACGCGAAGCCGTAGACTATAACCCAGACAATTGCTCTCTACGTGATTTCTCTATGTTTCACGTATAGCAGAACCTCTCTAAGACACAATTTCTTGCGAATAATCTGGAAACCGTCATGCGCCGGCCACCGGTGCACCGGTACGTGGTATCCAAACTCTCCTTCTCGCTGGTGCGTTCAGCTAACGCCAGCCTCCGAGGCCACCGTGGTCGATCTGTGGATCAACGTGCTTGTGACGCAACAGTAGCGGAATCGTTGACTCCAGCGGTCAATGAATGTCATCTAAGCTCATAAACTTGCCCTGAGACAGCTTCCTGTTTGTGATTGATTTCTATCATCATTGTTTACCATTGTTATTTGCCATGGCAACCCCCGTAAGTCCACAAGCATATACAAGTACAGTTACATGTTACTGGCAGGGCAGGGCAGGGTTGGGCCTTTTTCTTACGTTTCTTAAAAAGGGGAAGTTAAGGCAAAAACCAAAATTTCACCAGTTGTAGTCTTCGGAGTGCTGAGTCGAATGGTCTTGGTCCGAGGAAGCTGAGACGCTCTCTTCCTACTTTAATCCCAATCAAACTCGCGCACTTCCACCGAAACTGGGTGACTGCGCTCTACTAGATGGGGATTTGTATGCATGATGTCACTAAAAGCGCCATTTCGTTCTTATAAAAGCACGGATGACCGCGATTGGCCCATATGTTGTAGTCTTTTGGACGCTGAGTCGACTGGTTTTGGTCCGAAAAGACTGCGATGCAGCGTTGGGCCCTTATTCCCAATCGAACATGGTTGAACAAGCGGTCACGTGCTCCTGCGTACACCAGTCACCTGGTCACTGTGCCTGCAGGGTACAACGTACTAGCCTGTTTGACCTTTTTTGGGTGCAGTCCTGTCACTCGAGTTGAACCTTGGTGTGAAAGTTGTCGCCTGCTGGCGCGGTGACCAGGTGATTTGGGCCCCCAGGAGCACCCGACCGCTTGTTCAACCATGTTCGATTTGGAATAAAGGAGGAGCGCTGCATCGCAGCCTTTTCGGACCAAAACCAGACGACTCAGCATCCAAAAGACTACAACATATGGGCCAATCGCGGCCGGGGCACGGGGGGGGGGGGGGGGCGGAGCCCGGGCCCTAACGTTCAGAAAAAAAACTTTTATTATTTTAATAGTATGGTACAAACACTTTACCGTAAAGTCGCGGATAAATGCCGGGTTTGCATATAAGCACATCGCGGATAGAAGCCTGAAAATCAAACGGGTCAAATGCATATAAGCCTGTCACTGTTCGTTGTCTGCCATGGAGCACTCCATATAGTCTGGAGAGGTCCAACTCAGCAACAACTAGTCGGTGATCAGTGGTAAGTTCAATTCCAGCATAACTTCTGCTATTCCTCAAGAGCCTTTTTTGAGACGAGCGACACAGTACATAATCTATCTGGTTGTAGACCGGTACAACCTTCTGTGTTTGGCTATCCTTCCGCCACCCGGTCCAGGTGGTAATGTGGCGTGCTGGATGCTAAAATGATGTGGTGGCCAAGAATAGGTTGTTACATTCACAAAAATCCAGGAGCAGCTGGCCAGCTATATTCCGCTTTCCCCTGCCGTGACTGCAGATCGTAGTTTCTCTTGCTTTGCGGGTGCCAGCCTTTGCATTGAAGTCACCCATGATGTACAGAAGAGTTGTGTTCATCACTGTTGAGGCTTCCGATGGAAAATAAAAGAATACTACTACTACTACTACTACTACTACTACTACTACTACTACTACTACAGCAAGGTGCTAAACTTGACTGTATCATATGCTTGCGAGAGTGCGTCGTAGAATTTATCCAATTCATCGACCGACTGCAAGCATCGCGAGCTCGCCGGTGCATACACGTTAATTATTGATAGATCACCTTTTCCTCCGACCTTCGCGCTGTCCGTGTCCTTGGCGTGATTTACACCCAAAACAGCGCAACCATAAACGGCGCGTGTTCATATTAGCACCCCCAGTACAGCGCGACCTAATGTGACACGGTGTCACTACAGCTCGTCTCATCTCTTGCACGCCCCATTTTGGCGCGACCAATTACGTTAACGTCCGAATATAAGCCAGCTCATTACACACGTGACCCATAATGTGCAGGCTCATGTTAGCAAGAGTGCATAACCGGTTTTATGTACTCTTGATGTTAGTATTACCATGGTGGATATCAGGAGCAAACCCGTTCCTAAAAAAGATATGCAAAATGCAAAAAAGAGAAGAAACACATGAGAACGAGTTGTGCAGAAACTATCCACGACTGTAACAAGATGATAAACAGTCAAAAAGTGACTGTGGGATAATATGGCACGAAACTGACAGGCCACTGAGACATTCAGCGGCCCGAGACCTAGCTCTAACACATCTCCAGTGCGCAAACCAACCTTCCAACTTGGAAGGTTCGTGGTTACGTAGGACCGAAGAAGGGAAGATGAGCGAAGCGAAAATTCTGAATATTTACCTCTTCTCCATTTTTTTCTCTTTACCAGGCGTGGGCCATCCCCTTGACTATCAAAATGGGTGCCTTATTTTTTTCTTTTTCTGTTTTAATGACAATCCATTGCAGATTACCATTTTCGGAAAACCAAAAAATTTAACAGTGAACTTTTTTTTGCGACGATCATTGCTTGTTTTGAGTTGATCATTGCCTTCTAGAGTTGACTACAACCTAATTTTGTATCTGGACCTGTTAACGTCCATCCAGGCAATATCGCCATTAATACTGAACTGGTGTTTTTGAGTCGATAATTGCTTTTTTTAGTTCATCATTGCTTTCTAGAGTTGATTATAAATTGAGTCCAGGCAATATCGCCCTTCAATACTGAACTGGCCATTTCGAGTTGATCATGATTTGAGTCTTTGACAAGTCGAGTGTCCATCTTTTGGGTTTGAGTGTAAATGAGTCGACCTGTATTGAGCGTGAGCGCTGACGGGGTGGTCTGTTTTGGGGATGTCCAGTTATGGGGATGGGGCTTTTGGGGGGCGCTGAAGTCAACGGCGCTGTTTTGGGTCGCGCTCATGTGGGGGCATACCCTTGGCGTTACCTCCACCGCTATCGTTCTCAAATAATTTGAGTGTCAGGACCGCGACTCGGTCGGAAACCTGCCAATATCGCTGGATATTGCTGGAAAGTCCTGATGACACCACGAATCCCAGGCCGTAGTGGCGACATTCTGGCGGAAAGCAGATCAGACGATATCCATCCCTCACGATATCCAGGTCACGAGTCAATTTCGTTTCTTGAATGCAACAAAATTAATATTAATTTTATAAGATTTCAAACCGCGTTTGAGCGACTCTTGTCTTGCCGTGGACGAAATGCCCCTCACATTCAACGTCGCTAGAGTAAATGGCGCTGAAAA
Organism: Sycon ciliatum; assembly: GCF_964019385.1. NCBI lineage: Eukaryota > Metazoa > Porifera > Calcarea > Leucosolenida > Sycettidae > Sycon > Sycon ciliatum. The sequence continues at coordinate 1,501,165 of NC_088654.1, read as the reverse complement.
GCGCCTGAATCCTGCCAGCATTGTCTGTCTTCCGATAAATACGAGTCTCTCTGAGGAGAGAGAGAGAAAGCGTAACCTTCCTCAACCAAAACAATTGTTTTATACGGGGGAATTTTAAATTTCAAAATTTTATTTCGTTGCACAGGCCAGAACACTAGGATTTTTTGGGATTGTGGGCGCACGCGCGCAGGCAGGCAAAATGTCATCAAAAAACGTCGAGCACGATCGCGGAAGCGGGAATGGTGAGTGTCACCGGAACCGCGCCACTCTGCTGCATGTGTCATACCCGGCAATGGTACAACTGTGACTTTCCCTACTCATGACTAGATACATGTATATGCATGTTATTATTGTTGTTGCCCGCGAGCATCATGCATGCAGAGCTGTCCTAACGTATCCCCTTACCTCTACATCTGTGTACTTGTTGTAATGTACTAGTAGTAGTACTAGTAGTATTGATCCACGCCGCCATCATCTTGCCTCTATACTAGCTCTCCCCTGACAAATCAGTTGGTGACAGTGCGACATATTCATACCTGTCACCGTCGTTATAGTCTGGTGCGCATACATGTACGTCCGTACTAGTAGTACTGAGTACTCTTAGTCCCGCTGATGACAACGTAGAACCTCACCGTATAGCCGGTGCTATTGCTGTTGCACTGAACAATACATTAGCAGCGTAACTGCTTCTCAGCTGGCATGGTCGTTCGCTATTGCATTATAACCCGCGCTGATGTTTACTTCATGTTTTTAGCTAAGCTTACAATAGGGCTTGAAAGTGATGACGTCAAAAACGGCCAGGGAGTACTAAGTTGACATCAGATTTCTATTTTGGATCCACTAAGGTGTGACTTTGCTATTGCCTCAGTATGTAGGTGCATAGCATCCCACTCATGTCGTATGCAGGGGTGACTTTTACTTCGCCACCAGTTGTAACCCCGCCCCCAGTAGCCAAATCAGTTAGTTTCACTGGTTACATCACCTTGCTGAGAGTAAGACGGCTTGAAATGTGCTTGGATCCATACAAAAACTGGATCCAAGTGGATCCAATTTTTGAATTTTTGAAATTGTTGCTATGCTGTGACGTAGCACTTTCAAGCCCTATAGGAGGTGTTCGTAGCCGCTAGAGTCACTTCTCGTTTCTCCCTCTTCTTGTCCGGAACAATAAACGTCCTTTAGGTTACGGTGACCTTGTTGTGTGAGTGGTTGGGCAGTAGCCGTATATTGCGGCTGAACGCTACTACTAGCGGGATACCCGGTTACGACACATGCAGCCAAGTGCCGTGGAGCAGCGGAGCTGCGGAGCCGCAGTGGAACCCGGCCCTACCCAAACTTCGATAGCAATTTGAAATTGTAATGTTTGACAATTTTTCATTAAAACTTGGCAGCATTGTTCTTCTGTAGGGTGCCGCTGGCAACTCCATCGATGAACTCCATTAATGAGCGCAGGGATAAAGTTTAGAAACCCTTCGATCGAGAACGTGTTTTCTAAAAAGAAGAACAAATATGCGCGTAACTTTCCCTCTAGTATCGCCCCTTCAAAGCCACTCGCTGGCTACTTACCAGGAAAATGGGGTTGGACGGTTGTAAGATTAGCGGACATGTTTCAGCCAACACAACCATAAGCAGCTGTTAACTCTCAAGACTAAAAGAGCTTGCGAAGAAAGTGAGAAACCTTGGCTATGAAAGCACATGAAGCGTCAGAACAAAATCGTGCAAACTTGGACCTAGGTTACCATTGTCTGCTCCAGAGCCGGGTCAGCGGCCCTGTTGGTGAGTACGTTGACCTTTTGGAAAAGAACACTGGGTTACCTACGACCCGGTTGGGAGTCCTGTCGAGTACTTTATTTTTTTATACTTCGAGGGGTATACCGCCACTGATATGTCAGTGATATGACAGGCTGCAGACGCGTGCAGATGCGTGCGGCCAGAGTGCGGCCAGAGTGCCCAGTGCGAGTACGTTCATACATGTACATGTGTAGTATCCCTGCCCGACCAATACGGAAGCAGTACGGAACTAATACGGAGCTTGCCTGATGTATATTTAGTGTATCTCCGTATGTAAGCGTACGTCGTCTGCTGCATAAAAGCGGCTGCGCATTTCTGTTTTGATGAAGAGAATGTAGTATTCCTGCCCGACCAATACGGAAGCAGTACGGAACTAATACGGAGCTTTGCCTGATGTATATTTAGTGTATCTCCGTATGTAAGCGTACGGCGTCTGCTGCATAAAAGCGGCTGCGCATTTCTGTTTTGAAGAATATTAGATTAGATTAGATTAGATAGCAACGAAAGCTAACTCGAAGAAGAAGGAGTCAACCTCTAGGTGAGCACCGGAGAGAAACTCATTTATTTTGCCGCTTCTTCTTTCACTAAATAATTATATCTCAGGTGTGTACCTGAAAGAAATAGAATAAAAGATAACTCTTGTTGATTACACCAACGCCTGAGAAGATCCATTTGATGGCAGCGTTCCCAACCCAAACAGTGTAACGTTGAAGCTTCAGATCAAGCAGCAGCCGCACCAGTAGCAGCACCAGCAACACCAGCAGGACCAGCAGCACTCTAGGTAACAGGTTCACGATGGCTGAATATCCAGAACAAGCAGCAGCCCTAGCAGCAGCAGAAGCAGAACTAGAAGCAGCACTAGCATTAATAGCAAGAGCAACCGAAGAAGTAGAATTACTGGCAGAAGCAACCGCAGCATTAATAAATAAAATAAAAAAGCAGCAGAAAACGCACCGTATCCTGACGAATACACGGCCATGGTGACATGGCCGTCAAACAACATGGGTGGCTTCGACAAGGAGGCTTTCATCACGCCTCCGGCCCCAGAATTAACGTGCCCAGTATGCAGGGGGGTGTTACGCCACCCCATGCGTGTGGTAAGGTGTGGCCATCATTTCTGCCACGGCTGCATCACCGAAGTCCTCAGGCACAAGGAGCAGTGCCCAATGGACAGAGGATCGCTTTCTTGGAATGTGCTAGGAGACTTGGAGGAAGATGGAAGCGTGAAGGGCCGTATTGGAGAGACTGGAGGCGTCTACCACCGCCTACCACTCGGCTACCCACTACACATGTACATGTACAATCATGTACATCAGGAAGTCGAAAGTAATTTTACGACTCCCTGACGTATAGTAGCCGCACTTCCCCCTAATGTCATGCAGTCGTATTTATTCAGCCTTTATTTCTTGTGTACTTGCATACTGGTTAGTTTAGTCCCACAACCGGCGATAAAATGATCAGCTGAAGCACCTACTCCACTTTTATGTTTATGTATCTATGTCATTCGGATCTTGCCAAGTTGTACAATGTACTGTTGATATACCGAATTCAAATAAATCAATACCAAACAAAATACCAATACCACTTGACCGTACCTGGCTCTGGCCCAGTGTTGCAGGAGTTGTGCCAGGTAGACGTGTACCCGGTTGGTGTAAAATCTTAGAGCAGGTACTGAATACCCTACCATATCTGTGTACATGGGTAGACAGAGTCAGTGTTGTTGCGTCCCACTCAGCACCCTACTGGTTCATTTCGGCACCAGCACTCTTTGCGTATGCAGAGTTGAGTAGAGTGCAAGTAATAATTAGTTCGGACCACAAGTACACTGTAGCAGCTAGTAGCAAACCTAACCTGTGCCGTGGTGCACGGTACGTGTGTATCTACTTCATCCCACAATAGGGCACAGTAAATAATCAGCATGCATCGCAGTTTTCTGCAACATATTCCTGAAGTCACTTTACACCTCAGAAGAATTGCGTCGCTAACTGGAATTCGATACCGGTTTGGTTACTCCCTGGGTCATTCTGAATCATAGAAAACCCGTCATACTATAGGTTCAAGCTAAAGTACCATATCACCATGGTAATTACCTGGAAATTCGGTGTGTTTTCTGCCTTTTGTTAAACAAGCAGCAATGTGCAACAGAAATTACCATGGTGATACAGTAGATGACCGTGTGAAGCGGTGTGAGATGCAGCAAAGGTGAGCCTGTTAATGTGAGTCTATGCCCTAAACAATAAACTTTGCCGTGGGATGATTCTCCCTTGGGCTGCACACTCTGGTAATGTACTCTTGGTGGCAGCATTTCTGGTGCCAGAGATGATTTTTTTCAGAAAATCCCGCGGAATATTGCAGAAAAGAGAGAAAAACTGCTTTTCCTGGAGACTTTCGATGTGTTTTCACAGCCAAACCAACCTGCTTGTGACTTTCAAAATCAACTTGCAGCATATTGTGGAATTTTCAATTCTTTTGGACCAGGATTTCGCATATTTTGGTTCGGAATTTATGGGGACAAACTTCGGTGGGGTTGCGGAAACTAGTTCAATTTGTTTTTACGCTCATTTTCCTTACAGAATTGCCGCAGAATATACAAGGATTTATTTATTTATTTATTTTATTCCAAGGAATACATGGCTGGGGTAGCCAATGACCACTTTGCGTGGCGATTGCAGGTTTTTTATAGCCAACCATGGCTAACATGGAAAAGAGTAAGAAGTCAAAAAGAAAAGGAAAAGAAGAAAGAAGCAAATATGGACTAAAACTGTGGTCTACTGGTAAAGCAAGGCGTTCCTGAATGCTGTTAAAGTAGAAAGGCCCTTTGTCTCCTGGTGCAGCTTAAGCCAATGCAAATAGCCATTGAAAAGGGGGAGTGTAGCAATGCAGAAGAGTGGGCTAGAGGATTTGCAGAATTGGCGCAGAATTTACTGTTTTCGACGGCAGAATTCTGCACGGAATTTCTGATATTCTGCCGCGGAATTCACGGGGGACAGAGTATAGTACTCGACAGGACTTCCAACCGGGTCGCAGGTAACCCAGTGTTATTTTTCCAAAAGGTCCAAGTACTCACAAACAGGACCACTGACCCGGCTCTGGAGCAGACACTGGTAATCTTGGTCCAAGTTTGCACGATTTTGTTCTGACGCTTCATGTGCGTTCATAGCCAAGGTTTCTCACTTTCTTCACAAGCTCTTTTAGTCTTGAGAGTTGACAACTGCTTATGGTTGTGTTGGCTGAAACATGTCAGCTAATCTGACAAACGTCTAACCCCATTTTACTGGTAAGTAGTCAGCGAGTGGCTTGGATGGGCCCATACTAGAGGGAAAGTTACGCGGCATATTTGTGCTTCCTTTTTGAAAACATGTTCTCGCTCGAAGGGTTTCTAAACTTTATCCCTGCGCTCATTGATGGAGTTGCCAGCGGCACCCTACAGAAGAACAATGTTGTCAAGTTTTTTATGAAAAATTGTCAAACATTTTCAAATTGCCATAAGTCTGGTTAGGGCCGGGTTCTACTGCGGCTCCGCAGCTCCACGGTACTTCGCTGCATGCAGCAGAGCGGCGCGGTTCCAGTGACACCCGCCATTCACGGTACGGCGATCGTGCTCGACGTTTTTTGATGACATTTAGCCTGCCTGCGCGTGAAATCCAAAAAAATCCTCGTGTTCTGGCCTGTGCAACGAATTAAAATTCCCCCGAATAAATTATTAAGTGCATGAAACAATGCAAGCCGTGACCGCGGCTTGCTTTTTTTGTATCAAGCGCGAAGGACTAAATTGGACCGTCACTAGTGGGACCATTGTTATTAGGCCGACTACCCGCCAAAAAAATCTTTACGTTTCACGTGTCAGACACGTCCGCGAGCACGTCCGCGAGCGCGTACGACTCGCAGCTCGCGCTACCTTTCACGTCAAGCAATCTGTTCACGCCACATGGCTGGATAGCGCATACATGCAAACATGATTGAAGACTTGCAAAATTAATTTTTACAAGCCCAGGCGCTAGGCCTAGGCAATACTAATGCCTAATGGCAGCTGACTGTATTATCGGAGAAACACTACTCATTGTAGTAAAAAGTAACAATGAATAGCAATATCATCTAGGAAGGATCGCTACCCTAACGCGAAGGAAAGGCCTTGCGCGGCTGTTCTACGAAGTGTTGAAGAAAGACTCATCAAAGTTAGTTGGTGGACGAACAACTCGCTGGTGCCGGAAAACTTGGCCCCCAACGATGGTGTTTGGTGAATCATCAAGAATAATGTCTTGTAGCAGTGTTCACCGAGGAAGGAGAACGCTCTAGCTGCTGCTGTTGTCCGTTTCATCCACGTTGGGCGTTAGCTGCACCGCGCCTATTGTGTTTTAGTATTCCATGGACACACATTAGCATTCAGAGCGATTGTGGAGCCACAATTTACTTCACACAGCGTTGTATTGTCCACGAGCGCAAACTTCATTATCAGCAGTAACTGTTACTCTTCATCCTAAGTGTAGATTTGGAGTATACACGGCCTTGTCACGACAGCGACAGCTCTACAGAGTGTTCAAGTGAGAACAATTGTTGGTGGACGAATAAATGGCTGGTTCCGAAAAACGCGGCCTGCACCGATGGTGTTTGGTGGATCATCAAACAGGGTGACCAGCAGTGTTCACCGAGGAAGGAGAATGCACTCGCCACCACTCCGATTCATCCAAGTGGGCGTTAGCTGCGCCGTGCCTATTGTGTTTTAGTATTCCATGGACGCACACTAGCGTTCTCAGCGATTGTGGAGCCACAACATATCTTCATGCGGCGTTGCACTGTCCAAGAGCAGAAACGTCAGCAGTGACCCATCATCATACATGTAGATTTGGAGTATACACACCATGCGCCAATGGGCCTTGGCACAACAGCGGCAGCTCTACGGAGTGTTCAAGTGAGAAACATTTGTTTCGACTTTTGGTGGACCAACAAATAGTCGGTGCCAAAAAACGTGGCCTGCGCCGATGGTGCTTGAAACATCAAGCATGGTATATGGTGACTGTCAGTGTTGATCGAGGAAGGAGAACACTCAGGCCGTCGACCGTTCATCCATTTCGTTAGCTGCACTAAGTCTATTGTGTCCTTGTATTCCATGGGTATTATTATTATTATGAACAGTTTCGCGTACTTGAGGACCAGCCTCTTTCCGCCTCTGTGTTCCTGAGCAATAGAAGGAGAGAGACAAAACTATACTATTATGATGATGACAAGGGAAGACATGGACTGCAAGGTACGGTTTACAAATCGACAATAAGCAAATAGCACTGAGAAGGATGGGCAACTTCTGTTTCGTCAGTGTTCACTGTGCGTTTTTTACGAAGGCCTTCCACACTTGCCTGTCGGATGCCTTCTGCCGGAGGCTCTGCAGATGCGGGCTCCTCTTGAGTGGCGTTTGTCTGTGGACGCAGTCTTGCTGGATCTGGGTGACTAAAGTAGTCAGAGGTCTTCCTGGCTTGGCTGTGTTCGGTGGATTGAAGTAGAGTGCCATGGCTTGTTGCGGTGGTGTGTCTTCGGGTAGGCGTAGGACATGTCCCAGCATGGTCATTCTTCGTCTGTGGACTTCCTCGGAGATGGGCTGGCTCTGACATCTCCGGTATAACTCGATGTTTGTGATACGATTGGGGTAATGTATGCCCAGTAGCGAGCGAAGCTGTTGCCTGTGGAACACGTCCAGCTTGTCACTGACTGCCTTTGTTGATCCCCACGTACAGCAATTGTACAATAGGGTCGGCAGAACATATGCGTTGTAGAGGCGAACTCTGCGAGCTTCTGAGACATGCTCCCTCCGCAGCCACAGAGTGTACATGTTCTTGAAGGCAATCGTTGCCCGCTGCTTTCGCCTTTGGATGTCTTCGTTAGTTGCCATGAGTGATCCCAGCTGCTTTACTGTTTTCCAATTTTCTGTTGTTGACGATACTGTGACCCATTCCGTCTTCTGGGTGTTTACGTACAGCGACCAGGATTCAAGGACCTTCGCAATGATCGGCAGTGCAGCTCGTAACCAGTCTAGACTTGTGCTGTAGTAGTTGACATCGTCAGCATACCTGCTCTCATGGGGTAGTAGTCTATCGCTTTCTGGACGGGGTGGCAGATGGGACAGGACATCCCTCGGGGCCGCTTCGAGATAACAGGTGAACAGGACTGGGCTTAGGCCATCGCCCTGTGGTGTTCCAACTGTGTTACTGAACGACTCTGAGGTCGCCTGTCCAACACGGACCACGAGGGTAGTTCTCTCCAGGAGCAGTCGCAAGAGTTTGCGTTCGTCTGGGCCAACTACTCCATCCATCACTTCCAATAGCCGCTGCCTGTTGATAGTGTCAAAAGCGCGACTCATGTCGATTCCCAGCATGTGGTAGGTGAATGGATGCCTCTGTGTCTTAGCACTCATCCAACGCTGTGTCCATACGACGTCTGCCGTGCTCCTGCCTCTTCTGAAACCTGATTGTATCGCGCCAAGGTGTCCATCGACGGCTGGGGCTATTCTTTTGAGTACAACCAGAGATAGAGCCTTTCTGATGGTATTGAGGAGAACAACTGGTCTTAGGCTTGTTACTGGACCTCTGGGTTTTCCTGGCTTTGCTAGTGGTACTAATATGCCAGCTCCAATGACTTGCGATATGTCTTGGTTATTGGTAACAGCTGTGTTTATGAGTCCGACGATCAAGGGTGACAAGTATCCTTTTCCATATTTCAGCAGCTCCGCTGGCACTCCGTCAGGTCCTGCAGCTTTCTGGTTGTTCATTCTAGACAGTGCAGCTTCCATTTCATGTACTGCTACTGGGTTTGACAGTGGCGTCGCCAAGCCTTCCGGTGTCGTCACATGGTTTGTTGGTGTGGGATTGCACAACAGTGTGCTGAAGTGGTCACGGACGCGGTCAGCTCTGTCGACGTCTCGATCAAGGACTAATCCGTCCACAGACTCCACAATGATTTTCTTTTGCTTTTCTCTGCGGAAGACTGATGTTGCTTGGTACATTTTGATGCTGTCGGGAGCGCGCTCAATAGCTTCTGCTGCTCTATCCAGCTGGGAGTTGGCGTTGTCCAAGCACCTGCGTCGTATTTGGTGGGAAATCCTGTTCCTCTCTTCTCTAGCTCTGCGTTTGCCTTCATCGTCCAAACTGCCGTCCTCCAACCGTAGACGCAGTAGTCTCTGCTGCATCGACAACCGTTGGATCTGTGGGTCTGGATTGACGAGTCCCCGACGCGTTTTCACCATTGTTCCAAGAACGGATTTTGCCTTTTCCTTCACTATTTCTGTGACTGTTTGCCACGCCACCGAGAGGTCTGGTGTGTTCGCTGCGACTCGCTCCATGCAGTCACTCGCACTCAGTGCGTCCACATACTGCCGCCTCACGGTGCTGTCATGCAGTCTCCCTATGGCAACGGGTGGTTCCTGCTTCTTCGATGCTCTGAACACTTTGAAGAATGAATCGAGTCGGAGATCGCTGATCACAAGTTTGTGATCACTGCACACCATGGTGCCACCATATGAGCGTGCTCGTCGGACAAGGGATTTGCAATGTTCCGGTACGATGATGTAGTCAATCATATTGTAGATAGGCTTAGTGCACGGTCCGTCTCTGACATATCCAGTCCACGTCGTTCTGTAGCGCTGTGAATAGCGAAAGAGTGTGTTCGCCAACACCAGACTCCTGGACGTCGCCCATTGAACCAGGGCCTCGCCATTTTCGTTCCGTTTGCCCTTAGCGTACTGACCAACACAGGGTGCCGTCCCATTTCCAACTTTACTGTTGAAGTCACCTGCGTACAGAACAATGGCTCGTTTCTTCACGCTGGTCCATGCACTCGACAGACTATCGTAAAATTGGTCTCGGATGTCTGGGTTTTTCTCCGAGAGAGGGGTTGTTGGGCCGTATGCAGAAATGATACGCACATCGAGAGTGTCGCGACCGTGGGCCCGAGGGAACTTGAAGTCCGCGAAGCCGACTCTGTCTGTTAACTTCTTATGATGTAGCAGGAATGGTTCGATTCTTGGAGAGATAACGAATCCAAGGCCGCCATGCTTTCCAGATTCTTGACCGAAGCTGATCAAGCGGAAAGTTTTTTGGCCCGCGTGTATTTTCCTGCCGAATGCTTCCGTGGTCTTGAGCTCTTGAAGGCTGCAGAAGTCTACGCCATAGGCATCCATGTCAGTCGCCAGTTGCTGCTGCTTCACGTTCGACGTTAGGCCTCGAACATTGAACGTCGCTAATTTGAACAAATTCAATAACGATAAATTACGGCTGCTCGCCATATCCGCTGCTCAAGAACGTTGACAAGAGGAGAAAAGGAGAGAGAAGAGATAAGAAGAGAGGACAGGGAGAGACTAGAAAGGAAAAGAAGGGGAGAAAGAGGGTAACTAGTAGAGAGGAAGAGAGGAAGAGTGGAGGAGAGGAGAGGAAAAATTGCGTGGCAGTCAGCCAAGATTCCATGGGTACCCACTCATGAATCATGGCGTCTGAGCTGTGTTCACAGAGCGGGGAGATGCTCTTGCTGCTATCTTATCTGTCCTGTGTATTCCCAAGTGCTGAAGGCTCACAACGATGGTGTTGGACAAGTCAGATAAAATAGAGTCAACGTAAGTACGCATGTGTACTCTTACTGACTGAAACATAAGTGGGGTGTAAGAGCTAATTCATATGGTGTCGTGACATTCTCATGTACGAGGTTAGTGTGTAGTACTTGTTACGTACTGAATTCTGTGACTTTGTTTTGTCTCCACATACTGCATGCATTCACGTTTCACAGTTATCAGTTTGACCCTGAGTTCATGTCTGTTAGCACGTGTCTCCTTTACTTCTTTTTGTGCCCACACGGTTCATGGTGTAGCGCTGCACGTGTTCCGTCAGTTTGAACTTCAGCATAAATCGCAACTACTTGTACTTTCAGACATGTCACGTGATTGTTGCCAGGGTTTGAGCCAATCAGAGCGCTTACAGGCAGGGCCTGAACCACTGATCATGCCCTGCCTGCCAGCTCTACTACGATATTATAATGTCACGTACCCGCGCACGCGCGCGGTTCTCCTGCGCTTGGGCTTGCTTTCCCTTGGTAGTTGGAAGTCAGTGGCTGTTTTAGGACTCTTAGATTATGTACAGAAAGTGGTGGACATCACGCAACTGCATTGTAAATAAAAGGGTGGTTGTCAACTGACAACCGCATAATTTTTCGACATAATTAATAAAAGAATTTTCATCTTAAGAGTGAATAGCAACTAAATAGAGCGGTTGTCGGTTGACAAACCCCCTTTTATTTAGATTATGTATCTGAAGTAAACACAACTTAGAAATATCACAATTGTCTCTTGTGTATTATATCCGTCTGATGTCACCAGATCGTTACATGGTGCTGTGACCAAGATACGGATCATGCCGAACGCTGATTCAACTGGACGAATCGCAACCTGACGACGAAGAATCGTGAGGATTTTCAGATGCAGGGACACAATGGAAACTGAACGACTTCAGAACAGCACTGAAGCGTTATGTTATCATGCAAGACGCCTTTCTGCGCCGCACAAACACAGGCGGTACTACAGCAGAAGATGTCACTCACTAATACTTACTGCACTTGCTCTTAATCCCCATGCTGATCCCTTTTTCCCTAGTAATGATAGATCATCAGAACACAATTTCTTTAGCTGTATCTTTTTTAAATGTTAATGGCGTCTCTTAATCCTTTAGCACCCAGCTTTTCCCCCTCCAAGTTAACTACTAGTAGTGTACACAGTCAACATCTCTCCTCTGGGGCTGGCGCTGGCATCCCAGGTCCCAGTGCTCATGGCTCTTGTACCCAGAATAACCTTTCTGCCCCTGCTCACCGCCTTACCCCACTGACACAGTCCTTCATAAGACTGGGCTTTTTGAATGTTTGTAGTCTTCGAAACGAGATACAATTTCTTTAGCTGTATCTTTTTTAAATGTTAATGGCGTCTCTTAATCCTTTAGCACCCAGCTTTTCCCCCTCCAAGTTAACTACTAGTAGTGTACACAGTCAACATCTCTCCTCTGGGGCTGGCGCTGGCATCCCAGGTCCCAGTGCTCATGGCTCTTGTACCCAGAATAACCTTTCTGCCCCTGCTCACCGCCTTACCCCACTGACACAGTCCTTCATAAGACTGGGCTTTTTGAATGTTTGTAGTCTTCGAAACAAAGTAGCTGAGGTCGCCGATATCCTACAGCAATACAACTTCGACATATTTGGCGTCGCAGAAACCTGGCTTGACAGCACAACGTCAGACAGTGATATTGATATACCAGGTTACTGTGTGATACGGCACGATCGTCCAGTGCGCAGAGGTGGCGGTGTATGCTTTTATTTCCGTTCCGGACTCCAGGTAAAACCGCACCCAGAGCTTTCCGACGCTAACATTGAATCGTTCTGGATCGAAGTCAAAGGGCGACGAAGGCGACAACTAGTTGGGTGCTTTTACCTGCCACCTGACGAGCCCATCTCGTACTGGCAGAATTTTGAAGAGCAGCTGCACAGGGCTTTCGTGGACAACCCAAGCATCACAGTCATTGGCGATTTTAACGTTAATGTTTCAACCCCCCTACCCACCTTGTCCTATCGCCCGGAAATTTCTCGAACTTTGCAACTGCTACGGCCTCACTAATCACGTTCATGCTCCGACTCGTATCTCACCGGCGTGCCCATCAGGTACAACTATCGATCTCATTCTTTCAGCTAGTCAAGACATCAGTGGGTGCCACGTCCTGCCTTTGACCATTAGCGACCACTTTGGGATTGAGGCTAACCTGCACCTTCAGGTTTCTCGCAGCGTGTCACCTCAGGCAGTAGAGCGGGTCCGAGCTCAGAGAAATACTCGGTCGGTGAACCTCTGTGAATTCCGTCGGGATGTCAGCTCCGTTGGGCTGGATGATTTTACTAACACGCGGGATGTGGACACCATGTGGGCGTCGTGGCACACCAAATTCTTGGCTGTCGTGGACAAGCATGCACCCATCCGCTATGTATCCTCCAACCGCAAATCCCATCCGCCCTGGTCCGACAGAGAGCTTCACAAGCTCAACCAACGTAAAAACCAGCTACACCGACGGTGGCTACGCGATAAGGGAAACCAGAATCTTCACGTACAGTTCAAGCAAGCACCCTCAAGCGCCAGAAATGCCTAGCGCCGAAAGCGCAACGATTTCTTCCGAGCGCAATGTGCCGCGTCCAGTCAGAACCCGCGTAAGCTCTGGAACGTCATAAACTCCGTTACGAACAGGAAGAGAGTACGTGTGGAGCCTACTTGCCCCATTGAAGAAGTTTCGTCAGTCTTCCAGGCAGTAGTAACAGACAATGCCCGTCCTCACAGCATCCCGCTACCGCAAGGTCCACAGCCTCAGACTGCAATGTCAGAATTGCCGCAAGTGTCTTTTGGCGAAGTAGAACGGCTTCTCCGACAAATCAATCCTGCCAAAGCAACAGGAAGCGACGGGATACCTGGTCACCTTCTGAAGTGCTGTGCCGATATCCTAGCTGCGTCCGTGGCCACGTTGTTTAATGCCTCGCTTGTCAATGGCACTGTCCCCACAGCCTTCAAACTCGCACACGTTATCCCGCTGTTCAAAGCTGGGGACCCGTCTATTCCCACTAACTTCCGTCCAGTGTCCCTACTTCCCATATTATCAAAACTCTTGGAGAAAGTCGTACAAAAGAAGCTAGCCCAGTTTCTGGACATATCTGGTACGCTCCCCACGACTCAGTTTGCATTCCGCGCAGGCCACTCAACGGAGGATGCCCTGGTACTTATGCTAAATCGTATCCTTAGTGCACGGGACAAGCGTTTGTGTACTGGCATATGCCTTCTAGATATGTCAAAGGCATTCGACAAGGTTCGTTATGAACGGCTACTCCAGGACCTATTCGATATCGGCATAACAGGGACAGCCCTAAAGTGGTTTTCCGCCTATCTGTCGGGCCGTACTCAGCGTATCTGTATTGGACGGGATCAGAGTGCCATTTCTGCACCATCCTGTGGCGTGCCACAAGGTTCTGTTCTAGGACCAATCCTTTTCAGTATCTACACCCACGAAGTTCCAACCATAGCTAACCAGCCTTCGTCAGTTCAATTTGCCGATGACATTGCGCTGATCAGCAGCAGCACATCCCTGGACACGGTATCTGCTACGCTATCGGCCTCGGTTTCTGCACTTGCTGACTGGTTGCAGACCCGTGGTCTCATTTTGAATGCAGCCAAGAGCCACGTGATCCCTGTATACCCCAACAGGCAGCCTCAGCAGCCCCAGCATACGATCAATGTAAACTGTCATGAAACGCCGATTCCTGTCGTTACTGCGGCCAGGTATCTTGGAGTGCTCCTCGACTCGGATCTGTCATGGACGCCCCATGTTGATCGCTGCACCGCTCGACTGGCCCAGAGGATCGGAGCACTATGGAGGTTGCGTCGCTGCTTGACTCATCAGAGCCGAGTTCTCTACTTTAAAGCGATCATCATGTCTGACCTGATGCACGGATCCAATGCGTTTTCCCCGCTTCTTACTGCCAACCAATTGGATCGGCTACAAGTCATGCAGAATCGGGCGGCAAGGGCGGTTTTCGGACTCTCGCATCACACCTCCGCGCGCACCCTCCTGCTGCAATTGGACACCTACAGAGTATCCGAGATATTCAGGCAGAAGTTCATCGCTCTGGTCTGGAGGTCTCGGAATGAGCACGCAAGTTCTGAACTGCAAGCCCTCCTAGTTCCTTCCTCAGCTGGCCCAACTAGGTTGCACTCCAACATGGGTCTGCGCCAACCGCCAGTTTCCACCAGGTTCGGCAAGGGTTGCCTCGCGTTCCGGGGCGCCCAGCTGTGGAACACATTACCCAGCGATATACCTGCCATCTCCACGCTCCGCCAGTTCCGCACCAGCATGATCCCGCACACACTTACTGGCCTTAGTACCTAGAGTACCAAACGTCCTGTTTGATGATCAGCTGGCTTAGTTTTTCTCCACCTCCATCCTAATTACATCAGTCCCCAATTTCATTTATTACTACTTTCTATCTGCATTCGCCACCTTTTCATTGGGCAGATCTGCCCGTTTGGTTTGCGAATTGAAATAAACACAACAACAACAACAACCACAACAACTATTCTGCAGGTGCACTGGTGACAGGCGCATGCAAGTTCACGAGAAGGAAGCGGTCTGATGGTAACTGGAATGCCAGCAGTATGAGAGGGTGTGCAATCTGCGGCGGATCTCACCTGGACAAGAGCTGCACGAAATACACAACAGTCAGTAGCACAGCGGAAAGAATAACTGATTGAACAGAAGCGTTGCTTTGTGTGTTTGCGCACAGGGCACCGGTCAACTCAGTGCAAGGCCACCCGCAAGTGTAATGTGTGTTCTCGCATGGGTCACCAATCAGAGTCACCATCATGTCACGATCTGCCCTGAATCTCAACAGAAATCTGACAGCAGTACCAACATAGTAGCTGATCAGCCTGTGGCTGACGAGGTACCAGCATCTAGCACAACAGCAGCTAGTGCAGCATCAACCAGTATCGCCATTGACCGTAAGATAGTCAGTCGTCTTGATCGGTGCAGATTTCCTCTGGGAGTTTATGACAGGGAGCACCAGAGGCAGAGGACATCCGCCAGGACTACAGTTTCTGCTTACCACAGTCGGTTTTGTGGTGACTGGCCGAACACGTCACTCCAAGCACTCAGCTACGCCGATGAGCAGCCATGCCAGCTATCGTTTCTCTAACTGATGCAACTTCCGACTCCTGCACCATCCCAGATCTGTGGGACCTAGACTGCGTTGACATCCAGGATTCAGGCAATCTTACTAACAACGACCTAGCCATTAGGCAATTCATCATTGTTCTACGATTTTGCCTGCCACCAATCGTCCTGACCTGCGATACTGAGAAGGCCATTTTACAAATCAGTGCCAACCCAGCATACAGAGATGCGACACGATTTCTGTGGTTCGCCAACTCCGACAGTCCATCAGTCACCCCATCCAGCCTGTTCACGCTCATAAGCAGTCCATTTCTGCTTGGCGCGTCTATACAGCATCATTTGGCACAGCAAGATGACAAAACAGCTAGCAGTGGCTATAGATGACTTGCACAAAGATTGTCTGGGTTCGAGACGGGGCAAGTGGACCTTCTGGCTTCTGACTTCCCCACCTTTTGAGTTCGTGACTTTCGCTTTTTGCCTGACGAACACTGAGCTAGTTTTTTTGGCTAAAGAGTAGAGTTGTTTTGATTCGGCTCGTATCGTCATGCCGAAGCGCTGCTGCGCTCCTGAATGCACTAGCAGACGAGAGATGGAACTGAGGCTCCCATTCGGATTTCCATACGTTCCTTTCCGAGCCGGCCGGCCGGGAGGCAGAAAAATGAGGGAATATTATTTTAGTATCAATATCATCGGTGTAGGCTGCAACAAGCACGTCGTGGTCCTGAAGTGTGACTACTTTCCCGCAGTGGAAGCGAAGTCAAGCATACCGAGAGTTCGTGGACGTCTGAGAAAGAACTCGATTCCCTTTGATTCGGCTGCACTAGCTCCAGAGCGACCCTCTCCTGAGGACAGACTGCGGAGAGGCCAGGAACCTGCCGAGTCACGAGTGGAAGTCCAAACCACGAAAATGAAGGGTGGAAGGACTGAGTGTGATAGCCAGACGGCCTTTAGTAGTACTTCAAGTAGTATCTGAGTTGAAGGAGAGAACAAGTGTGCTGGAGAAACGCTGCGAAGTCCTCAGGCCTGATGTGTACTAGCTACTGTTGAAGTCTCACTTGTTCCGATATGAACATTTCATCAGCCCTGACTCTGAGCAGCAGTATCTAGACTTGGACTTAGGCCAGAGGCATAGCATTGTAAACCTTACTGAAGCCATATGTATCCAATGCGTGGCTCTAGTGAGAAAGCAGTTTGACGCAGGCTCGCAAACTATGATTGAATCAGGGATTGGTGGAAAGTCACATTATATCTCCATGATTAGCTGGTAATGACGACGATGCGGCTCCGGCTAGGTCTCATGAGAAAGTAACTTGCATACCTGTTTAGTTGCAACGGGGGCAACGGTACCCCATGTACTGAAGACATGATTGAACTACATGTTATCTCCTCCCGGGAGAAAGTGGAACAAATAATGCCAGAGTGTGTCTGATACACATCA
Organism: Sycon ciliatum; assembly: GCF_964019385.1. Taxonomy (NCBI): domain Eukaryota; kingdom Metazoa; phylum Porifera; class Calcarea; order Leucosolenida; family Sycettidae; genus Sycon; species Sycon ciliatum. Next base: position 1,484,224 of record NC_088654.1, on the reverse strand, counting down.
CAGTCTGCTGAGTATGTTCATTATTGTGGACGTAACAGAACTGCGCTGTGAGGTACCTTCTGCGTTAGACCTACAGTTGAGCCACTACTCTTCTTACAAATTCCATACAACGGTGAAAGGATTTGTTGGAGCATCATCAAACAGTGCATTCACCTTCATCATACATTGGCTCCGTTGCCTACAGTAGTTCACATTTTGACGGGGTGCGCTGGGACGATACGGAAGGAGCGGCGGGAACCATTGGAGTGCTCATGATGCTGGTAAGCGGAGACGGATGTGAGTGTCAGGAACGGGAACGCAACCGCACTACTGTAAAGATCAGGAAGCGATGGAAGAGTTGAATCTGTTCAGCCTTCCATGCCGTGTACAGGGACACAAACGTAAAAATGGCTACATTTCGAATGTGAACTGGCGATGGCATTGTGTGGCGACGAACACAACTGCAACAGTTCAAATTTCAGCATTTCGAACATTATGCTTCCCATGATAACTCACCGAATGGCTCACATGACGGAGTTGGACATTACCAGGCTAGGATTATCATTTGCGGTATTTATGGATAGTCCTTGAGTTTTCAGATGAAGTGCTTTATCTTTTACCTGTCGTTCCTTTAGAATGGCACAATGTCCATAGCTGCTTTCTTGTCTTCATAACAGACTGGTATAATCAGCATGACTCTGCTTTATTTGAGAAGAAATAAAACTTTCCTTTCGGAAAGGAAGCCCAGAAATGTCAACCCCCATGGACTGTGCTTTATGACTCTCGTCCATCGACGTTAACCGTCGCAATAACTGCTGCATGTATGTTGTGCTGTGCGAACCGTGCAAGATTTTACAGCTCACCCACGCCTTCCCAACAGGCTCCTATATCCCGTACCGTTAGCGTTACATTGAATATGAACAAGGCTAGCACAGTTATCCTTCGTTCTTTTGATGGCGGCGGGTAGCATGGAACTTGACGTGTTCTTGGGGTCCTTGTGCAACACTTGCTGTTCCCGGATGCCATATTATTGGGTGCATCGAGGTGGCTTCTATGCTCACTGTTGTTTGGTAAGACAATTTTTTTATAACTATTTCATCGAAGAATAAGGCAAGAGTATTTGGGGTTGATTTGGACGCCTGGCTTCTCTTCACATAATAATAGTCATGTACTTCCACTAACCCTACAAGTGCACATGCATGACTCATGAGCTGCTGAAGACAGTGACGGTACTGATCATGTACATGTACATGTACATGTACATGCATGCCGTGCACCGTTCATTCATGCTGACAAAAAAAGTACACTACACTACAGTCTACAGAACAAACGGTGTAGGGTGCCGGCCCGCAGTGTAGCCTGGGTACATGGGTGCACAGGGTGCACTTGCCTCGTCTCACTCGTGGCTAGGGCCCGGTGTAATATGCCCGAAACTTTGCCGAAAATGCTTTTGGGAAATTCTCGTAAACCTTGCCGAAAATGCTCCCAAACCTTGCCGAAAATGCTCGGAAAATGTTCACTTTTTTGTATTACATCCTCAGCACACGCCGTCAAAACCAGGGAGTCAGAAAATACTCAATAAGAGACTTACTCGAGTCTGCCATGGTAAACAATTCATAAACTACTCAACAAGAAGCTAACCCACGGAATGCGGAAGTGACGTTCTTGTTTGGGAAGTTTTTCTTCTCTCAATTTTGATACACAACGGCCAAGTGCTCCGTTTCCCCCAAATGCTGCATCACGAGCCCAAAGTGCTGGGTTCGCGGATTGTACCGAAAATGCTCAAAACAATGCCGGCATATTACACGGGGGCCTACTCGTGGCTCGGATCTTTGTGCAAGTCATCTATTGGTGAGGACATTTTCTGCTGTGCCATTGGAGTGTGCACGATACACGAACCCTGCTCTTTTGTTGGCACCGCCTCTGTAACTTACTGCATAGGGTGCAAGGTGACCGTTGTCGGTTTACATGTACTATTACACCGTGCATGCACTGAGTCTATGCTGTACATGTACTGTGCATCCATAGGTGTCCGTGTGCGGTAGCGCAAGGTGACACGCAAGGTTGATGTGTTGTCCGCTGCTATTTGAAGCTCACTTGAACACTCCGTAGAGCTGCCGCTGTTGTGCCAAGGCCCATTGGCACTTGGTGTGTATACTCCAAATCTGCATGTATGATGATGGGTCACTGCTGACGTTTCTGCTCTTGGACAGTGCAACGCCGCATGAAGATATGTTGTGGCTCCACAATCGCTGAGAGTGAGAACGCTAGTGTGCGTCCATGGAACTAAAACACAATAGGCACGGCGCAGCTAACACCCACTTGGATGAATGGGAGTGGTGGCAAATGCATTCTCCTTCCTCGGTGAACACTGCTGGTCACCCTGTTTGATGATCCACCAAACACCATCGGTGCAGGCCGCGTTTTTCGGAACCAGCCATTTATTCGTCCACCAAAAATGTTTCTCACTTGAACACTCTGTAGAGCTGTCGCTGTCGTGACAAGGCCGTGTATACTCCAAATCTACACGTAGGATGAAGAGTAACAGTTACTGCTGATAATGAAGTTTGCGCTCGTGGACAATACAACGCTGTGTGAAGTAAATAATTGTGGCTCCACAATCGCTCTGAATGCCAATGTGTGTCCTTGGAATACTAAAACACAATAGGCGCGGTGCAGCTAACGCCCAACGTGGATGAAACGGACAACAGCAGCGGCTAGAGCGTTCTCCTTCCTCGGTGAACGCTGCTACAAGACATTATGCTTGATGATTCACCAAACACCATCGTTGGGGGCCAAGTTTTCCGGCACCAGCGAGGCAGCGTTCCTCCTTTATGCCCAATCGAACATGGTTGAACAAGCGGTCACGTGCTCCTGGGTGCCCAAATCACTTGGTCACCACGCCAGCAGGCGACAACTTTCACACCAAGGTTCAACTCGAGTGACAGGACTGCACCCAAAAAAGGTCAAACAGGCTAGTACGTTGTACCCTGCAGGCACGGTGACCAGGTGACTGGTGTACGCAGGAGCACGTGACCGCTTGTTCAACCATGTTCGATTGGGAATAAGGGCCGAACGCTGCATCGCAGTCTTTTCGGACCAAAACCAGTCGACTCAGCGTCCAAAAGACTACAACATATGGGTCAATCGCGGTCATCCGTACTTTTATACGAACGAAATGGCGCTTTTAGTGACATTTTGCATACAAATCCCCATCTAGTAGGGCGCAGTCACCCAGTTTCGGTGGAAGTGCGCGAGTTCGATTGGGATTCAAGTAGGAAGGGAGCGTCTAAGCTTTCTCGGACCAAGACCATTCGACTCAGCACCCCGAAGACTACAACTGGTGAAATTTTGAATTTTGCCTTAACTTCCCCTTTAAACTTATAATCTTGCCTCCCGGGCATGCCTTTGTCTTGTGTTCTTTTTCTTTTTTTGTTGGCTTTTAAATATCGTACAGTGTGTGTCTTAGTAAAAATCCAGATGTAATGAATTCATGACATGCTAACTCCATGCTATGTACCTGTTTTGTTGGATTCATCAGGCATGTGCTCCAATGTACCATCAAAGAGTGTTGTTCTATGCCTGCAAGTGCCGTTAGACCCAGAAATATTGAATATACATGTATCACATGCTTTACTGGTCAAAATGTTTAATTGGGGTTTCCAGTTTTTGGAATGGGCTTTTGTACTGCCTATACCTAGCGCCTGGACTTGTAAAAATTAATTTTGCAAGTCTACAATCATGTTTGCATGCACGCTATCCAGCCATGTGGCGTGAACAGATTGCTTGAAGTGAAAGGTAGCGCGAGTCGTGCGCGCTCGCGGACGTGTCTGACACGTGAAAGGAAAAGATTTTTTTGGCGGGTAGTCGGCAAAAATTAAGTGACGGTCCCTTTAGTCCTTCGCGTCACGTTTTTAGGCACCGACGATTTGTTCGTCCACCAAAAGTCGAAACAAATGTTTCTCACTTGAACACTCCGTAGAGCTGCCGCTGTTGTGCCAAGGCCCATTGGCGCATGGTGTGTATACTCCAAATCTACATGTATGATGATGGGTCACTGCTGACGTTTCTGCTCTTGGACAGTGCTACGCCGCATGAAGATATGTTGTGGCTCCACAATCGCTGAGAACGCTAGTGTGCGTCCATGGAATACTAAAACACAATAGGCGCGGCGCAGCTAACGCCCACTTGGATGAATCGGAGTGGTGGCAAGTGCATTCTCCTTCCTCGGTGAACACTGCTGGTCACCCTGTTTGATGATCCACCAAACACCATCGGTGCAGGCCGCGTTTTTCGGAACCAGCCATTTATTCGTCGACCAACAATAGGCCTTATGCACGTTGTACAGATGTACGAAGTTCTGGACTAGGGCCGTAGGTGTGTACATGCCCGGTTGGGTGTTCATTGTGTGCTATACATGCGCGTTTGACCCATGTAGCCTCATAATTCATGGCAAAGAATCGCTTTTCCAGCTTCTTCACTTTGGGATTGAACTAACGACTAGCTAGATCTCTGCCAGAAAAAAAGTTTTCATATGAAATGCCTTCAGGGCCCATTTCATAGTGAAAATAGCAGTAAACACAATAGGGTCCTGCACATTCAACACCCAACCGGGTCTACGGGATTCTACAAGATTATACGGTATTTCGTGCATCTGTACAATGTGCATAAGGCCTATTGTTCTCACTTGAACACTCTGTAGAGCTGTCGCTGTCATGACAAGGCCGTGTATACTCCAAATCTACACGTAGGATGAAGAGTAACAGTTACTGCTGATAATGAAGTTTGCGCTCGTGGACAATACAACGCTGTGTGAAGTAAATTGTGGCTCCACAATCGCTCTGAATGCTAATGTGTGTCCATGGAATACTAAAACACAATAGGCGCGGTGCAGCTAACGCCCAACGTGGATGAAACGGACAACAGCAGCAGCTAGAGCGTTCTCCTTCCTCGGTGAACACTGCTACAAGACATTATGCTTGATGATTCACCAAACACCATCGTTGGGGCCAAGTTTTCCGGCACCAGCGAGTTGTTCGTCCACCAACTAACTTTGAGTCTTTCTTCAACACTTCGTAGAGCAGCCGCGCAAGGCCTTTCCTTCGCGTTAGGGCAGCGATCCTTCCTAGATGATATCGCTATCCATTGTTACTTTTTACTACAATGAGTAGTGTTTCTCCGAAAATAAAGTCAGCTGCCATTAGCCTAGGCAATAGTACTGCCTAGGCCTAGCACCTGGACTTGTAAAAATTAATTTTGCAAGTCTTCAATCATGTTTGCATGTACGCGTTATCCAGCCATGTGGCGTGAACAGAACTGATAATAGGGAGGTTTCGCTCTACGGAATTACGTATGAAAATAACGTATGAACTGCACGGAATTTTCATACGTAAAAATCAGAGCTGTTGGGTTTCGCTCTACGTGATTTCTCCACGACTGCTCAACATGCGTTGTTGCTTTGGAGATGCGTTGGCTGCATGCGCCCACCGTATGCACCATGAACCGAAACCGCGTTTTCCATTAAATTTTGCACGTAGTGTACGGTGTGTGTACCTTGTGTTTCGCGCGGCTTGAATGTTGCCATGGACAAATGCGGAAAATGCGAAAAAATATTTCAAAAAGTCCTACGGAGGACCCAACGTAGGAAAGAGCTTTCCTACGGAAATCCCTAGAGAGATTTACGTATGAAAGTTGCCCTCGCTCCCCGGCGCGGACGACATACGGATTTTCATACGTAATTACGTAGAGCGAAACCTCCCTAATGATTGCTTGTCTTTGGTAATGGTGTTTCATTTACTTTTGTATTTTCAGTTCGTTTTCTTTGTATTTAACTCCTCATTGTTTTTTTTACCAGGCGTGGGCCATCCCCTGACTTCATAGGTGCCAAACATTTTACGTTTTTCATTTCTATTTTGAGAGTTAATAAAAATTACCGCCTGTTAAAAAAATAAAATAAAAAAATGATTGCTTGTCGTGAAAGGTAGCGCGAGTCGTACGCGCTCGCGGACGTGTCTGACACGTGAAACGAAAAGATTTTTTTGGCGGGTAGTCGGCAAAAATTAAGTGACGGTCCCTTCGCCTACTGAGTACTGTACTACTACTAGTACTAGTAGTCATGGTAGTTGTAACTGTCGTGGACATGGAAATCCAGTCGATTGACCGGGGCCGGCGCCCTCATCGCGTACAGAACGTAAGTCGTTGCACAAAATCATGTTGATCCGATGCACAAAATCATCCCATGCGACCAGCAGCATGCATAGCAGCGTATTAGGGCTTGAAAGTGCTACGTCACAGCATAGCAACAATTTCAAAAATTCAAAAATTGGATCCACTTGGACCCAGTTTTTGTATGGATCCAAGCACATTTCAAGCCGTCTTACTCTCAGCAAGGTGATGTAACCAGTGAAACTGACTGATTTGGCTACTTGGGGCGGGGTTACAACTGGTGGCGAAATAAAAGTCACACCTGCATGCGACATGAGTGGGTTGCTATGCACCCACATACTTAGGCAATAGCAAAGTCACACCTTAGTGGATCCAAAAATAGAAATCTGATGACAACTTACTACTCCCTGGCCGTTTTGACGTCATCACTAGGGAGGTTTAGTTCCCACGTAACGGAAACGCGTACGTGGGTGATCCGCGTAAAGTGGATGAAGGGCACCCACGTTGCAATGTTGTGTTTAGTCACACGGAACAAACAAAAGCATGAAGCTAAAGGCCAAAACCTGGTCAAAGACGAAGCTACCCCGGCCTAAGAAGCTCATCCAATATTTTGATTTCGTGCTTCGGAAACTTCTTCAGCTGAGCACCCTCACAGCTCGCACAATGCGCTCCATTCTGATTTTCACCCACGTTCTGGCGGAACGTGGGTGAGCCTCCATTCACGGTATGTCGTGAATCAGAAAACGTCTGTACGTGGGTCACTGAGTATCACGTGGTACACCCACGTAAAGTACCCACGGATTACGTGGGACTAAACCTCCCTACTTTCAAGCCCTATACCTACTATACATACGTGCTCCGGTTGCATGGCCAGCCTCTGGGGCCGCTAGACGTTCGACCGGATTTCCATATCCACACAGTAGGATAGCACTTGTAACTGTGGCGGACATGGAAATCCAGTCGATTGAACGGGGCCGGCGCCCTCATCGCGTACTAGATATCTAGACCTAGTAGTACCTGTCGACGGAACGCTGCGCGTGCAGTGCACGTGGTGCACAAGTAGTAATAATTATAATTACTACGGAGGATTAGCAAGACGAAATTCGCGTTCGCGTTCGCTCTCCAAGGAAAGTCGAACTCAGTGACGGAATTCGCGTTATGAGAAGGATTAGCAGACAGAATTCGCACATGCATGACGTTGACACGACGTACATTGCGTACAGACAGTACAGCGTGGTAAATTTATGACTGCCCTGACACGAATCCGCGATTCGTGTTCCGACTACTTTTCCGAACGAAAAATGCGAAAGTACGCAATCCAGTTCGCGAACTGAAAAATGTTTGCGAACGCGAACGCGAATTTCGTCTTGCTAATCCTCCGTACTAGTTGATCTGATGCCGTGATGGGACCATACCAGCGCGCTTATCCTCGGATCGGCTGCATGACCAGCGCCCTGGGGCCGCTAGACTTTCGACCATG
>NC_088654.1:1434100-1471600 GCF_964019385.1 Sycon ciliatum | reverse complement strand
TGAGAATGGGCGTACGAACAAAGCTGTTGCGACTTCGGCGGTAATTGCTAAAGAAAGTGTCTGGTGCGAACGTCGGAGCTCGGAACTAGACCTCGTGTCATAGCTCGTCATTTGGCAGGAAGCACGAGCTCCGATGTTCGGAGCAGACACTTTCTTTTAGAATGGTTATGTTGTGCAAAAATGCAGTGAATCGTGACTTTTCACTGGACTGGGTTGCATGGTAGTGTTACAAGCACACAGACACACGCATCCCCTCCCCCCTCCCCTCACCCCCCACCCGCATACTGTATTTTACCGGTTGTAAGTCGACCCCGGTTATACATGTAGGTCGACTCCCGTATCCGGAGCTCTCAATTCTGCGTTTTTAAATTTTTCACCCAAAGAAGCACTACTAACCACTCCCTTCTACTAACACAACACGAAATCATGTAAACATTCCTTAGTGGAGGGTATAACGTCCCAGTCCTTGAAAAAGGGCCAATAAACTGGCAAAAATGTACCATGTACCATGTATACGCCCGTCCTCATGACTTTTCTTTCATTCTCCTGGGTGGTTACTAACAGCCAGTGCATGCCGGAGTATGTGGTGTGATGTGTGTGCGGGAAAAAAATGAAAAGGACCAAAAAGTAGGGATTCACTGCCCAAAAAGCCACTTCGTAGCTGTGTGGTGTAGACCAGGCTGAATAGTTGCGGTCAATTCCTCAGCCTTGCAAGCTGTTGAATGGTGCAATCCCAGCACAACAGGGCTGCCACACTCGGAGAGAGAAAAATCTGACGGGGGTCAGGGGGTGTTACCCGGCGGGGATGCATGGGGCAGGGCCCCGCGCGATGAATTTTTTTAGGAAAATGGCTTGCTGTTGGGGTCCCAGAACACATTTTTAACTGTCCAGCACACGCACTACAACCATGTCAATTATGCAGACCGGTCAAACGCGACCTGGAAGCGCCGAATTAAGGCCAACTGGACTAAAAAGCGCTCAAAATAAAATAATCGGTTGTCCCTCTTTGGGAACAAAATCGGTCGGTTTGTCGGACAGGCGATCAAAAATCGGACGATTTCTGAAAAATCGGAGCAAGTGGCAGCCCTTGCACAAGTTGCTATGGCTTCTGCTGTAGCATCGCTATCATCGCCTCCGGCGATGGGCGTCAAATGGTCAAATGGTGTGTGTGTGTGTGTGTGTGTGTGTGTGTGTGTGTGTGTGTGCGTGTGTGTGTGTGTGTGCGCGCGCGCGCGCGTGTGTGTGTGTGTGCGTGTGTTTGTCTGTGTGTGTGCGTGTGTGTGTGCGTGTGTGTGTGTGTGCGTGTGTGTGCGTGTGTGTGTGTGAGTGTGTGTGTGTGCATGTGTGTGTGTGTGTGTGTGTGTGTGTGTGTGTGTGCGTGTATGTGTGTGTGTGTGTGTGTCTGCAGGCGTACATGCATCGCTACTTCACTGAACACGATTGGAGCAAGGGAGCAAGTGTGTGTCTGCGTGTGTGTGTGGGGGGGGGGGGGGGGGGTGCGTGCATGTTTGTGCACACTCATGCACATTCCGTAGTTCTACAATTCTGATTTGTGACTGGACTAAATAGAGCGACGTTTGATATTGAGCAAGCGGAGGTGATGTGTTTGTGTGCACATCTGAACTCAGATCCGACAACAGCTCTCCCCGTTGACAGCCCACTGGGCCCCATAGGGTAAGTCCACCTTTGAGGGTAAGTATAGCCTAAAATCAAATTTTCACCAGTTGTGGTCTTCGGGGTGCTGAGTCGAATGGTCTTGGTCCGAGGAAGCTGAGACGCTCCCTTCCTCCTTTATTCCCAATCCAACTCGCCACTTCTACCAAAACTGGGTAACTGGGCCCTACTAGATGGGGATTTGTATGCAAAATGTCACGTTGCGATGCAGCGTTCGGCCCTTATTCCCAATCAAACAAGATTGAGGAAGCGGTCACGTGCTCGTGCGCGCATCAGTCACCTGCAGGCTACAACTTACATCCTGTTTGGGCGGGTTCCTGTCACTCAAGTTAAACCTTACAACCTTTGAGGCGAACCTTGATGTGAAAGTTTTAGCCTGCAGGGACGGTGACCAGGTGATTGGTGAACACAAGAGCACATGCCCGGTTAGTCACCCGTGTTTGATTAGGAATAATGGCCGGACGCTGCATAGCAGCCTTTTCGGACCAAAGCCAGTCAACTCAGCGTCCAAAAGGCTACACCATATGGGCCAATCGCCGTCATCCGTGCTTTTTAAGAACGAAATTAATGGCGCTTTTAGTGACATTTTGCATGCAAAAAAGGGAACGTCTCAGCTTCCGCGGACCAAGATCATTTGCCTCAGCACCCGGAACTGGTGAAAATTTGATTTTAGGCTATACTTCCCCTTTGAAGGGGAAGTCTGATGAATTTTTTTAATATCAGAGTCCGTAGAGTTTCAGGCGATGAGTCGGACAGTGTTGGTCCCACGAGTCTCCGACAAAGCATTCTTGAGATGGTTCCGTTTGAAAAGCTGAGTTTCAGGGGCTGCGCCATGACGTCATGCGGCATCGCCACACCCTCTGCAACGTCATAGCACAGGGGCGTACACCGCTCGCCTCTAGGAGTGGTTCCCATGCCAACTGATCAACCAACATAATTCCACACGGCTAGTGCTCTTATACGTATCCGATGGAGTTTCTGCATAAACTGCTGGATAATGTCACTGCTACGCATATTTGATTTAAAAAGACTGAACTTTGCCAAGGCATTTTTATGGATGTTTTGTTCAGCAGGACGATTTCATGTTATGCCGTGAAACGAGTCGCTGAAGCACATCCACACGCTCAGTCTTGAGTCGGATTATATTCTCGGGAGGACTGCGGTAAAGCTGCCCAAACTTCGAATCACCTGGAGCAAACATTACACAGGGCAAGCAGAAGCCACCATGGCACGCCGGTCAAAAGACTACCCAGGGAAACTCCTCCAACCAAGATAGTTGAAAGCGGCGCTGTTTGCCACCCGTCTGGACACGCACAGGAAACGAAATCCTTCGCCTTCAGTGCAGCTAGTGGCGCACAATGATTGTCAATGACGGAAATCTTTTCCATGTATGGCAAATTTCGGAGGAATCAGGGATTCCACCGTGGAGGTACACTTTCAGAATATCCTTTCCAACACACTCCAATGTCACTGAAGTAAGTCTTGGATGATCCAGCAGCTTCCAACAACGGTCGCTCTACAGCTTCGCCGACGATTCCGTCCTCTGTGCTGCTCGTTGTAGACTCCACTTGGAAGTCAGGTGCGTCCGCAATCTCATCTATCGCTTGACCTTCGTCACTGGCTACACGCTTTGCCTCCTGCTCAAAATAGCTCTGAATACAGCGCTGGCCCTCTGGATGTCGACTCTTCATTTTTCTTTTCCACAAAGCGAAAGCATCGTCAAAAACGTAACCAACTTTGTCGAAACAAACTGCAAAGGAAATGACTCTGAGATCGAGGAATCGCTGTAACTCGTATGTAGAGACTTCGTTGCACCCAGTAAGTTCAGTAGATCTACGCTGTGTCACAAAAATGCCTCAGCAGCACTTTTACACCTTGCCTTGTCACCATGGTCACCGTCCTCGGACGGTCAGGCGGACTGCAGGCGACTACGCCGCCTAGGCATGCATGCACTGCATGCACGCTGGGCCTTGATCAAAACATTCTCCGTAGATCTACCCACATCGAAATTATTTTACTGGTTCCCGGGCATCCCGGGAACCGCCCTATGTACGCCCCTGTAGCATGCATCTAGGTCAAAAGGAGTGCGTGAAAGCAATAATGTCGATGCTATTTCGAATGATTTGGCGACCGATAGTAGGTGGTGCAAGCGACCCCGAAGACGGACCTCCGTGTGGGAGTCAGGATGCAGCCATGGCTAGCCCTCATGAGTTGGGTCTGGGGCTGAGAACGTCGGTGTTCTGCTGAAGAAATGGCCATGCAGGCCGGTCAAGAGCGAGTGCTGCCGCGTTTCCGACTGATGAAAAAACAGCGGCTTTTGCAGACGAGGCTGATATATTATTATTAAATCTCTGGAGAGCAGAGTCATCAAAATGGAGAAGAGTGATGCGAGTGCTCTGAATGTTGTTCGATGCCGACTCGCCTGGACTCCAGTGGCCTGCCATGGGGTGATTTATTCGTTGTAAAATTGGCATATTTAGGACGCTAACACCTGGTGATCAGTAAGGGTGAAACAAATAATCCGAATACATGTATATAAATGTTCGTTCGATAAGCTCAACCGGAAGAATATTCGTTACGGCAAACGAATACGAATACTGCATGCATGCCAAAATCGCCTAATTCTCGCCATCGTCCTCTTCCTCATCAGCAGCGCAAAATGTTTCTTTGCCACCTGGCCAAACGTGATCATAGCCACTGCTGCCAACATCAGCAACAGCGCCAGTAAATTCATCATCGTCGCCAGCAACAGCAGCTAATGTCTCATCCTCCGTGAACCAAAGACGACTGGCCACGTTGAAGACAAGGCTTCAAGCGCAACGAAGGAGAATCAAACTCAAACTTTCAAAGCGCGATGAAAAAGCGCTGATCGAGTGCGTACACCCATCCGTGAAAATTATGTTGCACAACGATGCGGGGTCCGACTTTTGATATGTGATAAGGAGATGATGACACATGTGACAACTGAGTTCACATATGATGGCTACTACAGTCCATTCATTGGAAACTGGCACCCTAACGTTTTGGTGTCTCCCACACATAGTTGCCGATATCGTGAAAACAACAGTACATCCTGCATTGTGTGACCCGTGCAATTACTCCTTGCCACGTTTGAGGCCACAGAAGTCCAAGAACAGGGAAATAGAAATTCAGCCAGGTTTTACAAAATTAGGATAGGTTTGCCATGGTAAAATGTATGGAGAAGCAGATCCAAAACCCAGATTTTTCAGATTCAAAGTGGGTTTTGATCCTCAATTCAGCCCCAAATCCGACTTTCATAAAGACAGCGGGACTGTTTCCGATGAATGGACTGTAGTATCTCGGAAGCTAAACGAAATCCCACGGAAGCACCAGCTTGAAATCTGTGTAAGTGGTTCGAAATCATGAAAATTTGATGTGCAACTTGAAACACGTTTTACTCAGTGCAGTGAGCTAAACACCCTTTTCACGTGCGCTGGCTCATATCTACTTTACGCGTAAATACATCTGCAGATTTCCAGCTAGACGGTGATGTATTGTAACCCTGTGACGAATTTACTCTTTCCTACAACATGAAACCATCTTCAAATACATGAGCCATGAACACAAAAACATGTCAGTCGTAAACGAAAGCATATTTGTTCGTTCGTTAACAGAAAGTATATTCGGATAGTCAATATTCGTATTAGTTTCACCACTAGTGATCAATGTTGGCTCTTCGAACCACGAGCACGACTCTCCAATTCCAGGCTCACAACACTACGGGATCTGAAAGTTTTAGGTCCGGGAGCTGTTCTTTGTTTTGTCACTTGCCACGGTTGTGGACTCATCGTTGTAGCGAGACTACTCCATGCGGAAAACTAAGATTTTCTTTCTCAAAGCACAACCACCGGCGCTGGTAAGGAGACACGCACGTTCCCTGACTACATGACTGTACATACGACTGATGCGAGTGCTAGGCCTTTCCCAAATCGGCCCTATATTTTGCCCTATTCGGCTTTTCGATCGGCTGAAAAAATCGCCAGAATCGGCTGAAAATTTCTGTAAAAGGTGGAAATTCGGCTCTAAAGTCGCAGCCACCTTTCGCAGATAATGGCTACAGAAATTGTATTTGCATGCTATTGAGGCACTAAAACATCAATTTCGGCGAATTCAGTGCGAAAATTGCGTATTCGGCTAAAAGATCGGTGATTTCTTCAAAACCACTATTTTCGGCCAATGTTTTGGCCGGCCGATTTGGAAAATGCCTGCGGGCCGTGACGCAGGCGTGCACGAGCGGTCATGCCCAGTTGCCCACGACCCTGCAAAACATGTATATTCGGCGATTTCTTGGTAAAATCTCAGAATTCGGCCAAAAGATCGGCGATTTTCTGAAAAGCCTACTTTTCGGCGAATTTTTCGGCCGGCCGATTTGGGAAAGGCCCAGCGAGTGCAGTACGGTAAAACCGAGTTTCAGACCAAAAGCTTCAACCTTTTTGTAATGTTGGCATGATAACGTGCAGAAAGTTTAACAATGGCTACCTGGCCACCCATCTGTATGCACATCTTTACACAGACATGTCAAACCGGGTTCACGATAATAATCTTCATAATATAACGATAAAAAGTGGTCGTTAAAATGTTAGACTTTGTGCCTCGTTAGACTTCCTGGTTTTACAGTAAATGACAAGACCATGTCTAGAGTCTCTTGTGACTGGAGTCTTGTAACACACGACTAACACACGGCGGTGACTAAGCACGGCAGTGCGGAAGGAAAATGTAGTCATGTTACGTTGTGCGTGTGATGAGTGCGTTGACTACAGCTAGCATGCATGCGAAGGCCAGCGCAGACGGAAATGGCTAAAAGACGGGATAACCTCAAGATTTAATAATAATAATAATAATAATAATTCGCGGGATTCGCGTTGGCATCGCTTGAATGTTCAGAAACACACAAACTAGCCTTCGCTTCCGCAGGCCACCACTATGCCTATGCCTTGCACACCTTAGTGGCGAATGCAGACCTCACAAGTGAGTCAGGGGAGAGTAGGTGAGTCTCTCAACCAATCGGGCGTGTAACGGCCCATAACCCTGTAAACTGCATCCTTGTTACCCTCACTCCGAGCTGTGAGTACCCAGTTGACCGTGGGTGTCGGCGCAGTTCACCACGCATAAAAAGTCTTCACTCACGTAAAAAGTCTTTACACGCTCCCTGCTACCAGCGCGGGTCTCGAACTCGGGACCTCATGATTCGCAGGCAGGCCTGCAGACCAATCGGCCATATGCGTTGGTACCTCAAGATTTGCCGAGCTGAAAATCACAGGATACGTAATATTTGTTCCACTGGGTGAAATGGTCTTGGTCCGAAGAAGCTGCAACAAACGGTTCCCCAATTGAACGCATTCTGAATAATGGCCATTTTGCACACAAGATTTTATATAATATGGTGTGGCTACCTGGCTGCACACTGTGACGTCATCACCTAGATCTGAGTGATGCGCCCTGAAATTCGCACATGTTCGATTGGGCATATCTGACGAACCATAGACCACAGCCTTTTCGGACATGGACCATTCGACTCAGCGCCCCAAACTCTACGGATGCTGAAATTTAAATTTTTCAACAAACTCCCTCTTTAAACTCTGTATTTCATCTGGACCTCCTGATCTAAAGGGGTCGTTTTCTTAGTATTTCGCAGTATATGTATGCAGAACAGGGTATTTAAAAGTTTACCATACTGTATTGAGAGATATGGCCGAAACAGCTTGCTGTCTACAGCATTGGGTATATTACGCTCCTCGGCATTCGTCTTGTTGTGCCCTCTCAGTAGTACTGAGTTCTCTAATGCTGCTGCATCACGCAATGCCCGCTACTTTTCATAGTTGGAGCACTCTGGCGCTAGAGCGACGAGCTATCTTAATGTCTGTGGTGCCTCCTTTGCACAGTCGCTGATAGCTCGGCCTGCTTTAAGCTCGTAGCTGTACCGATTTGGCCTTTATGGCCGAAACAGCTTTGTTATTTATATTTATCAAGTACAACATCTCAAGACTCGGTGGAAACACCGGCCGATGTTAAGAGAGTGGGTGATTGCCAACCACGGCGATAAATAAAAGTAAGGGTAGCTTGCTATCTACAGCGTAGGGTATTGAGAGATGTAAGCACTGTGTGCAGTGGCCAAACAGTAGCCTGTGCTTGATGAAGATTTACGTTGCCTGCACAGTAATATATGTACTGTGAGATCAGATATTTTAACGTCAATTAAAGTTTACGATCTCCAGATTTTTGTGGGTTAGCGAGGTGAAGTTCTAACTAATTCTCTCTCAAAACAAGCAGATGATTTTACATGTACGTATCGTTTTGCACATAACGACTTCAAATGTTAAAATGATTTTCTTAAATTCGTTAAATCTTTAGAATTAAAACTAAATGTTCGTTAGCACTACTGGTCTTACAGTATGGTGGATATGGCGGCTCAGAGCAATGGCCGGCATGGTGCAGAGAGGTTTTACAAGCGTGTAGGCTAATGGCTGACGAGTGTAAGTACGTGTTGGCTGAAAGCGCAGGGAGGAGAGATGGTGAAGAGAAGGTGATACTGCTGATTCCACAGTATGTTGTGTGTTCATCTTGCTTCTCTATGTAGTTCGAAACGCCTTAAAGATATCGACGACCACACACAATTTGCGCAGAGTCTTCAAGATCTCTTCAATAAGACTGAAAAGAGTAAGTACTTTGCAAATTTAACTTGGATACTGAGCCAGTAAATATAATTGGAATAGAAGAAATCACATGGAAACGAGTTAAGAAGCAACTATACGCGACCGTCACAAGATGATACGCAGTCAGCAAGTTTTGTTATGTTATCGCACTTTCTGACTGCGTGTTATCTTGTTACAGTCGTGGATAGTTGCTTCATAACTCGTTTCCATGTGATTTCTTCTGTTTTAATTGCATTTTTTCCTTGATTTCTTCTCCCGTTTTGTAATGCATTGTAATCCATTTGGGTTTTTGCCCGTACAAGAGGATTTTGAGTATGCTAAAAAAATGTTTGACAAACGGAAGTAATTTTTAAATGAACTCGGAAACTGAGCCAGTAAAAAATATATATCTGACCCACCCAAGTAGGGTGGTGTGTTGCTTTGCTGCTTCGAATTGTAGTTGGACCGCATTGTCAAGTTATTGCCTGGTCTCGTCATCTTCCTGTAACAGTCGATATTCGTTGTTACCATGGGACATAGCCTGCACACAATTTTCGCTGTGCTCACCTTCCCATCTTTGATCCTAGCATAACCTTGAGCTTTCCAAGCTGGAACATTCCCAGATCTCAAGTCTAAACCTGCCAAATGCATGAGTGCAAAGGAAGAAACAAACACCTGGTCTTACATGAAGGTACAGGAGGATGTTTGTTTGGTTGTTGAAAAATGTAAGGAGAATATGTTATGAGTTATGAGCAACTACCCGCCAAAGTAACCAGATAATAATGATGTCAGCTAGACGACAACAAGGCTTAAAACTGACACGTAGTAGTACTGTAGAGAGACATTTACCAACTTGACACCTAACATAGCTACAACACATTCTACAATATGCAAACTAATCACCTTCCAACTTGGACAGATCAGGTTAGGAATCACTCAATGAGAGGAAGGAAAGCGTAACGCCGAAATTAGAACCAGCTACGACCCTCAGCAACAAAAAATGACAATGGTTACTGGATAATGATGATGATTTTTTTTGATTCCCACCTTCCAACCCGGCAAATATTTAGATTTTGATAAAAACGATTCAAAGCCTCTCAATTATTTTTGTAATACTTGAAGTACAGTACATGTATGATACATTGGCTCACCATCCGAGTTTAAGTTTGAAAAGTTGTTTGAGAATTCGAACTAGGATTTTGCGACATCGGCGGAAATTCTCTTTGAGTTTTGTGGTTTGAAGGATAACCTGTTGTTCTATGTGTGCGGCTAAAAATCTCACAGGAGGCTTCGGTCGCAAAGCAGTCGAGGCTGTGGAACCAAGCCGTAAGAACAATTCGCCTAACGTACTGAGTGGTTTTTATGATGAGAACAAGGAATCCATCAATGGCCCGGGGGAGGGCCAAGAGAACTTGATGTGCATCATCTACTATCTGATCGTCAAGAAGAGAGAGATGACTATACATGCTTTGTTTGAGATGCTCAGAGCATGTGCACCGCAGAACACAGACGCAATAAAGAAAGAGCTGATGTAAGTATGAGAAATGCTTGTGTTAGGGCATGTTCGATTGGTAGGATCCAGATCTCAGATCCGTCGAATCCTTCAGAGTCCACTGAACACTTTGTTTTGGTCCTTGACTCTTGCCATGTTGGTGAAGTAATAAAGTGGCACTCACGGGTCACCCAAAAGGGTGAACGTCGTATTCGTGGCGCACGTGTTGTACGAAAAGTCAACAGGAGTATCTCGAGCGACGTGTGTGCGTACCACAATGTGTACAAAAGAAGCGTTGGCGAGACACGATTGTCGGTGATCTGCGCTCGCTGGATATTCCGGAGTTCGAGTGGTATCGGCTCGCACAAGATCGCCCGGTATGACGCAGGCGGGTCCATCAACATCGCCTTCCTCCCCCGGCACCGAAGGACTTTCACTGCGCATGCGGCATAGCGTTTATGAGAAGTGGCGATTTGAAGCGTCACATCAAGTACTGCCCAACTCAGTAGCCTATCATCTCCACTGGAGATGGGGCGTCAAAGGTGTAAAGAAGTGAGTTTTACCCGCCATATACGCACAAAGGTCACATTTGGATCTGTTGGATCCGGTCAACCCTGCTCCCCGAGGTGGGTTCACCGGATCCCAATCCAAAGGATCCGGATCTGGATTCGATCAATCGAAATTGTGCGAATCCAGTGGATCCGGTTGATCAGGATCCCGATCCTACCAATCAAACATGACCCTATGTACCTCCTCCCGTATATTGCCTCCGACCACCTTTTCCAAACTGGCTTGCATGCACCCCGTGCGATTTCCATAAAAATAATGTATTGGTTCGTGTCCCTGCATCTCTGCTGGCATCTCTCCTGGCATCTCTGCTGGCATCTTTGCTTGCATCTGTGCTGGCATCTGTGCTGGCATCTGTGCTGGCATCGCTGCTGGCATCTCTGCTGGCATCTCTGCTGGCATCTCTGCTGGCATCTGTGCAAATCTTTGACGATTGCAGTGCTCGCCATCTAACTGTCCTCCAATGTTGTTGCATTCATTCCACCTGCATACGTTGTATTTGTCTGTGTGTGTGTGCATGCATGCGGGTGTATGTGTTTGTGCGTACACGTTTGCATGCGTGTGTGCATGCATGCATGTTTGTGTGTGTGTGTGCGTGCGCGTGCGTATGTGTGCGTGTGTGTGCGCATGTATGTATGTGTGTTTTCTCATTATTGTCATTTAAGGGAGGCTTCGTACAATTGAGCAGTGTCGTGAAGTCACCATGGCAACTACCCAGGTGCACTACGCGAAGGTCACCAGATGTCTGCGGCATAGTCGTCTTCTGCGGTTTGTTCTTGCGAAACTGCGCGCTGCATTGCTCTGCATTACTCTGCATTACTCTGAATTGCTCTGCATTACTCTGCATTGCTCTGCATTGCTCTGCATTACTCTGCATTACTCTGCATACCTAGTAGAATACATGTGACTGTTATCTCTTTGCCATTCTATGTTCGAAGTCGGAAGAAAATGTTGAACGGTCTATGCTGGGATGACGGCTACACCATAGCTCAGTGGTTAGAGCATCGCTGGCCACAAGCGAGGGCCGAGGGTCCCTGGTTCTTGTCCTGGTGGTGACATTCAATTTTTATACAGATTTTTCTCTTTGCCCTTCCCTCAGCTAGTGAGTATGACGATGTTTTCTCTGATTTTAAATAAGTTGCCTTGGGCCAGGTCTGCCTGCAGGGAAGCATGGCTTGCTGCCCGTGTGTTTATCTGCTACGTGCATTTCTTTCATACTGAGGAGGAGGAAGAAGTGTTTGCGCTCTTGTCTCCAAGGAAACTGTGCATGCATTTCTTTGCTTACATAATATTATTATGCCTTCCGTGACACGTGCATGCTGAATACTCTCCTTTCGCCTGCACATGCCTTCGCTAAGTATCGGTGTTTGATGTTGCGCTGTCGTACCCCGCCTCTCTGTGTCCTGCGTATCATATTGCTACATGTCTTCCTCTCGTCTTGTTTTTCTCTCTCTCAAATATGTCCTTCTCTATTTTTCTTGGCGCGCTTTGTCTGTGCAGACGCCGAGACCACCAAGGTCGGCTGAGCAGCAGGGCCCCGCCACTACTTTCCGCATTCATTCGGGAGCATAGTGGACTTAGAAAGAAAAAAATCCTTTTCCTTCTATCATGGGCGTGTGTGACACGAGCGAAACATGGATGAGGCAAATGGGATTACTATGTCTTTGACCATTTACTTCTAGGGTGTGTTATCATGACTGCATGTTGCCATGGCTGTGTGCTGTCATGGCTGTGTGTTATCATGACAGCGTGTTGTTATGGCTGTGTGTTGTCATGGCCGTGTGTTGTCATGGTTGTGTGTTGGCACGGCTGTGTGTTGTCATGGCTGTGTGCTGTCATGGCTGTGTGCTGTCATGGCAGTGTGTTGTCATGACAGCGTGTTGTTATGGCTGTGTGCTGTCATGGCTGTATGTTGTCATGGTTGTGTGTTGGCACGGCGGTGTGTTGTCATGGCTGTGTGCTGTCATGGCTGTGTGTTGTCATGACAGCATGTTGTTATGGCTGCGTGTTGTCATGGCTGTATGTTGTTTTTTTTCTCTGTCCACCCTGCACTCACTCGTCGCGCACACATCCGCACACTCACTCATACGTGAACACCACTATTGAACACGTGAACATTGCCAGTGGGGGCCACCACAGCACAAACTCTCCGCACAAAGACAAAAGAGGCCGACCCTGCACTCGTCACCCCCTTTTATCCCACACCGTGCTCCCTCATACCCGTTCCCGGGTGGACAGAGAACACTACTTCTCTGCTAATTCTTATACTGTGACGTCAACCGCAGAGAAGTGACATTTTTTTATATTTTTTTATTTACTTGAAAAGCACATAACCACCAGGAAAGCTGACAAAGAAAAAGAGTAAGAAAAGACAGATAAAAAGAGAGCTGAGAGAGAGAGATAGGGGGGGAACGGTTAGAGGAGGACGAGACATTGAATGGAGGTCGCCACAGTCACAGATACATGTGGTAGCAGTGCTGGTGAGGCTACAGGCACTCCACTGACCAATAGGTTTCAGTATCGCCATGCCGGTAACGCACCAAAAGACAAAAACGGAAAAAAATCTGAAGCGCAATACATGAATAGTAATTACAATAAAGGTAATAGGGAGAGTGGTGACCAAGAGAGGACAGTATAGACCGTTAGTATGGGGTGCTTCAATGCACATCCCCAAACCAAGAGGTGCGATCTGGAAAGAACAGTGAGACGATCGTGTTGTCATGGATGTGTGTTGTGAAGACCATGTATAACCCGTGGTTGGCGCCAACTGATTTTCATTCTACATGTTGATTCTCCCCTCTAGATTGACCCTTGAAATCCTTTGAAATCCTTTGCTTTCAAAATGCGAGCTGTCTCCCTTTATACCCCTCCCCCCCCCCCCCCCCCCTGCCGACCAGGGATATCCGGATTGCCCTGTTCAGACCTCTACTCATAGCAAAGTGCCAGCCCTGCTAACTAGGGTCCAGCGGATAATGCCGGCATTGTATTTAGCATTATGGGACTATCCGAGCATCAGAGCATTATGGAGCATTAGAAAGGAACAAGACGAGCATTATGTGAGGTTTGAGCAGCATAACGAGTTTCGTACTGAACAATAGACATGGTAAGCATTTTACCGTTCACACTATTTTCGACGGTCAGCCTGCACCGTTTTTTGTGTGTGTAGACATGGCATTTTACAGTTCACGCGCTAGATCCAACGGCACTCGTACCCCAAACCCAAAATACCGTCGGTTTGGTACCGTTTCGCCGATAGAAAGCTCTTTTTAGCGGGAGAACGAAACGGTAAGATTCCAACTAGGATTACCTCACACGTCTATCATTGCGTCAGGAGTCAGGACTCAGAAGCCGAACTGCTAACCGTGTCTCGAAAACACATTAAAAACAGCAGACTCACCCTCTACACGCCGACCGTCGAAAATAGCGTGAACGGTAAAGTGCTAACCATGTATTGTTTATCACTCCCTTAGTATTGACTCACATAGATTTTTGCCATACCTAAGCAGTCAAATATTCCTGCATATTTCACTCCTTAGGGCTATATTGACTGCTTATATTTGACTGCTTAGGGGTTGCGCAGCTGAACGGTGCCTAGTGCAGCATTGTCACTGCATGAGTAGGTGGTGGTGCAACGGTTGTGCAATCATAAAACCGGGATTCATGAGGTTACCGTTCTGGAATTTGAAATACGGACTGTTTGTCGTGATAAATCTAATATTGACTTCATACTTGGTCAGTATAGGAAATAAGAACCTCGTAAAAGACCTCGGCTTCGCCTCGGTCTTTTACTCGGCTTTTATTTCCTATATTGACCTCGTACTCAGTCAATATTAGATACCTAATGTCGGAAAATCTCAGGTTTTGGCAACAATCGGCTAAATAGTGTAGTTGAGTGTAGTTGAGTGTAGTTGAGTGTAGTTGATGTTGAGTGTAGTTGAGTGTAACACATTTACGCCTTTGACTTTTGCGACCAATGGTATTTTGCACTTCAGAATGTTCCCGTGCTATAAAGGAATGGAGTTCAGCTCATTGTCCAGAAGCAACCAGAGCTTCATTATTCAAAAGTAATGTTGCATTTGTGCTGCAGGATCTCATTTTACTTACATGTATCTACTTTACTCCGCTCGCTGATTAATTGCTTTCGTGGTGCAGAGCTTCATACTGCCGAAAGCGCATAGCATTTCTAGATCAATGCCGTCTGCTCCAGTTGTGACTAGAAGTAAAATCCATATAAAAAATCCAGTGGAGATTGGATATAACGACATATCGAGTTTAGCGGCAAGATTCTGTTGGCCAATTCGTTTAACAAGTCCCTTTCCGTACATTCTAGGTCGGGTACAAAGACCTCGAAAATACCGACAGATCGAATTTACTGTCACTTTTTCGGTGCTCGAAGACCTGAAAATACATTGAATATAACGACTTTTCTATTGTATCAGGCAGACTGGCATGACTGGAACACGGCTGTGCCACGTGCCCGGACCTCCGGGCGCAGTGATGCGGTATGCAAGGACTTTGCTTTGAACAGTGCATGCAAGACACATGTCATACACATCTGAAATCCATATGCATTATTATTATGCACATGCATATCTTCAATACATTTCTGTCATTTTCATATGCATGTACAGTGCGTATGGGTTATTGTGTGGTCGTGTAAAAGAATATACTGCCTAGAATGAACCCTCATGTTTTCATAATCATAACATGGATTTCAAGTGCACATTTATTCTTACAAGCAATTTTATCCCATAGTAGAATATATCGGTCCTAAGAATGGACTTTGTGTAGCGAAACATGCCAGATTAGTACAAAGTGTATCGCCTGTAGTAATAACATCTGTCCAATTCCGTTCTGATGTGACTCTCGTTGCGTCGTAGTGCTGCAGATTCAACTGTTGTGCCCATGCAACTCATTTTGCATAGCCACATGTAAGCTTATGGGACTATGACCAGCCACATGGTAAGCCTATGGGACTATGACCAGCCACATGCACAGAAGTACTGCGTTGCATGTACATGTACGATGATCTTCCTGCCCCTGCCCCTCGGCCCTGCCCCTGCGCACATGCGTTATGATATGCCACACTTGATTTATCATGTGTAAGAAATATCGGAAATAAGAATAGAAAGTCGTTTTTCAAACACCCACGCTATAACCGATACCTACTGTACATATTGCAACTAACATTAATGTGAAGATCGGGTTTAGTGACAGATCGAATATAGCGACATTTTTCTTTCTCCCGAAGGAGTGTCGTTATATTCAATCCCCACTCTACAAGGCACTTCACGTCCTGTGGAAACCTTTTGGCAATATTTTCCTGCCGCATTCTATGGTCTATAGACCAGACTGCAGATTATGTGATCAAATACAGTGCTGGCAACTGAAATCCGACCCCTGAGTGATACGTTCACATTCTAGCGCAGTTTTACTATACCTTGTTGGGTCTTTGCGATGTGAGCGCACCAGGGGTCAGGGGTCGGATTTCAGTTGCCAGCACTGCATTTGCCTGCAGGCTCTGCACACTTTAGTGGGCTCACACATGACCTAGTAATACTAGTACTGGCTCTGCTTTGTACTAGCATGACTTTTTACCTCGGACTTCACAATTTTTCATCTCAATTTCGGAGTTCAACAACAAAGATTCTACTCACTGAATCAGGTAACGTGCGCCCTCTTCACGCAGCAGAGTCGAGTCGCACGAGCTACATTCTTGTACGTGTAGCTAGCTGTACTTGCGGTGCGTAAAAGGCGGGTTCACACCCCGTGATGGGCACGTCCCTATGTTTCACACCAAGACGCAGTGAATACAGACTCGCCGAAGATAAATTCAAGAAAAGCAGGAAAGAGATACAAAAACGTGCTGTGTAAGACATAGTACTGTGTAACGGTCTTGTCCCGTGTAGATCTACATGATTGTATACATGTACACGGGACTGTTAGACTCCTGTGCCTGTGCCTGTGGTACTGGTACTGCACCGTGTTACGGTGTATTTCTTATCTACTGTCTTGGACATGGAAATCCGGTCGCACGTCTAGCGGCCCCAGGGCGCTGGCCATGCAGCCGTGGCGGCGGGAGTAAGCGGTAAAGAGCAGACAGTACTAGTAGTGCGCTGGTCGCATCTGACGGCTCCAATGATTCTGTGCACTGCCTGCCACGTTCTATACGCACTGAGGGCGCCGGCCCCGGTCGGTCATTCGACTTGATTTCCAATTAATTATTTATTTTCCATGTCTACGACGGTAGGACGCCATCACCAGATCACGGTAAGTGTGACAGATGCGGTTTCCGAGAATGCTGCTGTTCTGTCACTGTACGACTACAGAGCTGGCAACAAATCCGACCCCCTTGCCGGCGCGGCGCGACGCCAAGGGAGTCGGATTTCAGTTGCCAGCTCTGTAGTACTGTGCGTGTACATGACATTGTACTATCTGTAGTAGCATGATTGTATAGGACAAAATCAGTAAAATCAGTAAAATCAGTGCTTGATGAAAATACGGAGTTACCATGGTTACACTTACACTAGAAGCCTGTAGTGCAGCGCCCGGCGCACTTCAGACTTCACGGTTCAGTGATACTGATCATCATGATAGTGAGCATGCAGTTGCCTGGCCATATCTATCGCACAGAACTACACGTACACACACGACTTCAATCTTTAGACCGTTTCAGAACTTGCAGAAGCCAGACCGTAGATCTACGATCACCAGGGTCATTGGTCGCGATTGTTGAAAACTATTAAATTTTTCTTGCCAGTTGTCTTTGCTCCTCAGTCCACGCTAGACCAGTGGACTCGAAGCACAGCCGCTAGAGTAGACGAGTGTGTGTCAGTGTGTGTCAGTGTGTGTCAGTGTAGTGTATAGTGTATACCACGTTTCACAGGTAGTCAAGTCTGGCTTCCAAAGCTGAGTGAAAGCAATGAATATGATGAAAAACACTTGGAAAGAACTTTGATTGTCGAAGAAAAGAGCGATATTGCCGAATAAAATTCATTTCAACGGTTCCCGGCGCAGTTGAAAGTCGCTAGAGGACTCAGGCGGAGCGGGACGAACGGCAGCTGATTGACAGGACGTCGTGGCGTCCACAGTCACGAAGCGTTCTCCGAGACTGACTTGAACCGGATCCGACTCTGAGCGTGCATCTAATCGGGAACATGGCCACGGCAAACTCAGGTGAGGAGCATGTGTGTTTTTCGTTTGCAAATTGTTTGCTTGTTGACCAACAACTGCATGCCAAGACAAATGTACAGCGACGCGTCATAGTTACCTGGATCTTTAGGGTGTGCAACAGTAAAAGCCTTTCTAACGTTACGCCTGAAGAAAAAAACGAAAACCTCTCCATAACGATGAGTAGTGTGTGTGGATGCTGCTTGGAGGCGCATACTCACATGGACCTCTTGAAGACTTACGGTCGACTCCACTTACAACAAAATCTCATTATAGCGAATTTCGTGATAAAGCGAACTGTTCAGGAGCTGTCAGATGCGAAAAGGGTGCTTATGGCATCACAGAGCATAGAGTAAAGTGCGTCAGAGTGACAGGCTGTCAAGTACCTGTCACATGCATGAGTGAATCTTGATGTGACGTCATTTTTTCCATTGTTGCGGGATGAATGTGCACCCCCCCCCTGGTGTGTACTGCTGAGACTCCCAGCTTTCTGTAGATACTTCAACCGGCCTGAAACTCCAAAGCAGGGCGGATTTACATACAAAAGAAGCTGCCTTTTTGTGGCGCAGTTCTCACGAGCTCCGTTCTGATTCTGAACGAAATTCTTTTGTCTCCTGACCTAAATTGACGATATCTTCATGATGGGTTTGGATTTTCGAGTCCGGTTTTTGGAGGTGAAGCATAAAAACCTATAGATTTTGCCTGAGTCCTTATCTCAATTTGACCAAAATATGCCATAAGCACCATTTTCACATCTGACGGCTCGTTGTCCTTGTCCCAGCTGGAACCAATACAAAATTGACGCTTTGTAGCGAACCATTCTCGTGTATAACGAACCATAATATCTCGAAGGGCCGCATACAACACAAGTGCACTCAAACAGACATGAGCCACATACCAGCCATGACTTCCTGCTCGCAGAGTGTAAGTGCATTTCTGATAATATTAAAACAAACAAAGAGGGGTAAGCGTCAGCATTTGGCCTAGTTCAGATTGTTATCAACCACCACATCACATCACACTGTTGCGTTCTCCGGCCGACCTCAATACATTGCCACAGCACACCATCCGCAAAACGACGCTTCAGTTGGAACTCGGCTCCTTCAGGCAGCAGCTGTTTCGATTATGTTTTTTTTTCTTTTTCTTTTTGCTATAAGGCCACACCAAGTTATTTCTATGTCTCGCGTCACTGCGCATGTACCTTTTCGAATTCTTGACAAGAAAAAAAGAACCGAGACAAGTCAATTGACAGTTTTTCTGGCGAACATTCTCTAGCCAGTATGGCACATCAGACCATAGGTTATCAGCTTCTCGATAATCTGGCATTCCTGGCAATGTTACTCCATCTCTCTCTCTCTCTCTCTCTCTCTCTCTCTCTCTCTCTCTCTTTTTCTCTCTCTCTCTCACACACACACACACACACACACACACACACACACACACACACACACACACACACACACACACACTTCACCCCTGTTGTCCGCCAACCCCCATTCAATTCTGCTAACAACATCTTCAGGCAGTCTTCCAGGCAGCCCGTTTGATGATCCCAGATTCGACAGCTCAATCTTGAAGTGGATTCGGCTGCTTCACGCGTCAACCCTGAGAAATTGTGCGCAGAGAGAAGGCTTGTTGACGTTGGAGCAGCTATCTGACCTCAGAAGACGGGAGAGGAACGACGGCACTGCCGAACACAACACGGCCCTGATCAGGATCATCAGCCGCAAGGGGCGTTCAGGGTATATCGCCCTGTGCAGGGCTATCAAGGGCCTGCGGCTCTACGCCACTAGGTTATCTGAGATGCAGGAACTGCTAGCACCCAGTGAACGTGTGTAGAGAGCGCTACAGCCCCATACATGTTTAGCCAACAAGTAGATGTACTGTCTGGCATAGCAACCTGCCGGATATGATGAAGTTGTCTAATGGGTGCTTTTGTGTGATTGTGCTTTTGTCTGATGGATGCGCTTTTGCTCGACACTCGGAGCTACACCAAATTTCTCGGCTGTCCATGGCTTGATGACTTTTGCGCTAGATATCACGTATACATGTATGTACCGGTCTGTCCTTCTGCACACGCAAGTTGGTACTATTTAGTATTATTAGTAGTATTACTCATGCATGACATCATCACTTGGCCAAAGTGTGATTTAAGCATCTTTTACAGGCAAAAGAAACACAATGGATGAAAATGCAATACAAATTGAATGCAAACCCAGAAAAGGAAAATTGTAACCCAGAAGAAAAACAGTGGCCAAAGTAGTTTGTCATGATCATGATGTCAGCACAGCAAACCTCTATTCTTACAAATTGTTTGTATGTTGGCATTTCTTTGTATTTGCTGTCTTGCATTTCCTTAGAACTGTCCAACTCTTTCTGCAGCGTTTTCTCTCCACTTGTAACGTATGCACTTCCCATTTCCCAACAGGCTCTCAAAGTCAAAGCCTACTGATGATTGCCAACAGGTAACAACATATTGGAAGTCCCATCATTCATTTTGTGCAGCCGTAGACTCTAATCCAGACATCTGCTTTCTACGTGATTTCTGTACGTTTCACGTATAGCAGAACCTCACTAATAACAAAGTTACTTTACGTGTACGCATAGGAAGAGCGCTTGCGTGAAGTGGAGCACGCCTCGTTTGTCCCGACCGTGTTCTCTACAACCGGTGGCATGAGCAAGTGTGCGTCAGCTCTGCACAGGAGAATTGCTGCATTGCTTGCAGAGAAGACCGGTGAATCCTACCGACTCTCACCATGCGGCATTCATCCGGTGTCGTCTCAGCGTAACGTTAGCGCTACATGATACGGGCAAGTGTAACGTGTGTGCGTGACTGCGTGCTAGCCGTTTCATGTTTTCTGCCCATGCTCAATAACAGCGAGGTTTTGTTTTTAAATCATACGTAATGACTGATAAAAGGTGTGAAGCAAACTAATAACAAAAGTGTAAATGAAAATTGCTGTTAGACCACACGAATGCCAAGTCACACTGCAAGAGCTAGTGCCCTGGAATCACTGCCTCAGCAGCAACAAGAGAAGCAGGGGTGGTAGAGTCGACGGAGGCCTTGAGGCTGCGGGATCCACGGAGACACATGACGCTCGCCCGGAGGAGCGCAAAGCTTAGGCGGCAGCGGACCCATGCCATCACCACACTGTACGGCTCCTTGCTCTTCTCTGCTAGCAGGCACGCAATACGCTTCTACAAAGCTGTACAGTGGCGACTCATTCCACCTGTTGTGACAAACACATAGTGAGGTTCTGCTCTACGTTTCAGGATCGCGATGCAAAGAATCACGCAAACTCTCTGTAATGGGTAGCCGAGTGGTAGGCGCGGTGAAATCAACAAGAATTACTTTTATTCTACTTTCAGGTACACACCTGAGATATAATCGTTAGTGAAAGAAGAAGCGGCAAAATAAATAACTTTCTCTCCGGTGTTCACCTAGAGGCTGAATCCTTATTCTTCGAGTTAGCTTTCATTGCTATCCAATCTAATCTAATCTTCATCAAAACAGAAATGCGCAGCCGCTTATATGCAGCAGACGCCGTACGCTTACATACGGAGATACACTAAATATACATCAGGCAAAGCTCCGTATTAGTTCCGTACTGCTTCCGTATAGGTCGGGCAGGGATACTACACCCTCCCTTCCTACAGATAATCACGCCCTCGTGATTTTCAAAAAATTAGTGAGGAGTTACGAACAACAGCGTCAACCGGAAGATGGCAAATTATATCGGAAATGATAACGTTTAGAGTAGACAGAAGAAATGAACTGATAACAAATCATAAAATAGAAGTAAAAGCACACCAGGTTCACACGATCTCACGGGGTCAAAAGGGAAAGAACTGTCCTCCAAATAGGACCTGAAACCACAGCACTCTTGCTGCACTACGCTGGCACAACCCGCCAGGACCATCGCAGTTCAAAAACCGAACTGAATACACTATAACTATAAGGGGCGTTGTCACACACATTGTCCCACGTTAGCTGGGTAAGCCGTGGCTCACCATGATCAGATGCCTACCAAACTAAACTGGATTCACACACTCGCATAAAGGAAGACTGAAGAGAACAGGGAGACAGAAGGAAGACAGGAAAGAAAATGCCATACCTGGAATCAGCGTTAGTAACCCCGGCGGCGGCTGGAGCTATGGCGGAGAGCAAGCCAGGTTTTATCTTCATCTTGGTTGAGCCGGTCACTCCGAGCGGCTAGCTCGGCGTCAGACAAATGACCTCCCTCCTCGTCTTGAATCGTGGTCTTCACATTGTCGATAGCATCGCTTTGCGTGACGTAAAGAGTGATGGTCTAGCCAGGAAGAGTGTTGACGAAAATCTGCATTCCACCACGGAGGCGAAGTACCAAGTGAAGAGTGGGCTCCTGCTTCCGACTGCGTGCCGGCGAAAATCAAACGCTGCTGGTCTTGGGAAATACCCTCCTTGTCTTGGGCAGCAGCATGCCTGTTGTCGTCCTCATCAGCTTCGCCATCACCACCGGTAGTATACATGTAGGTAGGGGTCGCTTGGAATCGCCATCGAAGTCTCCAGTGTGTGCCATGCGGAGGGAAGGGTGATCCACGCTAGCACCCTGACTGTGCTGCAAGCTAATAAGTAGGGCCAAGCCCAGGACGGCAAGAAACATGATTCTCATCTTGATTCGTCGCAGGGAGCTGCAGCGGGTTGAGCCATGGGGGTCTGGGGTCGAATCACGTTGTTTTATTTATTTTTTTAAACACACCGCTGCCACCAATGTAATGGGTAGCCGAGTGGTAGGCGCGGTGAAATCAACAAGAATTACTTTTATTCTACTTTCAGGTACACACCTGAGATATAATCGTTAGTGAAAGAAGAAGCGGCAAAATACATAACTTTCTCTCCGGTGTTCACCTAGAGGCTGAATCCTTATTCTTCGAGTTAGCTTTCATTGCTATCCAATCTAATCTAATCTTCATCAAAACAGAAATGCGCAGCCGCTTATATGCAGCAGACGCCGTACGCTTACATACGGAGATACACTAAATATACATCAGGCAAAGCTCCGTATTAGTTCCGTACTGCTTCCGTATAGGTCGGGCAGGGATACTACACTCTCTTCCCGTTCCCGTAACGTAAAGAAATCCTGTTCTGCTCTACGTTTCACATAGAGAAGTCACGTGGAATGTGGGAATTTCTCCTTCCCTATTTGGCAGTTTTCTGCCTGGACTCGAATGATACTCAGCAGATCTGTACGCATTTTCTTTGCGTGTGCCACAACGAAGAGAACCTCATCTCCGCGTAGAAATCTGGACCCAAAATACGCGAAGCCGTAGACTATAACCCAGACAATTGCTCTCTACGTGATTTCTCTATGTTGCACGTATAGCAGAACCCCTCTAAGACACAATTTCTTGCGAATAATCTGGAAACCGTCATGCGCCGGCCACCGGTGCACCGGTACGTGCTATCCAAACTCTCCTTCTCGCTGGTGCGTTCAGCTAACGCAAGCCTCCGAGGCCACCGTGGTCAATCTGTGGATCAACGTGCTCGTGACGCAACAGTAGCGGAATCGTTGACTCCAGCGGTCAATGACTGTCATCTGAGCTCATAAACTTGCCCTGAGACAGCTTCCTGTTTGTGATTGATTTCTATCATCATTGTTTACCATTGTTATTTGCCATGGCAACCCCCGTAAGTCCACGAGCATATACAGTTACATGTTACTGGCAGGGCAGGGTTGGGCCTTTTTCTTACGTTTCTTAAAAAGGGGAAGTTAAGGCAAAAACCAAAATTTCACCAGTTGTAGTCTTCGGGGTGCTGAGTCAAATGGTCTTGGTCCGAGGAAGCTGAGACGCTCCCTTCCTACTTTAATCCCAATCGAACTCGCGCACTTCCACCGAAACTGGGTGACTGCACTCTACTAGATGGGGATTTGTATGCATAATGTCACTAAAAGCGCCATTTCGTTCTTGTAAAAGCACGGATGACCGCGATTGGCCCGTATGTTGTAGTCTTTTGGACGTTGAGTCGACTGGTTTTGGTCCGAAAAGACTGCGATGCAGCGTTGGGCCCTTATTCCCAATCGAACATGGTTGAACAAGCGGTCACGTGCTCCTGCGTACACCAGTCACCTGGTCACCGTGCCTGCAGGGTACAACTTACTAGCCTGTTTGACCTTTTTTGGGTGCAGTCCTGTCACTCGAGTTGAACCTTGGTGTGAAAGTTGTCGCCTGCTGGCGCAGTGACCAGGTGATTTGGGCCCCCAGGAGCACGTGACCGCTTGTTCAACCATGTTCAATTGGGAATAAAGGAGGAGCGCTGCATCGCAGCCTTTTCGGACCAAAAGCAGACGACTCAGCATCCAAAAGACTACAACATATGGGCCAATCGCGGCCGGGGGCACCGGGGGGGGGGGGGGGGGCCTCCGGGGCCCGGGCCCTAACGTTCCAAAAAAACTTTTATTATTTTAATAGTATGGTACAAACACTTTACCGGGTACCGTAAAGTCGTGGATAAAAGCCGGGTTCGCATACAAGCACATCGCGGATAGAAGCCTGAAAATCAAACGGGTCAAATGCATATAAGCCTGTCGCGCGTAGAAGCCTGGCTTCTGTGCAAGCGCGGATCGGGTGGGTCAAGAGTGCATGCACTATGTACAGTGCATAGTAAACGTGAATACAAGCCTGGCAAATAACATCAGTAGTGCATACAAGCCTGGTTTGCATTGAAGCCTGATGCAGAAACCGGCTTATGTGCTTATAAGCCTTAAGGCTTTTATCCGCGACTTGACGGTAGTTAGTTTCCTGCTCCCTGAGGGCGCGTTCAGACTACCGATAAAAAGTGACGGTGTGGAAAAGTTGCCAAGGTGATTTGATCACGTGACGTTACTGGCACGTTACCGGCGGAAAAGTTTTACTGCCGCGGCTGCTGCGGCAGTAAAGTTTTCCCGGCAGTAAAAAAGTGCTCAGGCTGCATGTGCGCTGTGAAAAAGGGAAAATCCCTTCTCAGCGCCGCGGTGAGAGGTGCAAAACTTACGTACCGGTAACGGTAGTTTATTGGTAGTGTGAATGTCCTTCACGGTTTATCGGTATTCACGGTTTATCGGCATTCAGGGTTTATCGGCATTCACGGTTTATCGGCATTCACGGTTTATCGGCATTCACGGTTTATCGGCATTCACGGTTTATCGGCATTCACGGTTTATCGGCATTCACGGTTTATCGGCATTCACGGTTTATCGGCATTCACGGTTTATCGGCATTCACGGTTTATCGGCATTCACGGTTTGACGGGATTCACGGTTTATCGGCATTCACGGTTTATCGGCATTCACGGTTTATCGGCATTCACGGTTTATCGGCATTCACGGTTTATCGGCATTCACGGTTTATCGGCATTCACGGTTTATCGGCATTCAGGGTTTATCGGCATTCGCGGTTTATCGGCATTCACGGTTTATCGGCATTCACGGTTTATCGGCATTCACGGTTTATCGGCATTCACGGTTTATCGGCATTCAGGGTTTATCGGCATTCACGGTTTATCGGCATTCACGGTTTATCGGCATTCACGGTTTATCGGCATTCACGGTTTGACGGCATTCACGGTTTATCGGCATTCACGGTTTGACGGCATTCACGGTTTATCGGCATTCAGGGTTTATCGGCATTCACGGTTTATCGGCATTCACGGTTTATCGGCATTCACGGTTTATCGGCATTCACGGTTTATCGGCATTCACGGTTTATCGGCATTCACGGTTTATCGGCATTCACGGTTTATCGGCATTCACGGTTTGACGGCATTCACGGTTTATCGGCATTCACGGTTTATCGGCATTCACGGTTTGACGGGATTCACGGTTTATCGGCATTCACGGTTTATCGACATTCAGGGTTTATCGGCATTCACGGTTTATCGGCATTCACGGTTTATCGGCATTCACGGTTTATCGGCATTCACGGTTTATCGGCATTCACGGTTTATCGGCATTCACGGTTTATCGGCATTCACGGTTTATCGGCATTCACGGTTTATCGGCATTCACGGTTTATCGGCATTCACGGTTTGACGGGGTTCACGGTAGTACATATAAGGGAGGTTCTGCTCTACGGTTTGGGAACGCGACGCAAAGAATCACGCGAACTTTCTTCGCGTTCCCGTCACGGAAAGAAATCCTGTTCTGCTCTACGTTTCACCTAGGGTGCGTTTGGTTGGTACGATCTAGAACAGGATCGAACTGCTGGTGAACATGGAGCAGCCTCATGTCAACCAAACGGTTCTCCAGAAACAGAGCAAAATGCGTATGGGTCACCATGGTCACTTTGTACGGTACAACGAATCCAACCCAAAAGCGTATGCACGTGATCATTTGGGACCAAAATCGATGTTCCCGTCCGGTTTCACTGTGAAAAAGTGAAACTGCTCGGTCTGCTCTGGCCGCGAGGCCGGAGCAAGCAGAACATGTTCTGGCCGACCCAGAACAGGTGCAGTCCCAACCAAGCGCACTGTTCTGGTGAATCCTGTTCTAGTTCGTACCAACCAAACGCACCCCTAGAGAAGTCACGTGGAATGTGTACTGGGATTTTCCCCTTCCATATTTGGCAGTTTTCTGCATGCAGTTGATCGATACCCAGCAAAACCGTACGTATTTTCTCTGCGTGTGCCACAACGTAGAGAACCTCAGCTCCGCGTAGAAATCTGGAGCCAAAAAACGCGAAGCCGTAGACTCTAACCCAGACACCTGCTCTCTACGTGATTTCTCTACGTTTCACATAGCAGAACCTCCCTATACTGTAAAAGCAGAAATTTTCGG
Source organism: Sycon ciliatum (assembly GCF_964019385.1). Classification (NCBI taxonomy): domain Eukaryota; kingdom Metazoa; phylum Porifera; class Calcarea; order Leucosolenida; family Sycettidae; genus Sycon; species Sycon ciliatum. The sequence goes on along the minus strand of NC_088654.1, from coordinate 1,445,252 downwards.
TGGTGTTTTATTTTCGGCAACTTCGGTGCCGAAATTTTCACCGAAAATAAAACGCACCGAAAATGCCGGTATAGTACCGTAAAGTACCGTTGATCCGCCCCCTCTCTAATTCCCGCCCCCTGTCGATTTTCTCCTTGTGAAGCGACTTCGGCGTATACAACGAAATACGATGTTGAACCGACGCATGCACTGCTGTACACAATACTTGCCAATCCAGGATGAAAATGTGCACAATCCAGCACATTGTGTCTGATCGTCTACGTTGTTGTACACCGTACTGCACTTGACAGCCTTGATCTAATTCCCGCCCCCTGCCGAAAACCCAGCTGGGAAGCGACATAGCGTGGGGGCGGATCAACGGTACTTTACGGTACTACATGTACACTTACCTGGAACGCGGGTTTACCGAAAATTTCCCTCCGCCGAACCGCCGATTTTGGAGAATACCGAAAATATTACACCACCGAAAATTTCTGCTTTTACAGTAGTCTGAACGCGCCCGTAAAATAGGGACCTTTCGCATTTGCTACGAGTCGAATGCGAAACGAAAGTTTGATTCGGCTCGTAATCGTTTCGTTGAAAACAGAATTCAGGTTTCACAAGTCGTAATGCAAATGTGCATGGCAACTACGAATACGACCGGTAGCTTGGCGTACGGGTGTGTTCGCGCACACGTGCATGGATCATGGAATCAAGGGAAAAAATGTGTACCTGGCAAAACATGTGTACCTTGCAAAAAAATGTGTACCTCACGGATTCGGAGCGTGCCACGAATGAAGAGGCTTCCATTCGTGAAAAAGAGCTCTACGCGGCGACTCTGACGAATCCTCGAACCCAGGTGACGAATCAGCAGTCGTTTCGTATCCGTACGCGTGGTGCGAAAGGTCCCTAGTAGGGCCGATTCCCACTACGGTACCGTGAGTGCCGTGCCGTGAGTACCCATGGTGATTTGCTCACGTGAGGGGCAGTTTTGGCGCGAGTTGTTGTTGATTTTTATTTTACTTCGCAAGGCCAAATGGTGCCCAATTCTATGGAAGCGAATAGTTCGTTCCGTGGCTCCTGCCGTACCGCGCCGTGGACATTCCGGTGCCGAGGGGCGAGGGCCTCTGGGGGGGGGGGGAAATGGCATACCGTGGTATTCCGCGAGGTCGAATGCAGTGAGTAGTAGGTATTTTACTACTCCCTGAAAGGAAGTTTTCTTTCTTTTGTATTTGTGGTACGAAGTTTTTTCTTGGCTTTTGGCTTTTCGATTGGTTGATTCTTGAGCTTTCTCCAGTCATCTCCCCGGCCCCCGCTATTTTCCCTCAGGACCAAAGTCAGAAATTGATAAAAAAAATGGTCACGGATCCGGCCTGCCGACGGAATGCACGGAATGACTGTGCGCAGATGAAAATCACTCTCAACTATGTTACTTCAAGCTCGTACCGTGGGGTACACGTGACCTACCCAAATCGTCGGCACGGCACTCACGTCGGTACCGTAGTGGGAATTAGTCATAGCCCAAATTTGCTAGCAATTCTTTGAGCAAAATATCGGATGCGCAAGTTGCCAGCAATTTTTGAGCAAAAAAATTATCGAGTTTTGGTGGGCTTTTCCGAAAATCCAAGGCTTCTCAACGCAATCTGTCACCAAGGTTGAAAACAAGCACAAAAGTTGGACAAAACAGACTCATGGCCACATTTTGTAGAAAGTTGAGCAGCAGCAGGAGCTAAATCAAAAATTCCCTCTTCACCAGCGAAAATTATCGTTGAGTTTTCCTTGAAACTCATTTTTTCTCGAGCAAAACCAAAAGCAAAATACCGACGGAAAAAGGAAATGCCAAGCAGAATATCGAAAATTTTGTGGCAAAATTGTGCGGCAAAATATCGATGTGCGCTGAGCAAATAATAATTATTCATTTGGGCCATGACTACAAGCAGGGAGTAGTACAATACCATAATATATAATATATATTATTGTACTACTCCCTGACTACAAGTTTTTCGATTTTGACAGCATGTTACAAGGCGAGGACGCGTAGTGCTCCTGACTACAACCATAAACCGGTTGGCAGAGTCCCGGTCTTGCGGCATTGCGTCCTCGCCTTGTAACATCAAGAGTACATAACTGGGGGGTTATGTACTCTTGGTAACATGCTGTCAAAATCGAAAAACATGTTAAGGAGGCTCCCACCTAAAGAAGTAAAAATAGAAGGTCCATGGACACCCTGTTTTTTATGCATAGAATGGTGGAGTGATGTCTCCTCTTCAATTTGGTATAGTTTTTAGGTAGGGTCACCAGGCATATAAGAGGTATTCTGGTGTATTTAGTGAGTGTACAATTTCTTCATTTTCGGCAAAAAAATGGTAAAAAAATTTGGTTTTTGACCCAAAGAAGCCTCCTGGAAGGAGGATACTAAGTATTTTCTTCATCATGTGTTTAAGAACCACATTTGGAGGTATCTTGGGTACACAAGATAGACTGTGTCTTGGTTTTGCCCTTGGTGAGTCACTTTCTCGAAATTACGGGTACCGAAATTTCCATCGGGAGCTGAATTGTGAAATGGTTCAGCCTGCAACATTTTGTCCATGGACATATTGATTTTTGTGGCTTTCTGTGATCCTTGAGCCCCAAGGAAACCGATAATAGACAGTTTTGATGGTGTCACCAGGCACTTTAGGCCCCTACGAAACAATATAGGTGTCAAAATATGGTATTTCAAGGCCAATTCCGAAAATAGCATTTTTAGAAAATCTGACCATTCTTGCCTTCTTGACTAAATAACGCTACCAATGACATGGTGGTATGGTAATATATTTTAGAAGAAGTTATTTTTATGCTGCAACCTCCTTTGGACATACCAGATAGTCTGTGCTTGGAAAGGTACAAAGGTACATGTATAATTACATATATGTCATGTAGCCTTCAGCCCTAGCACATTGATATACGAGTAGTGTACATGTACATGTACATGTAAGGCAGCGAGGTTTCATAACATTCTCGACCATGAAACTGGCACATGGATAATGTGAAAGCAGGCATTCAAAATCAGGCACACTAAACACTCACACGCGTGCGTGCACACGCACATAAACACCCACCCACTCTCGTGCACGCATCATTGTAACACTACTAGTACATAGTAGGACTTAGTGTAAATAGAAGCATGAAAACCAGCCACTGCACTGGGCATGCATTTGCTGGTTGTCACTTGTGTTCATAGCAGCAGACTCCAGAAAAACATACGCATGAAGGGCAATATGCATCTACACACGCTGGCGTGCACACATACGATATAGTGCACTGTCATTACCTCTTGGCAATTCTTTTTTGTGTCTCGAATGCGGTTCACAAATGCGCATTCACATGCACCTCCTGAACTGTAAAGCCACTGCCACACTGTCCTTGCGGACACCAGAGAGAAGAGCCATACAGAACCAGCACCGTGAGCTCCCCCCCCCCCCCCCCATACACACCTAGCTTTGCACACACGCACGTGCATACACACATACATGTACACAGACATTTGCATGCACATGCACCCAGTGCACTCGTGAGAACATGTGCATCACCCAGATCAACATTGCGTACGAACCCACACATGCGGGCACGAGCACGCGCGCACACACGCGCGCATACACACGCGTGCACACACACACGTGCGCACACACACACACACGTGCGCACACACACACACTCATACACCTGCTCAACGCTGAAGCGATGATAGCGAACAAACTACGTTAGACATAGCAACTTGTGCTCGGATTACACCTTTCAACAGCTTGCACACACACGCATGCGTGCACGCGTATACACACACGCGCGCGCGCGCGCGTACACAAACACACACACACGCGCGCACGCGCGCGCGTACACACACACAAACGCATGTACTTGCGCATAGGAAAGGATTCAAAATATGCAGCCATAGACAATTACCCAATGCACACCTGAGTGTGCACATCTTAGTTGTGACATCCCCATTTTTACAAGAGCAGGATTTAGAAGTTCGTCCCTGGTTCAGAACACAAGCTTCTGGGGAGCGTTTTCCTTACACCATCAGTACAGTACAGTGGTTGACACGAATCTCATTTCTACAGGGACAGTAGCCCATGTTCAGCAGCTCTGAGATGCGTCGTCCACTGAGCTCAGGATACTCAAGGATCCACAGAAAGTTTCAACGGCACTCGTGCGACTGGAGCTGCAAGTGGGTCCACTTACCAGCGAGTGGGCAGCCACTTCACGCTCGACAGGTAGTCCATACTAAATACCAGTACTAATATCACTACATTCGACATCGATGTCTTCACTGACTTCAGCCTGCTTTTCTCATCATTCTTCGTCAGTAATTATTATTTTGTTCTTCGTGGCCACCGCGTACCGCTTCAGCAAAGTTTTCAGAAAAAATCAAGCAGCGTAGGAACTGCCTTTGTTTTGCATTAGCCATGGCCAGTGATTCTTTCCAGCGTAGAAACTGCCACGGCTACAGAAACACTGCAACGAGTAGAACAAGTACATGTACATCCTGGAACAACTGCGAGCACAGAGAATCAAAAAACTTCTTTCTGAACAACACTTGTCAACAGCTTGTTTCCGCATGGAACACGATATTTTTTGAATCTCGCGGCAAAAAACAGATTCTCGAGGTGCCCTTTTTACACTGCGCTGCGCAACTGTTCGGAGCCTCCTTAAACTACAATGTACCAAGCAAGGCTTCTGTATATCCCTGACTACAAAAAAAAAAAAAAAAAATGTACAAGTAGTGGGAATCAGGGAGTCGTCAAATACGGTATTTGACGACTCCCGATCCCTAGTAGCTAGTCCCTGGTTCATGGTGGGAAATGTTACGAGTAGGAGTCACGTGATTGTGACTAACGGGCGCGCCCCGCGGCGCGGCACGTCATCCAGATTCTACATCTTCGGAAAGGTTGTTTTTTTGTGTGTAGTTTTTTTAGAACGCGAACACGCTGCATATTTTTCAAATCTTTGTCTGGAACTGAGAATTAGAAAGCAAGGACAATGTCAATGGAGTGACTACAAGTACAAGCTCAGTATTCCAGAGTTTGTAAAAGAAATGCTCAGGTCCGCTCTGCGGGACGTTGTTACTAGTATGTAGAAAAGGTTGTTGACGTAGCACCGAAGCGAGGGTCATCTGATAATGCGGCGTTTACTGCCCGACTTCTCCTCACCGGAGCAGCGCAATGCGCTGGGTTATGCTGCTACAACGCTGGCAGCTTCCATGATGAACTCCATATTCCAGTTCTACTATGTGAAGTTGTACTTGGATGTTTACAGGTACGCAGTATGTGTGCACACGCCAGACAGTTTCTTGGGATCGGGAGAGCTTGATTTGACTGAATTTGACTGACACTGCACAAGAGGTAAAATTATTGTTCTTGCTGTGAACTGAAAGAAGACGACGACTAAAGCGCAAGGCGCTTGCGCAGAGCAAAAAAGGAGGAAAAAACATGGAGGAAGTCGCCAAGAGGCGAGTGAGTCAGTAGAAATAATAAACACGCGGCCCCGCTTCGGTGTGTGAACGCGGAAACAAACCGGGGTAGAGAACACAAACTATGACGTGTACTGCAAATAATCTCATGACGTTGAACATCATGTCAACGTCGTGACACTCCCCCGCAAGAGATGTAGAGAAAAGGAGATAATTCGTAACAAAGTAACGTGGAAACAAAACACAATAAGTGCATATATTACGCAAGGGTGAAAGAGAGTAGACCGTCACACACAGAGAGAGAGAGAGAGAGAGAGAGAGAAAGAGAGAGTTCAGATGTGAACTACCAACTGTCTAGCTGATTCAACTAAACAAGTTCGCTGCCAATTAATTGGCGAAGCGTCTGACGTTGCTTCTTAGCGGCAGCACGTTGTGGACGACTGGGTGGAGCAACAGCTGCTGGAACTGGCAGATCGGCTTGGCCAGTGGTGTGTGTGTCCGGAGCGGTGCTGTTGTTGTTAGCCTCGGAGTTAGCAGCAGGACAGATAGGGTACAAGAGAGACAGGGGTCGTTTGAGCTCTGTCTTCTCTGCAGTGATGACGGTTGCGGAACGTATCTCCATGTCCTTGCTTGTATGGAGAGCGACAATGTGCCATACATGTCACTAGGAGGACCCATACCTTCTTGGTACTTGGCTGGTGCTTGACGAGCAGAGGACCGAAGTAATCTAGTCCCACATGGGTGAACGGGATAGATCTTGTTGCGCGGGCAGATGGAAGCGGGGCCATATCTGGGGTGCGGTATGGACCACCGTGGTGCTTCCGGCAAGTCAGGCACTTAGTGATGAATGACTTCACTGTTGCACGCCCTCGTGGTAACCAGTACTCGTAACGCAGTCTTGATAGCGTGTGTGCAACGCCGCCATGCATCGTCATCAGGTGACAATCGTTGATGATGAGCTGGGTGATGGGATGCGTTTGGGGAATCAGTACTGGATACTTTGCTTGATAGCAAAGTTCGGCGTTCTCCAAGCGTCCTCTGCATCTGATGAGGCGGTTCTCATCGAGGAAGAGCCGCAGCTTGTCCTTCGGGCTGTGCTTCTTACAATTTTCGACAGCACTGACGTCTGACAGATTCTGTTGTGCATGGTGTAGCCACATGATTTTGGCTACCTTGACCTCTGAGTTACAACTAGAATCCACCCCGAAGGACTTGCCGCCTTGTGGTCTCAACCTGGAGAGAAACCGCAAACACAGAGCAGAAACACGCACTAAGGCACTGAAAGACGAAAACCTGGCACAATCAATACCAAATGGTGGTTCATCACATGTTTTTTTTTGTTCGTGATGCGCATCAGGCTTTTTTTTCATTTCGTGTGCAAGCTCAGTGTCTGGACCGGTGGACTCTGTTGGGTGTGATACAGGTGCAGGTATCTCCGAAGTGCTTGAAGGACCCTCCCCAGCGGCAACGTTGACATGGTGATCAAGTGCTGGCTCGGCGTGATGGTCAGCAGTGGCAAGGAAGTGTGGACCGTGCCACCATAGCGAGCTGGCTTGAAGGGAAGGAACAGAGACACCGCGTGAAGGCAAGTCGGCGGGATTGTCGGCAGAGCGGACATAGCGATAGGCAACATCGGGAACCGCACGAATGGCATCAATACGGTTGTTGACGAAGACAGGTAGTTTGTCAGAAGAGGCCAGCCAATGGAGAACTGTGGTGGAGTCTGACCATAGAAAGGTAGAGGAGAAAGTGAGCGGAAGTTCCCGACGGACGAATTGGATCAGACGAACACCGAGAAGCGCGGCCATTAATTCCAGACGTGGAATGGTAGGTGAAGCAACAGGTGCAACACGGGACTTGCTGATTAGAAGGTTCGACGTGTGTTGATCGTCAAACGTAGTAGTAAGGTAAGCAACGGCACCGTAAGCCAGCCCAGATGCGTCGCTGAAGACGTGGAGAGAAAACCGAGCGTCGCTGGCACGTGGTGCACTGATGAATCGTGGACATTTCGTTGATGCAGCAAGTTCAAGTTGAGCCGCAATATCACACCATCTACAAATGATGTCTTGTGGAAGGTCGTCGTCCCAGCCGACGTTCAGCTTCCAAAGATCCTGAAGCAGAATCTTCGCACCAACAAGAACAGGAGACTGGAGACCAAGGGGGTCAAAGAATTGGGCAGTATGTCGAAGGATACTCCGCTTCGTTGTGGCCGACTTGGATACGGCACTGACAGGTGCAATATGTAGAGTATCATGTTCTGTATCCCACAGCATACCGAGGCACTTGTGGATAGTACCCTTGGCTCGGTCTGGTTCTGGAATGCTGCTAAGAAACTCTGCAGAATTACTAGACCACTCGCGAACATTCATAGACGCAACACTGAAGAGGCGCTTCGTGGCATCATAGATAGCAATCGCCTCCGTCCCAGAGTTGGCACCAAGGAACAGGTTGTCAACGTAAATATTGCGAGACACTAGGTCGGAATCTGTTGTATCAGCAGCGCTAAGATGATGCTGAATAGTGGCAGCCAAGAGATATGGACTGCTGACAACGCCAAACGGAACACGACAGAAACGAAGTTGTCGTATGTTGTCTGGAGTAGCTGAGCTGGATGCATCGTGCAGCCATAGGAAGCGGGTCACGTCACGATCATGTGAGTGCAGACCAATCTGCAGAAAGGCCTTTTCTACGTCTCCACTTAGTACTGAATGGTGTGGAAGGTAGTGAATCTGGTTGGTTGTAAAACCACGAGGAACATCTTCTATCATGCCCCTGTCAAGCTGGTCTTGAATCACGGTATCGTACTGGTCAAGAAGTTCCGGATGGGCTTCGAGGCGACGCACTTGTGCCTTCAGGCGACCGAAAGCCAGACCGTAGTTTGTCGGAAGAGGAGGATGTGAGTCCCTCCAGGGCCAACTCACCGCGTACCGACCCTCGGCAAAGGAGATGGAGTTGGCGAAGCGCTCGCCCACAAGATCTTGCGACGACGTATCGTCAAAAGTACCCAAGCTCTCTGTCGACCAGAACTTACGGAGGTCGAATTCAGGGTCCGTGTCTGTTTGATGAGCAAGACATGACTGCGCCTCTGTGGTGGCAGGCACAGGCAGACTGCCGGTACAGATAAAACCAAGAACGGAGTCGAGCAAGACCAGACCACCGCTTAGTTCGGTGCGGTCCTTGCCGATAATATCATAATAGTGATCGAGACCAATCAAGACGTCTACGACCATGGGCTCTGCGCTGCTGGAGAGCGGTTCTGCAAGTGGCAGAGACTGTAGAAGAGGAAAAGAAGAAGCAAGTGGACATCGCGCAATTGGAGCGGTTATGTTCGGAAGTACACTGGCCTGAATCGCACGAGTGGACCCATCCTTACACTGCATGGTCAAACTCACCTTGGCGTACACGGTACTTTTTCTTTTGTTGTTCCCAAATGTAGCCAAGGAGAGTGTTTCATTTCCGATTGTGGGCAAATCGAGCTGATCTCGATAAGCTTGCGTGATGTATGTCTTGGTGGAGCCGGTATCAAAGAGAATACGGCCATTGATCGGCTTCAGCTTGGAGGAGAGAAACGGTGCCACAGCAGTTTGCATCATGATCTGGTGATCGGCGTTTGCGACCGTGCTCGTGGCAGGCTTGGGTTTGAAGGACTGAGCATTCGGGCTCATAGTGGAAGCTTGCCTCTGAGTGGATGCGGCAGTGAATTTATCTGGACACAAGCTGCTGTGGTGTGCAGGATTGTGGCAATAGAAACACCGCCGTTTGCTAGAGCAATCGTGCACGGAGTGGCCTGATCGCAAACACTTGAAACACCTTTGTTTAGCTACGCTCTTCCTCGCTTCTACTGTAGTGTACTTATTGCATTCGTCAGAGAAATGTGCCTCCGAACTGCAAAAAACACACACTCTCTTGGGCTTCGCTTTTGAAGTAGCTGAAGCTGAGGCAACAAGAGATTGACCGGACGCACTGGCAGATGGTGATTCGTGCGATTTTTTCGGTGGCTGGCTGAGGCGATCTGCTGCTTCATTCGCTATTATGAAGTTGGCTACTGCAGCGCGCAAGTCCGAAACGGTCCAGGATTGTGGCCCCTTTTTTAATTCCAAAGCCGCTAGCGTGGTGCGTGGCAATTTGTTCGTAATCATTGACACAAACACCGCCTGATTAACATTCTCACCAAGCGCTGTGAGGCTTCGCAAGTGCACCTCCAACGCATCGTGCAACCTACGCAAAGATGGAGTAGCGTTGGACGCAGGCGGTAAGTCCATGATTGCCGTGTAGTGTGCATTGACGCGAAGCTGATCATTCCCGAAACGTTTGCGGAGAATGTCAAGCGCGGTTGTGTAGTTGGTATCTGATATGGGCAAGCCAGCTATGGCATCCCGAGCCAAACCCGTTACGTGATCTCTTAGGTACGACAGTTTCTGGACACCCGACAACCCTTGATTCGCATCAATAGACGCAACAAACATATCGTGAAACTCAGCCCATTTCAGGAAATCACCAGAAAATGTTGGTATTTCAAATTTGGGCAAATTGACTGAACTTGTGGGAGCTGGTTGTGGTTGAGGTGATGATGCTTGCATGTGTTGTACGACTAGTTGGTGTTGTTTGATTAGATCCTCTTGCGACTGTAATACTTGCTGGTGTTGACTATGTGTAATAGACTGCGTACGAACAAGATCTCCTATTGACTGTTGGATGCTGGACAAATCAACCATACTAGTTTCTTGTTTGATACCCGCACTGCCCGTACTCTTGGTGCTACTTGGTGAGCTAGTACTAGTAGTAGCAGCTTCTGGACGGTTCGTCTGGGCTCTGTACTGCGGAGATCGCTTGCATTCAACAATTGACCCTCTGATGCGTACCGAATACGCAACCACATCGCAGATCTCCGTTTGCAGAGCCTCATCTGAACCCTCCAGAGTCTCCGAGTCCAAAACACTGGCCAATGCATCACACGCCTCATCATATGCGTACAATTCTTCAACAATACAATCCACAAGTGTACTTAGCTTTTTTGGATCCGAGTCCACGTGTTCTGGCGACAACTCGTCGGCCCTTTGACCTCCTTCCTTCGATAAAAGGAGTTCGGCCTCTTTGACGAGTTCGTCGATGGATCCTTGCAGCTGCGCGATCTTGGCCCGGCGCATGATCTGCGTGCCGGTCGTCACTGCTCTCTTCGGCATGTTAGCTCGACGACCCAAATCGGGCAAGCTGCTTACAAATTATTTGAGTCGAGTCTATCTTTCTCAAGATTGGAATGGTATCCCGGGTTTCGGCACCACTTTGTGCACACGCCAGACAGTTTCTTGGGATCGGGAGAGCTTGATTTGACTGAATTTGACTGACACTGCACAAGAGGTAAAATTATTGTTCTTGCTGTGAACTGAAAGAAGACGACGACTAAAGCGCAAGGCGCTTGCGCAGAGCAAAAAAGGAGGAAAAAACATGGAGGAAGTCGCCAAGAGGCGAGTGAGTCAGTAGAAATAATAAACACGCGGCCCCGCTTCGGTGTGTGAACGCGGAAACAAACCGGGGTAGAGAACACAAACTATGACGTGTACTGCAAATAATCTCATGACGTTGAACATCATGTCAACGTCGTGACAGTATGTACACGCTGTGTGCGTGTTTACAAACGTGTATGCGTGCCGGTGTGCATGTATGTGTGTGTGTGTTTTTGCGCAAGTGTGTGTGTGTGTGCGTGTGTCTGTTTTTGTGTAT